>NW_026542601.1:100030981-101230981 GCF_028750875.1 Macrosteles quadrilineatus
TTTGGCAATTCAATTAAGTTTTATGGGGCTTTATACACTTTAATGTGTGTGTTGTACTTGCTAAATGCACATACTACTTAACCAACTGGGCTTAAATTAACATACATACAGTACAGCTCCGAGGATTTGTATGGATCCATTCTCGATTCGATATTGACCTAGAACTCTGTTCCGTGGGCTTGTGAAGTTTCTTGAGTTGAGGGTTTAAAAGTAGTAATATTGAGTAATCTCCTTGATTACATATCGTTATATATTTATATTATATACATTTTTATATCCTTGAATATTGTTGACTTTTGTCAACAATATTATGATATTATACAGTTTCATATGCGCATCATGCCCTCACACTATGGAGCCTGATACCGTTTTTCATAAGTACCTGAAATAAAAACAACTAATTTCATCAATAAAAAGGTACAATAGAATTTAGATTCCAAAATTGATGACAGATGTAAAATTATGTCAGTAGATTTAAGGATCTAAACTTTCTTCGTCATTTCCTTCCCAATGCAAGGTATATCAGCTAGTCTGATAATAAACATGTTATTTGATAAAAAAACAATTAATACAAACCAAGGAAATTCTAAGTTTAAATTTTAATTTAAAGTCCTGGCAAAGAATCCCAGTCATTCTCTGATTACGAGCATTAAATACCAACAAGAAGGATTTAGCACAAGTCTGGCATTTATATTTCCACTTTTTCAACATTTAATTTTGTTAATAAAAAACACATTGGCTACTTTAACTAATAAACTGTAATGAATGGTTGTAGAGCTTAAAATAATGAAAAGAATATGTATCTACTATTAATAGTCGCGTGTAGCTCAACATTGACATTAAATTTAAGGAAAGATATTTTCTAAACATATACTCATTTGTGTACGTTATGCATCTTCGTCTGCGTTCACCTTATTTGTCAAGCTGCTTATTTATTCTTGTTAGAGTTTAATTTTAGATAAGCAAATTTATGAGAAAAAATTAGAACATAAGAATAAAGAATGTTGGTATATATTTCAAACGGTATGCATTGAAACCTATTTCATTAATTATTGACTTCTGCTTTAATTTTTATTTTATGTTTAAACTTTTTATTACCAAATCACACCATCACCTGGACGATTAATCTTAGCACGTTTCACGATGAGTTAGGGACACCATATGGTATTACATTGGACATACAAAATATAGCTGTGTAAATAATGAACAGTTCCAATGTTGTGTTATTGACTCGCTGTTACAAATTTAGGGAAAAACTTCATGGCATGGATATAGTTTAAACATTAGACTGATTGTAGGCATTGTTCCTGTTTTTTAAAGTTTAATGTAGGCCTAAATAAATAAAGTATTTATGAAATAAGAAACAAATAACCCTTATCCGTTGGATCAAAAATCTGCAGGGACGAGATGGGTTTGATTAATGTTTGTGACCTATAATGCAAAATAAAAATAAGTACAGGGTAGGCGAAAGAAAATTGCCCCAGTTTATTTTAGCTACCAATGATAAATATTGCAATAATGAGAGCCTTATAAACAAAATTGAATTGTACCATTTTAGTAATCAGGACATTTTGGAATCCTGAACAACGTGAATTTGCTGTAAAAACGATTTTCAAGAATAATAAAAAAAAAACATATTTTATTATTGATTTGAAACGGGGCTGTTACGAGTCGGTTAACGATAGAGAACTAGGTATCTTTATTTAGAAGAACGGAGTCAACCCAAAAAAAGATCGGTAGAAGCCATAAAACTATTCGCACACCAGCCAATGTGGAGAGAGTACAAGCCCCACTCACTAAAAGTCCAAAGAGGTCCACCAGGAAGCCGGTCTTAGTACTTTAAATTTCTAGGAGATCTCTTGGACCTCTGCATCAATATCTCCATTTTCACCCCTATTACAACAAGTCGTGCAAGAAGAACAGCTACCTTTCTGGGCATGTCAACAAACATGACATTAGGCATTAGAGTGCTTAAAGTCCCAGATAGCTTCATCCTAAGCCCTGCCACATCCTTAAAATGATAGTGTGGTGTTCCGTAACATCTGAAAGAATCTTTGGACTTTTACTTTTTTGAAGACAAGTACTTGATTGGCAATCAACCATAAATTCAGATAGAAGTAAACATAAAAATTGTTTATTCCACTATTGGAGAAATGGGAAATAGAGCAAGGGAAGCCCTACTTCCAGCAGGATGAAGCCACTGCTCCCACAACCGATCATTCCATGAACACACTCAGAGACACTTTTGAAGGTCGTTGATATCAAGATTTGGTGGTCATATCCATCACCAGATTTGTCCATGTGCGATTACTTTTATGGAGCTAATTAAAGTATATATGGTTTTTTTAGTTGGCCTAGAGACCTGCTCGAACTTAGGCAAAAAATCGCCTAGAGGGGTTTTCTTTTAGTCGTTGATTCGCTTATTTGATTGTACAATAACAAATCCATTGCTGTACACCTGCAATTTATGCGATTTTATATTTGTCTGATTGGATTTAACAAAAATATTTACCATAAAACACGGTGGATTATTCTATATTGTAATGACAAATTTCTTTTATTGAGTACTCAGGTTTTCTGATACCATAAAGGGAATATGTTATTTTTTCTTTTGTAAAAGGTCAATAGTGTAGCATAAGATAAAATAGTTACAGGTTTCATAAAGGATAAAAAATATCGAAAGTAATCAGTTTCTTAAGCAGTTAGTTTTTCTCAAAGAACGGATTGCCATAATTTCTGGGCTGCCAAATTGACTCATCCATTATGCAGATTGTGAAATTAATTTTCCTCAATCCATCATGACAGTGATAAACATTAGATAGAAGGTGAAATAAACCATAGGATTTTTTAAATCGAATTTTTAAAACATAATGTGACCTATTACCATAAAAGAAACATAAATTAACTTAAGTCCAGTAAAATGCAACCAAATATTGAAGTAGTGTTTAACATCACTGAAATATTGTTTTTATTATATTATTGTGTACGATTTTCTTTGGACCCAAGGAATTCCCATTTCCTACCGGTATGTAGTGATCTAAAAATGATGAAGTACTACTTTTATATCGTCTTATAGGAAATAAGGTGTAATCCAGCAATAAAAAAAGGTAATATAAATTTCTCATATCCATAAAACTTTTTACCTTGTTACCTTGCACCTTGTTACTAATTGTTAACTGTAGTAAAAGGATTAAATTGGCAAACGTCTTTATATGATGGAGACGTAGCAAAATCGTTTTTTGAGACACGAATTGTCGAGTTTTAACTCTTCAGCTCATGTTGTTTTGCCAATAATTTACTTGTAATAACTTTACAAAGAGCTAGGTATGGAATTAAAAGTGTAATATTGTACCTGTAAGGTGTTTAGGAAATAATCCACCTAAAGAGAACCACTTTACCATCCTTTGGTTATAAAATAAATTCCATCCTTTATGGTTTGATAAAGTTCTAGTATTTCATTACAATCGTAAACATTTGATAACAAATTAAATTAGATGACATTATATTCTGCTGGAACTATATATTTCAATACACATGGTAGGTAAATTGAAACTGGTCCAATTATATTTGAAATGTCCTTAGGCTAAGTTCTATGATATGCTATTGTTGTAATGTATCATACGAAACGTACGTATTAAATACAATTGTGAGACTAACTACCACAGTTTTTTGGATTGAGAATACATGTTGTATGTGTAAAACAAAAACACACACAAACGTTCTAAAATGTGTTTTAATTTTTTAACGTGTTTTTAATGTTTTAAATCTTGCAACAAAATGCTTCCAATGTTACTGTATGTCGGACATACTTAGGCTAAGGAAAGTAGAGAGTCTTACTTAAATTATTAAATATTGATATTTAGCATAGTATGGCGAGAAAATTAAATCTAAATAAGGGAAAAATATACTATACTATAGTATATAAATTTGTTATTACCAATTAACCAAATATTTATAACTTTATAGCACGCGTTTGGATTGGTGTGATCTTACGGAACTAGGACTGAAATACTGTTATAGTTTTTAGTTTTACTGAATATATGTTTTAATCACCGTTGTATCGGTTATTTTATACAAAATATGAACATAAAATAACGATATAAAATACACAACTTTTCACATAGTAATACAAAAAAGGTAGCTTTACGTAAATCATCTCAAGGATTTTGAATTGCATTTTTTTAAGCAATTTTATTACTATCATACGACCAATTAATTTTAAAAATATAATACAAAATAAATGATTGTCTAGTTTAAGGACCATAAGGTTGTTATGTTTCATTAAAACCCATATTGGTCATAAAAAGGAAAATGAATAAAAAAAACGAAAAATTAAAATTAGTTGATAAAAATGCATAGAGTTCATTATATGAGACTAAATCCGAGCTTTGTGTCAACATTAAATTAGAATTAATTAATTATACTGAGTACAATCGCCAACTTTGTAAACTAAGTTTATTGTTCATTATGTATGTTTGAATACCGCGAATTCAGTTAAGTAAATTTCTATTGAATTCACATTACCGGTATTTTGGGCTTTGATACTTGGGCGATAGTATTAGTTAGAATGAACATATTTTAGAGATATAACATTAACCATTAATTTAATTTAAATTATAAGTAACATTATCGATAGTTTCAGTTTGTGCAACATTTGTTATTTTTTACCTTCTCATGACGTATATTTTCCAACAACTAGAAGTTTGTTTGCTACAATTTTAAAATCGGGTACAAGATTTTTCAAAATAGAGTTACTTGGGTTTTACAAAACAATAAAAATCTATGGTTGATTTAATTGTCCACTTACAATTTTAAATTCTTAAGTTTTTACCCAATTAAAATATTTGAAAAAAAATTACAAAACATTTACGTACCTACCCATCCAAAATAAGTGTTGTGTGGTTTATTGTCCTTTTCCATTTTAAGGAAAAAATATATTTTAGAACAGCAGATCTGTATATTTTAAATTTTGTAAAGGCAAAAGTTGTTACAACATGAAAACGTTAACTATTGAGATTGTGGTACAAAAACAACGTAAACAAAACTAATCTCGTTTCCAAGACATTAGGCAGTAACAACACGGGATGGTTTGGTTTGTTCCTGCAGAAAACTAGTTAGCATGTTACAAACTTTAATGTAACAGGGGGATATTTTGTTAAAATAACATACAATTTGAGATAAAAATATTTGTTATTATACCATTTCTGTCCATATTTCTGATGTTTTGCATAATTGGCTTATTAATGCTAATTTAATATACTATAGTAAAACCAAAAGAACATAAACTACAAGATTCGAACCTTTTATATTGCTTGTTTGAAGGCACGTGGTTATAGTATTACCAAGAAATACAATTTGTTTATCAATTTTAATGAAATTATCATCGGGTAAATTGTTGCTGTACCTTAAGTTATTGTTACCAGAAAAATCTGCTTCACTGGTAACAAAAATCCTCATCCACCAAAAGTGCTTGAATTTTTAAGTATCTTTGTCAAAAGAAAACAACATATTGAAATAATAACATTTACTTTAAGGAGAAAAAGAGATATATTAACCCTGATAATGCTGGTAAATATACTTTTTAGTGGTTATGCAAGATTAAATAAACGAAGAAATTGTTGTTACATTAGGTTTGGGCCCAAATATCCGTTATTATTCATCATTAAATCGGTTCAATTTAATGTTTTTCTCAATCACTTACAAAGCATATTTTTCGTTTCTAACTCCCCATATTTAATCATTTTTGGTTAACATATATGGTTGCGCACTCTTCAATATGGCAAATTAAATTATTATATGTTGAAGGTTTAGCAATATGTTTAACCGGATCCAAAAAGGTGGTTCCGTTAAATAATTACATCAAATTAAATTTCTGAGATAAGTATTGAAATTACTTTTTAGGTAAATATAATTTGCCCTTGTTAATAAGTTCTGCAATGGGCAGAACAACTCTTTTTGCCTAAGGTACTAACCCTTTTAGCCACCTTGTTATGGGATCCTACCCCCAGGTTGTGGCATTAATACACAGCTAAAATACATTAATGATTAGAGAGATTTTTAGTACCTTTTACTAAAGTTTCGTGTTCTAACCACTAAATCGGCTGTTTAACAACATCTTAGGTAATAATCCATTAGTAAAACTATGACTTAAGATTTGTATTGTTAGATTGGAAGCAATTTTTTTAAATTGACTATCTTACTTGTAAGCATAAAATCGTAACAAAGTTTGTCGCTGAGAGGTTAAGGAAAAATCAGCCGATTTGATGAATTCAAAAATGTAAAGGAACGAGTTAGGTTCAAGGTATCTTGTAAACCAGGTATTGCCAACCAGAGGATCGGACTCTAGCAACATTTGAGTTTGGAAGTAGTTACAAAAAAAAAGAAAAGGTGTGCATTCTTGTTTTGTACGCAGCATTATTTAGAAAACAATTTAACAATAACTTGGGTTTAAAGCTTAGTTTACAAACCAAAAATTAAAAAAGAAATTATTAAATAATTTAAGTATGCAATTGTTATATAGTTATTTGTTTGTGTATCCAAGTGATTGTAGTACTTGTCTTTAGTTCTGAAGGCTGTTTTATCTATTTAAGCAGGGTCGATTGTGGACCTACATGCCATAAATAACATAGGCCTATCAGTTACTGATGACATAATAAGGTTAACGTTAGATAGTTTCAAGACCACGATTTGGACTGTTCATTAAAAATAATGAAAATAGCCTAATAATCTGGATAGTATTGATAAAATGTATTCTAATAAATTAACGTATGTGTATATAATAAATAACTTCTTGATCAGCATTGTACGTGTTATTAAATTTACGGAAAGTAAATACAGATACGTCTTATAACACTTAAAACATATATTTACGCTTATACTGTTACTCACAAGACGGTAAATATACAAAAGATGGTAAGTGGTGATAGATTTCGATTGGACACTCCAATCATCATCAGACCCAATAGGTGATAAGTGTCCAATCGAAATCGATCACCACTTACCATCTTTTGTAGGTTTACCGTCTTGTGAGTAACAGTATAAGCGTAAATATATGTTTTAAGTGTTATAAGACGTATATTTATTTACTTTCCGTGTATATAATAAACACAAACACCACACCTGGAGTTTTACACTAATAACATAATAACAATCTAAATGAATCAACTAACACACATAGCTTGAGTGCCGTAAAAGCCTTTTGTGACGCAAATATGTGGGTCGAATGTTACTGAATAGGAATCACCCTTTAGTTACCGTAAATGGTATTTTACGGCACTTCCTCGATGGTGGTAAATACCAAAAGCACATTCAATGAGCTGAAAATTACGTTATGGTTCCCGATACCTATCTGTGGGTTTGAATAAGACAAGTGTGAAATTATTGATTATGTCACAGAACAAAGTACTGAAAAGATTGTTTGGAAGTAACTTTTGTAATAAATGATTATTAAATTATATAATAACGAGCAAACGAAAATAGTTTCATTAATGTTTTGCTACAAATACTTTTTGGGAAATATCTAAAAAAAACAAAGTAGTTCATTCATATTTGTTTAGATATGTTTGATATTATCAGCATAATAATCAGTATACGGCTCTAACTGTGAAATGAGAATACAAAATTAATATGAAATATGTTTTGCTTTATAAAAAAATGAGCGTCAGCCATTTTAATTCTGAAAAGGGTGGTCAGTGTTGTTAACTATAGGGTTTTTTATTAATTTTTTATCACTTAACAACAATCCACATTAAATTGTCACAAGTTAATGATTTATCCTATTATAAACAAAAATGTGTTGAGTAAAAAAAAAATTTAATTAAACTATTTTGACCAATTATTAGTGTAAAGTTAGTGCCAAAATAAATCTCAAACCTAAATGAGAGTTTAGTGAATAAATATGTGTATGTGTATGAAAAAATTGCTTATTGCGTAGTATCATATAACAAAGTAACATGGTCGATTGTTAGATTACATTTTATTTTTTACATGATTTTTGATAAATTACGTTAATACATGGTGTGTTTTAATGCAACTTAAATAATTGAAACTACTGTAAAAATATTTTAATGACAAACCCAGGTTTTTATGATGGTACACCTGTTTTCTTTACTTCATTGCTGATAAGCTAATATACAGGGTGAATTTTAAATGAGATCCCCCCCCCCTACTTTTTTCTACATTTCTTAAGATATCAACTTCGGACCACGTCAGATAATTGTAGTGTAGTAAGTACTTCATTTTGACTGGATAAACATTTTTGTGGCCGCCATATTGGATCCGCCATATTGGATACACATTTTTTTTCAAATGTAAAGGTAGGGTTGTGACCCATTGCTTCAAACTAGAATTTTACGCTGATTACACTGCCGCAATTAGTTTTAAAAAATCTTGTTTTGTTCTAAAGTTATGAGGACTTTTTATAACTTTATTTTTAGCCCATTTTAACATTGTGCATTTACAAACTAAGACCATAATCTCAAAATAGTGCTAGATAAAGATAAGTATACACCACCATTCATTGTCGACCTATTATCACTTGGTTATGACGGATTAATTTTTTTCGGCCGCCATCTTGGATCTGCCATTTTGAGATGTGATAAATTAATTTAAATATGAAGGTGGTGTTGTGACCCATCATTTTGAACTACTTTTTTATGCTGAACTCAATGCCGCAATCCGTTTTTGTTTGTCAGGCTTTCTTGATGAAATATTAAAATTATCTTACTTAAGTTTTCAATATTTCAAAAACAAATATGAAAATGCAAAACGGATTGCGGCATTAAATTCAGCATAAAAAAGTAGTCTGAAATGATGGGTCACAACACCACCTTCATATTTAAATTAATTGATCACATTTCAAAATGGCAGATCCAAGATGGCGGCCAAAAAAATACATCCGTCATAACCAAGTGATAATAGGTCGACAATGAATGGTGGTGTATACTTATCTTTATCTAGCACTATTTTGAGATTATGGTCTTAGTTTGTAAATGCACAATGTTAAAATGGGCTAAAAATAAAGTTATAAAAAGTCCTCATAACTTTAGAACGGATCAAGATTTTTCAAAACTAATTGCGGCATTGTAATCAGCGTCAAATTCTAGTTTGAAACAATGGGTCACAACCCTACCTTTACATTTGAAAACAAAATTTGTATCCAATATGGTGAATCCAAGATGGAATTTAATTGAATCCAAGATGGCGGCCAAAAATATTTATTCAGTCAAAATGAAGTACTTACTACACTATAATGATCTGACGTGGTCCGAAGTTGATATCTTAAGAAATGTAGAAAAAAGTAGGGGGGGAACTCATTTAAAATTCACCCTGTATATTGATGAATTGATATCCATGAGGGTTATTGTTGTTGAGAATTTATTGTAAGTAAAACTCAGGGTTATTTAGTTGCTAGCTTGAAAAGAGTATATATTGTAGGTATAAGTTTCTTTTGTTTTCTACGGGTCCAATTCCCTAAAATTTTGGGCAATTTTATAAACAGTTGATTTTTTAAGTAGCTGAATCGCACATGGAATCTCAATTTCAAACTGATATTGAAAAAAAAAACAATCAGTTACGTTTTATGTACAATACACACTTTATGAGCTTGCGAAAATGCCATGGTGAGTTTAATTCACAAAGGATTCCCTATAACACTGATACACAAAGATGTGCATTGAAGTAAAGAAAGCAGGGATACCAACTTACGAGTTTGTTCGTCGTTAAAGTGTCTTGCGGTACTTGTAATTTGGCTTATATTTAAAAAAACAACCTTAAATATGGTAAAAGTACCATACCATATTTTTTTACTTACTGTGAACGACTTATTCATTAAGATATAAATCATGAAAACATTTTAACATTTTCAGTTTTAGAAACAAATGCATGGCGAACCAGCCACAAACGCGTGGAACGAGTGAGGTTCATGGATTCTTTGACACAGGGGAAATCAATTTGTAAGTAGATAATTCAGGTATAACAAATAAACTAGTAACATCAGGTCCAGTTCAGTAGCTACAGATTCCTTTAACACAGAGATGTTTTAAGCTAACTGTTTGAATATACAACCACATTTCTTATTTATTAGATTAAAACGAGTGTCATACATTTTAGTAATTGCTATTAGTTCAAAACTTAACCAAAAGATTGTGTGGTTTGAGTTAAAATTTGCGGCATTGTTTTCTACTAATTAAGACCTTTAAAGTGATAGGTAAAAAATTGGTCTTTATATTTGAAAGTTTTCATTTTCCCCCAATCTACCCTTAAATGGGGAGGGATGAAACATTTAGATTTCTTGCAAAAATTTAGAAAAGTCATTATATAATAATATGTGGAAGTTGCAAAATTGTTCTTACGCCAATTAATTTTTTTTGGTGTGTTAAGTTTTTTTCAATACCCTGTATATGATATTCCTAAATTGAATTGCATACTTAAGTCTTATGATAATATTAAAAACTTTGGCTTCTTATAAGTATTTACAACACCATGTTTTTTTTAGGATTAAAGTGTATTTTATACCGGGACTATCAAAACAATAGAGAATAGGGGTTGACTGCACTTCTAAACCCATTAATACTTCTTATAGCACAAATAATAATAAAATCTATGTCATCGTATATTTTAGAAAAGCCAATTGAAAATATATAGGCCCACCATTTTAAAGTATATTAAATTATGTAATTTTTTTTGACCGGCTTATTCATATAATGAAGCAATATTACATTGATAGTTTAGCAATAGTTTGTTTTTACTTAGTTATTCTGTAATATTTCATTAATATTTTGTTCTTTTACAGAAGTTATTATCCATATAGAAGATTCTAACTAGGCTTACAAGTTTTCTGCAAAAATAAACCAACCCGCGCAGTGTTGTAACGGCTTAATGGGCTGGAAACAAGATTACTATTGTTTATTTAGTTTGCCTACCACAGTTACTGCTTTTCCGTATACGTACCACGGTTAAATTAAATTTGTCGCTTATCGTGTACCTTTGAGATACCATTAATGTAATTTCTGTGTTTAGTCATTTTTTGACTACTTATGGCAAACAGAATCAACGTCATTGATGTATAAAATTATGTACAAATATAAAACAAATTATTAACAAGATTTAACTTTGCTACTATTTTCGAAGTTTTATTTTGATTTTTGTTATGCTATTATAATATTTCATATTCGAACGCAAATCATTCAAGTAGATCAAATCATTCTCCAACACAGTTTCAATTTTAATTTCCGTTACAAACCGACCTGATGATGGACTTTTCATTCGTATTTTCCTGACTATTACAGGACTAATCAAATATATACCTTATAGACTTTTATCATATAATTATAAATCCTACTGATTGTAGCCACGCAGGGCTATATTGTAATAATCTGTGCGTATATGAAATGGAATATGAAAAAAACTACCAATATACATGATGGGGTAAATAAAGTACCCACATTTTCAATCGCTGTCACATAATAATTAATGCTATAACGAATGAACAGCTGTACTTATTACATTAAACAACGCATTTTAGTTGATATTGTGATATGAGTTTATTAATTCTGTGATTTTGCTGTGGAAACCTATTACAGATTAGTGAATCTTGTACGAGAACTCATATATTGTTAGGGCCACATTCCATCCTTGATCACATGGTGCTGTTCCAGATTGGAAAACGATAGAGAACTGGATATACGTATTTATTATAACAGCTTAAACCCTAATAATAATCAGTGGGAGCCTCGAAACGTTTCGTACGCCAGCAGATGTCAAAGGAGTGTGAGTCTCAGTAGCTTAAAGTCCAGAAATCATAAAAAGGTTTTTCTATATATTGATAAAAATAAATGAATCTAAGACCAATATTTATAGCCTAGTTAAGCAGATGGAATAAAGATAATTAAAAACTATTATAATATTAAATTTCCTACAAGTAATGTTGATGCTAAAGGTATCTAGGGTAAATCTAAATTAAATAAATTACTTAAATAACTTTAGCTCACATAATGAATAAAAGTACTCCCCTGCTAATTCACAAATATATTATCTTTTAAGTTGAAACTTATGGATTTGTTTTTTTAGTTATAAATTTAGTTTTTGCTTAAATGTCTAACAAAGTAATCATTATAAGCATGGAATGGTTTAAGTAATATCACAAAACATAGAGTAAGCTACTCTTTATTTAATAGTAATACATATGCGTAGTAGGAAAAATTAAAAAGCTATATTATGATTAGGATTAAAAAAAATATATTAGACAAGTGTTAAAACCTATCGCTTAGTCTTGGAAAAAAAACTATCTTCTGAAACAGTTTATTAGAGTTTTTTTGATCCTTTGGTTTTATTTAAGCACCTTCTAAGGTTCTGAAATATCTTGATTCAATTACTATCAAAATGTTTTTGAAGTTTAATAAATCCATCTTATATTTCTCAGCAGATCATCATTATTGATTTAAAATAACTTTTTGAAGAAAGATTATACACCAATTACGTATGAAAAAATATATATATTTTATCAAAACTTTTATATCAACTCAGATATATAAATGAAAAAAAAAACACATAAAAATTAAAATCATGGGCTGTAAAAACAAATAAATGCTTTATTTGTACACAATATGTAGAAGTATTTTTTGTCGGTTTGAAATAGAATATTATCTTTTGCAATACTTAAATGATGCAGGGTGAAGAGCTGCAGTCTAGCATGCGAATCTCTAGAATATATCGGAAATTGAAACATTTACTCCAAACATACCGTTTAAAAGCACCGTTACATACGGTGCTCATTAGGCTGAGGGTTGATTAAATATTGCAATTAAAATAATTGCCGCTGGGCCTACAGACTGGTAAATGTAGCAGGAACTTTTTATGCCTTTTTGAATTTATATAAAATGGATACGAAATTAGATATATTTGTAATCGAGTGCTGTTTTGCTTTTTTAATTATGTTTTGTCAATAAACGGAATAAAAAACCGTACAAAATTATGCTTTTTATTTTATAATGTATATTATCGAAACTATTACAGATAGTATTGTAATTTAATAAAAAATCTGTATACAGTTTAAGGTAGCAATAAGGAGTTGCAATGAGGATGTGTTACAATACTAACCGTACTCCTAGCAATGCAGCAATAAATTATGTGTATGTTTTCTTGACTTCTTTTGTAGTTTCAAATATAAACAAATAATTTAGTTTTGTGTATGTCAAACATGTTCACAAAATTACTCAGATACCCTGCATATACCATGTTGTAGATCTAAAACGAATATAAATTTTGTAGACAATATAGCTTCGGTTGTTTTACAGGCTTAAGTAAATTGAACACGATTGAAAGTAACATTATTTTACATAATTCCGAATAATTCAACTATTTCGATTCTATAACTATTTGATCTCATAGACAGGTAAATACATACTACGGGAAATCGAGAATTTAAATTAATATTCAATACAATTCCGTATTGTGGTTTGTTAAGGAATGTGTGAAATTCAACCGAGTGCGTTCACAGTGACAGGCCTGAACTGAAATGCTTTGGAGGGTTGGACAAAGGAAATGCTCTGAGGTGAACTGTTTGTACTTTCCTCTATGTGTAATGTGTCATAAATATAATTAGATTGAACATTCATTTTATACAATGTTTTGTAATACAATTTGTACTAAAAACTGGTTATGTAACTAAAAACTACATTTTATTGAAGGAGACAGACATCAACCATCGAATAATCTGTATCTTAAAACCTTACGTATATATCAATATACAAAACAATACAAAAAACTATGTATAACTAGTAACCCATCTACTAATTAACCAAACATTAAATTTTACAACAAATATATCTGATATATTGGTACCGGTGAATGGAAACTGTATTTTTTATGTATATTTTTTTTCGTGGTTAATTGGGTTACAAGCTTATAAATTATCTTTTGTTTCGCTTGTGCTAATATACCGTATATTTAAACCGAACAAAAAAAAGTAAAATAATGAAGCTAGAAAATTTAATGTGGCTGTCTATTAACATGTAAAATATAATTATCAAATTAATATAAACATTGGCAACACTAATTTTTCATTCCGTAGAGGTGAATTTGTTTGCATATTAACTACTTGTTGAACAAAGTATCATTTTATGTACATCAGTGAATTGTATATAAAAATGTAAGCTCGTAACAGATTAGCAAAACATATTAAGATATGCTTGTTTAAATGTTTTGTAATATGGCGGCATAATTTCACTGTTTCGCTATGCATACTAATATCAACTCTATAAACCGTTGTTTGAGGCAGACGGAGTTAAACATGCGATAGGAATCGTGCCAACAAGAGAATGTAAAGATAATGTTTACATTACGTGTTTGGAATCTTGCGTTATAATATTGCAGATTTAACCACGCAGCTTTTATATTATGATGTTCCCACACAATATGTTCGGGTAAGTAATTGGTTAATACTTTGAATGCTTTAAGTTTTCAAAAATATGATAATCTTTTCATGATTACCCGTTTAATCTTTCAAGCAATAACTTATTTAATTTTGATTATTTGTATTACTTACTGGTAAGGTTTTGCGTAATTAATTATCTTAATGACGGTACTAGCATAGGTTTTAAATTAATTAATGCCAGAATCATTATTGATTAGTTATATAATAAACAATGATAATTGACTCTGTGGTTAAACAGAGCTAAACAGTGAACTCTACAAATGCAAGATAGCATTTTAATATATTTTTGTAATACATTTTTTAATATTCAGTTATTATTTCGAAGTATAGTTATGAATGAATGTTTAAGGTTGAATTATTTATTTTTCATTATGTTATAAATTATTACAAAATAATTATTATAGTTTTTTTCGGTAATACTCGTACATACAAAACTTTTAGCTGACTACAAATTTATAGGTTTATCACTGTAAATATTAGCATTGATTAAGGCACTTTTCCCCCAAAGTTTTATTAGAACTTTTACTAATTTAAAGTAAAAATGATATTAGAAGGTTGATTTTTATCATATTTTCAAAGCAATTGTATAAGTCAAAACCTTTATATTCAAATAGTTTTTCTTGGCATGATTTCTGTATTTCAAATCATCTTTTATTACCTTTTTTCGTACAAAGTGATTCAAATTTATGTTGAAAAAAACACACACAAAAACACTTGGATCATCTACTTAGCCAAGGAGGGTGGTAAATGCGCACTATGTTTTAAATCAACAGTATTTATTCGTGAACCAGGAGATGCAGTGAACCCAAATATCAAACAGTGACTGTCACCATCCCCTGACTCATGTTATGAATATTTCCTGCAATCAAAACTGTCTACACTAACGTATCTCTTAAGACTCTCCCTAGAGCGAATGTGAGCTGTCATTCCTGTCAAAATCTTGCTTTATGTTTTCAAGTTATTATATGCCACTAGCTTTGAGGACTTCTATGTTTAGGATTTACAGAATTTGACTTTATTTTAGTTGCATATTGTCTTACTGCTATTTAGATAATAGTAAATACATAAAAAATATGTTAAAATTGAATTTTTTACATTCATTTCTAACAATTTATTTAAACAGTTTTGAATTAAGAGACAAAACGAATATTGAACCACAGGCTGATTGCCAATTCGATAATAAAAAGCTTTTTTAACTAGATAATCATATACCGTAAGCTTATCAAACTATTCTGTGTAGCTACTGATAAAATAAGGAACTTTCTTTACTCTTATTTTTCTTCGTGTATCAAAAAAAAGTTATTCTTATGTGTTTGTAGAAAAGATAAAACCATTGACCAAGCAAACGTGTAAATTTTCTATAAGATCGGAAGTCTTTCTTATTTGAAGCAAGGCACCATTACTACTTTGATTACAGAGTCATATGACCAAATTTTCAGCGATTTATAAAAATACTAACATTTTTTGTAATTCACCAGATAAGCGGTTGAACTATATTTTATCAGTAAAAAATAGTAGGTATAAGCATGATTTTTGTAAAATAGAAACAATATGACTATACAATAAATGACGCAATATGAAACATACATAACATCACACTATAGGAAAAATAATACAGGGTTAGTAAAAAGTGTGGAGACCCCCTGTTATTTTTTTAACGGCCCATACTAGAAAAACTAAACTCGGCACACCATTATGGCATGTTATGAAGTACTTTTTGGGTATAACCGCCACTTGGTGTTCATCCCCAAAATGGGGGATTTTGGGGGAAACTAAAAAATTTCAAATACAAAGAACCATCGAGTGACCCCTCATTTTGAAGGTCAACGCAAACTAGAGGTCTCTATCTCAGTTCAGTACAAAATGGCAGCCGATTGAAATTCTCATAAGTTCCCAAACCCAAAATGGGGGATTTTGGGGGAAACTCAAAATTTTTAATGATAAGCCCCATCGAGTGACCCCTCATTTTGAAGGCCATAATAAAAGAAAACTAACAACACAAACAATAGGTCTCTATCTTAACACAGTAAAATATAGCAGCCAATTCAATATAAAATTGCAAGTTATTTCCGATTTTAAAGATTTCAATCACCTTCCATTTTTTACTGGATTGAGATAGAAACCTCTAGTTTGCGTTGTTAGTTTTATTTTACCAGGACTTTCAAAATGAGGGGTCACTTGATGGGGCTTATCATTAAAAACTTTTGAGTTTCCCCGAAATCCCCCCTTTTGGGTTTGGTAAGCAAGTGGCTATTAGGCTTAAAAAGTACTTCATAACATGCCAAAAAGGTGTGTAGAGTTTATTTTTCCTAGGGTGAGCCGCTACAAAATTTACAGGGGGTCTCCAGACTTGGAAAGCTGCAAGTTAAATTTAACTTCTGAGAATTTCAATTGGCTGCCATTTTTTACTGGATTGAGATAAAGACCTCTAGTTTGCGTTTTTGGTTTTCTTTTACCAGGACCTTCAAAATGAGTGGTCACTCGATAGGTCTTTGAATTTGAAAGTTTTGAGTTTCCCCCGAAATCCCCCATTTTGGGGATGTACACCAAGTGACGGTTATGCCCAAAAAGTACTTCATAACATGCCATAAAGGTGTGCCGAGTTTGGTTTTTCTAGTATGGGCCGTTAAAAAAATAACAGAGGGTCTCCACACTTTTTACTAACCCTGTATAAAAATAGGCAAAAACTTAAATTACTTGGGTTGAAGTTTCTTCTAGGGTAGAAAGTTTGTAAATCTAAACTATGCCCAGCTAAGACATTATATACAAGGCACGGACAGCAAGGGACAGTTGCCGTAAGTTTGTTTACTTAACGAGTATCTGCTTTGAATACAACTATCCTTCCTGTTAAACTGAGAGAAAAAGTAAAACAGACAAAGGAACATATTTTATGACGAAATAGTTGGTTAAATTGATTTATTATTATTTATATCTTCGGGAAAGTATGAAAAATGCTGCCAAGCTCAATACGAAACCAAACATAATGTGTGTTATTTAAAAAGTTTCATTGCATTTGATTCTACGTATCAACTTCTTGTCAATAATCAGTTTGTTACCATTGACTTTGGTTAATCGTCTATAGATTAAATTATGTAAATATTTAAATGAAACCATCTTGTATTACAAAAGTTAAGAACATATTTAGGCCTATAACTGTGCAACTGGTCATACAGTATTACTTTTTAATTTGTTAACTTTACTATTCAGTTACGCTTAAATTATACTGCACTCTTCGGCAACTCTTTTTGAAGTAAATGCTACCATAACATTTATTTTGTCAAAAAACCTACTTTTGAAAATCTTTTTTTAACGCGTAGCAAATTATCCATGTAGCATTACTAAAATCTTGTTCCAAAGGTAAATATAAAAGTTTCAGAGTTTCCTTTTCATTGCGTGACTCACAGCAAGAAAGGAAAGTTTGTACAAACTTACTTTGAATCGAAGTTTCTTTTGTTAATAATAATAGGGAGAGACTGTCTGTTTGAATATTATAACACAAAGCCATGTACAGACAATTCATCAAGAAGCACCGCACCGGGTGCGTTAGTGAATAGGTTGTTAAATTGTATGGTTGAGTACTTTTATTTGTAGACAAAGTTACTCTATGCAAGACTAAAGGTACGTTTTGCTTGGAGCGACAGGTGCGACGGTCGCGCAGCGACTGTCGCTGAGCGGCTGTCGCGGGACAGTGATCTTAGGGGTTTTGCATAGTCCTGTTTTGCTTGGAGCTACTGTCGCTCGAGCTACGAGCTGCAGTCGCTGGGTACTGCTCCAAGACCAGTCAGGAGCGACAGTCGCTTAGCGACAGTTACATTTCTGATTGTTTTTATAGTGTACACCATTCTGACAAGTTCGGTAACCATTTATTTTCGCTATATGGCGTCGGCCAACGTCTGTGATTAAGTTAAATTTTAGTGGTGAAGAAGACGACAGTTTATTAGAAGAAGTGGCAAAATACCCCGCGCTTTATGATTTTAAACACATCTCCTACAAAGACAAAAGAATTAAGGACAACGTCAGGTTAGTTTAAACCTGACGTTGTCCTTTATTCCTTGGTCTTATTATTTTACAAGTTATTTTAATATATTAGTAAGTTAGGTTATTTAGATTGTCGACTTAAAAGACTTCTAATTAAATTTTCGTTTAGGTGATTCAAAAAATGTTGCTCTGTATAAATGGTTATTGATCAAATTGGCTTAAAAGTCAGGCGTGTCATATTTAAATATATAAAATGCCAATTATTAAAGTAATGCGGTTATTCAAATAATGGAGTATATAATGTAATTAGTATTTTTTTCATTTACAATACAATCAATAAAATATAATTTTCACTCTGTGAGGAGGTTATTTATAACACTGATTTCCAAATTCAAGTTATACTTGTGTACTGCAATTTACGGAGAAATTGAGTAATTTTATTACATTTTGGCTTGTGACATGGCAGTTTTGGAATGTTTCTTATAACAAATAACTAGGCCTATAAGGAATACTTTATTTGTTAAGTTTTACCTGTTTTACTAAGTGAATTTATCGATTTTATTTAGTGACTTTATACTTAGTGCGCACTTTTGAGGTTAGGTGCACTGACGGTACCACGTCTCGTGACGCCAAAGAAGTTGTCGCTTCAAGCAAAACAGTCTACCATCCCGCGACTGCCGCTCGGCGACAGTCGCTGCGCGACCGTCGCACCTGTCGCTCCAAGCAAAACGTACCTTAAGGGTCAGCAGTTAAGCAATTTTAAATCTTGTTTAAATTTCAACTAATGGCAAATGTAAGATATTTTATGAAGAAGAATACGTTCAATGTTTTCATGACATAAAGGCTAAATTATAAAGGCACACTGAATGTTGGACCCATTTCATCACAAGATGGTTGGTATTTCAGTAAAGAAAGCCTTACTGTAAACTTGTTTCAAACAGAATTTTTAATCAGTATAGTATATAAATTATGTTGTAGAATACTATGATCTTATAGCTTTTGGAATATTTATTTTAATGTCTTGAAATGTAAAAAAAATAAATGAGTGCCAAAAGCAGGTAAGGTAATTGTCTTTTAAAATGGTTAAACTTAAAATTTATTTTACATCTTCGTTTTTTACAAAAACAATCTTTAACATTTAATAGACTATTCTAAAAAATAAGGTGTTCTTACAAATATTTTAAGTTTCAACCTTTATAATTAACTAGCTTCTTTATAGTTCAGTTAATTAAAACTTTACATCCTTAAAAAAACTTAAGAGAACTTTTTAAACTTGAGTTTAACTTACTCTTAAACTTCTTCTTCTGAAGAAATACTGATAACTTTTATACTTACTTATAACTTTTACTTGTTTAGCTCAACTGAGACCGACAAGAGGGGTGATTAGGCTTTATCTGACCAAGGTAAACTTGTGATTGGCTGAAAACCATGTGTGACGGTGCAATTTCGTCCTGGGACAAAATTGTACTGTCGGCCTCGGATAGCTAATCTAATTGAGTTAGTCCAGGGTTAGTAGTAATAATAATAGTTAAGTTTTAAAATATGGGCTCAGATATGGTCGTGAAAGCATCAGCTTTCAGTAAATGACACATTCATCACTGCCCGGGTTAGGCCCTAATTTAAACAAATTAATAATTAGGCGTTAATTCCGTGAGTGAAACACTGGTCGTAATGAACTAAAATCTTAACTTCGAAAATAAAATAAAACCTCTACTTAATGGATATACCGTGTTTCACTTTTGGAATTAAAACTTACAATTAACCGATTCGATTGTCGCGGGTCCACGAGCTATTTCGCCCTGGCCTAACACCTACTATTCGACGACACCAGAGTTATTTCACCACTGGCTAATTACCGGGCTATTCCGCCCTCGACCTACGGTTTCGCGATGTATATGCGCGGATCCGAGAGCTATTCCGCCCTCGGCCTAACACCTAGTATTCGACGCTACCAGGGTTATTTCACCACTGGCTTATTTACCGGGCTATTCCGCCCTCGCCCTACCAGGGAGATGTTGCTAGCTGTTCGCCCAGCACTCAAGTCCGACTCGACTGTGCCCTGTCCTGCGCGGCTTTTATAGGGGTCGCGACGCTAGCGCAGTGCATGGCCGCTCTGTGAACTAATGACTCTGCGCGGGCCATTTGAAATCGCCTAAACGCTCGTTTTCTAATCTCGTAATATTTTAACCGTTACACATGTACTTCAAAAACAATGACTGAGTTACCCTGGCCAATCAAATTGTCGTCTCCTTTCCGTACAGGATCTTGCAAACTATTTGAATTTCTGGTTTAACTGACAAAATTGAAATTGAACTGCTTGAAATATTTCATGAGTGAGCAGAGCGAAAAATTATTATTTACAAAATATAAAATATTACTATGTTATATATCAACAGTGGATAATATTTCGTATTGTTCTCTATATTTCGTGTTGGCTCATTTAGATAATCTGTTTTTATGCATTTTAGGAGAAATAAATTACTCAAATTCTCAATTTTACTAACTAAATCTGCTAAAATATAAAATATCAAACATTTCACGTGCATTTAGGTTTATTTACAACGCTATAATATAAATTATGGAAGGAGAGAGGGAGAAGAATTGCGTGAAGTAACAGCAGTTGTGATTTGCTTGTTTATGATTAGATGTTGATCAAATATGGCCAATTGATTAATTTCACCTTACACCAATATCATTTGGACAAAAACTTTCCCCGTAACAGCAAATCGTTGTACTCGTTAAATATAATGTTATTTAAATGGGGAATAAATATGTCTTGTCTAAAGATATATTTTAGTACGGATCCGATCAGACAAATTGAAACTCGCTTAGTCTGCAGATTTGCTGAGTTGCCGGGTATTCTTCTTATTTTTCCACTTTCTTTAATCTGAGATATTATGTCCTATTCTATGTAAGCTTATTAACGGTATACAATATAATAGTATTTGTGTAACTAGCGTGCGAAATGGCACTTTGCTGCACATTATTTGTATAAACATATGTAGTTGTTTAGGCTAAAAAGTTGATTACATAAAAGGAAACTATAAAACGTAGGTATCAGGTGGAAATAAATCAAAAGTTTTACCAACCTGACCTACATACGGTGAAATATTGCTGTCTATACGTTAGAAACGAGGTAAAACGTTATCCAAGGGGCCTTCTTAAATTAAAGGTAACACAAATGCGAGCAAAACATACAAACAGCTATTGTTTATAAAGTAAACGGTTGAACCTCACAACATAAATGGGACTTTTGACTATTAACAGGAACTATTAATATCAATATGCAAAATTCAAAAGTCAAAGATAAAACCTACTACTGTACATAGTGACTAAATTTTGATAAATACTCATATTATGACATACCATGTCACCATATCTTGTGATATTGGTTAAATTACTGAACCTTTAATGGTCTATTACATTTTATACGTACAATCAGCTAATGGTAATGACTTTTTTTGTTACTACTTATACAGGGTGTTTCACGAGAGGTGTCTCAAATTGATTACGGAAAAACGGCTTAACGTACAAGGATGAAATAAAATTATTTCCCACTAAATTGACCCCAAAGAATAACGTAAAAATATTTTTAACTTTTTCCAAATACAGGGTGTGCCAAAAACTGAGGATCACTAGTTCGAATCTCAGAATTTTCAAATGTAAACATATGTCATGTTATACATCATTTTAAAGGTATTTATTAGACAAACATTTAGGCGAAAACAAAAATTAGTTATCTCTTCCCGTTTCAAAATGGCGGCAGTTTTTTTGAAAAACATCTATATTTTTTTAATACTCTGTGTTTCCTATGCCAATGCATTTAGCGCTTCTCCGGTTGAATTTTCTTACTTGTTATAAAATTAGCTTTACTTTGGTATGCTACAAGCAACGGTTATTTGAAATGATAAAAATTTCAAAAACATTTATTTTTGAAAATTTGCTAATGCTCATTGTTCAAAATTTTTAAATAGCAACATATGTCAAATGGAACATCATTTTATAGGTTTTTAAATTCCCAACAAATTTATAATTTACACTTACTTTGTATCTCTTTTAGTTTTTGTGTAAATAACAAAAAACCTAATTTTCCTATATCAAACGCATGTGTTTTGGGTTTAACACTAAAGACCCCATTTCATCAAGTGTTAAACCACGTCAAACCCAAATAACATGCATTTGATATAGGAAAAGTAGGTTTTTTGTTATTTACGCAAAAACTAAAAGAGATACGAAGTAAGTGTTAATTACAAAGTTGTTAGGAATTTAAAAACCTATACAATTATGTGCCATTTGACATATGTTGCTCATTAAAAATTTTGAACAATGAGCATTCCCAAATTTAAAAAAATAATATTTTTTGGAGTTTTTATAAATTCAAATAACCGTTGCTTGTAGCATATCAAAGTAGAGCTGATTTCATAACAAGTAAGAAAATTCAACCGGAGAAGCGCTAAATGCATTGGCATAGGATACACAGAGTATTAAAAAAATATAGTTGTTTTTTCAAAAAAGCTGCCGCCATTTTGAAACGGAAAAAGATAATTAATTTCTGTTTTCGCCTAAATGTTTGTCTAATAAATACCTTTAAAATGATGTATAACATGACATACGTTTACATTTGAAAATTCCGAGATTCGAACTAGTGACCCTCAGTTTTTGGCACACCCTGTATTTGGAAAAAGTTAAAAATATTTTTACGTTATTCCTTGGGGTTGATTTAGCAGGAAATCATTTTATTTCATCCTTGTACGTTAAGCCGTTTTTCCGTAATCAGTTTGAGACACCTCTCGTGAAACACCCTGTATAGTATATATTAAATCAAATAATGTTATGGGTATACAAAAATTACACCATTATTTACATTTAGTTTTTTTTGTGGTGTCGGTGTTTAATTACATGGTGACAGTTATTATAAAGTTGAATATCAACATTGGCGAATACATTATGGCACAGAATATCATAAAAGTTACAAAGAAAGAATCAATTGAGAAGAATATTCACTTTATTTTAAATAACTACGTCATAGGAATTACCGTAATATACTCATACATATTGTAATATCTCATCTAAATTTATATGATTAATTATAACGCACCTTTGAAATCCAATAATCGGTTTAAGTTAGAACGAATAATTGCAGCCACTGTCACCGCTGGAAGGCGTTCTCATAATAAGTTAGTTTCATTCTTAGTCAATTAAATTACGTAATGGAAATTCTATGAGTAAACCACTATTATATTTTAGTGTTTGTGATAATATTTAACGTAATATACTCTAGCGGTTGATATTTTTGGTAGCATACTTTCTGTAGACTTTAAGCCAATATTATAGAGGTAAAATAAAAAAAAAACATTAAACTCAATCATGGAAATATCAACGCATGTTCTTAGAATGAATTGGTTAGGTATCTTGTGCTTAGGTAGTACAGGAAACCACATATACTTGCTACCGAGTATGCATATAAAATCATATAAATGCCAACCAGACTTCTTTTCAATCTTCAAAACTTCTTTTTATCATGATCATTCAACAGGATTGGTCGCTTTTCCTAGACCTCTCTTTTCGTTGTTCTCTTTTCAGAAAAAAAAAACTTGCAGAAAGCGGCTTAGGGTTAGGAAAATATACTATTAAATTTACATTTAAACTTATTCTAGGAAAGTTTGGGAACTGAAATATTACAATGGATGTGAAATTTACCTCTATTTGAAAACATATTAGAAATACCTTGTGCGTAAAAATATTGATACCGGTAAATAGGAATGCTCTTTTTCTGTTTGTTAACTTTAAAAGGTTGCCAACAGAGTTGTATGCAATAAGATTCTTGCAGTTGAAATCAAGAACCAAAGCAACATTAGTTTTTAACCATCATCTTTTCGGATGTATATAGACTAAAATGACTATCATGTTCCTTCTATTGCTCAGGTCAATGACAACATTTCGATTTCAAGGTATTCAGTTCAATACTATTTTATTAGTTAGGAAAACCTATAATACTACAAACGATTAGTTCCTTTCTCAATGCAGAACAATAAAATTACTCATGCAATATAATTACATATTTCTTACAATTTCAGATACCTGAATTAGCGTATTGTATTACGCTGTGTTAATTTCATGTTCGTTTATTTTTATGTACGCAGTTTAGCTTTCTGTTTACTGAAATAAATTATTAGCCATCGCTACAAAGTAAAATTTACCTTGACTTTAACCAGCTAGTATTTTTCTACATTAACTTTGAAAATATCAATTGTTATTCATTACACGTCTTTTGTAACGAATGCTTATGCATAAGCTTACTCAAATGATTTCCCATCATAAGAAAGATTTAAAAAATATCGAATGTTTAACCGATTAATAATAAACATTGTAACAGCTTAAGTGTCTGAATTCATAAAAAAATTATACTTTCGTAAATACTTTATGGATTTTTGAGAGCAATACCACAAAATCATTTTAAATACCCAATTACAACTTATAATTCTTTTATTTTGTATGTCTAGGCAAATATGGAGTTTTCACGCTGTAAAATAATAAACAAGAATATTGTAAAATAGCTTCCTGGGGGAAATCTTTCTGGGCAGGTGCAGAAGTAAACATTGTGATTTATACACTCTTTGTATCTCTGGATTGCCCTTGAGTGCAACGTGTTATAACTATGTTACACCTTTACGTAATAGATGCAAGCGATACAAAGCTACAGTTTATTTTCAGTTAGTTAAGCTGGTTTTATCATTCATACTTTTTCCAATGGTAAAAAATCTTTCGTATTAGTGGCTAAACTAGAATAAACCCTAGAATAAAACCTGGAATAAAAATAAAAACCCTATTCCTTAGTAGTTTGTTTTAAGATGAAATATTAACTTTGGTTCATTGATGTTTTGAGAAAGTTGTCAACTTAATTAAGAGAAAATACAAATTAGTTAAACTGTAGCAACCTTTAAATCACATTTACCATATTAGTACCAATGTAATTATTTGTAAAGAATAAATAACCTACTTAGAACATTGAAACAACAAGTTTGCGAGTTCGTTTGATAAATAACAGTTTTTGAGCTTAATTCTTTCTAGGTTATACTATTTGATAGAAACGTTTTCTTGATCATGATTCCAATGCAACTTTACGGACACTAATGGATTTATAAGACAATATTAAAAAAAAAAAATTACCGTGGCTTATTGACTTATCATGTTCTCGTTTGGTGATTGTGCATCTCATTGTACTTTCTTAGTTCATTTCTTGACTTAAATGAATTGTTTGTCGTTCACCAAGGGGATTAGTTCAGTGAGTTAGTTAAGCTTAAAACCACTTTTATCTGATCGTACAACATTAGATCTAGGGACCAAGAGACCCCAAAGCGCAAAAAGCAGCCAATATCTGCTGATCTTATTTGGATAACTCCGAGATTTGAATGATTAAAGTAGCCTAAACGTTATTGCGAATGGGAACTGGCTTTGCATTTGCATTTGGGCTTCTAAGTATAAGCATTCAAGTAATATTAGTTTCAAAGTAAAAGTTTATTTAAGATTATATACAAATTTTAAGTCGTAGAGCGTAGAGGTAGAGAAAGAGATAGTCTTGGGCTCACTTTCCGTCAATATCCACGGATTTTATCTAAGACATAACATTCTACCAACATTCTGGGCGTAGACCGAATTAGCATGTAGGCTAAAACGACGCCAGGCTAGAGCCCAGTGTCCTAGGAAAATAAAAAAGGTTCCTTTGCTTTGCCTTCTTTTGAGAAGGTAGTTTTCTGTGCTTAAAACGGTAATAGCTAAAATGAAATCAGTGAATTTGCCAAATTGGACAAAATATATATCCCAAACAATCAAACCATAACAGTTTTTTAAGCTCCTTAAGAATAACGTGGACATTTTTACTTTTCAGTATTTTGATATAAATAGGCGTAACACTTCAATAGACTAAATAATTATTATTTTTTTTTGTTAAAATTTTTTTTATAAACTTTCTGCAAAATGTTAGGAGAATATAAGTCTTAAAATATCATCTACATTAAAAAAAACCGAAAAATGTAGTGTTTCAATTATTAAAGTTAGTTGCCATATTGGAAAATGGTGGATTTTTTTTTAAATAATAAACTTGTGATTGTAATGAGCTACAGAATGGAGAATGTACATAGCAAACAGTGTTTTCTTAGGTTTAACACGTTGTTTCGTCTAAACGAGGGGATCTAGAGAAAAATGTTGATAATAAATAAAAAAAATAAAATATAGAATGTTACAAAATACTTTTAAAACTATCTTCCATGTTAGAAAATGGCAGCTGTTCTTGAAAAAAAATGGAGTTCATACATTTTAATGTATGTTGTTTCAGTTATCTGTTTAATGTTATTTATAAGTACAATAGTTAGATACCAAGAGGTGGCACAGATAAGTTGTTCACAATATATAAATTAATTTTAAAATAATTCAGTTTTTGTCCTTTGGAGACATCAAAAAGAAAACAAGTCCCAGGTTTAGATCTTGTCAGAAACCTTCGGCAATAAATTATCCCCTGTGTGGAAAATTCGCTAAAACAGAGTGCACTTATTTAGGATGAGATCCAATTTCAGATCCCGACACCTCATAAAAACAGGGTTATTTACTAATATTGATGAAAATATCCGAAACAATCTCGTAACAAGTTAAGGACTTGAAGAATGTTTAAATAGCTTTTGACGAAGAAAGCAGAACTTTAATTTCCTGAAGAGTAGAGACGTTAATATTACAACGTTGGCTGTAGCTCCGCTAGACCGGGCATCGTGTATACAACGGAATAATAACGATACGAAAATAACAGTAAATAATAATCGTAACTAGGTATTTAAGTACTTATATTTTTGCAGAACGTATTTAGTGATCCACGGAATTATTACAATTGTAATGAAGTTACTTAATCGATTTATGTTAAAGTGAAATAGGTTTAAGTTTTACTCAAATTCCTGAATTTTCCTAGAACATTATTATTTGTAGATGGAGTAATAATTTAGTTAACTCGAGCTGCAGTGAGAACAAAGTTAAAGAAGCTTCAGCCTTGGGCTTGTTTTATTTAAAACCCAAGAGATTGTTGTAATTCTAATTGGCTTCAATATTATCTTGTAAAATTTAATTTTATAATTTTAAAATCTTTTAGTAAGTTTTCTATAGCTATTTTTAAAATACTTTGGTGTGGATATTGCATTGTTGAACTTCGTTATTTCAATGAAAAGTAGTAAAGTATGAAGCTGAGTACTTAACAACATAATTTTAAGATAGTCATCATTAAATGGAAGAAATTAAATGGTTGATTTATTATATGAATATGTTTTACCACAATAATGGATGAAGTAATGAATTTACCATATGCTATATAGCTTATACATTATTTGTTAAGACACTGCATAACACATCTTCCTGTAGTTATAAATGTAATGAAAATGTAATACATCAAAGAGCCATAAAAGTCAGTTGTTGAACCTAAAGAAAGGTCTAGAAAGTCGCTAGACATCCTATACTTAACTACTATACTTAACTAGAACTTTGTTAATGATAGTAAGCAAATGAGACGATTGACAATTTGTGTTGCCAATGTAACAGCAAATACATCGATAGATCTTACCATAGTTTGTGCTTGCCTTAACCAATCAGAAGTGATTACAGTGTTGCCAACCTACGATAGTGCCTAACATAAAATAACACTGTTTATTTGGTACTCACATATTAATTTATGTAAGTTTCAACAAAGGTTTCCATCAAAGATTACGTGGTTTATATTTTATTTAATTATTATTCTTCCAACCTGGTCACACGAGTTTAATTGTATAATTATTTAGGTTTTTATGGGATGGATTAATGTTTAAGGCCTCGGTTTGTATCATCTTTGGCTGCTACAAGGTCAAGGACCCATAAATATAACGTGGAAATGGTTTGTTTCCATGCTTGTTTTTAGTGTGATGGCGCAGACAGATAGAATGGCATACAGCGTAACAAGATTTCAGACGATGAGATTAACACTTGAGATAATGTTATATGCTCAGAAGTAACTTGGATTGCTTACACATATTGGTTATGTACATACAACAGCTGCAGATTAATTACTTGTTTATGTTGATTGGTCATTTTAGTTAAATGACAAGTTCAATTCTCTCTTCTTGTGGACAACATAAAAAAAATGTTGAAACAGTATTTCAGACCATGTCAATTTGAAAGCAGATCATTTCATTTACTTTTTTTTAGTTTTTGGAAAATCTTTGTCATTGGCACAATGCTATCAAACAATAAGACAGTATCTTTTCTGCTGTACCATATGCGATATTTATCGTAAATGTTAAAATAAAATGAATCGATTACGTAAGAAAATACAATATCCAAAGGTAATGCAATATCCAAATTGAAACTAAGACAAAAGTTATTTATTTTAAAGACGTTCAAGACTTTGTCAGTAGTAATAATTTAAAACTGTTTTAAAGAGTTCTCTTTTTAGCTTATTGAGGTGAAATGAAATGAAAAACGTTTATTTATCCCAATAATATAAACTAAAACAGAGAGTAGCTATACAACTTAACAGTACAATATTTCTAAAATTAAATAAAATTTGCCTTACTTATGGGATAGGCCTACATGGGCAGGTGCCTGTGCGTAGGCCTGGCTGTTATCAGTCTAAGCAAATTGAGGGCACACACTAAAATTGGGAAGGTTTTTAAGATTTGTTAATTTAACTTGATCTTTTAGCGGATAAGAGAATGTCGGCGACGACAACCAAAGCCAGTGCAATCTAAGACAGGAGACATTGTGAGGGCGAGGGGGGTCGAAGAGTCAAGGATTGTTTAGTCAGGGTCAAGTAACGTTAGGTCTGATCAAAGTTTCGGCCTCTTCATTGGTAATCGTGTGCAGTAAAACAAGGATCTGTTTTTTTTGAATTTCTGTATTGAGGGTAAACTAATAGATTTCGATATAAAATCTGAGCAACATAAAAACAGTTGGTAGTTAGAACTGACTTATGTAGCTGAGGGACAGATATTTCAACATTGTGTGAATATCTTGTGTAGTGTTGATGTTTGACTGCTGTAAGGATCGTGTTTAATTGAGTTTTTGAATGTGTGACTTAGAAGAAACTGAATGAAAATATGTCTGAGGTAAACAGATATTTCCTGCCTGCACGTTGTATATTTTTATAAGCCTTATAACTCTACTGATAGTGTTTATTTTACAAAAGAGTATTAACTAATCAGACATGAGCAGCCCACAACTGGTTTTGACGCTGATGAGATGAAACAAACTTGGGTTGATAATCAAAACAAACTTTACGTTGGATAAGCTCTCAGATATATTTTTAAGATATCAATATCAATTTTTTTTTATAAACCATTTAATTGGAGTGTTTTGCTGACGATGTATCCTTATAATATATGAATTTTGTTTTTATTAAATTTTATTTCAACAGTATTAATTGAAATAAAATAATAATAAATTCAGACGAATAAGAATATAGGTGAATAAATTAAAGGTTAAAAAGATACCACCAACGTTTTCTAAACAAAATCTGTAATCTATTTCAATAATGTTTGTTAACCTTAAAGGATGGTCATGTTATGAATGTATACTGTGTACTGTAGTAACATTAAAAAATATTGCATCCAGTTATTTGCGATAGTTTCTATTGTCCTTATTCACCTGAAGCATATCTATTTTGCAACAAAATGCGCCCAATAGTTGCATTGAATGGCTCATAGATAACTTGGGGCTTCATAATAACGATACAAGTTTCGCTTTACTTACCATCTATGTACTGAGTATGAGGAGTACTCTAACATACTATCCTTGTTTGGAGCCAACAATGACAAATTTCACTTATGTATGTTGAATAATGTTACGAATTTATAAATATGTATTAAGCATATCATGGGTTGGTAAATTTTATGATATGCTGATAAAGACAAATAAGAAATAATCCTATTAAAGTTACTATATTAATAGTTTAAAAATATCCAAAAGACTCTTTTTAGGATAACATTAAATCCATCGTTTCCACACGGATTCGTTTCTAATAGAACATAACTTTAGTTCATCTTCCCCAAAACACCTACACACACCAGTGTGTGTTAAGTTCAATCCCACTCCATTCTGAAGAGCTGCATGACGCCCACTGTTGAAACTTTATCAGAAATCAAGAGCTTTTCTAAAACTGACACTCGTTTCCTAGGCAAGCATTTTTTTAATGAATTTTTTTAAAACCTTTTTTCTCAGCTCGTGTACATCGCAGAGAACATCTACGCATATTGTTGGAAAGATATTTTACCGTAGATGAGCAGAATCCCTTTATAAATTGAAATATTCTGGAAAATAAGCAACACAAATTAATTTTCAATAAAAAAAATAACATCGGCCTTATGGGTTTTCATGCTTGGCGAAATACAAAATTTAAGAAATTCCAATTACATTATTTACATCATGTGATTGGAGTTAAAGTAAATAATGCAATTACATGATTTACATTACTATCACATTATGAAAATACGGTGAAAATATAGGAAGTCAGTACATTAAATATTTTTGGTCAAGTTGTTGACCACTAGAGGACCTCTGCTATGTATTAAATGAGAACCATTTCTTCACCAATTCAATTGATTTATAGAGAAGTAATCTGAAATAATGTGGAACGACAGTTTTTCTTACTGTTTGATTCAAATTTAAATTATATTTCTTTTTCATAACAGACACAAAAATGTAGCATTTAGATGTATTTTTTTCATATTTGTCATACAAAATAAAATTAAAACCTAATTCGAATTTACTAAATGTTTTGTTTGAAACGATATATGCAGTAATATTGCAATATTTCTATACCTTTTTATGGAGATTTGTTTTTACAATCATATCCAGCTCGTGTAAATGTAATTGAGAGAGTTTCGTATTTGTATGAGATACATGACAAATGGCTTCCTATGATGCCGAACGTCTTAACATACACTTTGATGTCAAAGGGCATACTCAATGTAAGCTGTGAGATATGCGATCTTGAATCTTGCCAATCGTTAAAGAATACAATGCTTCCTTCTAAAAGAACATTTATTAGATCACTAGCTGTACCCGCGGGCTTCGCCCCGTTTAACTTCATAAGTATTCGCAAGGCCCAATCACGTCCTGGTTGAAGTTCGTTCGCTACGCTCACTCACCTTTAGGTTGCAAATTGGCTGTTGTCATAACTTAAAAAATCATCCCTTTTATTGATTATAATACTTTGATAAATGTTTTTATGTTTTAATATTTAACATTGAAGAATTTAAACGTTGTTAAGAGCACAGGTGTTCTGCGATTGGGGTTTTGGACTTATTCAAAAGTAAAATAGTTTTCTCTTCTTTACTCTGTAGAAACACTGTGGCACTGTTTCAAATCATGACTATTGCTAATACAGAATGTTTTGATTATTCAAACCTACAAAACAGTTGATGAAAGTAAACATCTGCTTTTGAATTATATTTATTTGTAAACATTGTAGATAAAAAAAGTCTGACATTGGCCCACTTAAAACTCTCTAGGGCAGAGCCCTTTTGACGGATCTCCACCAAACTTCACTCGAACCATCCTTGAAAGATGCTTAATAATGCCTGAAAGTTTCATTCAAATCTATCGAGCGGAGTCCATAACGTATATACATATATATATATATATATATATACACACATACATAGTTCCTCTTTTATAGTTATAGATAAAATTTGAAAGAACAAAATGTGGATCGTAATTTGCACGTATTTCATATTTTAATATTAAAAAGTTTTAATATTACACCACTATTACATATTATTTTAAATTAAATAGTCTGGTAAACTTTTCTATTTCGGAATATTGTATAAGAATGCAAGGAATATTAATAATGGATTACTGTAATATCAAATGACATTTAGAGTCATAATGGATTACTCTTGTAGCCTAATGACTTACCTTCGGTTTAAACCAAGCACTGAAATAAGTGTTTGTGACAGACAAAGAGATAGAGCCTGATTCAACCAAGTGAGAAGTATTATAGAAACTGCAACCTGAGTGAAATGAAATGTATAAGAAATATATTAAGGTGATAGTAGGTAACATAATTAATAAATCAATAGTTATACATACAATAATTAATACATGCAAACTATAATCTGTTGTCAAATTTGCCTTATTAACTTCAAAGAGCTACAAACACTTCGGAAGACATGACTGGATCTCATTAAGCACACTTTGATCTTACCTCTCTCGACTAAGCTTATCTGAGATTCAAATGAACTATTATGCATAGATGAATGAGTTAGGATACTTGGTAAGTCATAGATTTGTATGAACTATACGACTATAAGGAAACGAACGAGAAATACAGCTCTGCAGGCTTTTGATAAGAAATTTTCACTCAAATTTGTTATTTATTGATAAATTTTTTTTTAGCTGTATTGCCTAGAGATATTTTTGATAAAAATGTAAATACACTTATAATTCTATTTTCTTAACGTAACGATGTATAAATGATGGTAATCAATGGCCTTGCTTATTCTTTGCTGAAAGGATCATTTGTACTCATATAGTTGAGAATACTAAGCAGAAAGAAACCATTGTCATAAACGAAAACTGTCTACACCATGTTACCGTGCTTTAGAGGAAACATTAAGCTGAAATAATTAAATACTTCAGAAATATAATATATCAATACCAATATTTGTTTTAACAAAATATATTCTCTAGTACTTTGCTCAAACATAAATCTCTAGCCTTTTATAGATGTTTAATAACCAACAAGACATTGATTCAAAACTGAAATAGCTATAAATGCATGAGATGTTGAAAAAAGAGAAAAAGTAGTAGATACAATGAAACTTGATTATGATTGCAATGTATAATCTGTATTTTCGATGGAACCGAGCCTATTCCAGATTTAGAGGAAGTCTAATCGAGGTATATCAGACGAAATGCAACAGAATGCTGCTGCCATAAAATAATTTTTGATTTTTAAACAAGCAATTATTCTTGCTATCAAAAATATTCCATCAGGCAACTTGAACCAGCTTTGTTAGCGAACGCCAAAAATCTAATAATTTTTCCTTTCGATTCATAAATGCTATCTTTATACTTATCTATGATTATAATTGTACAAATAAACAGCGACGAAAAACATATCATCAGATAAGCAGTATGTAATTATGGGCCTTAGTATGCAATTGTGGACCTTAACAAACCCATTTATTTGCTCTGGCTCAAACCGGTGGACTTTGGAACACAATGTCTCCACTTAGAACACTCAGTTACCCGGATGTGCATCATACACAAACAATTCGAAAAAACCGGTTTAAAACAATTTGGTCTACTAGGCCTACCAGAAAAAAAACGCTAATTGTCCTTTCAAAATAAACAGAAGAAATAGATTTTATGAAGCAACGTATTGCTCAAACAGTTTAAAGGTGCCTAGTGACTATTTAATCTCGATTACATTATGTAACAAAATTACAAAATGTGGATTACATCAGGCACTAAAAGCCATTTACTCTGTGTAATAGGGCAAGAGCCACAGACCCTTAGTGTTAAATGGGCAATGAATAATCGTTTGCTCTGATGATTCTGCTCAAGCTGCAACGGTTTAAATCTTAAAATATAACTTTGTTTTGTAGTTTTAATCCCGTTTTCTCTTTGGCCAAATGAGAATAATATACCCTTTTCTCTAACAATTGAGATTGTTTAAATCAAGAAAAATAACGAAATATCCCCTGTAAAACTATGGCAAAAACACAAAAACTCCATCGCAAAAAATCTGCAGGCGAAGCGAATTTCTATTGCTTTTTAAGTTTTCGAAATATTTGTAATTTATTAGAGTAAACAGCTGCTAGCATAAGCACCTATCCGTTTTTAAGGCTATTAGATACTAGGTACCGTTGAGTACAAAAACAACAACAAATATTTCAAATTGATTTTACATAATTCGTCGAACCATCACAATGAAGTGGCGGCTCCTGTACAGAAACCTATTAGATCGCTGTCTTTTTTCAAACGCTGTCAAATTCACCGACTGAGCCATGTTTCCTTTTAATTGTATTTTATTTCCACTAAGAACTCAAACAGCGAAATCAATATTATTTTGATACTTTTTACTTTTGCTGAAACATGTTGATGTTTCAGTGTTGGAGATTCGAGCGAATGTCTGACAAAGTAAATAAACGGAAGATGAATTCAAGCTCTAAAATAAATATTTTATATAAATAAATATTATATAAAATAAAATAAAGCTCTAAAATAAATATTCTTGGTATTTCTAAAACTTAAGTATTAACTAGTATCGTAAGTATTAAAACTAAAAGTATACATTCATCTCTAATAGTTATTAAGGTTCATATAGTTATGAGGAGTCATTCATTCTAACAGCTTTTACATGACTACAAACGACATTGTCTGATTTTATAGTATTTGAAGGCTTGGTGATTAATCACACTTTTTGCATTAAAAAAAATGATTAATCTGAATAAAGTTTTTGTTCCAAATGTTAATTCGATTTAATTGCAGCCTAAGCCTATGTGTGCTGTATGGCTTTCATATTACACAGCAGTTAACGAATTCATCAATTCAATGATGATTTGTTTTAAGTAAAATCAGTTGTTATACATGTTTTTTGCATTTTTTGGCACAATAAAAAGAGTTTCACCAAGTCACATGGATATTTCCATTGAATAGAACATTAATAATCCCCCATTTAGAACTACGGGAATATTCGGGGTTAAAAAGCCATTTCGTCCTTAAAAATTGCTTCTGTGTTAAATGGACTAAGAATTTCCATTTAGTTCTGTGATTCTTACAAATCTGTAGGAGTACTTCTGAAATTAACATTTTGATAACACTGCATTTAATAATTTCATGCTATAGCCAATATTTCAATACACATCCAGTATACCCTTAATGGTTAGCATTCGTGCAAATAAAATCTTATTAAGTTATAACTTAACAGTGGCAAACCAAATGTACAAACTTATCCAGAAATTATCTGGGAAAAATATATATCTTTCCATACAAATTTACTAGGATTAGTACAGGGTACTCCTTTATAAGGCTCATAGGCACAATTTACATTGCCAGTTAAAATCACCAATCAAATTCAAAGACCTAATATTTTAAGGAAATCATAAATATAACGAATAATAAAACGGAATAATTTAATATTTTCCAACTCATAAAAAAACGGAATTCAAATCGACGCTGTAAATAGATAAACGTCACAAAATACGCATTGTTAATCCTTGATTGATTCTCAACTATAGTTCGGCCGCTTAGAAAAAGACCTGTGCGCTAATGCTAAACCAATGCTGGAGGAGGTCGCTTTCTAAGCGGCCGAACCATAGTAGGTGGGTTTTAACTATGTAAAACTTACCTTTGATTCTGTTACATGTATGGCAGTATGTTAACACCTGACATGTAATTATTTGTGTAAAATACCTGGAATACAATAACTCGTGATATTTATCTAGTGATTGAAACGAAATATGAATATAAAGAATAAATAATAATAATATAAGGCATAATATTCATTGCAGCATTTTAAATATGTTAGTTTCTTTGCTTGCATTTGTGTAGGATTCAGGAAGGTGAATATACTCATAGTGTTACTAGTCTGAGTTGAATTCAAATCTGTATTTACAAACACTATAAATATTATTAGTATGCAACGAGGGCCTTTTCGATGCAAAAGGTATTTAGAACTTTTTTTACGATTTGAGGGAGCTTGCTCCCCTGACTGAGATCCTGCACTCTAGGTACAGTTATTCCAGTGTGTACAGAAGGCAATCCTCCCATTTTGACCATAATTAGCCTCTTGGCACTGTATGTGATGTGTCTAACCATCTTTGTTAACTTGTTCTTTCCAGGAAGAAAACCAAGTTATTCATCATAAAATATTTTCTTTGGATTTTTTTCAATAGCAGAACTTGTGGTTTATTTTGAAACCTCTAAAAGTATTTTAGAGTTGTAAATACCTAAGTGAAACTATTTTTTTTATTATTTGCCATATGATACATTTCAAATGTATCCTTACAATTTACCTATTTGAAGCAACTAACGTAAACATATTATAACTTGGTTGATAGTTAATTTTTCCCTCTTATATATTCTATTTCAACCAATGTCATCACTTATAAGTTAGTTTAATGAGCTTAATGGCTGCCATAGGGGTAGAAAAGATGAAAATTGCTAATTTTTTTCGGAAAGTAGAAACTGTGGTGTAATAACTACATAAAAAATGATAATCACGCTTCCAGGACATTAGGCAGTTACAACACGGTTAGCGGGGTTGGTTTATTCCAGCAGAAAGTTTGTTTAGCGTACCTAGTAGCTCTAATGTAAAACAAACAATTAAACAAAACACTCTTGTTTAAATTCTCCTGCATCTTCTCTTTTCTTTAATCCACTTAAAAATAAACATTTACATAATATATTCATTTATGAAAATACATTTGAAATATATTGATTACACCATGATTATTTTATGTTTAATTACTTATCCCTAATGTTACAAACATAGATTTAAAGTATATCAAACCAGGTTATTTATTGACTACCGGTGAAAGTTATCGGAAAACGATCGTGTTTAATGGATGTTAGTAAATAATTAAAACTGTATTCGTGTAAAAAATACGATACAATATATTAAACTTACCCATTTTGTTTGAATTCCATTTATATAAATGTCACTGCAGTAAAGGTATCCACATTCTACTTCAGCAGTAACAGTAACTGGGCCCGTTATTGCTTGTTTATTTGTTACACTTGAATGATCTCCCTACAAATTGATTTCCCAACGGTTCCATGAATTGATAGATGTCACTCGTTCTTAACGTTTTTCCCATACATTTGAACATTGAATTTCGAAATATATCTATGATGAATAACGCACTAGTACACTATATCAGATCATTGTTATTGTTACAAACCTGCAACAACTTCCCCCAAACTCAGTGCATGATTAAATTACATGTTTGACAACCTGGGGATATTAGACCCAATAATATACTGAATAACCCAACCCTGAATACCTGAATACTGAATATACCTTAACCCAACCTATTCAAATCCTTAAGTTGTATGGCAGAAAGACATGTCTTTTGACAGAAATTAAACAATTACAATACTTGGCCTTTGCAAAAAGTATTTGACTACCCATTTCAGTTCAACTTTGTGTATTGTTTATTTTTTCCGAGGGAATTTTCCAAGCCCCACAGAACGTTTACCAACTAAGTAATGGCAAATATATTGCAATCGTGTTTCTATTTTTTTTAGTTAAACCAGAGTGAACGTTGGAAATTCTTTGAAAGAAGTTCATCCAGTTTTTCAAGAAAATATAAATGATAAAATGCTTGTAAAATATAAAGTTGTATATTTTAAAGAGTTTGTAAAATATTCTGTTATAACAAACATTACTTTGTATGAATGTATTATTACGTAATATGTAAGCTTAAATTGTACAGTTTAGCAATTCCCAGCGTATAGAATGATCTCAGATCGTAACGTAATTGTCACGTCATTGAATGTGGTTTGGCATTTCAACCCTCCTAGATATTCGTATAACATCCTTTATGTAATTATCCAGTGGAATTATCACAAGGAAATTTCTATTCAGATATCCCCAACATACATATTCATGTCACAAAGTATTTTTATTACATTCATTGTGCATTGCAATAGATTAGTTATTAGTGAGTCGGTGGCTCAGTCGTTACCGTCGCGGACTTCGGGCCCAAGGCAGCGATGTCGTGGGTTCGGATCCTGGTCACTGCCGATAACATTTTATCAGTACAGTTCACCTTTGTACTGTACCGGCTCACTCCTTGCTTTGCTGTAAACGATCCACGCACGGGCGCTTAGTCTATGTGGACGGGCAAATGCAAGGTTAAAAGAGGCCGCCAACCTCTTTTATAAAAAAAAGAAAGATCTGTTTTTAAAATTATGTGTTTTCACGCTTTTGGTATTTTTTGGTTGGTTTTGTAGAAGAATCCAAAAACTTAAGTTTTATTACTAATTAACTTTAGATATACAGCACCACTAATTGTTGGGTAAATAAATTATGACATTTACGTGCACAATTGAATTCGGGTTGGATCAAACTAAGATCCTTTGGATTTAATGGCGAACATCATAATCATCCTAGTACTAAATATGTCATTCATATGGACCAGCGACGCACATATGCGGCAGACGGTCACATTAAAATAGACTTATGTCGCATATTTGTGACGGTGTCCAATGTTATTAAAAAGCTTACATCTTCATTAAAAAACTGTTTTTTTTTTATACTTTGCTGCATCACTGGCCCGTGGTCTGCGTGTACTGTTAACCAAGTCACACCTGGTATATTTGTAATATTAAAATGTATAAATCGGACCGTGGAAATAATCACAGCGTCGAAGCATTTCATATGTGGCGATTGGTAGCGAACGTGATGCCCAGACACTTAAATTGTATTTATTTAAACTTTTTGTTTTCGATTAAGGATTTTACCCACCAAGCATCCAATTACAATGTCCATTTAAAGCACCTGTAAAAGTATCTAAATAACGCTGTGTGTAAAACAGGACAGCACGAGTTGGTTAAGAGTTAACTATTTTCCAACACAAATGTTGCCCTAGTAACTTTTCTCGGCCATCGACACGTTACCAGCGCTGACCTACAAAAGTTAGCTATACGGGTTACGTGGTACTCCGGACCAATCGTTCTTTTACACTTCTTAAATTAACCAATCAACTGTTTCCATTGCAATTAAAAATGTAGTTAAAATTTTTAGCCCCTAATTTGAATACTTATTTTTACTAACACACTATTCACTATTCACTAAGACGTGCGGAGCTTCTAATGGACAAATGGTTTCCACTAACGCCAATCACTGGCAGCTTTGATCTATATGATCATATCATGGTCCGGTTTATTAGCTCATCTTAAGTTGTAGGTCTGTGAATTTTAAGTCTTAATACAATTTCTTCTATAAACTACTGTTTGTGACATTAGCAAAACTATTTTATTAAATCGGTGTGTCAAGAAAATAAGAAACAAAATAGCATTCTCTCACTTTTCTTGTTTAAAGTTCGGCGAGTAATTAAAAATTCCCAAATTGAGAAGAATGCATTGTACAGTTTGTTAAATAAAGTAAACAGCAATTCTTCTGTATATTCATTACAGTAAAAATTTATTTAATCAATCATTAAACATTTTCAAATCGCAAGTAAAGGTTTCGTACAAACAAACCTAACTAAAATTCATCGTGCCGCTAAAGACATTAGAGGTTAACATGAAATAGGTTCTTGTCTAAGTTATTGATATCAGATCAAGTTAAGTGAAAATTAATTCATTGAAGTTTTTTTTTCTTCTTTAATTCTCGTTTTATTATGAGTGAAGTAATGCATTTTTAAACTAGATACAGGTGGCAGAGCAATTTCCCTAAAATTCATTTTGCAACACTGAACCAATAAATAGCTCAGGAGGAGTTGCTCAATAATTTACACAGCTATATATCATGCGACCAGTGTAATACCATATGGTGTCTCTAACTTACAACGTGTTCAATTAATTTACCATATATTAGTGTAATATATGGTAAATAATATATGCGATAAAACTGTTCTATCATCTTAAATAATAAACTAAAACCATTATTCTGTCCAATATCATGCAGAAAGTACACCTCAAGTCATTTTTTCCTAGTTTTTACACGCTGTAACTCCAAAATGAGTAGCTTTAGAGAAAGAACAATGCCAAGAATAAAACCTGTTCAAATGGCATTTACTTTCTAAATAAATCATAAAATGTAGGGTCTTCTATAAGAAAAATAACTTCTTGAATAGCATTGTACGTGTTATTAAATTTACGGAAAGTAAATAAAGATACGTCTTATAACACTAAAAACATATATGTATTTACGCTTATAATGTTACTCACAAGACGGTAAATATACAAAAGATGGTAAGTGGTGATCGATTTCGATTGGACACTCCAATCATCATCAGACCCAATAGGCGAATGACAATGAATGATGAAATCGATCACCACTTACCATCTTTTGTATATTTACCGTCTTGTGAGTAACAGTATAAGCGTAAATATATGTTTTAAGTGTTATAAGACGTATCTTTATTTACTTTCCATAAGAAAAATCAAAATTGGCAGCCATATTGGAAAAATGAAAAATCATTTTTTCAACTTTACCAAAATTTAATCAATAAAAAAATCCATGGCAGTTACAATTTAGCATTTTTTTATATCTCTCATAACTTTCGAATACAATAGCTGGCACACTTATAGCAATCACCATGTATAGGAATGTAAAACTTTTTTTAACAAATACAAATGTAAAATATTGCCGGATATAATTACAGTACAGTACAGTTACAGTATTATAATTGCACAATCTAAATAGAGGTTCGACAAAACATCTAAGTTTTATGCCAATCTCGTATAGTTTATCGTTTTACTAAACACATCTATTAATACTCTAGTTTAACTGATTTCAGCTAGTATTCAACAATTGATTAATTTAATTCATTCATTGATAATTTTATATATATAAACTAAGCCTAAAAACTTGCTAAAACTACTAATAAAACTAGAAGAAATTAAAAATGAATTTTTATAGAGTGTCAACTTTTAAGTGAAACAAAAATAGGCCTTCCAATAATTTAGAATATAATTTTCTTTTGTAAATAAGTTTGCTAAAATGGATGCATTCTTACATTTAAAATTAGCATAACTTTACTATTTAAAAGTTACAGAATAACAGTTCACTTTAGGATAGTTCTTTTATTTCAAATTATTTCAGCCTAATTCACTGATAAGGATAATAAAGACAAGGAAGTTAAAGGTTTTGGTAAATATTGTATTTTATTGATTTTGTATCCTACAACATTGCTGAGTTTCAAACTAATCACGATTCCATACCTTCAATCCTAGCAAACCCCTTTCTCGGACAAAACATATATATATTTTGGTATTCCCATTAACAGGTCTTCAATCCCATTAGATTTGAGAAATACAATTTTTTTTTGCCATGAATTACCATTGAATTTTAACATGATTGCAATTCCCATTGAATTGCCATGAATATAAGGGATTATAAATTACATAATACAGTACTCTCATGTGTATCATGTTTGATTCTTATTCGAATAAATCTACCTTGGTTTACACATACGTAAAAAATGTATTGGACACGTTTACCAGCCACATATGACAAAGTGTGCTGCCAAACATGGCATTGTAAACAAGCTTGTCAACATTGATAACTATCTGTGAGCTACCGCATCTCTCGTTTTAAACTTGTTTTGTCGTCATTCACAAACAATGACGGGAGTTGTTTACGTGTTCAACGACTATGGGGCGTGATTTTAACGTCCCCCCTAATATTTTATAACGGGGAAAAGTTTAACGGAGTAATTGGTTTTAATTATAATGTTGGTGTGGCTTTTGCTTCAAAATATAACCTATAAAAAGAACAATGATGGTATTATGCAATACAGCATTTTAAAGACAATAACTTACTTAATATTTATTGAGTGGATCAAAGCGAAGCCCTATGACATTGATTTTACTGCAAACTTTCATAATCACCCAATAACGGCTGAAACTAAGGATGGTTTGACATATGATGGGTTTGGTATGACTTTGTAAAGAAACAAACTTGAATTCGATAACACCCAAGTTATTTAAAATTAACTTTAAATGTTTATCTCATAGGTTGCTACTCTGATTACCGAGTTATAGCAGAAATTGAAAAAAAAAATAGTATATGTTTGTCTAGCAAATGGTGTAATAAAGCCAATATACGCCTTAAATACTGGATAGTAAAATACCATTTGGATGATGGCCATACACAAAAGGTGTTACAGGCCATTTGGAAACTATTTTTGATTAAAGAGGGGTCTGAGTTTATGGCCAGAAATTATTTAGTAAGATTTTAAAATTTGTGTCAGTTGTAAATCTTCAAATATTTATGTGAGGGAAGTGTGCCCAATGTGACAAGTCTAGATTCTAGATGATTCGTGTTTTTAAGACCTTTTGACGGGATTGTAATTCCAAAATGCATACATAGTCGTTGTCTTAAAAAGGATTTAATAAGATTGAAGATCGTGATTAGTTTGTAACTAAAAAATTCTGGTGGCTGCAAAATCAATAAAATATTTCACCGAAAAATGTGTCTGCCTTGTCTTTATTAGCCTTAGTCACCCATCAGTGAGTTAGGCTGAAATAATTTTAAATCAAAGATCTGGCATAAAGTGATTTTGTTCTTCTATATAGTGGCATACGATATAGGTGATTGTATACGACAATACAGGTATTAACAAACAATATGTGAAAACACACAATTGAAACTGCTAGATAAGCTTATGAACGCAATGTAATTCATAAAAGATTTGTTGCTAAAATTATGATATAACACATATTTGGTATAACCTATTAACAATAAAACCTAAGACTATAAACGAAATAATGACAATATTACAAGAGGTAAACTATACAAAAGATTAGCAATATGCAAAACCTGATAACATGTAAAAGAAGAGACGAATCGTTATTGATAACGAACTAAAAAAATACCTAAACAGAATAATAAATTGAAAAGTTTTAACTGTGATAATAATGGTGAAAAAGTGGACGATAATCAAATAGCCTCTCCATTTTATTTACAGCTTTTGAGAGTTGTTTGCTTACTGCAGTTTTTTTGTCGCTTAGACTGATATTCATATTCAGAGCCCGACAAGCTATCTGGAACTCTCTTGTGTGTCATACGTCGGCTACACCGCTCCGGGGATTGACTGAAACTATTGTTTGATCGGGGAAGTTTCAAACCCTTGATTCAAAACCTGGTTTGCAAAATGTTGTCAAATATTTCAAAATGTAATTATTTCTTACAGTTTGAGTAATCGTTCTATGTTATCAATGGCATTATCTGTCCTTCTATACATCACAACGTATTACCACATTTTGCGGTATAATTTGGTTTAAATCATACAAATAATCTATAAATTCAGGATCCCTTCACGTATAAACATTTGTAAAACTATATCAATGCAGCGAGAAATATAAACTAAAGTGTTCTTAGAACCAAAAGTGGTAACGACATGTTAATATTTATAAATTGAATTCAAATTTGTTTTTTTTTAAGAGGTTGGCGGCCTCTTTTAACCTTGCATTTGCCCGTCCACATAGACTAAGCGCCCGTGCGTGGATCGTTAACAGCAAGGCAAGGAGTGAGCCGGTACAGTACAAAGGTGAACTGTACTGATAAAATGTTATCGGCAGTGACGGGGATTCGAACCCACAACATCGCTGCCTTGGGCCCGAAGTCCGCTATTTTAAAATCGTGTCGTTATTTTAAAATCACGACTCGAAGAAACAGAATATTTCCAAGCAATTGTCTCTTTATTAGCTACGTAGTTTAAATTCAATTAATATAATACACTATGTTTGGAAGGGATTTTAAAATGAAAACAAAAATATAACTTACGATTTGATTCCGAACACAACAGGTGTGTCCCTGCTAGTGCAAACCTAGCTACAACCAACATGGTTTAATTAAAACAGAGTGTACGGTTAAGCGTTGCTACGACTGTGTAGACCATTATTTTCCGTGATACGTATATTAACTGAACATTTTTATACGCACATAATTTTACAAAGTTGAAAATATACAATTAAAAAGTACCGGTAGGCTATTTTATTAAAAAGTGTCGAAACCGGTTATTGACAATAATTTGCATTAATGCCGTTTTTAGTAAATATGTTACTAAGTCGTGAAATAACAGGGAAATGTGTATTAAATTATATGTACCTTATGTAAGTAAAATACTAGAACATTTATTAATGCATTTTGTTTCAGAATAGACTACTTGACTGCTGAGATATTAAAATACTAGTGCTTGATGGCTAAACAGTTAATACCTACTACTACAAATACAAATGCAAGACCGTTCCTGTTGTAAAAATTAGTTAATGCCAAATCAAAGGGTTTTTAAACGTACGTCAGAAAAATGTTTCAAAAGTTATTAATATAGCTTTCATTGGCATTGACTTTGGAACCTAAAATAGTTATTAAACCAACAGATGGTCTAATAATGTTTTGGTAAGCTCGGTTTAGTGAACTATGCTCCTGAGAGTGTCTGATGCCGAAGAGCGCCGCTGTGAATAGTTTGTCAGAGGTATCTCTCCAATGATAACGAGTTTTGGAACTGAGTTTCATTACTGACCAAATGTCCTGACCCAAAACCTTTTTAGTATGTTTCATATTTTTCTAGGAAAAACTACACAAAATTCGTCAATTAAGTTGTGGTAAAAATATTGTTAGTAATAGCTTGTAATATTGATAAGGTTTTACTCAATAAAACAATGGAATACAATAGATGGTTTATTTAACATTGTTTGGGAAGAACTGATAGATGTAAACAAGGGTAATATAAACATATCTTAACAACTAATAAAACATGTGTTTATCTTAAATGACAGGCAGTAAATAGTAGACATAGAGTACTTCTGACAAATATACATAATTGAAATATTGTTCCATAAAACCACACTGGTAATACATTAGGCATCAGTTCACAGTGTCGAGAATATACCGTAATACATTAATACCCTCCGTTTTATTAAAATCTATCATTACACCTAGGTAACTATAGTATTGGAGGTGATTCGGTGTTTACATTAGTTGATTGTAAATGTTTCTCTAGTCAAAGTCATTAATAACCAACGAATTGATAAATGCAGAACTGATGGTTCATTCCAAGCATGATCATTGAGCAACGAGCGCACTGTATCGGGTATGTACATATGCATTTGCATTGTTATCATATAGGCAGAAAATACCACAGTAATACAGCTAGTTATGAACTACACAATAGAATTATTCCAGTTTGTACATTAAACTAAATACATTTTCAATAAAAGATGTAAATGTGGTAATTTGTATAAATACTGCATAGATTTAATATATTTCAAATATGTGTCCACTATCTCATTTAAAATAACCTTGCTTCGGTCTAGTTTGACAAAATAAGATATTCTTATCAATTATTCGATTTTTGTTTACTATTAAATTTCATAATAGTTTTCTTTATTTTATTTGGAATTTTAATGTCTCATCACCAAACATACAGTATTTTTAGTTACAACACTTATTGATTACTAAACAACTTAAAATGACATTAGCAATCGCAAATTGGGCCAAACCCTTTCGAAGGTTTTCCAGGTTGATTTATTCCTGGTGCTGATGGCTCCTGAAGATAGTTGCCCCTGGTTGTCTGAAGCAATTGGTTTATCTCGAGTTAAAGGTATTATAATGGGAAATTTACATAGGTTAGTTTATTATTATTACTTTAGGATATTTTAATGTTAGTTATATATTTCAGAATATTTATAACCAACAGTATGGGTAAATCCAATCATCTTGAATATTATGAAAGTAGTCGTAGATTATATATGGAATAATAAATCATTACGCTTAGTATTTTTCACTCTACGAATTATTTTTTCCGGTTTGAATTTTCAACCATTAATCCATGCAAAATGGTTTACTTTATGTTTTATTTCCATTCAATCCATTTAATTAATACTATACGAATAATAATATACTTATGTAATGAAACTTTGTGTGATACACAATAACATTGTAACGTCATTAAAATGTTTCCTTTTTGACATTAGTTTCAATATTTTACAGTTTATTGATTTAATGTCTTACACATAGACTTAACCTTTGACGTTTGAACATCTGTGGAATTTTTCCTAGCAGGAGTTGCGCACATAATAACACTAAGAATATTATTTTAGGAATCAAAGGATAACAAGCGTAATATAGACCAAACTTTATGGGTTTTAAATTATGGACATATATTATTGTAAAAAGGAAACTATCATTAATATCTGTACTACAAATAGTTACAGGAATTAATTAATTCTAAGAAATCTAGTTATAATAGAACTATATATATATGATAACAACCTCGCATTTGTTCTGCTGTTTGCTAAAAAAGTGGCTTTAAACTTCGCAGAATTTCCTTTCAAAGACGGAGCTTGGTAAACAAATTTCGTTTTGATTAATGTTCCTTTTTTCCATCAGCTTATGCAACAGGATGTGACATATAACCTGAACTGCGATAGAAAATATATTAATTAAGTTTTATCTCCTGAAAGTGAAGTCAAACCCTGTTATTAAAAATATTACTTCGAAAATTACGAGTGTCTAAATGCTACTACCGTGTCCGTGATCTTATTGCTGACGGGTAGTTATGGTCACATGGTATGCTTAATTTAATAATTGATTATTCAAATGTAAATATTTCATGGCACAGTATACTAGTTATTTTACAGGTTATATGACAATCTGTATTTTTGTATGTATCTTAGCCCTGGCCAAGTAAATGACTTGTGACTTAATATAAATATGGCCGCCTCTAGTAATAACATAATACTCTTAGTAATAATATTTTTACTTCACACTTATTGTAAATATTAACAACAAAATCTTAGTCGCGCCCTAAAATGATTTCCTTTGTTAGCTAAAGAACTTTACTTTAGTCTTGTACAAGATGAGCAAAGTTTTCTACCTAATATTGACAAATGACAACAAAAGGCTTTTTAACAGGCCTGCTCACAGAATAGCAGCGAACTTTATATTTTAAACTCGGATTTTTCCTCAGCTTTGTTTTATTGCTTTTGTCTGTATTACAATATGTATGTAACTGATAACTCAGGATATCACATAGTAAGAAAAACATTATTTTTCCATGTTTCAGACATTTTAGGTTCAATAGTTTGAGGTTTTTATGTTAAAGTGCTAGTTTTATTGGTTTTATTTTAAATATTTTTGCCAATACTGTTTTATATTATCATTTAAAATATTAAAAAAAAATCCACAGCTTCATTAATAAAAGAACATTTTAAAACTAGTTTATGAAGTTAAGACCTTTTAAATTCTCGTTAACGTCACGTTGTCATCGTGTCGATTCACTATAAGTTTTTAGAATAAATTTTAAATAATTTTTTGTAGATTAAATTAACTTAATTTAGTATGAATGGATAAAACATGTAGTTACTTTAATTAAACCATTTGCTCTAAACTTCTAATCCTATAGGATCACACAGCTTTTTACTATGAACACGAACAAAGAAACGCGTTGCAATATACATTTGCAATTTGTCTAACCAGTTCTTTATAAATCCATTCTACAAAAATGTCAAACACTTTAAATGAATTTAATCAATACGATGTTTGTTGATGCTACAAAACCAAACTTTGTTTGCATCAGATTAATATACTTTATAAATTAATTATTATACTCTAATCGCGTAATAGTAATTAATTTTTAAATAATGTCCAAAGATAAGTCAACAGCCAAACCATAGTGTCTAAAATATTAAAACACATCGACACACTTTTAATATAAAATGTTTTACAACAAATATTTTAAGGAGCATTTTCTATAATAGAGTATAAGTAAACATTTAAAAAACCGGTACTTTCCTGTTAAAGGGAACATTCATTATTATCGATGATTTTTTCGATATATCAATATTTTTTATTACCGATCCATTACATATTGACAACCGATCTTGTTTAGGCCAAAATAGTCTATTATATGGATTAAGAAATGAAATTATTGTTCTAAGCTAACCTAACATAACCAACCAAACTTCCTGTACTATTTAAAAATTGCTTTTGATAACAGAAAAGGCAAGTTAAACATGGAATGTTACACAGCAAGTTTGGTTAGTTATGTTAGGTTATTTTTTTAGCTTTATTTCATTATTTTTTGTTGATACTGAACAATATTTATAGTAGTTGTCAGCTGATATGTTTCAATTTGTTAATATCGATATATCGAGAAAAATCATCGATAATAATGAATGATCCCTTTAACAGGAAAGTACCAAATCATTATATCCTATAGGTATGTTTATAAACATAAATTTTTACATGTATACATAACTATTCTTTTAAAAACAGCTGTACAAAAATATTCTTTGACAAGATTTGTTTTGGTCGACATTAAACTTGTTATAGGAGTGTTCAATTTTAAAAAACACAGACAGTTGTGATAAGCACATCTCTGAATTTCGGTAACATAAAATTAAACCAATTGAAGTTATTTATCATTTGCTCTAGAAGTACTTTAGTTATTATCTCAATTTTCGGGTAAATGAATTAGTGGGACAACATTTGATGAACAGTTTATTTTACATCATATTGTCGATATTCAAATACTATAACAGTCAAGATTTATTTAACCAGAAACGCGTCAAGTGTTCTGAAGTAATCTTCCATGCATTTCAATATCATTGTCATTTGAGGTAGGGAGACCACATATATGAGTATTTTAACCAAATATGAGTGAAGCATGAGTGTATAAATTAGTTAAATGCTTTGTGTACCTTTTTTACCTGAGACCAGGGGTTTTATTAGTCAGAATCATGCATTAAAAGCCCAATGATCGAGGACAGCTAAATATATAAACCATTGGAAAAAGAAATCACAATTGGCAGCTACCGGAAGTAGTCAAGCTGAGGCGGATGTGGAGAGCACCGTTCACCTGTACATCCGGTCTGGTAACGCTGTATCCGGGTTGGAGGAAAATATTCCGTATTTTTTTAAGTATGATTTACCATCCCTAACATGGTGAAGGTAAATTATTTATTCAAAATACGCTCAAATACACGAATTATGTTTTAAACCAATATTTTTTAATGCACAAGGATGTTAATCATTAAATTTTATCACATTCAAAGTAAAATATATTTTTACTTCAACTTTTATAATGCAGTTAAATTACATCAAGTACAGTTTACGTCACTATGAAATTTATGGATGACTCGTGCAACTCCACTTTTGTCTGAAGTAGTCAAAATATTACAAGCCACTCCAAAAACCTTTTTAGTTTATTAGATCTGAAAAGGTAACAGAAGATGTTTATTGATTAAAAAAATAGGTTTCGTATTTATAAACCAGATATACGAATGCCTATTTACTGAAACATTTTCTTTAACCGTAACCAAAGTAACCATTGCTTAATAATTCTAAATATAGCTCATAGATACATTGTACAATGATTCAGTCTACAGTTTAGTGAGCCATTCAATAAAAACATATCCGTTAGGCCTACTAATATTTTGTTTCTTATTATTAAAGAAATCTGTATTCGTATTAAGGAAAAATTATTAAGTAATGATTGAATTTGTATAGCTTAATAGCCTGTTTGTAAAAATTACGATGTATGATTATTTTTTAATTATGAGCTTAGAAAAGCATTTTTCTTAAAGTGAACCAAAAATTCTTTATAAACTAGTTTTCCAACGTCTTAAAAATAACATGTTAGCCAAAATTAAAATTAATGTACAGGTACTACACGGATATTGGGAAATGCAACCGGACCATTTGCTATGAGCAATTTAATACACTTTGAACTTATTAATCTGAAATGAATAAATAGTGAATAAATTGAATTAGTTTACTAACATCCATAACTTGCAAATTTGTCTAGCCTGGGCTTTCTATTGGTGGGTCATAATCGAGAGTAAAATGAATAGTTAACACCTTTATGTAATGTAACACTAGACCCAGCCATCTTATCCAATGATCAAAACTGCTTTTTCTGGGTTAAAAATAGAAACCATCCACTCGGTAAGAATAAGTATTTACTATAAACATGAAGTCTGAATATTAACTTAGTTATGCATTCACATCATGTAATATAATATTTTAACGTAGTAAAATATTTTTAACGTAGAGTTAATCTTAAAAACAAACTAAGAAATATTTGACACAGGTTATGAACATTTTACGATTAAAGTAAACCTGTAATGTGTACCGCATAATCGAAGTAAATCAAGTAATACCAAGTAATACAAGTCAATCATTGTAAAAAAAATAAATCAATAATTAGATAAAACCAACAGCATTTAGAGTGATTCCTTATCCACTTGAATTAAATAATACCTGTATTCATTAAAAGAAAAAAAGAAGTTTAGTTTTCAAACTGAAACTCGGTCATCATATGAAACCATTATTAACATTAGTAAAAACTATAACAAATTCAAGAGGGTTTTTTATTCAAATGTTCAATGCTTTAGTATTTAATAATTTTCACAACGTATAGCTCTAATAGATAATATTGTGGAAATATGTTGATCCAATCAGTTTATGTTGATTGATTGTAATCTCGTTCACTAATCTCAATCATGTCACGTTAAGCCTGATATGATGTTAAATGACACGGGTGACACTACATTAATCATTTTAAGTTTAATATGAATAATAACATAAATTACCTGCAGGGTTTTTATTTATTTGTACTGTATTGGCACAGGTAATTATTTTAATTTAGGTAATCATTTGATTTGTAGCCTAGGCTTACTATTTAAACTTCTCTTAAATACATGCAGTCAAAAAATATATAGAGTTTAAAAAAATTGCCTGTGAAAATCCATTAAAAACCAACATTGTGAGTTCAGACAGGTAGGTATTCAATGGAAGGTGGTGAGAAGAGCTTGACACCACTATATCCGGTTAAAATGCTGACACACAGTTCTAATTTAGCCCACATAATGATCACTTTGCCTTTTGAATCATCCAATTTAAATTTACATTTCCCTTTACCGATATTACTGTATGGTAATTGCTTAAAAAAAGCCTGAATAGTTGTTCTATAAAAGAAAATACGCTTGTTTTTACCATGTAAACAATCAAATGATTTTCCTTCCCGTAAGTGTTTTAATCATCTTGGTTAATTTTTGGTATTGTTTGCAAAATATCTATTATATAGCCTTTTCACACAGTATCACTCTCATAATCGGATTATCAACTAATCACCACCCAAGCCAGTTAAATCCCTTCAAAGGGTGTCAAACACCTCCAAATCTTGTTAACGTGTAATACACTTTGATCCCTTCAGAAGAGGGTTTGTTGGCTTTGCAAGCCTTTGTTGATATAAACGTGTAAATATAGTACTGTATTAAGATTTTAATAAAAATATGAAACACTTCTTTTGTTATTTGAAAGCCTTCTTTATAAATTATCCACTTAACTTATTGATATCCCAAATAGATAGGACCATTTTGGGTCCATTTAATAGCAAAATTACACAGTAAGCAATATAAGCTTGAAATCACATATTATGCTAGTGCAATGGAACTGAGCATTGCTTAGTGGTGTTTTATTTGTTTGGTATGTTGTACAACCCGCTACAGGTGTTTGCCAAGGTTAGGTTAGGTTAGTGAATATGTAATTTTTATTCGAAACAAATTGTTGATTCCAAAGATAAATCTATTATTATAATAACACATTTAAAGGTGGTATAGATTTAAAAAAATGTATTATTTTTAGCCTACAACCTAAAAGAAAAACCATCCTCAATACCACAATACAGAGGAAATCAACGAAGATGTATCTGAAATTATTATATACGCAAGCATTAGTCATATTATTTTATGGGATAGGTACTTACTTGCATTCGAAATTACCTTTGCATATATAATCCATTTAAAGGTTGTTTGATATATGTTCCATAATAGATTAAAGGAGTTGACTGTAACCCATTTTTCATGCAATGTAAATTTTGTACAAATACAATGTGCTATACAACCAGTAGATTCTTAGATTACTTTTACTTTGTCAATGCTACATAAACTGGTAAATGATTAGTAATATATGGATCTCCCTCATACATAGCAAACTAATTTCAAAGGTCTTTATCAAAGGTTAAAAGAGGCCGCCAACCTCTTTTAATAAAAAAAAAATAAAAAAAAAGAAGTAATACGTATGATCAAACTAAACTAAACTGAATTTAACAGCTGTAAGATGTTTTGCAACATTCGATTGAAATTAATACATACAAAATTTAATTTAATTTATCAACTATGTCAATTATATAAATTATGTTCTAAGCATAAGATGATGCTGTATCAGTAGGTTTATAGCTGAAACTAGCTTAATGACCTGGAGTACCACAAAGTTATGCACATTAAAAATATTATATTTGTCCTATAGCCTAAGGGAGTATGTTTAATCCATTCCCATAGCCTGCGGATGTTAAACTTTAGTCAAATTATTAATTAAGCTGTTACAAACAGCTATCTACTGAACGGTCAAAATTTTGTACGTAATATTGCAACTAGATAGATACATCTAACTACACTACAGTTGATTGATGTAAATAAAAGTGATGTCAGCTGCACACGAAACAATCGATGACAAACTGTGCATTGTGTCGTCTTTCGTTGCCTGCAGCATTTGACAAAACTCATCTGATTAAACTATGATCACTGTTCAATAGGTTCTTTTTCATTCATATTTCTCCCTAACATTTTTTGTACATGATAAAATATAAGAGACTAAATGCTATTTGAATATCATTTCAAATAGTTGACTAATAATTAGGGCAGCAGTGATCAGCATAGTGATAATAAATAATAGTAATAATGTATTTATTTCTTTGCACAAGCAATATTTACATAAAATGAACGTTTATATGTATAGCAAAAATTAAGGTACAATATGAAACATTAAATATATTACATTAAGATATAGTAGTAGCTGTAGATGCCTAGGTAGGAATTTGGGTTATTTATTTTCTAGCAGAGTACCCGTCCTTCGTACGGGGTTGGCATATAAGTGTAAAATGCTTATTGCAGTTATACTCTAGCTTAGCGTTTTCAATGAGGGGACACGGTTTGATAAAATTTGCTTCTTTAAATTTACGGTTTACTATGGTATTACACATCTAACATAGCCATAATGTTCTACCACTTCACACAAACAATAGAGAAAAATAAATTATTAAAATATACAAAATATCACAAACTGTAAACAATCCTACTTTGACAGTTCTCATTGCGTATCACAGTTTATTTGTTGCTGCTTAGTTCAAATTAGCTGTTTTCATAAATGGGAAAAAATAATAGTGCTGCATCCTGTTGGTAAATATTATAACTTTTAATACTTTTGCATATCATGGAACCAACTTTTTTTAGTTGAAATAGCTGACTAAATTCTTTAATTCCCTTTAAATATGAATACTCATAAGGTTAACATGGGGAACTACAGAGCCACTGGGGCGGAGCCCGAAAGGATTTTTGAGATAAGAATATGCCTATATGTTAATCGAGAATGTGAGCTATCATCATGCCAAATATTAGTCCAATCCGTCCGTTAGTTAATGCGTGATTTAACTTCAAACAAACAAACAAACACACAAACTTTCACATTTATAATATTAGTAAGATAAGATAAGATAAAGTTTCACTATATAAAACTTTAAACTTACATGAATACTATTTTTCAATGTTATGAATGTCATTGTTCACAGGTGATATAGTTATTGGCATAGTGAGAAACCGTTCCAGTTTTGATTATTTATAACTTTGTTAATAATTTTGTCCATCAAAATACGATCTACTTGTACTTTTTTAAGTAAATTTTTGTGAACGAATTAATAAACAAAACTATTGTGTAGGTGACATTGAATAGAGCCATCAAAAACAGGGGTAATTTTTTTCCAACCTTTATCTTTTTTAGTGGATCACGTTTACACAGGCAGAATTAACCCGTAAAGAAAATACCTGTAGTGATCTCAAGTGATCCTGTTATTTCGTGGGGAAACATAATTTTTTACCCGATTTTCAAGCTGGATACGAAGTAACACGAAATCACCCTTATCCCTGAAACCACGTTTAGTGTTGACATTAACACGTATGCAAATATGAATATTCGGACACAGAACATTTGAATAGACAGTATCCGCCAATTGGAAATACTTATTTTTAAAATTGACGTTACCGGTTTTTGGTAAGCCATGACCCACATGTGTAGCTGCTACAGTTTGAAAGATAAAATAACAATATCCACATGCAAATATTTCATGAGGGTCCTTTTTTATTTAAGGTTAAGGAGTTTGTCACTGAATAAGAGTTCCATTTAAATGATACCAAAGAAAACAGTTATTTTTCAATAAAAGTCAATCGATAGTCAACAGTTATAACAAATCGATTCCTCCGCATACAGTACGATGTGTAAATATTATCCCAAAAATTCGTTTACTTATAATTTTATAATTTTAATAGTATTATTTGTGTTTTGTTCATAAAAACAATAAGGATATAATTGTAAAAATAGTACTCTATTTCAACAATGCAGTAAAGAAAACTCCAACCGCGTTTTATGTCGAGAATACTGTTACATTTAGCTAGTTTTATTGGTCAATGGCAAAGGGAATTTTCAACAAGACTATCAGAAAAGTGGCCCTGTGATAAACTGATTGTAAATTTCACCCATGAGGGCTCTTAACTCTTTCGTTTGTGTTGTAGTTTTGTTTAACGTTTAGAGTTTTCAGCTTAAACAGGCGGATATGTCAATCAATTATATGTGTATACAGTGTTGATAATTGACTACATTTTAGTAAATATAAATTAATTAAACTTGTTATAAGGGCTTCGCTCTCTTAACCTTTGAGTTATTTCTGGCGGGTATTTCAAAAGGTATAGTTGTTTCAGACGAATTTGCTTCGTTTTGGTTTCAAATGCAAATCATTAATTAACAGCTGACTATCCTCTCGTCCTGACTTTCATTTGCTTTTTTAATACCAGCCAAACTGTAAACAAGAACGACAAGGTTAAATAATGAATTTTAAATCGACTACACTACTTATTGGCAGTTGTAGCCTGATTTTGCCTGAGTTAGCCTTGATTACGACTTCATATTGGAACTGTGTGTTTCCTTAAAAAATTTTTACACGTTTCCTTTTAATGGGTCAGAACTACTATTTGTATTTACTATTGATAATATAGACAGCAACACTATATTGACACAAGATATTGAATTGTGTAGTAAATTGTGTATTGCATGCATTTCAGGGTCCATTTATTAATAACAACAAGGTCTTTACGGTTTAATGCACTGTAATGGTGAGCTGAGAGCTTGCTTTGATTCACTGTAGGTCATCAACCATTCAAGTGCATTTCGTGAAGTTTGCTCACAATCTTCTGGAGCTATTGCGTCTTGGCAGGGGAAGGGGCTCTCCTAAAGTCGCAAGATCTAGCTGGGGAAAGCAGCTCAGCAAAGCTACTTTTACATGTATGGGCGACACATTCTATTTACTTTAAAGAATCCTTTAGCACTATATTCAAGATTTTCCTCCAGTTGCACCGTTTGGCTATAAACAACAAACAATCCACTTGCAAAGTATGAACTTTAATTAGCAGCCGCGGAAACTAAATGCTGAAATCCATAAAGGTTTCTATTACATTGCTTATATTTCTGCATTACTTGGGCATAGAAACACATTATACATCTGTTGAATTAGGTCTGAAGAGTTAGTTTATATTATATCAAAGTAATATTAGCCAACTTTTAATTACAATACCTGGAAGGCAGACGTTATAATTCGTGTTTTACGAAAGCGTGTTCAAAACGTTATTAACATCTCTTGCGGCTTTCTGTAGAGGAGTTATAAAGTGATTACTTGTTTTCTGACCCATTTTTGTTTATTTATATTAAAATTTTAGTTTTATTTATGGGAGGGGGCAATAATATTAAATTCAATTATAACATAATTATATACTTAAACAAATATACAACATAACAATTATAATGGTCAAAACACTGAATAAAACACTGTCATTCAATCTGAAGAAGTAGATTGCATTTTAGTTGGACACTTAGGGGCGGTTCACGAGCTCGGGGACTATCGTAGTCCGAGCCCAGAATCCGGAAATAACCGGTATTTGGACCGCGACTTAAAAAATCGGGTTCACGAGCTCGAGACTATATAAGCCGCGGACCAAACTGATAGGCGGCACACAATTAGTGCAGGGATAAAACCCGGTTTTAAAAGTTGGGTTCACGAGTCAAATTACAGATAGTCCCGGCTCTGATCATTAGTCCCGGTGGGTTCACGAGTCAGGTCCGAGCCCAAATGAGATGGTTCGGGCCCAAAAGAACAATGGTGTTTGGTCTCCAACTCAGACCTGGTAGGAGGCAGGTTTAACGTGACATGATGCCGGTTTTATCTAATTAGCTCCTTTATTTTTATTATTTGTTAAAAACTAATGTTTAAATATGGTTCCTCATTAAATTCCGAACACTTTCATTACCCACAACACCATATTTAAAAAATATGTAAAAATGGTAAAAATTATCATAAAACATGAAAAAAATCATCAAACAACTTAAAACGACACATAAATTATGCACGTAACAAAGTAGTATCATAACAAAGATATTTTACTGATAAACCCCAAGTTATTACAATTTTAACGAGAAAATTCTGTGTAGAATATAAATATAACTAATCAGCCACAGTTAAACCATCGTTATCTAATAATTATCAGAAATGTTTTTTTGCCGTGGGAAACATCAAGCAAACCGCCAGTCGTTGAGTACGGTTCGCGGTGATATCACCGTCTTGTGTTGTACTCACTGGTCGCCGTGTGTATTGAATATGACTATGAAATATCTACAGTATACTGTATTATGTTAACAATTATGTACCATCACTCCACTACCTCGCATAGGACCAGCTCGTTATCATGACTAAAACCCTTTTATGACTTGATGAATTTAAAGGTAGATTAAAATGTTCCAAAGATGCCGTCAATGAGTCATTTGAGGCGTTCACTCAAAGGCACGGATTTCCCGACAACAAAATCCATTACTGTATTCTAAATTGAAAAAAAATGTTAGTTGCACTAATATTTTTGGCTGATGGCACTTTTCATCGAGAAACTGGTGATTTATTGGATGTTAGTAAAGCTTGGATGATAGCTGATAGCTATTTTTTTTTTTTTTTTTTTTTTTTTTTTTTTTTTTTTTTTGTAATGAAAGCAGAACAAATCAAATTTTTAGTTCGAAACTATATCCAAAGGAAAAAACAATGTTTTCCTAAATATACACGTAAATTAAAGACGTTTTTGTAAATTAGAAACCATAGCTGTTAACATAAATAATATTACGAGCTAAGATTATTAAAGAGTGTAAGAATAACGGAAAGAATATTCTTAGGTTACAGCCACAATTAAATCCAGCACACACATACAATTTTTATATCTAATAACCAGTACATCTAAAATACATTTTAGTTTCAATAATTGTACCATTTAAATAAGTTTAGTTACAACTATCCTATCAAAAAATCACCATCCTAAATTATCGGGCATTTATGCAAAATAGGAATTCATCCGTTTATAAATACCCGGTTATTTTATGTCATGCATCTTAATTAAATTATAATAATGCACACAGAAAAATATATTTCACTAAAGACTTCCATTATCTGATTCCATACAAACGTGGATTTATAAATCAATAAACTTAGATAGATTATCATAGGCGAGCATTGGGACAATTAAATGCGAGAAAAATAACCGTTTTGAACATTTTGGTCCAGCCCTTTTTCACGATCATCCTATTGTATGGAAGTGCGTATGTCAGCAGCAGTGGCTTCACATGTGTTTCCAGACTGTTGTTACTGGTTGTTACCAACGTCTCAACGGAAATTCCCTGCGAATCCCTGTCATTAGGCTCCGCTACGGATTTGGTCTCGACCTACACTGGGCCCGGCTTCCACATCATTAGGCTCTGACTCGTGAACCCATTTTTTGGTCGTCGCTTATATAGTCCCGGACCAACGCCTGGTCGCGGACTATGAAGTCCCGAGCTCGTGAACCGCCCCTTAAAGTTAAAGGTAAGACAAGTAATTGATTAATACAACAGCAACTTAAACATCCGTTTGTCATAATGCAAAAACCATGTCGTATATACAACGGGTAAACATGAAGAAAACTAATCGGAAATTAGAGTTGGTATGACATGTAAAAATCATGTAAAACAGCTTAGTGAGAGGCAGGTAGTTTTAAAAAGCAAGGCGTTTTAGACCCAAAGTGTAACTCTGACTTACGTCGTAATAGAAACGACCCCGCGGTGACGCTGACATTTGACCTCAATTACCTTCCTGTCTTCCCATTTCGTTTATGTTCTACTAAAACTACGATGCAATTACACTTTTAGCTACCATACGGATCATCTGGTGGAGACTTTTTTCTGTTATTCAATGATGTTTTCGATTTTGGTTTGACATAAATCTGATTGGTTATTTTATTTGGACGCCGCGCCGGTAGTTAATGTAGAGTATTATTGCATATAATAATACAAAAACAATTTTGCTGTCATAAACTTATTCTATGAGAAGAAAACCGATAAAGACGGATACAAGGTGCAGGTATGCAGATACAAATTGACAAAACTAGTTTTTGTAAGGTATTTCTTGGATGAAACAGAATAAACAAACAAAATTAAAAACTAGTTACATAGGTACTCGAGAACTTAAGAAGTATTTTTTGTTTAATGCTTATAAAAAATTTAGTTATAAAACAAAAACCAAGCAAATACCTAATAATGATAAAATAACCGGATTCAATCTATTAATATGCTAAGACAAATACCTATCCACAGATATTTGAGGAAAAGCATCATTACATGACATATACTAAGTATAGACCTATAGATTACCTGTTAAATATTTAACTTCAGTCAAATCCGTGCATAACGAATTATTACTAATATGAGTTTAGTTATTACAGTAAGGCATTTGATATGTATTTTGCAAAGAAAGTATATTTAAAATTACTTGCTTTAGTAAGATCTAATTTGTTTTGCTGGTGATCCCATCGACGGCAAAATTTGTGTTTGTAGTAGAGCTCATATGGTTGGTGAAAATTACATGTTAATAATGTATGAATTTCTTGCTTAAACGTTTATGGGTTGATTCTGGTTTACATTGTATGGATTAAAAATGCAGTCAGTTACTTAAAAAAACTATAATAAATTTGTTAATGTATTAAATTTCCATAGGTTAGAATAGCGTTAACAAATTAAATACGTTAATTGAAGTTCGTAAAATAATTTATTTTCTCCTTAAGTTACGTCAATCTTATGATGTGTTACTTAATTTGTAATTAATAACTATAAGTAAGCTTTTGGTTACAGAACGTATCTTATAAAATAATGTTGAAGGAAGATGTGATATAATCACAGGAGATTGGCAGGAGGTAATCAGAGAATCTAACGATTCTACAGAACAAGTCTTACAGACTGCCAATAAAGTCTGGTAATCCCTTCGTTAGCTTTCTTTCTTGTACATCTGACACTTACTATAAAAATACAAGTTTATCTATGATTTTTGGACATATCTCCTTCAGCTTGGTAAATCCTAATATTCCACGTAAGTTTAATAGGCATAAGTTTCAAAGATATTGAAGAAAAACATTCTGCCAGGAAAAAGGTGCATTATTGTTTCTGACATGGAAAAGTAATCTATAATTTTTAAAGGAGATATTAAGGGTAAAATTCCTTCTTTGTCATTTCAGAGGAACCTAATAATAAGATTCATCACCGAAAACAATGCTGTGCTGTTACCTTAAATCTTTGTTTTTACCTTAAATATTTACCAGGAATGACGTAACACGAGGATACATATTGTAAAAGGCCTCAGATTACTTTAACAGTATTTTACAAGAACTGTTTTTATTTAATACCTTTGGCCTATTACTTACTTGAAACCATTATAATACATAGCCAGATATTTTCGTACTTGGTGTGTATCTAAACTAGTTTACTATTGACTTGTGTGTGTATTAGCACACAAAGTTTGTACACTAACATCGAAGGTATTTTTATTGTTTGCTGCGTATTTAATGTTGTAGGTAAGTTAACCTATTTATGATAATCCAGTTACACAATCTTCGCAATAAAATATTACAGCACTATCGAAAGAAATATAAAATAGTGTTTACTGCATAAATGTATGCAAGTTAAAATATTGACGCAAGGTGTTTTTCAGAGTTTCCTTACATTTCTTATCGTTCATCGTTATTTTAAATGAGAACATTTAAAAATTAGAAATAAAATGCTTAACTTACCATTTTATGACTATACAAACAGTATATCGGTTGTTGCGAATATAGTTGTAACTACAAATGTTACAAAACAAAATAAACTCGTATATCTACTCTACCCTCTGTAATAGATGGCAATCGTCTATAACACTTGAGTAGTGTGGCTGAAACGTCGACTAAAGAAACACCAATAAGTTATCACAACTGTTATATATTGTCAATACAATAGCTTGTATGCTCATCACTAGTTTCAGTCATGTTTACAATTTTAATGAAATGTTTTTTTCTTTAGTTAAAAACATATAAATTATAAGCAATCATACATTGAGAACCAAACAATTGCATTCAATTAATCTGTTGTAGCTACATATAATTGCATCAATCAAGTATAACAATTAAAAATATATATATCTATAAATAATTATTTCTTTCTTCATAGTATTTTGCACTTTAATACTAACATTCTACTAAACTTTTTTATGGTTTTGAGATTCTAAAATGTTAAATTTGTGTCCATTACTAGTACATCCAACACAGATGTTATGCTTATCAATCTACTGAATTAAAAGCTCAGATAAATGAGTTTATCTGCTTAGCTATTCGTATTAAGTAAAGAGTACAAGTAAATAAAAAAACTACTAATTAAAAGTAATTCAAGCAGGTGCAAATAAGATCCATGGTTTAGAATGAAAATATTATTTATTTAGTTCAATTATTTTAATGATGAGCTAAAAAAATAAAAAATTATAATGACAGCCATGATAACTGCTGTTTTACACCCATAGACCTTCAATCAATCCCCAAAAAATATACTATTGAAAAGGCCTATAAACAATATTAAATAATCAAAAAAGGCTGTAACGCTAAATAAATTGAAACCAGGACTAGTTGAGGCTTAAATTTCAGTAACTCCGTTTCCCGCTGATATCGCTCCACTGAAAATGCTCTACATCATTGTACATTTTTGCTCTTTCTGATAATTCATTGAATAAACAAACTTATTTGTTAAATAGAATTTCTCTTTTTTAAAATGTAATTTTTAGAAAATGTTTATTAACACAAATAAAATACTCATGTAGTAACTATTCCACGACATCAGCTTGTATCTCAGGAGATTCCAAAACTTCAGTGGAGAGGAAAAAGTAGTTAAGTAACAGAAGTGTAATGGGGAGGGAGTGTCCTAATTACAGCGGGGGTTTCTGATAACCTGTAAGCCAAAAGTAATCTGTGATATTAAAACCGCTTTCCGTGTAAATTAAGATGTTTTGTACGAATAGTGTATATCTTTTATTAAAAGCTTTTTGTTATAACTCGTGGTATACTTTAGTCAAGTGCTTGAATAACATAATCTAGAGGTCGTCAACATGTTTTATTCTGTAAAGAAACTTTAGACATTGTTATTTAAAATTATGAAAATAAAAAAAAAAACAGATAACTTAAAACAGCTTGATGTAGGTAAAATCAAGTAATATCAAGCCACAGTTATAAAGTTACAAGTTTATGAGATTGTGTTTCGTTGCGTGGTTGAAAACATAAAAGGGAAGTTTGTAAGAACTTGCTCTGTAATCAAATTTCTTTTGCTATTTCTTGATAACAATACATTTTTATACGTTTAAATCGTAGACAGCGTAAAAGTAAAGCTCTTTCCTAAATAACCTATATGGACTAAATATTGTTTAATACGTTTATATTTTTTAGGCAAGCTTGTATTCGTTGAGAAACAGTGATTATCGATACACTTTGAACAGTTTAATTCTGAAACACAAAACAACTCAAGCAAATACTGATGCTTAACACTTCGCAACAATAAAGAGAATTATTTCGTGGCCATTCGGGATCATATTCCATTACAAGGTATTTCGTTATATCCCAGTAGAGGAAACATATACTGTTAATACTGTTCTATGAAATGGCGACCATACAAAGTAAGTATTTTAAGCCAAGTAGAATGGAGATGAGTGTACGATGAGTGGTCTTGTAGTCTTGTTAGTGACAAAGGCCGACATTCCCTAGACACAGCTGTTAATTAATAGCCCATACAGCTAATGGCAACTAAGGGACCTACATTTTATAGTAAAATCCGAACCACATTTTTGATTTGGTAATTACGAATTGGTCTAATTATCAGGATAGTACTGCGGATAGTCGCAGTACTCACCCGTGCGGACGTTAATCCACACCAGGGAGTATCGCATCCACAGTGCATGCCTATAAATATCCACAATTCGTGACCTCCTAGTAGCTGGATTACAGGACGACGCCACCCGTCCCAGTCAATAGTTTGATCGCTCAGATTATGTTAATTCTAAAGATCGGTCTAAAATATGTATTTTATTTTAGATTTCCCCTGTGAAATTATTTACTGAAAAATATATTATTGAACAAATCACTATGCAATCAATGAATTTACATCCTAATCCGTCTAGTTCAGGAATCTCATGAACGAATCCGTTCAACACTGAACAGTTCTATTTCACGAGTCATGTTTCTGTTAGTTCATCTGACGTCAAGTTTGTTCAGCTGGTAAATGTAGAAGTTAGTTGCAACTCATCAGTGTCAGAACCAGTTTTGGGCTACGAGTTTTACTTTTACGAGTTGTCTATTAGATTCTGCTCGCTAGTATTAGTTTTTTTAGCTCCGACGTGTTGTAAGGCCTACTTTTATATTTGCCTTGTTAATATGTATTACAAATAAATAAATCAGTTTATTTTCAAATTAAACATTTTTAAAATTTTTAAAAATAATCAAAAAAGTATACAGAGCGGAAAAATACCTTGACGGTTTTATATTTAAAAAAGTAATAAAGATGGAGCTTCAAACATTTGTACACATTTATTGGGTTTTAACAATTATTTAACACATTATTCAGTGATGGTCCATATGAATGGGAATGGGGGTTCAGTGAATGGGACTAGGAGTTAGAAGAAAGTATTAAATATTAGCAAAGGCTGATATGCATATTAAATTAAAAGTATTGGTTAGTAAAATGTAATGTTGCAAACCAGAACTCACACGGACAACCGGGTAAAAATGGCAGCATTCAAAGATGCATTGAATTTGCAAAGCTAATATGCGCTATAGGGAGGCACCAGCTAGAAGTCGGAAGAAAATCAGTAACGCATGCATAGGTCGATATGCATATAAAATTAAAGGTTTTTATTAGTAGAATACACATTTGGGCTCAAAAGAACAACTTTGTAAAATATCGCAGCCGTTCTAAGATTCAAAATGGCAGATTGAAAAATCTTTGAACGGCTGCCATTTTTGACTGGGTTGTCAATTTTAATTCAAATTTGCGGCATTTTATTCTATTAGTAAAGGCCTTTAATATGATGTGCTTATAAACCTTTACTTAAATTTAAGATTTCTTCTGACTCCTAGTGGGCCGCTCCCCTAAGGAGGTAGCGTATCACTGGATAATGTGTTACAATTATTTTAATGCTCAGTAACTGTGTACCTAGTTTTGTAGCTCTGCCTTAGTTACTTTTTAAATTGTCAACCATCCCGGGACTTTTTCCGCCAATAATTTTGAAATAATGAAATTGATATAGCAGATTTAGAATTATAACAGAAATAAACAGTGATTTATGTGATTTTAAACGTTTTCATCTCAATTTATCTTGAAGCATATTAATCATTTGTAGTTTCAATCGCATATCTATTTTTTATTTTTAGTAAGACGATTAGAGTATTGCAGTTGTGACAGTGCACACACAAAAACACCTTAATTTTTTGGGGCGAATTAAATCAAAATCTGTTTATTTATTACATGACAAAATATGAAACAACAATTAGAACATTCAACTCTTACGCCCTAGGAAACACAAACTGCCAACTTTTAAAACATATTCTGGTTGTGAAGATCACAAATTACCTCTAATTTAGAGAAACAATTAATAGCATTTTTTACATGCAAAGCTCATCTTATGATTTCCACGATCAAATGCCTTTACATTTCAATTAGTCTTGACTCCTCCCAACTTATATGAAGATAAATTTTTTTTTTCTTTTTAAATATCCCTACGTTTAACCCTTAACGAGAATTCCTCTCCCTTACAAAGTGAATTGTTGGTCCTATGACAACTTAGAAGCTGTATAAGGTAAAAATGTTATCCAATATGTGTTTTTTAACGTTGGTGGCAGTAAGTTAACGTTGGTGGAAATTTAATGTAAGAGTGTATCCATTAAAAATCTTTTTGAAATGAAATGAAAAATCTTTATTTTCCAGGCAAAGTTAGGGCTAGATTGCCCTTTCTTACACTTAACCTGGCATTCATAAATATATAGGAATAATAATACGGTGGAATTACTTAATCTAATTAAACGTAAACATATTAAAAAATTTAAGGACATTTCACAAAAAGGAAGAAAAAACATGCAAATAAAAAAACACATTTAAACACTCTCTCATACACGCATCAGCAAACGCGCAAAGAAACAGTAGCCCTAGGACATGATGTGTTACTTATTCAATTAATTTACAAAAATAATTTGTAAGGACTATTTCGTCCTAGGATCAAACTAAGTAACAGGATAGAATGCGTTATGAATAACCTATTTTTTTATTTGGAGGATGTTAGTTTGCTGACGCTACACTTTATATGAGTTTTAAATCCACTCAACCTTGTTTAAGAAGCGAAAGAGGCTGCCACATCAAAGCGAACATTTTGGAACGGGATAGCTGGTCTGTTTCATGAAACGCATTTCAAATATTTTAAAGTACTTGATGACGTGTTAATAACAAAACTATAATTTAAGTAAGTGTTTATTAATCTTCCCTTTGAAATTATATCTTGTTGTAAATAATATGAGTATGTTTCTAGTGTGGTTTACCTAGCATTACTATAACTTGTATTGTACTCTAAATTTGTAATTTTTTTACATGATTAAAGATATTGAGGTCCCTCCCAAAGTATGATTATTACCTTCTGAGAAATTTGGTGTAGTGTGAAATGTCCTGGTTTCTTCTATAATAGGTAGGGTTACTTATTAGTGATCATAAGGCGTAAAACTAATTAAATTACTTAAGTAAAAAATGCCTGCCAATTTCCAAAGCATTACCATCCCTATATAGGGTTTTGTTAAAGCTGGGATTACTTCCAGAATTTGTTTTTCTGAGTTGATTTTAGTCCGTGAAAAAAACTACCCTAGTCTGTTGGAGTCATATTTGGAGAATAAGCTACTGACTGTGATTTTATTCTTTTCATACATCACTACTTCTTTAGATTTTAAGCGTGTTACGTAATTACTAAAGATAAATCAACATCATTATCATTGTATATAATCTTGTCAAGAAATACTGTATACTCAAAGATTTATTCTATGCGGATTGTTTGAGGCAAGTAAGAAGTCAGTACCAAAAAATTAAAAGGTTTCCATAAAAAAAAACATGACACTAATAGTGCTCATCGAATCGGAAATATGCGATATCTAGTTTATAAAAGCGTCATAAGTCTTCTGGATAATGAAGGATATATTCGTAACAACTTAGAATAAGGATGTTACGTACGTTTTATAAGTGCGGAAAAACTACGTTGCATATCATTAGGAAAAGTACGGACTTGAGTTAAGACTAAATCATTATTTTAACAAGGTCAATCACAAGTAAAAGGATTTTACAAGGAAATGTATTTTAATGAGAACGACTAGAGGACGTTTTCATCAAGACATGCAGGCATATTCCTTAAAACATCTCATCTTGGACTATTTTGTATATAGTGTCTTATAATATATTCTTGGTACTTTCACATTATAATTAGTTTTACCCTGCTTGATGGTTCCTTGATGAAGAATGTATTAACAATCTTGGACTTCTTGATCATGTAATAGTTGTATGCCCAATACAGAGTATGGTTCTAATAAAATCTATTGTGATAAAACACCTTAAGACACTGTGTTTACCTTCAGCTAATATTTATTCTAGGTAACTTAACCACACTATGAATTAGTAATTTTATATGTATTTAATACAAATTATTTGTTCTTAAGTAATATTAACATGTACATTTTTGTTTAGTTGTTAAGGTTCTAGTACTAGTAGTCTAAAATTGTGTTTTTCCCCAAACGATTGGGAATACACTAATAAAACGATAATGTAGTTCAATATTGCAGACTTAGTATAGGAAAACTTTACTCGAAGAAACAATGTTTTTATTTTTATTTTATTACGTTGAAAATGGGCCAAATAAGGAAAGTTTGTGTTCAACTCTGCATTACAAAACTAAAAAGCGAGTCGAAAGGTTCTGCTTGGATGTCGTTCGAAACTTTCTTATCTACGTTTTCATATCAAAGTATTTTCACATTCTACAGTTTTCTAAATTAAAAAATTAACGATGCCATAAAACAGTTAGTTATCGTGGTTGCTAACCTAACAGATTGTACTTGGATTGAATATCATTATATTTAGCTTGTATCTCATAATGAAACATGTTCCTGTAAACCTACAAAGTTTCCAGGCCCATGTCGATGTAAATGCTATTGCCTCTGGATAATTACCACAAGTTAGCAGCGCTACCGCAACAGAACTATTCCTAGACATATCCATGTTTTCGTGTAATGAAAACATAACTTTAAGATAATATAACTATAAGGAATAACTATTTGAACAAATAGTTATTCCTTTTATCATAACCATGTTTGTAAAAATTTTGGTTAGTTTTAATAGACTAGTAAAGAATGTACAAAAAAGATAACCTTCTGTATATAAAGAAAACATATATTTTGAAGTAAATGTTTTAAATTATAAAGTCTTCAGAAATACGATCTAATTTAAATCTTCAGTCTCAAAAAAATGACAAGGAACATAAGAGATATTTTAAGATGTAATCTTCAATTTACATCCTTTTGTATTGTATGAATATTTAAAAAGACTTTTTCTCAATCTCGTAATATAAAGCCCCTTTCACAGAATCACTTATAATAAAATATTTATTATAGTTTTCAAATAGTTTTCAAAGGCTAACCATAAATCTTCCTAAATCCTTTTATTTTTATTTTGTTAATTGATATAAATCATATGAGCCTCAGGTTGAATTATTTTACTGATTGGCTAATCGTAATAGTTTATTTAACTTATTTTTCAATTCTGTCTTCATGTTGAAGATGTTTTTACATTACATTCATTCCATTGTCCTTAAAAATAATGCAACACTTATTTAATTAATTTATTTAAATACGATAACTCAATGCGGTTCTCATTTACCTTAATCTTATTCACATATAAGAATTTCAAGGTAGTTCTGATTTAGTTCTCAACATCATCTCAAGTGTTGTTCACATTATCTGACAGCTTGTTACACTCCATGTAACTCCATTAGTCTCTTATTTATCAAGTTCTATTCAAGTCTATTTTAATTTTATCGCAATCCGTACATTATATTGTACATATTTCAAAGTCTTGCTGAATGTTAAGTTAATGTTAAGTGAATGTTATGTGAATGTTATGCACCTGTGTAATCATTGATTTCACCTTTGCTAAATAGCTTACAGCGAATGTAAGGAAGATATTATTAATTACTTTCCGTGTCTGGGAATCAGATTTCGCTTTTCAAAAATTAGCTACCGATAAGGCTTTGTCATTCGCTTGCAAAAGATCATCGAATGTGCAAGACTGGTCTAGGCATGGACAGATCACCAGATGGTCAGGATCCTGAACAGCGCACCGCACGCAAACGGGATGTTTTCTTCGTCTGCCAAAGGACCACATTTCTGCATGTTTGACTTCCATTTAGGTACCTCAACCCTGATTCGATTTAGGGTTTTCAACACCGTGTAATGAAGGCCTCCACCAGGAGCCAGTTCCTCCCTGGCTGGTATGAGAGGGTTAATCAACGTGGCCTCCCACCTTGCCACCCGATTGCTTGAGAGTGATCCATCCAGGATTCGTGCCTGAAGAAAGATAGTAGAGACCGGAAGAAAGATAGTATAAGATGTGATAATCAATATTCCATGGGAATTGCAGCAACATTTGGAGATTTCTACTCCAGTAATATATCAAGACTCCCATGACAAACTATATTCAAAAAAATGTAAACATTTCACATACAGTCAACTAAAATTTCGACTCTACACTTTTTTAATGCTATGTATAGCATATCAAACCATCTTAAACATTTGAAACATCTTTTATAAGCCCTACATGTTTTGGGTTAAGTTTTATCGGTAGAATAATTGTGTAAGTGAACTATTTTGTTTTGTTTAAGGTTGTGAAATGCGTTTAAGATATTTACACTAAGTCTTACTACTGTTTAAAACTGCACAATTTTTCTAATTTACAAAAAAAAAAGAATACTGTTAGGTTTTGTTAGGCTACTAATCAATTTGTGTTAGTAATTCAGTTTGCTCCTGGGGATGCAACGAAATCTCAAAAGCTATACTCACTATCAACATCTTGTGACACTACATGTAACTACATTAGCTTCTACCTCATCAAGTTGCACTTAAGATTATCTTCAAACTGATAACATAACAACTCTTCCTGGTTTAGTTTAAGTGTAGTTCCTAGTTAGACATTTTCAAAAAAAAATCTTAAAATTCGAGAGAGTTATTTTAAAATATATATATAGGCCTACACTAGGAGATTTTTTTTTTAGAATACTAAAATCGACATTAAATGTGTGAAATATTATTAGTTTATTCATTTTACGTTGTTTTTTGTTTATGTTAAATTAAGGCTGTATACTCAAGAGCAACGTAGGATATACCATAGTTGCTTTATTTATAATATAATCAAATATTAAAATAATTACAGATTTGAAGACAATTTCTTCCTTTATCGACGCTCCCCCCTCCTAGAACTAATTTTAAATATTATTACATTCCAAGTATACTTGACCCTCTTCTTTCCCACTACGAAGTAATACTTGACCTAACAAATACCAACGTTATTTTCAACGAAGAAATTTATGTAAATATACAACATAAAGAAATTGAAAACTAAGTCGAATTTTGAGAAACATGAATTTATCAATCCTGAATTCGGTGGTTTTATATGTTTATTATAACGTAAAGCATAACAAATACATAAAATATCAATTATTTTTAGTGGATATAATAACGATCGTCTGTCCACCATTTGAGTTTAGATATTTTGCAATAACATTATTACTAATACTATTAATAAATGTGAATGAGGTTGCTAATGTGCGCTTTATAGGCTAATAAAATCATAAATAAAAGATTAGTAAATAGTTTGCCGTATTTATTTTTTGCTGCTGATGTAGGTATACACCTTTACAGGGATTGCCGACTATGTATTGAATAATCTGTGTGTACAACAACTATTGGTGACTCATTATCATGTTCCAAAGAAGAGGAACTTTCAGACAGAATAATGAAGTTAATTAGATTTACAACAATCTCTTGGGGTTTGAATAAAACAAGCCCGCGGCCGAAACGTCTGCAACTTTTTCCCACCACTTCAAGTTTTGTCTTAATTACTATTCGATCTTCAGAAATTGTTTTTCTCAGATGAGATTGGACATTATAACAAAAGCTTGCATAATTTCCTATTTAGAATCAATTGCCAATGTAGGTAGTTACATTATAAATTTAATAATTTTAGAAGAACTTAAATCTGTAATCTATAAAAATTAACTGTTTTTCTGTGGTATAAGAAAAGTTTGATATGGTTAAGATGTCTGGACCAGAAGAACTGCAGACGACATTGTACAGATTACGTCACTCTCCGAAGCAAATGGCTGTTTTTTTTATAATTGACAACTCAATGAAACGCGGTGTAGACGTAATGAAATGAATAATGATATCATACCCTCCAAAATTGAGTAAATAAGAATATAATTCTCCTTATTCATTATACTGAAAAAAACATCAACGATGTAGTTAGTTCATATGAGTGATGCTTAATTAATTTCAATTTAGTTTCTGGCGAAAATAGCAGTTTATAAAGAGCTATAATGAGTTGCCTGTAGTAAAAGACTGAAATTAAACCGTTCATGACACATTGTTTGTACAAGTTATAGGATTACTGTAACATCTGTCTGATGTGACTATACAAGTCTATATACACTTACAACGTTTGTGATGTGAATTTTATTTTTTACATTTATGCTGATGATTTATTGAATGTTTTGACATCTAGCTACTTAAAGATTTATTTTTTGGCTTCTTTGCAACTTATTTTGGGGACTATGACTGCTTATTTTATATAATGGTAACTATATGTTGTTTATCTAGAGAAATATAAGAGATAGAGCCTAATTTTTTTATTTTATTTTAAAGGCTATACATCCATCTTCTCCTAGAAGATTACTACAAAAATTTTTACTCTAAGCATTATTTTTGGAATTTACCTAAAATTTATTTTTTTCCATAGACAATTTGTAATTAAATTTCCTTATAAAGACTTGTGGGTTGAACAAATCAAAATCATTTTGGTAAAAGCTAGTATATTATGAATACAACATGAGGTAAAAATGCCAATACTCTAAGATAAGTGGGATAAATGAGAAAAGTGACATCAAAGTTATAAAAAAATAACATTCGTAGTGAATGATTAAAAGTAGCAGTCGTGCTGCTAACCCACTGACGTTCAAGGAGTTCGTTAAATCAGACCAACGAGTACTAGTGTTGTAGTGTGCTTGCTTATAACTGCAAACTACCCGGACGGCCAACGGTGGCAAGGTAGCTCAGTTGGCTCAGCTGAAGTCTTTCTGCATGCACTGGTTTGATTCCCGTACGTGTGCAATCCAAACTAAGCTCATTAATGTGTAGCTTCAACTGTTTTTGTGGTGTTCAAATTATTACAGAGAAGTGGTTAGACTTAAGTGAAATAAATACAGGGTGAATTAGGATTCAAAAGAAATCAATAATATATAACGTATTCAACTACTGGAAAATGTATCAATGAATAGGTAGTTATTTTTGTAATGGAAACATATAAAATAAGATTTGAATAGGGTAAACTAATAAAATAGTCCATGCCACGTTGTAATCTATAGTGTTAAAGTGTAACATAGTTGCAATATGTTGAACTCAAGTGTAATCTGGAGATACAAAAATTGGTTTTACTGTTTACCGTAGCACCTGTGCAGATAGATTTCCCTAAGGCCTTTATAATACAATATTTCTTTTTTTTTCTGTTTCAATGCTAAAACATAACATTATCGATGACATTATAAGAATTATCATGTAAACAAAACATGTTTCCAAACAAGTATTGCATACCAGTGTGATTATCGTTGACAGGTGACTTCCTTAGGGTGTAAAAATCCAACAACTGTCTTAACATAAATCCGAAATCAACCGATATATCAATCCTCATATGCTTTAATTAACGTTTTAGAAAAAATAGTATTATTGTATAGGTGTGTATGCAATGTATGAAACTACTCATTGATAATAGAAATCGGTATTTAAATAAACTTAAAAGTGTAAAAATATGACTAAGAGCTCCCTTAAGTTTAAAACTACATATTATTTAATACTTTTTTGGATATAATTTACACAAAAAATGTGTTGTAAGAAGCAGTAATGATCAAAACCATTAGCCGAGATTGTTAACGATGGACGGACAGGTTTGTAACATTGATTACAATCTGATATGGAGGAATCAATTTGATATTAAAACACAAATATTTTAAAAATTATTTTTTAGATAAACGATTTAGTGATATACAGGGTTTCCATTATATAATGGTGTGGTTTAATTATATAATAACGAGAAGAGGTACAAAAAAACTATTTATTATATTAGATTCCTTACATAATTTTTTTTTTATATATATCTAATAAAGCTCAACATGGCCACCATTCCTTGCCCTGCAGACGTCCAAACGATAATCTACTTCAGCCTACACATTTTGCAACATTTATGTTGTCACCGTTGAAACTGCATGAATGTTTCTTTGCCTTAGGTGGTCCAAATTGCGAATTTTTGAGCATATACTATGTTCTTTACATGACCCCAAAGAAAAATATCACATGGAGTCAGGTCCGGGCTCCTGGGGGGCCATGCTATAGGACCGCCTCTTCCAATCCACCTGTTTGGGAACTTAACATCTAAAGCATCTCGAACAATTGTTAGGCTTTGTTAGGCACATTTCATAGGCTTCAACGTTGTACATGAGTCCATATTGTTAATTATTTATCATTTTGAATAGCTGGATTAATAAACTTCAAATATGATAGTCATTAAGCTTCTGAAGTGCTTTCTTTATCTGGTTTGACCACTTATTTGCACTATAGTTTACAGTATCATTGATGAACCGGTAGACCCTATAGCAAAAGCACCCAGTAACCCTATTTACGGCACCATTATCTTGAAACATTGCGTGGACCAGTTTTATCAGCCGTTATTATTTTTTTTCTCAGCGTTAAATTATTTAGTGAATGCTGAACATAAACAAAAAAAATACAAGAGGGAAAGAACTGCGTATATTGTAAAAAACTATAATACAATATTTTAATTGCCTATAATAGATTAAAAATAAACTAACTTAATGATGTTGTACTAAAACGTCCATTAATTAAAACATATTTCAAATCTAAATCAAACAAGACCTTGATACAATATTGAACTTAATAGATTAAAACTGGATCCCTCATTGTTCATGATTAGAATAATCGTATAAAATTCCATTGCCCAAAACAATAGCACTGGTAAGAACACGTGAAACCTTTTGCTTTAGGAGTCTTTATGTAGAAAATAGCTATTTCAATAACTTTAATATTTTACTCTTTTTTTACTAAACATTCTTTAAATTGTTAGAAATGAGTTATACACTCTAAATTATTTCTTAACGCAATGCAAATTATGAAGTATTGTATTACATGTAACAAATCATTTTCAACATAATGCTCTTCAAATCTGTTTGAAATATTTTGAAGGTGATGTTGATGTTATATAAAACTAACAGAGCATAATACATAAAGGATAATCGATGACACCTTACACACATTCTACATGACTTATTTCATGAGAATAGTGATACATACAGGGGGACCTGTTCAGCTATAGCTTCGATCAAACAACTAAGACTTACCAAAAGGAAATGGTCATAAATATTCAAAAACTTATGCATCATATTGTCTAGTAACTTTCTGAGATAAAATATTTATTATATGCAAACACGATATATTTATCAAATACAAACCCTACCGAACTAAACAGGTTAGTAGTAGTAACTGAGCACATGAGCCAGAGACTGCAGTTTCAGTGACAAAATCTTATCACTAAATAAAGTCACCACTGGCTTGCCAACATGACGTGTACTTCAATGATTTTAGATAATCATATACAGTATAGGGCATACCCTCCAGCCATATACCGACTAGTAGTTGAGGTTTCGGAAAAAAACTATGTAAATATTTTTGCTTAGAAGTATCTAGCTTTTAGAGATTTTTGTACATAACATATTTAACTTTAAGTATTTAACAAACGATTGATGCAATTTTCTAAACAAAAAAAACTTGACTATTGGTACCCACAGGCGTTGCCAACTGGTAAAGCTATTAAGATCGTTATGAAGAAAACAGAATTCAGTTTACTCGTAGCATAACGAAATCGTGGAATTGAATTGACTAAGACTTAATCCAATTTAATCTGAGAACGCCTTCCAGCAGTGACAGCATTAATTACTTGTCGTTGCCCGAATCTATTGAAGGATCTACAGTATTAGTGAAATAAAATATAATTAAATGCACATAATTAGTGCAAGTGTTGTATAAATATTACATTTACCGTTCATAAATTGTACTTTCCTGTAGAAAATAATCTAAAATATGTAATACAGGGTAGTATAAATCACCATGTGCTTGGTTTGGATATTGTAGTTGACAAAATGTATTCAATTAGAACAATGTTGCATTTCTTTTACCTAATAAGCTATTAGGGTAATTGTTGCAGGTATTTAAATATATACAGAATGTTTGGTACCAGCATTTATATTTAAGGTATGCGAGTAAATTGCGAAAAAAACGCAATTCGGATAGTTAATCTCACTCTTCCTTCCGAAATCTTTTAGTTCCTACAAAATTTCTTGACCTTGCCCATCACAATCTCATTTTGTCACTTTTTAGCCAATGTAATTATATTTTCAATGAACAACATAAACAATAAGATTGTAAAACAGGTTTTGCCAAGAATTTCTTCTAAATCAACAAAATGTTTTCGCAAGGATTAGTGAGATGTAAAGATCCAAATCGCGTATTTTTGTCAAAATTTTCCAGCAAAACTTTCTGAAAATCTTTGAGACTGTCTTCCAACCCCTGTATAGAACGAGGCAGGTCAAACTTGGATCCTATGAAAAGAAATTGCGTGCTAGATATGTAGAGATATTCTGCGCTACAACATATAAAAACTTTTATATCAACATAACACTAATTGAAACATGTTTACTACTATTAACTCTTCTATAAAAAAAACCATGCACCTTAGAAATACTCTAAAACTAGATGTATTAGTTTGGGTTTTAACATTTCAATATTTGTGAATTAAGTGAAACTTATAAAGGTATTCTTGTTTTACTCAATTCCCTCCAGATGTTTCTATTATCTTTACAGCAATACTTCACCTTTATGTAGGTCAAGTTTCTACGCAAGACATCTTGATATAATACTCCTTTGATGTATGTTTTTCAATGTAATTTCTTGCAACTGCATCTATTTTATTGATACAATATATTTACGATTGCAATAGCTTCATATCTATATTCATTGACTTACTTAAAAATAATGTATGTAACTCATTAATTGTAGTGCAGTTACATTTATATTTCAGTATATTTTGTTAATCTTGTATGTGGTATTTTAATTTATTAGTTTAAATATTTCAATTTATTGCTATCCTTGCAAAATTTTAAAAGAAATTACATTAATAAAGGTCCTACTTTCATAAATATTTTTTTTTTAACAAACATTGCTGATTGATCATTAATTTATTCGTTTGTGATTTAGGGGGGAATAATTTTATTTTACGTTTCTAGTCGAAAACTTACTCCCGTAAGAGTATGTGTACGGTGGTCTGCCTCACCCTGTATTGTATTATATTCAATTTTGACGTTTGCCACACAGTGTTAAACTGTCAGAGAGCAATAAAGACATTATTATTTCACAATGAACTGCAGCACACGACAATAACATCAAAGATTCAATCATTTGATTAAGTGACCAAGTTTGACTCTGAGGTCGGTATAGGACTGAGGAACATTGAATCGTGACGTCACTGTACCAGCTTCCTCAGTAGGCCTACGAATCTCTTACCTTTGTTAGATCCACACGTGTGTTCGAAAATGTGTAAATACTGGTTAAACTATTCACATAATGTTAACTTCTGTGTGTCCGTACATAAGTGTTTGTAAATATCCGACAAACATCACCCGATGGGATTCATGTAAATAATGTTTGGTGAGGATGGTGATAACAGCTTGAAACATGTACAGCATGGCAAACTACTACGTTTTACACCTTCTGACATACATAAGTAAGGAAATTTTCACATTTAATTGAATAAAGGTGTCAAGACTGTTCAGTTTGAAAACAAGCAGGGACTTTATTTAATAACTAAATTATGATAGTTGAGTATTCAAATGTCGTTGTATTTCTTGAAACAGGAATGTAAGGGTGGTTTTTCCAAGCTGCTGAATATGGCTAATGCTTTGCGAATTGTTTGCGACCTTTGTTATTCATGGTACATCACCTGGCAAATACTGCAGATGGGAAAACAGCTGTTTCTGACCCTCGTGTGAGTTGCTGCCGGAAGACGCTTCAACTCAAGATTTCAGAAGATAGGAAAACCTGCCTTATTCAACTTGTTTACTCCTATATCAGAGGTCACTTTATAATTATAATTATTGTTACATGTATATTGTTAAACAATTAACCCCAATTGACGTTTGTAACGAACATATTTGTTTTTAAGTAATCAAACTAAGTGTAATTAATTCTAATTACTTCTGTTGTATAAATATCCCTGTTTTGGAAGAATGCTTATTGGAATCAACGCCGATCATAATGAGCTAGCCCAAGGCAAACATACACTGTCGTTTTTACAATACCTAGACCCTACCTTCAATTTAAAGCTCACAAGATCACTAAACATTTTACAAAATAGGGAATACAGAATTTAAAATTGGGCAGTAGTGATTATATTCATGAACGTAAGATGAAAACGGCAAAACAATTAAATACACATTAGCTTGTGTATAAAACACTCAAAAATAAAATCAAAATTAACTATAAATTGAGACTGTAGCTGCCAAACAGGCCTATCTAGAAAACTTATGTACTGGGATATCCCTGTTAAAGTTTAGAGGTTATGTTTGGCTGTCTGCGTTGGCTGTCGTCTACGCTTAAAGGGCCAGGTGACAGCAACTGACTTTCAGAGTCATACCAACCAAACAAACTGAAATACACAATTCCAATAATGAAATACTAAAACTTAAACATTCCTATAAACAATTAGGAATAGTTCTAAGAAATAATAACAATTCCATATTAAAATATTTTACTCATAAAAGTAAAGAAAACAAACACAATCAGTCAAGATAATGGTGTGGCAACTGTGGTGTATAGGCTGCGGAACTACGTCACATTGATCTTGTTTTACTCTATTTTAGCCAAGGTAGTGAATGAACATAATACACCATATTACACCTGTCTTAACTGATTGTATTGTATTGTCTTAACTTGACATGACTGTATATATATAGTGTCATTTTTAGATACAAATTTGTTTCCAACGCGTTACCAATTAGACGTGTTTATTTTTAGTATTTGTATGCAAGAAAAAGCAAGTAAACAATGAAATGTACAACGACAGTCCCTGCTGCCCGGGTCCGTTCCTTGAATATCTTATCGGTTGTGTGCTTAGCCTCTGGAGGGAAATAAACTGTGCACTAGTATTCACACCAGATGAATAAGCTGAATACTTATTGAATTCCTTGCTGCTGGAATAAAATATTTGTTTAAGTCTAAGAAATTTGTTTTTCTGTTTTTACTATGCTATCCTGTAATGGATAACTATGTAAGCGAATCTAAACAACCTACATTTTTATTTGATTTTGTTTATCCTAAGGGTCTCTGTAATGAGCAAGTTCATTTTCTGAAATCGTCCAGACTAGGTTAGTTTTTGTATTTTTTACGCTAATTATGAGTCCGTTTACATTTTATGTTTGTGAAAATATGTATATCCTTGCAAATCGTATTGAAAATCACCAGGTCAATAATATTTCGTCTGACTAGTGTTTTTAAAGCATAAATGAAGTGTTATGCAACAGTATTAAAATAATATTATTCCTTCTAGTAAATGTTTAAAATTATATATACTATTAAATTAAAAAAAAATACTTTAAAGTGGTTAAGTTAGTGGTGTTAGTTAATTTCAAGGTAACTGACATGAATTATTGATGAAAGAAAATGCATTTACAATAGTGAAGTTAGCAAATATATTGGCTTTTCGGTTTTCAGTATTTGATATTAATGGCTTCATTGTGACAAAATAAAACTAGGACGTAAGGATTCGGGTCTTCTTAGATTGACTTATGTTCCTTAGCAGTATTGTAGGAAGTCTGTTATTTTTATCCACAATTATACATTTTTTAAGTAAAAATTTTTTTTATCCAGTCCAAAAATTAGGTACCAAGAGACACTGTGAGAGGACAAAATAAGCTTATAAATTGGCATCCCTGTTTTCTTTACTTAATTGTTAATCAGCTAATATGCAAAGTTTAATATTTAATTTAGAATAACATTTTTCGCCACATTTTAGGATAACATTTTAGGATTTTTAGGGTAATAAATAAATAGAAATGGACCACTATCAACGGTTTTCTTCCACGGTTTATAACAGTTTGTTATGAAGCTATAAAGTAGCTTAACACGTCAAATTAAACATTTTAATCGCTCAATTACTACGCGTCCCTAAAGAAAGTAAACAAAATATTAGAGTAGAACACGCATGAAATGTTGTCTTTTGGCCGTGTAATCACTGGTTGTATGTTGCAATATTACAGCTTTTTAAAATGTTTAAAGAAATATATTCTTAAATAATATCTTTGAACACTAGTAGTTCAAACACCGTATGAATCTTAGAGGATTATTGAACAAATTCAAGCGTATGAATCAGTAATTTGATTAAAAGTTGTTGTTAATTGTAAAAGAAAATCACCTAATAGTAATATTTCTTTAATATTGTTCAATTTTCACATACACAAAAAATGATTTATGAAAGTAGCTTATTAATAATTTAATACATCAACGTTTACGAAGGGCCAAGTAAATCTATTGTGAATTTTGATTGTTCACAGTAAATATTGTGAAATTGGATGTTGATGCTTTTCAACTACTCGGTAGAACAAACACAGTAGTTGATTACAGGTTTAACCGTGTGTACTATTAATTATTACTGCGTACTTGGTACACATCATTTTCATAGCCGCATCTTTGTTTAACAGTGCCAATATTAATGTTGCCGGGTTTGGTAAAACTTTTAAAGAGCAGGCTTCGTACTAAAAAATATTTGTTCGAACCATGTGAATTTTATTGTTTTGTTCTCCTACGTTATGTTATTGAGGTCTGTGAGGAGATATTTAATTCTAAGTGACACTCTTAACAGAACCTTAATTCCTTAATATGAATCGTATTAATAACGTTATGTTTCAAGTCAGAAGAGTTATCAGTAGTAGTTATTCATAGAGTGTGAACTTCACAAAGAAACGAGAAAAGGACGTTTTAGGGAGCAGATCAAGTCGAAGCTACAGACTGTCGCATATTTAGGCGGATATTTAACTGCCCGAGGGATTACCTGAGCTGAATCAGTAAACTTCGTCGTAAATGATAGGAGGTAACAAAGGCTTTGATAGTGTGGTTTAACAGTTCAATACTGCCATTTTATGCTGTATAATTGCATAATTCAATATTAGAAAAACATCGTAAATCATTACCTCGACAATTTATCTGTACATAACATGCGTGTATCGAAAATAAAAAAGTATTTTTTATTATGTACATAAATATATGAATAAAATATATCACCACAATGATTCATATTGTTTAGAATACTTATAAATTCTTAAATCCATAATACGATGACATATTAAATAGATGGATGCAAATATTTTTTAGGCAAATCCTTATATAAATGAAATTCAGTATCACTGAATACCTGTACTGATCACCTAGTGGAACCAGATTTAAACATCAACAAATACTATCAGTCTAGTAATGGCAAATGTAATATCTTAAAACGCAGGAGCCTTTTAGACTTGATGTGCGTTTGAACCGTGATATCTTTTTAAATTACCCTAGAGGTGTAAATTAATCAAGGTAATTAAAGAGCTTAAGCCGTTTGCAATTCCAACTAAAGTTTTACGTGACAGAAAATTACATCCATGACATAGAACGCTATGTTGAGAATTGTATGCATTAAAATTCTAGTTTTTGAAATAAATTTTATACATTTTATTGGTTACAAATTAGACTCTCACATAAAACAAGGCTGAAAAGAGGTGCAGTCAGTATAGTGGTCATGTTTTGCACCACAACCCCAAAGTGTCTCCTTTGATGTGGTGGAGTCTTTGTCATGTTTGAGCACGTTTTATTGCCAAACAAAAAAAAAATGAAAAAAAAAACAGAATGTTTGCATTATCGTCGAGTATTTATTGAACATCCGTGTAAACAAATAACAATCTAAGTAATCTTTGCGTAAACTTTTCGTATTTTGGAGTAATTAACTTTAACGTCTTTCACTTTAACTCTTAAATTTAACAATCATCGAAAGGTTATGAGGTATAATCAGTAAACCTTACAACTTATAGTTACCACCAATTACAAGATGCCATATTTCAGCAGTATTAAATTGCTGATCTAGAAGTGTAGCTAGGGTACACTTCAAATAACTTCAAATTAAATTTAATCAATCCAAAAGATAATTATCTAAAGTCAAAGTCAACATAGTGCGATTTAAAGATAAGTTGCGTGCCCAAATCACAGTTTCTTAAAATTTAAATTGACAAAGTTTAGTTCCAGGAACTATACACAAAAGTTTCAATGGCCAACTTTCGTCCGGATTTATTCCTATCGTCTTCTCATTTCCTACTAAAAAGTTATACAACTTTCAAATCTTGTTGAAAATAAAGAGGGGCTCATTTTCAATAATTATAAATCCCCGTAGAGGATTTAATATTGATGAAATATTTTATAAGTAGGCTACATGATGTAAATTTTTATAAAACCTATATCAGATTGATACACATTGTTCTGCAAGGACCTATGATTTAAGTTTTACTTCAATTTACAGTGTATTACTGATATTTCTGTGTATTATATTTTCATGTGTATAATTTATTTAATTTTACAATAAAATCATTTCAAATAAATATGAGTAATTGACATGAATTGTCTAATGGATTTCCTAGTGTTTTTATACGGGTAATTAAGTTTATGGTGTTTTGCTGACGATAAAAATGTTCAGCTAGTTCAACTATTTACGTCAAATGGCATAAGTACTGGCACATTTATGTATAAAATATACTAAAATATTACCAAGTGGTTTTCTATGAATATAACTAAATAATAGTAGGCTGTCCATATTAATTAGGGAATAAAACGTTATTTACACATACTAGAAAAGCTTGTTGCAAGCTAAGCGAAGCGTACCTACAGTGCATTGATTAATTATTTACAAGACTTACTTATCATGAAATTAAGTCGGTGCGTAGGTGGCTCCGTCGGTAACGTCAACGACTTCGGGCCCAAGGCAGCGATGTTCCAAAGGATCGGATCCTGGTCACTGTCATAAACATTTTATCAGTACAGTTCACCCTAATATTGTACCGGCTCACCCCTTGATTTGCTGCATAAGTTCCACTCACGGGCCAATAGACTATGTGGACGAGCATGTGCAAGGTTAAAAAAGACCGTCAACCTCTAAAAAAAAAGAATATACAGAAAAAGTGTATATTTAATAATTCAAGGTTCAGTTGAAATAAATCGAATCTTTGAGAATGAGACAGATTATGAATTATGCATTTAGTAACTCCACGTATGTTTAGATTGTTATAATACGAATGTATAACAAGAAATTTAGAGAGATTCTAAATCGATTTAGCTTTGGCTCTGTTGTTATTCATTGCTGTTCTGTCTTCAATCTCCTTTTCTTAGTTCATGCTTCTCGTATCTCTTAGTTTAAGAGGAAGTATTTGTATTCAAAACAGATACTCGTTAAGTAAACAAACTTACGGTGACTGTCCCTCGCTGTCCGTGCGTTGGATATATTATCGTTGTTGTGCATAGTTAAGAATTTAAAGGTTTTCGTCAAGAATTGACATAGAGTATTTTTATTTAAACTATCTGTGTCATTAGTAATAATTTACAAATACATTCTGCTTTGTATAGTTTGTTTAGGGTAAACACTTTTTAATGATTTTTATAACTAACATGAGTCAAATATTTTAACTAAAATATGGTACAGAACACTACTCTTGTTAAGGACCTTACACAACTTACATCCTCTTTAAAATATGCCAAAGACACCAGATAAACTTGTTGAGAAAATATAAGAAGTAAATCTTCTCCTATAATAAAACAGAAGAACGATTTTCTTACCAAACAGAGCGTAAGGTAAAAGGTAAATCAGTTCAAAGATCATTCGAGTGCAAAGTTTAGTTTTAAAACCAATAAACTGAATGAATTGAATCAACTAAACTCGGCACTCAAAGATGTTTCTTAAGATTTTAACTGCTTTGTTTGGATTTTAAGTAGTTGTATGTTATCACTAACAAATAGTTCTATTTTATTAAATTCGACTCAGCTAAGTAAATAGAGACTGTAAAATTTGTATGCAAACCATTTATGTAGAAATTATATTAAAAAATACCGAACGATAACAGTCATGAAATGCTGTTTACGGCATGAAACTAGTGTTATATCGTGTTATTAATAACTCGTAAAAGCTATCGCTTTTAAGGCTCCCAATGGATGGTTTCAAGACCAAATATAAAATTAGAAATACATAGCCAATTATAATTGGTTTTCATCATAAATAATTTATTCTTTAATTTAATTTTGTTCTTAAGAATTTCTGAACGTTCAGGAATAAAATGCATCATGTAAGTTTATGCAAAATTTTGGTATGAAGGATTGATTATCTATTGTTGAGTGTTGTGAGGGACTAGGATGTTAACTGTTTTGTTAGCCCTGCAGGATATTTCCTAATACAACTATTCAAAGAACCATTTTCTGTGAGAGACAAACATTTAAATGATATCTCAAGACTTAGAAGGAGTTTTAGTTTCACCAGACGTATTACTTAGATTACTGAAATATACGTATTTATGACAAAATTAATTTCAGTTAGGAAATAAATCCAACTATACTGGGTGTCAATTAACCTGTATAGTTTGTTTGATAAACATTTGCCATTAAAGATGCACAAACAAAACTTTAGATCAATTTGTGTTATTTATATTAAAACACTTCATAGTGTTTAATTTTATTATACATTTTTAATTCATGTTTTACAATCTTAAGAATATTTAGAAGATCACAATTTTAACCGCATGAGTAAAAATTATCTACCAATTTACGATTTTATGACAATATTTTTATTGTCTAATGACTTTTTAACTACACCCAGTAAGAAAAGGCTGCGTAGGTCTCACGTTCTTATTTCAGAATGACCTCTACCGCATTAACTACATGTGAGGAACCAACATTCAATTTAGATCCCAAAACTAAAAACAATTTACCCCAATGTATGTATTAGTGCCTGCTTTGTATACTCAATTGCATGGTTGTCAACAGTCAACCCATTAGTAATCATCGATAAACTCTGACATGGCGAATGATTTCACAGAACATTTTAGCTATGATTGGTATCACTGTTATCGAACGCACAAGTTTACTGAACCTAAACACGCTACGCAATACACAGTTCATTTGTACTAAAGAGCCTTATTTAATGTTAACATTCTGATGGTCACAGTGATCAACTGATAGTGATTAACTGTATAGTAACTGTGTAGTATTGTTAACGTATGTTTGATAAAGTAAAAAAAGTCTAAACGGTTCAAGAGTCGATGACGTGTATAGTAAAATGTTAGTTGCTCACACATGACTTCAGATAAACCTACGTGAATGTATGTTATATGAGAAGATTATAACATAACTGTAAATTGGGTTGTTTAATTAATTTTGTTACGATTGATGAGGTCCAGGCATTTCTTCTAAATCCTATATACATACATCAATGTAACTTAGTAATGCAGAGACTTCCTTATTTTTTTGAGAATTAACAGTACAGTGCAATAAATTAATAGTTTGGTTATTTTGTATGTTATACTATATTTAGTGTTGATCCTACTCGTAAATCCATTAGATTTTTGGACATATCAGCAATTTTAGCAACGATTAACAATAAAACTGATAAATTATCCTATAGGCTAATTATTTTCGTTGTTGCAAGATTTGCTTACTGACTTGTTTTACTATTGTTTAGCTATTTTATCACATATTGAAAAGCTCAAAGTATTTTTTAAATTATGAATCTTGATAGCTCCGCAGTTTGAAAAGTTGTATATTAGATAAAGTAACATTTATGAACTAACCTATAAATACACTTGGACATCTCACCTGTGTATGACCAATTGACTTTTAATAGTTAAAGCTACACGATTTGTAAGTGGGAGTTTTTTTTAATGACTCTGAAACGAACTGAACGATTAGTTTGAAATTTTGTGTTTGTGTAAAATAGGCATGAGAATAGGACGCAAGCAATTTTTAATAAGCATTCTTCCAAATGGGGCTGCCCCAAAGACCAATAAAATTTGACACATATATTTGAAGATGTCACGTAAAGCCAAGACATTTAAATATTATATGGGACACTGTGAGTATATTTGTTTTAGTTTAATGATGGTTGAGTTAATTCCATTGACCTAACCATCTGTGAACAAGTATCGGTGATATATGTTATTATAACTATTATTGTAAGTATAAAATGATAGTTTTACATGTATGTGTTATAATAACATAAAATATGACTCTAATACAATCATGTTATTTTTATTAATTTTTATTTTGTACTGTTTCGTGTGTAACAAATTTCGCTATCTGAAACATTGTAAAACTAATCAATGTTCATTTAAATTTTACTACACCCTCATTTTCTTTTACTGTTATTCGTAAAATTTACTTCGTCAACGAAAGTAGTTTTTTGTGGATCATCGATTAACGGAGCATTGGTCTACTCTCACAATCTTGTGATTGGATTTCTTTTTATCGTTCCCCGGGCAATTTTAAATCTGGTTAAACCATAGATAAAAGGAGTAGACATCTATACTCCTTTTACACTCCTTTTATATGTCCTTTTATGTGTCTATCTTTTATATGTCCTTTTATATGTCTATACTCATTTTATCTATGGTTCAACTGATGCTATGGATGGAATAATAATTATTATATAATATAGTATTTCTTTGATTTAGTTTAATATTTTTTTAATGTAATATTCTTTTTATTGATTTAATAGACTGTATTATACTTTAATAGGCCTATAACTCTAAAAAACTGGTTTAATATTAATTTAGTTCAGTATTGTTAAATCTTAAAATTTCTACCACACAATTACACGTGACAAAAACGTTATCTTAAGATGTTCTCGTTGTTGTTAAGATTCCTATCGTATGATAAACTCCATATGCTTGCACGAGGGTTTCATAATGTTGATTTTACCGTCGGTATATTTTGTTAAGCTAACAATCAACTACTTACAGTTAATTACTCAGAAGTTAAAGATTTTTTATTGATATTTTTTCTGTTTGATTGACTGCAGATTGTAATTAAGTTGGATAGTAAAAATTACTATTACTAAAAATTGGATAGTAAAGTTACCGCATGCAACTTATTTGTTTTCATCTGGAAGATTTTTCCATTCATTATGACTTGAAATAGTTTTAAATCTCATTTTTTTACTTAGCCTACTATACAGGGTGTTTTTTTTTTAAACTTGCATCTTTATTTATGTAAAAACCGCAATAGATAGAAATATGGGGTTTGCGAGAATCATCTATTGACGTAGGGGGCCCAATTGTTTTTAATTCAACGTTACATTCACATTCCCCCCATTTCCCCCCCCCCCAACTTATTTTTTTTAAATAGCAAGGTACCCCTTGTGACATATCAAATGAAAGAGCATGAAAAAAGAAAATGTTCGAAGAAAAAAATTAAAAATCGGTTCATAAGTTTGCGAGATATTCTCCCCCCCCTTCATCGGAACTTGATTTTTTTTAATAGCAAAGTACCCCTTGTGACATACCAAATGAAAGAGCATGAAAAAAGAAAATTTTTGGAGAAATTTATTTTTCATTTGATATGTCACAAGGGCGGGTACCTTGCTATTAAAAAACAAGTTATGGGTAGGGGAAAAAGGGGGGAATTATCTCACAAATTCATGAGCCGATTTTAAATTTTTTTCCACCAAAAATTTTCTTTTTTCATGCTCTTTCATTTGATATGTCACAAGGGGTACCTTGCTTAAAAAAAAAAAAATTAAGTTCCGGGGGGGGAGGGGGGGAATATCTCACAAATTTATGAACCGATTTTCAATTTTTTTTTCATCAAACGTTTTCTTTTTTCATACTCTTTTATTTGATATGTCACAAGGGGTACCTTGCTATTTAAAAAAAATAAGTTGGGGGCAGGGGGGAAAGGGGGGAATGTAAATGTAACGTTGAATTAAAAAAAATTGTGCCCCCTACGTCAATAGATGATTCCCGCCAACTGCATATTTCTATCTATTGCGGTTTTTACATAAATAAAGATGCAAGTTAAAAAAAAAAAAACACCCTGTATTTCTTTTACGTGCTATCATCTGTTAAAACTTCAAAACAGTCAAAAGGCTAGAATGTATTTAAAAACAATATATTCTTTTTACTTTAAAAGCTTTAAAACTTGTATAACTCCTTTTTTTAAAGTGTTTAATATGGTTTAATTTGCAATAAAAACAAAAACCCTTGGCGTTAAATGGATCATTGATTCTCTCCTCTACTTCAAACTGCACAATAAAACTGTCCAAGAATATCACTATACTATAAAATAACCACTTTAATCCACACAACTTCCTCTTACATTATAATCAACGGACCACCTGGAAATAAAATGAAATAGTATTGACTATGGAAATTATAAAACCTATAAAATTAATAAAGGTGTTATCTGTTTTTTTTTCATAACTATTTTGCTACTTGCTTGATCTGTTGGTAAATTTATGTTTTGATTAAATCTCTCAGTGTTGTAATGAGACATCATAATCCAAAAATAAAACAATATAAAATAGCTTATACTATAATAACATAAAAATCTATAAATTTTTGAACATAACACAAAAATTAATGGAATCTAAATTTTATTTACTGTTTCAATCTAAAAGATCAGTTTATTTTATACATTACTATAGAGGCATTCTCAAAACATCAGGAATGTCACAGCATTTGTGTTAGCTTTCGAGTTTTATTTTTATTCCAAGGTAGCTTTAATTTTAAGTTTAGATGACAAATATAGGTTTGTTTCTTATGAGTCATTCTTATATTAATTTATACTACTGAGAAACAACCAAGATCTCAAACTAAGCATAAACTTGGCTGGTAAACGACAGTGTTGAAACAACCAGTCAAAAGATACAATTCGGAAATGAAGGGGTTTTCACATTGATTTATCAAAATAATGTTTTTAGGAAAATATTTATAAGATGCTTTGCACAACTCCAGGTTCAATAATCTGAGGGAATCAAAAGAAAGCTTTTTGTATCACGTCAACTTTAGATTGGCTGTTGCTACGTAGTGCAAGTTTGAGATTAAAACCTTCCTATCCTGATTCATGTTAAACATGGCCGTGTCTATTTATATGAATATTCATTGACCATTGTGTTTATTAAAGTTTAAAACAGTTTTCTCTTTGTTCAAAGCAATGCCATTCTTTATTTACTAACAAAATAAATTTAGAGTACCTAATTTATATTTTAAAATTCTATTTTACAACTCAATCATTTATTATTTGTCAATCAATGTTTCGCCTAAAAAGGTGTGTTGTCAAAGTTAAACTAAACGTTAACGTTAAACGTTAAACTACTGCGATTATAAATTGTTCTGTGCACCAAGTAAACCACGATGTAGATTATTAGAGACGAGATCCTAATTTAGAAGTAAGCAACTCATTAACATACATTCATATGATACAAACATAATGAGACAGACTACACATTTGATTATTAAAAATGAAAACATACTAATATATGATAAGTCCAATGCAATCATACTAAAGCATGTGATAAGTCCTTGTAAAAAAAATACGATCACGATTGCATCTTAAAAGACTTTATCTTTCCTATTATAACCACTTGATTTGTATATCAACAATCAACAATTATTAATCATTTACAAGGGGCCTTCATTTTGTGCCCGTAATATAGAAAAATTCATATTCCTTATAGTATTGAAATTAAATGCTTTTACATATCCTTCTTTATTTATACTGTGTACTAATTTGGTTACCACATTTTGGACCAGAAAAAAAGCATTTAATCTCCTTCTTTATAGTTTAGTGGGGTTGAATTAGACCATGTTTAAAATTTAATGTTGTAATAATAAAGAAATTAAATATACTTATATAAACTAAAATAAATAAACACAAATAAACTTATTTAAACAAAAATAATCTCTAATTAGCAATTTATTTTATAACGTTATTATTTAATCATTTAAATAATTTGGGATACGATATAAACTTTTTAATACTCAACCATAAATAATATTACTAGCCCTACTGCTTTATCTTTACGGCATTTTAAATTATTTTAATTTCCATCCCTAATAACGAAACTCTTAAGTATATGTAAAAAGATATATAAGGGTTAATCATTCTCAAACTAATATAACCGTGTTAAATTTATTTAATAAATTATAATACATTTTGATATTTAAAAGTGTTTTTTTTAGAGATCCCATATTGATTGTTTAAAATACTTTTACTGAAATAAATTTTTTACCTCTCTAAAAATCATAGATTTTTTGCACCAACATTTTTTTATCAGTAAGCTATTTCATGAAATAGTTACTGAGATTTAAAACCCAAAATCCCCTCATGTGTATTGTTTGCTTATCACAAATTATATATCCCAGTGATACAAGAATAAATACCTAACTAGACACAAGAAAAACTACTTTTAACTTATTCAATTTTAGAAATTTATTAGGTTTTAAATAGAAGTTTTTATATTTTAATTTTAAATAACAAATTTACAAACGTAAGAAGCAGTAATTCAGCTAAGTGCGCTGCCTTTGACTTACTTTCAAACTGAATTCTTTGATGTAAAAATTTTACACAAACATAACTCTACAAAGTGAGTTCTGAACACACTTGGTCCAACTCTTCATCTAAAGGTTGCTCCGTTTGTTGCGTTTGAACCGACTAAATTATGATTTTATATTTTGGTAGGTAAAATTTCACATTGATGTGGTATGCAAGTTCTTAAGTTTTCACTTCTCGAGGAATATTATAATTATGAATTTCTTAAGCGTGAAGTAATTTGTCAGAAAATAAACAAATTAGGCTGCATTCATACATTGTCACATACATTATAAAGATGTAAGAGAGTGAAACTAGCTTAAACATCTGTGGGTAAGATGAAAATAAAAAATCATTTCACATCAGTAAGTATTGATTAATATTTAACAGACTTTTATTATGTATTAAATGCAATTTTAAATATTTTTTGCAATAGCAATTTGTGTGGATGAGTTATGTGTTTTGGATCAGTTTATGTAAAAATTCTTGATTAAAATTATTATTTTAAAGTGTACATTTTACAGACATTGTAGGCTCTTATAAAAAAAGAGATCAACATAACAACTAATAATGTTTGGCTGACTCTAGGTTAAGAGGTAGACACACTTAGACGGGTTTAAGAAAGAAGTATAAACGTCACAGTTTACTTTTGACCTACAAGCCATTAGAAACAAACCCCGTGTGATGCGGCCACTCCCTTCCCATTTTACCTCTGTTACTTAACTTTTTTTCATCTCGACTGAAGTTCTCAAGTCCCAGGGATCAAAGCCAATGTTTTGGTTTTCTTTCTAATCACCTTCTCCACAGTTTGTTATTCACTTTTTTTTGGGTCTGCGTGTAGTTTTTTATGCAGTTATTTTCAAATATAAAAGTCAAGATCGGGCATACGAGGTCTCAGTTGTATAAATATTACTTAAAAAAAAGTTATACATTTTGCTCTATCTTTATGCTTTTGTTAGAAAATCTGTTTAGGTAGATATCTTACTACGTACCAACTACCTGCCGTATTGTCGTTCCAACGGCGTTGAACTAGTCGAATTGGTTGAAGTATTTTCATTTAAATATTTTAAAATACCCCCGCCGCAGCAAACCTGCCGCCTAAGCGAATTTCCATTTGTCTGAATAGGTTTTCAGTTAAATTATATTTTAATAACATTAGGTTTAACGAGTACCTAGGTTTGCTGCTACAAGGAAACAAATAAAGTGTGTTTTTGAGTATAATATTGATAGCTTAGTACAAAATAAATAAATTTGACAAGTTTGATCAAAATATATTCATAAACAAGCAAACTACAACATTTGACAATATTCTCCATAAGAATAACATGGGAATTTTAAATTTAAAATTTTTAAAATTTTATCCGTTACTAATAATTGAACAAAAATACTTTTATATACTAAATTATTTGTTTTTTTTAAGCTCTTTAATAAGGTCTAAACAGAAATTGGGAAATTTTGTGTTTTGAGGGGCAAAAGTGAGAAAAACCAATTTTTACCCCATAAAACCCCCCGTAAAGCCCCGTTCCCATGGTCCGATCGTGCTGGTTCGCGAACTCATTCAAGTTTATTCCGCTTTACACCTTTAAGCAAAATTTCATCAAAATCGGACAAAAATTACTCAAGTAATCGCGTTCACGGACGTATATATATATAAGTCTATATATATATATATATATATATATATATATATATATATATATATATATATATATATATATATACTAGCAGAGTACCCGTCCTTCGTACGGGGTTGGGATATAAGTATAAAATGCTTATTGCAGTTATGGGTGAGGACATAGTTTAAGAAAGTTTGGTTCTTATGTTCTACCACTGCCCCTGAACCATAGAAAAAAGTAAAGGTCTCATTGTGTACCACAGCTTTTTATTGCTAGTCGGTCTCAATTAGTAGCGTCGGTCACTTAAAAATTTGACTGGTGGTACTGCAACCAGCGCTACTATTCGTATTTGCTAGCAGCTATACCCTTGCCTTGCAACGGGGTCAGTATGAAAAAATGAATGCTGGTTCTTTGAAAATGCCAAATGGTTTCACTCCCTACCATTTATTTTATAAACGAAATTGAATTGTATTAGCCTAATAGTAATAGGTCTAGTACTTTTTTGTTTACTCATACTGTGATTACTTATTTTAGGCTACCTAGTATACAAAACCATAATGATATATTTTAAGGTATAATGAACGAACCTGATTAATAGTTTGGACTTTAAACGAAAATCTATCACAATAGTTCCAAACCTGTAAATAGTGTAGTTTTCTAACATATTTTAGGAAAATTACAATCAGGCAAATGGAAACTCGCTAGTCTATAGGTTTGCTGCAGCAGAGATATTAAATTACTGTTTACACAAAAATAAATCTAAAACTGTAATTTCATACAACTCAGGATAAGGGCCTAGGTTGATACGGCAAAGATTGTAGAATCTGAATTATTTCCTATATCCATGAATGATATCTTTTTACAATGAAATATTCACTGTAAAATATTATTACAACATATCACAAATGTTAGAACAGACTCATTACAATATATTATAAACATACACAAATGATGTAACTGAAAGAATCCTATTATAATGAAATTACATATGGTTTGACAGCTCCATTTAAGTAAATGTTAAATAGGCCTAATGTTTACATTCAGGCTAGTGACATCATTATTTTAAATATGATCCTTACCCTCTCTGTTCTAATATTCGTGCAGTATTTAAATAAATGTTTGAACCAGCTGTGTGGAATTGTGAAATCAAAATTCATTTGATATACTGATAGTTCTGCTTGTTTACATTTTTTAACTTTCTAGGTTTGTTCTTTGTTACCATGGATACCATCAATCAATATTTACTTTTAAATCTCTCCCCTCCGACTTTTGAAAGCCCACGGGGCAGAGCCCGAGGTCAATATCGAAGCGGGAATAGTTCTATATGTATCCTCAGAGCTGTAGCTTCATTTGTGTGCAATTTGAGACCAGTAGGTTCAGTAGTTTTTGAGATTAGCTCATACAAACACACACACACACAGACACCACCTCTTCTTTATAATAGTATAGAATATAGAATATAGAATATAGAATAGAATAGATAGATAGATATATATAAATACATATATAAAAATTTGAACGAATAGTGTTTTTGGCCTCTGGGGACATCAAAATGAAAAAGTAAATCGGTCCCGGGTCTAGGTCTTACCGTGCCACCTACGGTAATAGCTACTTCCCTATAGGGAAATTCGCTAAAATACACGAAATCAAATTTTAGTGTTTTATTATTAAGGGAAGTTGCCATTTTAGGCAAATGTAGTAAATTAGGATATAGTAAAGTGTGTATAGCTGATGTTGACAAAAATAATGTTTCTCATTAAATTCTTCATTAATTTAAAGGTCAGGCCATAATGGAATCTTATACACATTAAATGACAGGAAAACAAATATCATGTTTACAACTACAAGTGAAATAACACAGTAAATAAATAATAGAGATTTACTGTTAGTTAAGTTGAAAAGGCAAATGCTTTAGTAACGGACTAATTTCACAAATATTTTAGAAATTGCTCTAAGGTATTATCGGTACTTTCCTGTTAAAGGGAACATTCATTATTATCGATGATTTTTTTCGATATATCGATACTGTATTTTGTTTTCCTTTACGATACATTACAAATTGACAGTTGATCTTTAGGCTAACATATAGTCTAGATATGAAACTGTTCTAAGCTAACCTAACATAACCAACCAAACTTGCTGTATCATTTAAAAATTCCGTTTGTAACAGAAAACACAAGTGGAGAAATTTAAACGGAGTTTCTAATTTTACATCAAGATTGGTTAGTTTTGTTAGGCTAGTTTAGAACAGTTTCATTTAAATATTTTTTTAAATTATTGTTTGTTGATTCTGAACAATATTTATTTATCGTAGTTGTCAGCTGATATGTTTCAATTTGTTAATATCGATATATCGAAAAAAATCGATAATAATGAATGTTCCCTTTAACAGGAAAGTACCGTATTATCATTGCCAAATAATGCCATCCGAAAATTCGCATACTTTACATTCAAGAATAGCTTACATACAGGGTGTTTGGTAGTCAGTGTAAAAAATAAAAATAAAAATAAATTGTATATTTAACAGTTTAAACAAGGCGTATTTGACAAAGTTTTCGTAAGTAAGTTGTGGTGCCCATTTTATTGATTTTTCCAAATTCGTTATTCATGTCGAATTTACAATGTGTTATATGCAATTGGCTGTAACAAACTATACTTTTTTCCGATAGAATATCTAATGCAGATTCTAAAAAAAAACATTGAAAATATTATTATGTTGGCTAAGATTTAACAACAGTAATATTGACAAGAAATATTAAAAATATCTAAAAGCGGCTGATGCCGGAAGTAGGAATAAGATATGATTATCCAACTTGCTCATTTTTATTGACATTTCCGTTCAGAATAATACCTTAAAATATTTGACACTGTCTACCAAACAACTTGTATATTATTTATACATGTATACAAATTCAAACGAACGGTGTTTTGGCCAATAGTGGCATCAAAGATAAAAAAGATCAGTTCCTGGTCTATATCTTTTTCTACCTAATTTACCAAAACTTAAATTAACCTGATGTAAACATTCAGATAAAACACTTGCATACATATTTTTAAAAACATGCAAACTTTGTAAAAAAAAAATAACTAAAATATTAGGGGGAACAATCAAGCGCTAAATTTTATCGTATTATCTGTAGAACATAAACGTAATGAAAAGACAGAAATGTAATTGAGGTCGAAGTGTCAGCGTCACTGCGGGATCGTTTCTAATAGGCTGTAAGTCAGTGATACGCCTTGCTTTTAAAATTTCCTTGAATTGTTTACTTTAACGAGTTTTTTATTGATGCTTAATTTTCCTAATATACAAACTAAATAAATAGGGTTTGTGTATTGTATAAGAATGTTGAAAAACTGTTTACTTAAAGCATTTACAATGTTTGTTTAAGACAAAAGGTAGAACGAAGAAAAGAAGAAAGAGTAGATAACTTACTTTTTTAATCAAAAATAGGAAAAGAACTTCTATTATGAAAAAAAATTACCCACTAATCAATAAATACATTATATAAAAGATATTTCGCAGACTTGTATATAAGTGAACAGATTTCTTGTATGCCAAAATAGAACATTTTAAATATATTAATTCGAGTGTTTTGTACGTTGTCATATATATATATATTTTTTAAATTAAGATGTTTATAATCTTACTAATATTATAAATGTGAAAGTTTGTGTGTTTTTTTGGGTTGAAGTTTAATCACGCATAAGCCACTGGACGGATTGGGCTGAAATTTGGCATGATGATAGCTTACATTCCCGATGAACATATAGGCATATTCTTATCTCAAATATCCACCCCAGTGGCTCTGTAATTCCCCATGTTAATCTTATGAGTATTCATATTTAAAGGGAATTAAAGAATTTAGTCAGCTGTTTCAACTAAAAAAAGTTGGTTCTATGATATGGAAAAGCATTAAAAAGTTATAGGATTTACCAAGCAGGGCAGCACTATATTTTTTTTTGCATTTATGAAAACAGCTAATTTGAACTAAGCAGCAACAAAAAAACTGTGATTCGCAATGAGAACTGTCAAAGTAGGATTGTTTACAGTTATTTTTATGTTTTTCATTTTATGAATAATTTGTGATATTTTGCGAATTGTTGATAATTAATTTTCTCTATTGTTTAGGTGAAGTGGTAGAACATTATGGCTATGGTAGATTTGTAATACTATAGAATACTGTAAATTTAAAAAAGCAAATTTTATCAAACTGTGTCCTCCCTTATTGCAAACGCAAAGCTTGAGCAACTGCAATAAGCATTTTATACTTATATTCCAACCCCGTACGAAGAACGGGTACTCTGCTAGTAATAATATAAAATCGATACATTTTTTCATTCTATAAACATCAATAAAAAACAAGTACTACAAAGAGATACTTTAGTACTTTGAGCAATCGTTTTTCGAATTATCCAGCCTGCATCATTGACAAGTAACAAGAGTCATACGGGACATCTCACTATGAAACTTCTTCATTTATATTTTATTCCATAATGCCTAAGTTCTATCGACCTTAGAATAAATTGCGTTAATGTGACTCTAGTACTGTAAGTTTATTTAAAAAGTGAAAAAGTTTTCTCTCAACATTACAATAACATGAACGATTACGTTTTATACCTTGAACCTAAGCAGGCAAATAATTTATATTTTAAATATTTTAGTAAGCAGTATATAATAAAATTAAATAAACTCTTTCTACAGCATAAAAGTAAGTATAAAAGAGGATGTTTGTATATATATTTGGCAGTGATAAACTCAGACACCGCTGAACCGATTGCCACGTAACTTGGTACATACTGTACGTGTAGAATTTCATGGAATAGGTTTATACACTATCAATTTCGTGATCCGTCTAATCGGCTCCGCCCCAGTGGCTCCGGAGTTTCCCATGTTAACCTTATGAGAAATGGAATTAATGAATCTTAACAGCTGTTTCAATTAAAGAAGTTGGTTCTGTTCTATGATGTTCAATAGCATTAAAGTTACAAGGATTACCAACAGGGTGCAGCACTATTATTTCTTTAACATTTATGACAACAGCTAATTTGCAACCAAAATGGTGTGTGAGCATAGTGAACGAACTTCAACCTGGAGGCGAGTTAGCATAGTGAACGAGCTAACATGAAGGCAAGTGAGCGTAGCGAACGAGCTAATCCGAAGGCAAGTGAGCGCAGCGAACGAACTTCAACCAGGACGTGATTGAGCCATGCGAACGAGATCATCTTGAAAATTAAGAAGTTAAACGGGGCAAAGCCCGCGGGTTACAGGTAGTAAGGTTGTAAAATATACAGTACAATAGTAGTTAACACATCTACATTAGCAAATTGAGCAAACTTCTGTCGTTACGCTTAACTTAGTTATCTGTTACGAGATAGTTAGTGACTAACTAGTGCTGTAGTTTGTGTTGCACATAGGCATTGTTACTTCGCTGTTTAACAAAGATTTTATTGACACTCATTTTGCCCTAAATTGTGTAAAATGCTAGTTAAATGTTATAGGCTTACTATAATTTCATTTTATAAAGATATTTAGGTTACTATAAAATAAACTCCAAAAATAATATAATATATATTATATATGATGATCATAGTTATAGTTAACAAAAATAATTGTTAGCCTGTATTATATGATTATTGCTTCGATAATAATCATAATTTTGTTATGTGTGATAATATTTTAATACTTGTCATGGTATTATTTTAATATGCTGCACAGCTTTTATTTTGAAATACCTTTATTGTACAGAGGACTGTTTAGGTAGTGAAACACTGTTTTACTATAAGAATTTATTCAGGAATTATTTTAAAAATCTAACTAACATAAATCAACGGAGATATAAACATAAGAACATGATATTTGTATAGAATTATGCTGTACATTAGTTTAAGTTGTTATATTAAAAGTCAGAATCACTTTCAAATATATATGAATTTTTACAAATTATTAATTATTATTATGATTATGAATCAACTATTATGAATGAATTATTATTAATTTTGAATTATCTATATAAATAATACGCTACATGAAACTTTGTCGGTTGAACTCCTCCGCCATTTCTTAACCGATTTTATCCATTGACGTCTCATTGGAAAGAGCCTGTCGCGTAGATTTGCAAACTGGCCTTACATTTTTTTAAACGTCCCTTGGGCTCTGCCCCAGTGGCTTTGAAAGTTCCCATGTTATCCTTATGAAGAACATAATTGTTTAGATTCTGATCAGCTGTATAATTTAATTGCTGTTATTTATTTTTCAATTCAAAGTCTTTTGAACTCATCGGAAATTATGATGACTTTTATTTGTTTTTATAACTACTTTACTTCTTTGCAATTGCTCGATTTCGAGCAACGTGTTTACTAGTCATGAATAATTATAATAATAATCTCAACAACTATTTTAACTACTATGCATGTATTCTCATAACCTAATGTTGATTAAGTTGTTTTAGCTGTAATAATAGTTTCTATTTTAAAAGTTACGAACTGATTTAGATAACCACTATGCACTCTACCCCACACAAATACTTGAAACGTGACAAATAGGAAAGCAATTCATAAACTAGTCTTTGACAAAGATAACTATGTCAATCATATTTTCATTTGTTACACTTTAGCATATAAAAAAATGTTCTACCCATATCAATTTGATTATGATATTGCAGTAAGGTAATAATTGAAAGCTGGGGGCTGATGAGATTTCCAAAACCACTGTATCTTATTTAACTCATAGTATTCTGACCACAATGTCGGGTTTAATTACGAATTGAAACTGTAAAGTAATAAAACGTAATATAATGTAACTATGATGTTTATGATTACTCTGCGATCATCTTCGAGTCCGGATATTATATCCCATCTCTAAATTCATCCATTGGTACTTAGAGCCCAGATATATTTTTTCAGTCCCTTCTCCACGTTCATCATCCATTGGTAGTTTGAGCCTGGATATTGTATATCAGTCCTTTCTATACATTTATCCGTTGGTACTTTGAGCCCGGATATTGTATATAACTCCATTCTCTACATTCATCATCCATTGGTACTTCATTGTATATCAGTCCTTTCTCCACATCCATCCATTGGTACTTTGAGCCCGGATATAAGTCCTTCATAACCATGTTGTATATTAGTCCTTACTTTACCATTCATTCAGGGCAAACCAAATATACATTTAAAAATTGGGACTATGGCATATAAAATCAAAGTCTAACATAAACCTTAATTTATTTTTTTACATACCTCGGATAAATGGCTGGTCAACCAATCCTGGCCACACAAGGTAATGTTGTTTGTGTTAAACAAGATTGGACCTAAATATGAGCTAGTATCTGACAATAAATCTATAGGTTGTTTTCATATCCAACGAGAAATGTAAAAATTTTGTGTTCAAGTGACACCACTAAAGTGGATTATTGCAGTTAATTCTTGCACTGTGCTGGATCGCCCCTTGCTCTGAAGGTTATGTAAACGATTAGACCATGTTAGGGTTAAATATCCGAACCACCTCTAAAAACCTAATACAGAAAAAACCACACTAAATAAACGATTAAGTCAAATAAACTATTTTTACGATTAACGCTTATCCTCGTTGAAGCACAAAAATATTTTACGTTCTGTAAAGTTTTCTGAAATCAAGTTGACGATAACATATTTTATTTGCTTTATGATCTTCAATATGCACGGCATAAAATTGTGATCTCTGTTGTTTGCAAGAACCACTGTGAAATATCAAATTAACTACAAATATGTATATTTGTGTTTTTTTTTTTGCATCCGAGGGTTTTAAAATAACAAATGAATAATATTCAAATATCAAGGACATATAAATTACTATATAAGCGTAACTACTGTGTAAGGAAAATTTCAAAAACTGGTTCTGTAACGTTTTAAATATTGGTATAAAGTAGGTACAGTTATTCTTTGATAACAGGCTATAAATGAACAATCTGACACAAGTTTTATTTTCTATATTGTGAATAACAAAGTTGACGTAGTTATTTATAGATATCTTATCAGTTCAATACACTATAGAAGTAGGTCTACTGACAGAAAATTACCACTAAATAAATCAAGAGATTAATTAAATTAACAAATATATTACTTAAAAATGTAACCTTAACTCAATCTGATCAAAGGTGAAAATTTAATGAGAAATGTAAATGATAATCAGATTGGTGTAAACCCAAAGCTAGAAGATTGTCACGAAAGAAGTTTTGCTTCTCAATTTCCGAATCCTCTGCTTTAGAACAGATTTGTCCAGTTTTCATTTAAATTTTCGGAGCTATAATCAAGGGACATACATTTTTAGAATGTATATATATTTTATTAGTGTTATGGTCAAAAATAGTTGTATATATATTTATTTGCATGTTATCCTTCCTAAAATCTTATTAAATATGTATCATAAATAATTAAAAAAATATTAAAATGTAATCATTCATATAAAATTAACATAATGTAACATGATGTCAGCAAATAGAATTAATCTCACACCTCACACATATGGTCTCAGATATGTAATGACTCACTTTCTACTCTTCTTTTGTAATATACAATTACATAAGGTAAATGTTCATATTTTTAAATATTTACCTCGCTGTCAAACTAAAGATCGCTAAGTATTAAGTATAGGTGGGAGATATCCAAGTAAAATAACCAGATCGGACCTATTTTCCCTAATGAGGATCTGTGTAATGTTTGGACAATACTTACAACGGAATGTGTTTCTCTTTCTAATTTCTTTTGTAAAATTTCTTTATCCACTCGATGGCCTGTTATAAACCACTATAAGCACAAGTTGAACGTCTTATGTTGACTGTTTATTTTTTTTAAGAACGCAATATGGCTACCTGGTGACTTATAAGGACAATGTAATTTTTTTTATATTTGTGTAGCGAAATACGAGTTTTCCTGAGGTAGTGTCTTAAGCCGTCGTGCTGATAGAGTTAATAGTCCCTATTTCCAAAATTTTGTCTAAATCCTTCCGCTGTAATTCGAGATAGATTGTACAAAAACCCACGAACCCACAAACAACAATATTGGGCTTAGTAATTGTATATTCTCATTTACAAAAAAGATAAAAAATTTTATTTCTTCAAATCGACTAATAGTGAGAGCCTACACAGTTAGTGAGTCCCGTAGAACGAGTAAACACATAAATTTAAACTCTCAGCTGTATTTAGAGCAAAAACAAAACCAAAATGAATATACAAAACAACATTTAGATCGGATTAGTCAGCCTCAGAACAAAACAAGTTTAACGAGGGTCGTAGAATGCTTGATTACATTGATTCATTAGAAACAAACGATTTTGTTCAAAACAACATTGCTCTTTGAACTACGACTTGTTAGTTAAAATACTTAACTAGAAAACATTGCTGTTAAAAGACAGAAAAATTGTTGTTGCATACAACGTCATTCATTGTTTTCAGTAATCAACCCAATTATCACACTTTCTGGAACAGTTGCAGGAGGAGTATGAAATTGGAAAATAATTTAAGCTATTATGCATTTCATGAATATATTGGTAAGTTAGTTGTATGAATTAGCAAGCAATCATATGTGAACTAAACAACACAAGTATATCAAGAGACAGTTCGTACTTTACAGTTGTAGGCATAAGACGAATTGTATAAAATTTTAATAGAAATATTAAATTTTAGAAGATATTAATAGGTAAATCGATTAAGCTTTATGAAACAGTTATAATTATAACAATTACAGTTATTTAATTTAATAACTTTAAATGACAGTAAACACGTTCTGTTGATATATCCTCTGTGGTAATAAAAACGTGAGAGATATGGTCTGATCTTTATTTACGCCATTTCCCCAACGACCCGCATTTGAATATTATTAGATTCCAAGTATTCTTGACCCTCTCTGCTTCCCTAAAGTCAAATAGTATGTTTGTAAATATATATTTTAATTATATTGACCTATGTATATTTTTCTTCTGTGACGCAACCAGAAATCCTTTAACATTTTTATTTGATAAAAAACAACTTTTTAACGTCGAGGAAAATTCTTTCCGTAGAAACTTATATGATTTATGGAACCCACACGTTTGAATTTATGTTAAAAAATTGTTGTTATATGTTTAGTCTCCCAAAATATAATGTATACCAAAGCTAAAGAGAGACATACATCGTCTAAAGCTTACACTGGTATTATTTTTCCCTTGAATTTTATTGCACACATAGGTATAAAAAATCTAAAGATATATCCAGTTACGATTGTTATGTTTATTCGGCTTTAGTACTTAATAATAAATAATTTTATTACCATATCTCCATCTACTCCTATGTTAACACACTCTACACATATCAACTATATGACATTACGATGTTACCAGCCATGGACTACCTCTTGTTGTTTAAGTCATTCTCTAAGACACGTTTTATTATACTTACAAGTGTTCACCAATATTGTTGATAAAATACAGATGTCATCCTCATAATCTTAGGCTTCCTCTGTTTGTAACTATAGCACTTGATTTTCTTCATTGTGTACTTGATTTGGTTCTTGTTCATTGAACAGTCCTTAGTAAAGGTTAACACGTTTAATACCACCGTGTTATGGTTTATTGCTATCTTATTTTTGTCTCCGACTCCTTGTAGTGTTGTTCCAGTTGCCTCAGTGTTTATTCCATCATTTTGAATGCTTATGATGAACATCCTATGGCTGTGTCCTGGCTTAGCTTTGGGTGTTAGTGAGCCTCTTTTGTCCCACTTCCTAGATTAAATACAATGACTGGGTTGATACATCATCACACTTCTCTTCTACTCTTCCAAATCCTACTGGCTTTGCAGCAGATGATACAGGGCCGACTTGTTTTCTAGTCTTCCAGAGTCCAATCTTCACTGTTAGGGCCTTTAAATTATTCCGTTGCTCCACGTCTATGACTTTCAATGCCCTTTCTCCTCCCCGTGTAGAGTGTGCAGTAGGAGGGCACTGTAGGAAGGTATTGGATTACAAGTACTGTACAGTTTTTTCTTTTATTTTGTCCCGTATTTGTAATTTGCTTCTAATAACATTTTTAAAAGATGAAATTTACGCAAGACTAATGAATTCCTTTAAGGAGCGAAAGCTTATAGAGAATAGTCAGACTGAAATTTTACCGTATTCATTGCGAAATCGGAGCCCAGGAATTCTATTTGCACCTTTTAACATCTATACATTTCCATAGTTAAATAATATTACACTACTAAATTTCGTGTAGATTGCTTTAACAGCTCAGAAGTAGTATTTGTAAATTAAATGCAGGAGTGAAGACGAACCTCACTCGCTCAGCTCAATTACATTAATTATTATACCTTCGCTCATTTAGCTAATATATACTTTACCACTTCATTTTTTATTTCATTGATTTCTCAATGCACTCTTTTACTTCGTTGATAATTGTCATTACACTCAGTCATGGAGGAAGGATATTTTTATTCGAAGTAGATACTCGTCAAGCAGATAACCGTGGGAGAGTGTCCCTTGCAGTCCGTGCCTTAGATATATTATCTTTGTTACGTACAGTTTAGGTTTACAGCCTTAACATCTGAGTAGAAACTTAACATATTGTAATTTAACTGCTCAAGTAATTTTTAGTTTTTGTATTTATTTCCTGATAAAGAAATTGAAGCAAACTAGTTTTCAATAACATTTTGAATTCTTCCATCTTTCAATTGTAAATAAAACTGGGGTTCTATTTAAACATTCATTTTTATACCATTTATAACGGAAAGTAAATAAAAGAAACGTCTTATAACACTTAAAACATATATTTACGCTTATACTGTTACTCACAAGACGGTAAATATACAAAAAAGATGGTAAGTGGTGATCGATTTCGATTGGAGGATCTTTTTTGCATATTTACCGTCTTATGAGTAACAGTATAAGCGTAAATATATGTTTTAAGTGTCATAAGATGTTTCTTTTAATTACATTCTGTAAATTTAATAACACGTACTACAATGCTGATCAAGAAGTTATTTACCATTTATAAGCATGAGGCTAGTTTTGATAATTTATCATACATAATTATAAGATATGAGTTCCTGGTTAAAACATGTTAAAGAATAAAACTCATAGCTGGATAAGTTCATCTAAGATAAGAGAATACTGGCTGTCTTATAAGGAAAACATTAGAACGATTTCCTTGGCAAACCGAGTGTAAGTTAAAAGGTAAATCAGTTCAGAGATCATTCAAGTGTTAAGTTTAGTTTCTATAAGCCAATCAACTGAGTGAGTATTTTGGCTTTGAAAGATGTTTCTTAAACGTTGTTTTTACCGATTTGATAGGTTTCCAAAGTGGTTTTATGTAAACACTGATTAACAATAATTTATTTTACTGATTTAATTTGCAATTTACGATTAACATTTATTTGTTAATATATTCTTACGAAAGGTTTATTTTTAATACTTAACATCAGAGATTTAGTTTGAGAATAACAACATAGTTTTACCTACACAATCATAATTGGTTTTAAACATTTATAATTTGTGTTGCTCCCTACTTCTTTTCTTATTCCGAATAGCCTTTAGTTCCTTTTTATATTTGTACTACTTGACAAAAATGTGATTTACACATAAAGAACTTTTAGAAATTAGTTTTTTTTTTACTTTTCTAGCATATGGTTCATGTTCTGTTGCCAATTACTATAACATTCACATATTCGCAATTTAAAATGTGGTTTTGTTTATATTTTATAGTATTCTGTACATTCAATATCCGAGTGCTTTAATCTAGACCTACAGAATGTTGTACACGATATCACTGCAAGGTTAACGTACATCTACAATGTTACTTCTTTTTTTCTATTTATTGAAGATAACCTCTTGATCTGTGGATTTTAATAAGTTGTTATCAATTCTTTTAGTTTTTATCGAAGTGCATTTACGTATATCACATTACTGTGTAATTATTTAAGGATACTTTAAAGCAAAACGCTGAAAAACTTAGACAATACATATTGAATAAATATTGATATTTGTCTATAGCATGAACGCAGTATCGTCAAACATCGAATTCTCATCACAATATTTCAAACACGTAACGTAAACATTATCTTTACATTCTCTTGTTTTGTGAGATTTCTATTACAAGTGTAACCTCAATGTGTAACTTCGTGTGCTTCAACCAGAGCTTGATCATGATGGGGGTTGTAGTTTTGACATGCCGCATACCTTACAATTAATTAATTTAAGCTACTTGTATTGTTGTATTTTGAGTTTATTTTTTTGCAAATTGAAAAAAAAACTCTCCGGCCTAATATGTTGTGGAATGTTATTCATAGTAGTTGGAAGTGAAAAAAATATAACTTACACCTCATTATTATCATTATTTGTACATCTCGGGCTCATAAATATGACTATATTTTTAATTATTATAACTGTCTTACTTAATTACTAAAAAGCTTTTTCCTTATAAAGTACTATATTAGTAGTACTATACTATATACTATTCTAAAAAGTACTTTGAAAAAGCTACTGAACGCCAAAAAGAAGGATAATTTATTATTTTTGAATTATAAACTTTTAACATTATTCCTACTTATCATTTAAAGAATTTACAATTTTGAAACAACACATTAGAATAAAAGAAAACCCAGTGACATCAAGAAACAGTCAGACAATTAATACTACATTATCATTTTGATTTATCCTTTAGAGACAACTGCCAAATTGTAACCATAAAATATCCATCTTCAACTTCGTGTTTCATAACTATTAAAAGTTCACTTGGAAAATGGTATTTCCTGTGAAAAATCTGAGGGTATAAATCCTTCGGTGATATATAATATTAAGATTATGCTTGAAACGGTTCTTTGATTTATGTAACTACTCGTATACAAATACACTAACTATGCAGTTTTTCAATCTATTTTATTGAACCATTGCTAATTAAAAAGGAAAGCTTGATAAGTAACCTAAAACGCACATATAAAACAAACAATTTAACAAATAAGTGTAATGTTTCAAAACACAACAAATTTAACTTAATCAATTGTTTAAATCTTTTAATATTTACTTACTTTGTTATGGGTTTAGTTTGATGTGAGCTTTATTTTTATGATTATCTTATCTCCATAACAACAGGAACGACAGAAACTTTAAGTGAGTGGTCATAATGAATGTTAATTATTAGAAAGAAACTTGTATTATTTCATTAGCTTATCTTGTATAGTGTCATATGTTTGTTGTTCTTTAATATTTATTTAGTTATTATTAAGATCATCTGGAGATTGTTTTTGTATTGTATTTACAAATAATTCAGTTGGTAACATTTTATTCCTAAGATAAAAATTGTTAATCAATATAAAACTTCTTTATTTGACATGGTGGCAGCGGTTTAGTTTAAAAAAAAAAAATGCCAAAAAACAATAGATTATCAATCAGAGGAAACAAATCAAATCAATCATCAGAAACACATAATGTTCTAGAACCAAGACAGCAGCAAAATAGGACTACATCAGTCATGTTTCAACCTCCTGAACCTTTTGATTCAAAATATCCAGAATTATGGGAAAAGTGGTTTAAGCGATTTGAAAGGTATAGAATTGCATCAGGACTGGACAATGAACCTCAAGTAAAACAAGTAAGCTGCTTGATTTACTGTATGGGGCCTGATTCTGAGGATATCTTATCAACAGCACACCTCTCAGAAGATGACAAAGCCTCTTATGAATCGGTAACAGAAGCCTTTGACAACATATTTACTGGCAAAAGAAATGTCATATACGAACGAGCAAAGTTTAATTCAAGATCACAACAACCAGATGAATTATTTGATACATTTCTGGCAGACATAAGCTCAATGGCCGAAAACTGTTCATTCAAGAACCTTAAAGCAGAACTAATACGTGATAGAATTGTAGTGGGTATAACTGATAAACGTTTATCGGCCCAATTACAAGAAGATTCAAATCTTACATTGGAAAAAGCAGTTCAAAAATGCAAACAAAAAGAGTCTATCAGCAAACAAGCAGCTGAACTAGAAATGATATGCCAAGGAAAACATGCAGAAGTTGACCGAATCAAATCAGACCAAAAACAAAGTGCAAGATTTAACAAAACCCATGATTTAAAGACAGCTAGGAAAGAATGTTGTTGGAACTGTGGAGGTCCAATGCACCCCAGGCACTTATGCCCTGCTAAAGATTTAGCATGCCATTACTGCCAAAAAATCGGTCACTTTGCCAAACATTGCAGAAGCAGATTATTAGAGACTAAAACAACGGACAACACGAAGAGACTCAACGAAATAAGACGTTTGGACAAGCCTGACAACACTGAAGCTTCAGTAGCATATTTAGGACCTGTGAATGCTTCATGCTATGACTCCAGTTCTTGGTATGTAGAAATATTTATCAATAACCAGTTAGTTAAAGCGAAACTTGATTCAGGCGCAGAAGTTACAGCCATTCCTTCAAATGTAATTCATGCAAAACTTATGAAATCTGACCGTATACTTAGGAATGCTGATCAGAGGGAACTAGATGTAAGAGGTATGTTTATAGCAGACATAGCTTACGATGGGAAAATGGTAAAAGAAAAGGTGTATGTTGTTGCAGGATTAAATGAACCTTTACTTGGAATTCCTGCGATTAAATCTTTAAATCTCATAACCCTCAGAAAACCCAATACTGCAGGACTTAACTTAATTACCTTAGACTCTGTATTAACTAGCCACCCTGAGCTTTTCATTGGTCTGGGTAGCATTCCAGGAGAATATAAGATTGAATTGAACGAAAACGCTCATCAATATCAACATTTCAAAATCAACGTTTCAATATCATGCTGATAGACCTAATAGTCTCTATTTCCAAAATTTAGTCTAAATCCTTCCGCTGTAATTCGAGATAGATTTAACCAAAATATCCACAAACCCACAAACAACAATTTTGTTCTTAGTAATTGTATATTCTCATTTACGAAAGAGATAATAAATGTTATTTCTTCAAATCTACTAATAGTGAGAGCCTACATAGTTAGTGAGTCCCGTAGAACGAGTAAACACATAAATTTAAACTCTCAGCTGTATTTAGAGCAAAAACAAAACCAAAATGAATATACAAAACAACATTTAGATCGGATTAGTCAGCCTCAGAACAAAACAAGTTTAACGAGGGTCGTAGAATGCTTGACTACATTGATTCATTAGAAAACAAACGATTTTGTTCAAAACAACATTGCTCTCTGAACTAGGACTTGTTAGTTAAAATACTTAACTAGAAAAAATTGCTGTAAAAAGAAGGATGAATTGTTGTTGCATACAAAGTCATTCATTGTTTTCAGTAATCAACCAAATGATCATAGATTCTGGAACAGTTTTAAAGTTGAAGGAAGAGTATGAATTCAGAGAATAATATTTAAGCTATTATGTATGCATTCTATGCATGTTTTATCTTATTGGTACGTTAGTTGTAAGTATTAGCAATCAATCATATGTTTACCAAACAACACAATTATATCAAGGGACAGTTCGTACTTTACGGTTTTAGGCATAAGAAGAATTGTATAAAATTTAAATAGAAATATTAAATTTTAGAAGATCCTAATAGGTAAATCGATTAAGCTTTATGAAAGAGTTATAATTATAACAATTACAGCTATTTAATTTAATATCTTTAAATAACACTAAACACGTTCTGTTGATATATCCCCTGTGGTAATAAAAACGTGAGAGATATGTTCTGATCTTTATTTATGCCATTTCCCCAACGACCCGCATTTGAATATTATTAGATTCCAAGTATTCTTGACCCTTCTCTTCTCTAAAGTCAAATAGTATTTTTGTAAATATATATTTCAATCATATTGACCTATGTATATTTTTCTTCTGTGACGCAACCAGAAATGCTTTAACATTTCTATTCGAATAAAAAGCACTTTGCAATGTTGAGGAAAATTCTTTTCGTAGAAACTAATATGATTTATAGAACCCACACGTTTGAATTTATGTAAAAAAAATTTTTTTATTTAGTCTCCGACATGTAACCTATATTATTCTACATTATTTGGCTTGTAGGCATTTTCTTGTTTATGTATTTACATGTAGTTCCCCAAAATATAATGTATACCAAAGCTAAAGAGAAACATATATCGTGCTAAAGCGAACACTGGTATTGTATTTCCCTTGAATTTTATTGTGTACATAGGTATAAAAAATCTAAAGAGATATCCAGTATATTTCCTATTGTTCGGAAATATACTGGAGTTTATTCGGCCTTAGTACTTGATAGTAATTAATATAATTACCATATCTCCACCTGCTATTATGTTAACACACTCTACACATATCTTAACTACTATGATATTACGATGTTACCAGCTATGGACCACCTCTTGTTTGTCAAGTCATTTAGATTAATTATTATACCTTTGCTCATTTAGCTAATATATACTTTACCACTTCATTTTTAATTTCATTGATATTTTGTCAATGCGCTCTTTTACTTCGTTGATAATTTTCATTACTGTCAGTTATAGAGTAAGGACATTTTTATTCGAAGTAGATACTCGTCAAGCAGATAACCGAGGGAGAGTGTCCCTTGCAGTCCGTGCCTTAGATATATTATCTTTGTTACGTACAGTTTAGGTTTACAGCCTTAACATTTGGGTAGAAACATAACATATTGTAATTTAACCACTCAAGTAATTTTTCGGTTTTGTTGTTATTCCCTGTATAAGGGATGGCAGTAAATGGGTTTCAATTACATTTTATAGTATTTCATATTTTAATAGTAAATTAAAATGGGGTTCTATTTAAACATTCATTTTGTTTTGATATTCTTCACAAATATGAGGCTAATTGTTAGTTTTGGTAATTTATAATACATGATTATATGATATGAATTCCTGGTTGAAACCAGTAACAGAATAAAACTCATAGTTCGTTAAGAGCATGTAAGAAAAGATAATATTGGCTGTTATAAAGACGGTGACACACTATCGATCTTTTCCCCGATCAAGACCCCGAACCGAGCAGGGAGAAGGGAGAAGGGAGATAAATATCAGCAAAATTTTACTCCGAACATTTCCCCGAACATGACCAAGACCAGACGAATTCTACCGAGCGCGGCAAAAGGAAGTTTGGAGAGAGATAGAGAGTGTGTGCGAGTGAGAGCGCGGAGGCAGTGCCGTGGAATCTAAAAAATGCACACCAGACCAAAGCCAAAAAGTTTCTATAACATACAAATTATTGTTAAAAGTCGCATTTTGAGAACTTGTCGCAAAAATAAAATATTCTAGAAAGGATGCTTAGTTATATCTATTGATTTCTATTGGTTTTATTCATTGAAATAACGTAACAGAATGATCATTTTAATTGCCTTTAATAATATTATTAATGTTTATATTATTTTTGAAAGAATTTAAGTCAACATCAATTACTTAATTCAACCTTAATATTATTGATATTATTGATATAATTGATTTAACGGTTTCTACACTTTCAACCTTGACCAAACAAACCACAAACATTACATCTTAAATGATTATAATATATAACGGCAACATATTACCCAACATTTATTTATTTTACCAATTAAAGAGTTTAATTGCCATATTAAATCAGAACTATCAATGCTAGCGCAGGCGGCCGCTCGGTGCGGCGCTCGCGACGATGTACGGGGCAAAAATGTACCGTGACACACTATCGTACATCGGACCGTACATCGGACCGATCTTTTCTTTGATCTTTCGCCAAAAAACCGCCTCCAGAGCGCTCGTCTCCCTGCTCGGCCTGATGTCTTGTTCGGCGTCTTGATCGGTGTACGGACCCGTGACACACTATCGAACATCCTCCCTTCGACCTCCCTTCTCCCTTCTCCCTGCTCGGTTCGGGGTCTTGTTCGGGGAAAAGATCGATAGTGTGTCACCGTCTTTGGAGAACATAAGAACGACTTCCTTGACAAACCGAGTGTAAGTTAAAAGGTAAATCAGTTCAGAGATCATTCAAGTGTTAAGTTTAGTTTCTATAAGCCAATCAACTGAGTGAGCATTTTGGCTTTGAAAGATGTTTCTTAAAAATTGTTTTTACCGATTTGATAGGTTTCCAAAGTGATTTTATGTAAACACCGATTAACAATAATTTATTTCTTGATTTAATTTGCAATTTACGATTAACATTTATTTGTTAAATATTCTTACGAAAGGTTTAATTTAATACTCAACATCAGAGATTTAGTTTGGAAAAAACAAAATAGTTTTACGTACATCATTACACATTCATAATTTGTTTAATTAATCTATAAATCGTATTTTTTCCAATTTACAGTTTGAGTTACTATTTGGACTACCTATACTTTTTTCTTGTTCCAAATAATCGTTAATTCCTTTTTATATTCGTACTACTAAACATTATTGTGTTTTATACAGAAATTATAGACAACAATATAAAAGTTCTTACTTTTCTAGCATATGAGTCACGTTCTAAAATGCCAAGTTTTATAAAAATTAGACAACATTTAAAATATGGATTTGATTAAAGTTTAATAGGATTTTAGTTACTATTTTATTGTTTCATGTACTAATCCAAGTGCTCAATCAAAACCTACAGACTGATGTACACGATATCACTGTAAGGTCAACCTACATTTACGAAACTACTTATTTCGTCCATTTATTAAAGATAATGTCTGGATCTGTAGATTTTTATATGATGATTTTTATATTCTTTTTAAACGAAGTATATTTCACGAATAGCACATTACTGTCTAATTAGTTAAGGACACTTTAAAGCAAAATTCTGAAAAGCGTGGATAATGCATATTGAATACATCTTGATATTTGTCCATAGCATGAACCCAGTTTCGTCAAACATTGAATTCTCACCACAATATTTCAAACACGTAACGTAAACATTATCTTTACATTCTCTTGTTTCTTAGATTTCTATCACAAGTGTAACTTCGTGAGCATCAACGAGAGCTTAATCATGGGGGTTGTCGCATACCTTACAATTAATTAATTTAAGCTACTTGTATTGTTTTATTTTGAGTTTTTTTAATTTTGTTTTTGCAAATTGAAAAAAAACCTCCAGCCTAATATGTTGTGGAATGTTATTCATAGTAGTTGGAAAAGAAAAACATATAACTTACATCTCATTATTATTATTAATTGTACATCTCGGTCTCGTAAATATAACTATATTTCTAATTATTATAACTGTCTTACTTAATTACTAAAAGGTTTTTTTCCTTATAAAGTACTATATTAGTAGTACTATACTATATACTATTCCAAAAGTACATACATATTGAAAAAGATACTCAATGCCAAAAAGAAGGATAATTTATAATTTTTGAATACAGTAATAAACTTTTAACATTATTCCTACATAACATTTAAACCATTTAAAATTTTGAAACAACACATTAAAATAAAAGAAAACCCAGTGAAATCAAGAAACAGTCAGACAATTCATGCTACATTATCCTTTTGATTTCACCATTAGAGACAACTGCTAAATTGTAACCATAAATTATCCATCTTCAACTTCATGTTTCATAACTATTAAAAGTTCACTTGGAAAATGGTCTTTCCTGTGAACAATTATTGACGTTATTGAATTTAACATTGGTTGTCTACTTTAAAAAATATTCAACAATTATTCACAGTTTCTTACTAAACTATATTTTTCCGTAAAATATGTCTTTAATATTTAAATGGAAAGTACAATTAACTATTAGTAAAAGGTTAAGAATACTTGGTTTTATAAAAACATATATTGTATGGATGGATACAAAATAATTATAACAATAACAATAACAAGGTATAAATCCTTCGGTCATATATAATATTAAGATTATGCAGAAAACGGTTCTTTGATTTATGTAACTACTCGTATACAAATACATTAACTATGCAGTTTTAAATCTATTTCATTGAACCATTGCTAATTAAAAAGGAAAGCTTGATAAGTAACCTAAAACGCACATAGAAAACAAACAATTTTACAAATAAATGTAATGTTTCAAAACACAACAAATTTAACTTAATCAATTGTTTAAATCTTTTAATATTTACTTACTTTGTTATTGGATTAGTTTTTATGTGAGCTTTATTTGTTATGATTATCTTATCTCCAAAACAACAGGAACGACACAAACTTTAAGTGAGTGGTCATAATGAATGTAAATTATTAGAAAGAAACTTGTATTATTTCATTAGCTTATCTTGTATAGTATGAACACTTAAGATTGCATTTTATGAGGAATTCTGACTTGTATAAATCATTGGATATTACTTTGATAATTCGTAGCAATCAGTATTGCCCTTAAATGTAATATGTAAAAAATCAAATAGGTAGGTTACATATTAAAACTGATGAAAACAGACATAATTCTAGACTTAATATTCTTTTTACATGATTGGATGATTTGTACAGGATATAATATCAGCTATGCTGCAAACTCGAGGTTCGAAAATCTGAGAGAACCAAAAGGGCACCTTTTGGGTCACGTCAACTTTAAATTAGAGAACTTGGATACCGATTGGCTGGTGCTACTTGGTAAGAGTTTGTGATCAGAACTTTGCCAACCTGGTACAAATTTAACATTGGTTGTCTACTTTAAAAAATATTCAACAATTATTCACAGTTTCTTACTAAACTATATTTTTCCGTAAAATATGTCTTTAATATTTAAATGGAAAGTACAATTAACTATTAGTAAAAGGTTAAGAATACTTGGTTTTATAAAAACATATATTGTATGGATGGATACAAAATAATTATAAATTAAATATTTGCTTAGTATTATACAATCCTAGTTATACCATGCAAATATGGTTCGTCAATCAATGTAATGGTTCCCTAAAAACAATTTCGTCAATAATTGAATTTTCTTTATACTAATGAATAAAAACGGCTCAATCAACACATTAATACTGTATGGATTAAGTGGAATGAGTCGTTAAGATAAAGGATTGGGTCAACAACAACGCTCATTAAGACACCATTTGCTGATGGTTACCATATCTGTTGTATTACTTGTTCACTAAGCAAAGCTGCTCTTAGATAATTAAATGCGAACATACCATAGTAAAGGCATGGACTTACACAAACTGAATTGTGAACAAAATTTCGCACTTATAAAATCCTTGCTTTGCAATTAAAGATATTAAACCAATTGAATTGTTCTGCGACACACATTAGTAAACAAATACCATCAGTTTGTGCCTGTCCAAAAGTTGTTCTAAGGTAAAATTTTATTTTAATAATGGAAATGAAATATTTTTTACTTGTTGCTCTTAGATTACACCATAATAGTTAGCAGTTTATAAGTTAATATGAGAACAATATCTAGGATTCCCATTCAATCTCAGGTTAGTCAGATGTTTTAGACGAATACACTACCACTAACATTTTAAAAGACAATGTTGTCTAAAAAATCCGATAAAATATTAAAAATATTAAGTTTACAACATTTTTGTTAGTAATTAATTTATACCATAAATAAAATAAAATCACTATGTAAAATGTGTTGCAATATGGAAATAACTTCAATATTTATAATATGTACTTAATTTTGCTACTTCAATTATGATACAATATACATATTACATATGCCTACATAGTTTATTTTCGACCCTGTAAAAACCCACTTAATCCGTATGAAAACCTTAACTAATTACTAATAAAGATATATTTTAGTAAATACTACGTCTTGAAAACTAACATAATCTGTACCCTATAAAAGTTGAAGATTGATATATTTAAACCGGATAAAAAATGTCCAACAAAAATCACTCAAAATACTTAATATTAATTATATTTTTAGTGAAATTTACTTTTAACTTCTACAATTTTGCATACACTTATCATACCACTAATATTGACTATATTAATTTAATGAAATTACTATTCATATGCCAGACCAACAGCTCTTCCCGTTTAATACATTTAATATTTAAGGAATTTAAAAAGATACTTAATTTTAAAAAAAATTCTTAATTAAAGAAATTATAAATTTAACTAAAACTATATTGAGTATTTGGGTAATTGCTTAAAATGTATTTAATGTCTAACAGTTTCATGCACTGATTACGGTTAACAGAAGAACATAATTTATAATTACATTTTCTTAAAACTTATATAATCTTGAAAGAGTATTCCAGGTCAGAGAAAACTTTCCTTGATTTAATTTCAGACTTATCTCTTTGATGTTTAAATTTCACATAAACATAACTCTACAAAGTTCGATCCGAACACACTCGGGTGAACTCTTCACCTAAAGGTTTCGTTTGTTGAATATATATAAACTTAAGTGGGGTTTTGCGTTTCTTTGTACCGGTAATCAATTATATTTTTAAATGAAAATACAATATGTGAGTTCTTTAATCTAAAAATGTTTAGAAAGACTTGAAATTATTAAATTTAATATATATTTAATAATCATGTAATTCGTAAACAAATAAATTATTAAATGCAAATTGTTGCGTACATGGAATTTGGTACAAATATATATATATATTTAAAATAACTACGGATATAATTAATGCAACATAATCTGTAAACAACAATAAATAAGTACCAATTTAGAAGAACAACTGAAACACAGTACGGTAATAACAATTTCACTATGAGTGATAAAATTTTCTTAATTAGTTTGTAGTTTTAAGTGAAGTACGTGGATTCAAATACGAGAGGTTTCATTGATCTATCATATAAGTTTACCTTTCATGAAAATTGTAAGCGTAAATTGTAGTCAAGCATTGATATTACACGATCAAAGTTTAATTACACTTAAAAGGGTTGAGGGAATAAGTTGTAACGCTACAGTTCACTTTTGACTTACAAGCTATTACAAACAATCCCCCGAGTGATACGGACACTCCCTTCCGATTTTCCTCTGTACATAGATTGTTTTCCTTTCCTTATATTTGAGAGTCCCTGTTATAGAAGGTGGATTTTTCTTTTAACACCTACAAACAATATATAAATGTATTTGCGCTTAACGGTTTGAATTTATGGGAGTTCAGTGTAGTATTTAATTTGGTTATTTACGTAGAAAATGTAAAAGTCAAGATCCGGCACACAAAATGTTTTTGTTAAAGTCATTTGAAATGTATACAAAAATGCGTTTAAAACTATTCTAGCTTTTTAGAATGTTTTAAATAATGATTGAGGAGGCTAACTTGGCATGTGGTTGAAATGGTATTGAAGTAGTTGGGGTGTAAAGACAGTCGATATTGTTGAGTGAGTCCAAGGTATAATGTGGTATGTTTAGCTAAAGTTGAGAAAGGTGAATTGTTCTATTAAAGAAAACTTGACAACTTCAAAACTTAAGACATTAGAACTATATGGAAAGCACATCACATATTTCATAAAAGACCAGTGAAACAAACAGTATTTTCACATTTTCAGGTAAAATGAAGCAGAAACCAACCAGGATACAATTAAGATACGAAAGATTTTGTCTGAAGTCATATTAGTGCCGGTATTAAATAAAGTCACTATTATCCCAGATCTTGCCATTATCGTATTCTCGTTGTCAATTATAATATTATATAAAAATACTTTACTCTCATTTAACCGCAAGAAAAACTAAATTGTAAATCTAAAATATACATGCTACCCAAAAATAACAATTTACTTAAGCAAACTTCAAAGTTTTATATCATTAGGCTTTTAGTTTCAACAAAGAACTCGGGTTGGATATTCAGGTGATGTGATAGCTCTAATCTTACAGTACCATTCATGATAGTCATATAAGCTATTGCGTTAATAGTTCAACAAGACAGGGTGATAAAATCAAGCAGGGAATCAGAAACGGTAGGAATTTGAGAACACTTTAAACGCAGGACATTCCTTTATTTTTGAGGCAGTTATTAGTTTTTCGAAAAATAGGCCATTTTCCAATCTGTTCACTATGAAATTTCTTTTTGAACACCCATTATTTTATCTTTTTTCATAGAACACGCATGTTAAAACATTTTATTCTTGTCATTCTTTCTATAACACTACTCGTTTAGGAGTTACATCTTGTAATATAAATAAAAACTTACTTGCGGTGCACAGTTTTGCATTATGTAACTCCTAAACGAGCACGTCGCCTAAACAAGTCTATACAGTTATTATAAAAAGAATTTCGAAAATAAAATTAAAAGTTTCCGAATTGCATGTACTATCCAAAAAAAGAATAAAATGTAGAGTGTTCCATAAGAAATTTTAAAGTTGACCACCATACTGGAAAAGGTGGCTGAATTTCGAAAAACTAAATTACTGCCGCAAAAAAAATTACCCCATTTAAAGTTTTATCTAATTCTTACCCTTTACGATATCCTAATTTTGGCCTCCTTGAGTTGATCACCCTGTATATCAACCCTTAAAATACAATAATAAACAATTTTTTTTTAATTGTAAAAGTGGCTTAAAGTAATTATAGAATTTCGAAATAAAACTTAAATGGAAAATTGTGTTGATTTCAAGATGGGCTTGGTGAATAACAGTTTAATTACTAGGTACTTATCTACTGAGATTTTGGGCAATGAGTAAACAACGTTTCCTTAAAATTGGGGAAAGCTACTGACTTCATACTTTTTTAGTTTCCTTATACATAATAATCGTTTTTAAACTGGTTTATGGATTACTAATTATTTGAAAGTAAATAATTTGGCAAGGTTTCAATAGTGGTATAAATAAGTGTTAATATTTCTTCATTAATCCTATACAGTACTATGTAATTTCATCGTATTTATGGATATCTAGTGACAGCAGGACATTAAGGTAAAGAATTCTTGAGAAATAATCAGTTAGATTTAGATTTGTATTTCTAACCCTTAAAATAACAAACATATTATGTTGATTGTCCTTTTTCAAACCTTAAATATAAGTAGGAGAGAGTATTAAGGTTAGACAAGTTAGAGTGATTCAATCTAATGAAAGACGGTTGTTTATTTAATCAACGATCAGAAAGAGCAACAGAGTACAACGATGTAAAAGCATTTCCAGAGGAACGATGTTCACGGTTAACTGGTTTACTGAAATTTAAGCCTCAACTCGTTCAGGAATTTATTTATTTATGGCTGCAATTCTGTATTTTATCCTGGAAAAGATATTTACCTCTATTTTAATATAGAATAGAATTTGTATCAAACCGCATAATGTTTAACGTGTGTAGCCTATATTTTCTAGAAAGGCAGAACATAATAGTATAAATATAACTCATTTTCCAAACCCTCAAATATATTCCCTTAATTAGTCAATATATTTTCATTGTTATGATTATGTAAGGCCCGTATTACACTTTAAACTTTTTTATAAAAGTTCATTTACAAGTCTAGTAGGCTATATTTTATAAAATATATTTTATATAACTTTTTTTCAAATTTAACAGATTTAATATTTGTTATGAAATATGGACGACACGTTTTACAGTGTTATACGGACCTTACACGTTTTATGATTCTTTCTGTTCTGGACCACCTAAACATGTACAAACCTTGTTTTTACGTGAGTTAAACGTCACAGTTTTAATGAAGCTAAGTTAAAGGCAATTTAATAAAGCTGTATTATCATAACATATGGTAACCATACGATATGAAATATGTATGGTTTGTTCAACCTCAACAATAATTATAGTTTGAAATTGTTTTCCTTCTATATCACCTACACTAAAGTGACAAACGATGTGTGATATTTATTGATTGTGGAACATAAGAACAATTGTATCATATTAACCGTCAACTACAACCAACGTTTTGGGTTATTCGGATTATTAGAGTAGCTCTTACATACCAGGTTGATTGATCAAATATTTGTGTATTGACATATTTGCATAACTCTCACGAATAGCTTTTAGTGAATTTAAAAACTCCCTTGTCTTTTATTGGAACAACGTTTGTATTTACGTAAACAAATGACCATTGAAATCCCTTTACTTGAATTACGATTCTCATAAAGAAGATTTCAGTAGTTCTTTGAGTTAGTGAACAAAAGTTAAACTACGCTATACTTCGTAATACGTTTATATTATTTTGTATTTATATTTGTCGCAGTACAAACCCTGAGCCATATATTGAAAACATGTAAAATAATACCTGAAGATTCTAAGATGTACAGATCTAAGAGTGTATATACAGTAAATATAGTTTAATGTGATCTTTATAAAATTTCTTTTCATATCTTCAAAGTAATAAAGAAATCGTGATTTACAAAACTTATTATTGTATTTGCAAATATATATTTCAATATTTAAATCGTCGAGTACCATATTAGCATAATCAATAACTAAAATATTAAGTTAATTGTTGTATGATTTGATAGAATAAAACTGTTTAAAATTGAATTTTGAGAAAAATATATATATATATTTAAAAATCTCTGTTGTTACATAGTGCGATAATAATCTAGTACAGAAACTTATACAAACTAATGTGTTATTGCACCTTTGCCTTACCTAGATACAGTACTATGACTAAGGCTTGTACATGTAGGCCAAAAACATGATGAAACGCTGTAGTATAATAATACATAACCTGGTACGAGGAATTACCAGTAACAGCAGGGTTTGATATCACCCTTAAACAGTTTATTCCACACTTTTTAAAAGACTGACGAAATCGGGTTTCTCCTCAATGATAGAAGAAAGATACCGATATAATCATGGTAATGTACAGGTAAAGTGTAAGTTAACCAAACAACCTGTGACGGTATTTTTTTTATTAATAAACTTTTACTTAATGCAGACCTTTTGCATTAATAATGTTTATGTCTTAGAGTATTTCGTTTCTAGATGCTTCTATAAAAAAGATAAGTTTAATGAATCTTTTTGTACAATTGAAATCCGGGTAAACAATGTGAGGTACTGGTTACGTTAAGTTGATATTTAACTTTTTTATGGCAATTAAATTAATTATTACAACCAAAAATCAAATATAAAAAGTACAATAAAATAATTATTGGTAATACTGAACTTGTACTACTTATGTTATATATATATTTTTGCCTTATCTACCTAAATTAGACTATTTTAAGCACTTTTTACTATTGGCACTCTTGGGGGAAACGTCTATTTCACCCTGAAAATCACGTTTGAAAATAAAGAAAAATGCTAGAAATCGGCGATTTTAGACGCATGAAAAACTTTTTTGGGCACAGTTTCTTTACTGTACTAACTTATGCTAATATCGATTGAAACTATCAAATTGAAAATACCGTTCATTAATCGATATATTTACAGGGTGTGAAAACTTATTTTATTATATTTTATAACAGTTATAAAATAAAACTGTCATAACCTAACCTAACCAATCAAACTTGCTGATAGTGTAAACATCGAATGAAGGTTTACTTATAATCAGTATTAGCGTAGCTAAGTTAAGAAAATGTAGCCAATTTATTTCTGCTATGCGTCAATAACTTAATACTAATCTAACCTAACTTATCCAGGGTTTACCTAAAATCTGTCATTTTGACACACTGTTAACCTAAGCATGGGTTAGGTTGGGTCATATTAGGCTAGTTTAGGTTAGTGTAGGGTAGGTTAGTTTGTTATATATTTAATTTGGTTTACCAAAAAATGGGTTCTTTTTTGACACTCGACTATTTTTTTAGATTTTTCAAACTTGGTTTCTTGGGTCACATTTGCCAAAAAAGTTTTAAAATTGACTAAGTATTAAAAAAAAACCCCTAAAAAATTCTGTTATAAAATAAAACTGTCATAACCTAACCTAACCAATCAAACTTGCTGGTAGTGTAAACATCGAATGAAGGTTTACTTATAATCAGTATTAGCGTAGCTAAGTTAAGAAAATGTAGCCAATTTATTTCTGCTATGCGTCAATAACTTAATACTAATCTAACCTAACTTATCCAGGGTTTACCTAAAATCTGTCATTTTGACACACTGTTAACCTAAGCATGGGTTAGGCTGGGTCATATTAGGCTAGTTTAAGTTAGTGTAGGGTAGGTTAGTTTGTTATATATTTAATTTGGTTTACCAAAAATGGGTCATTTTTGACACTCGACTATTTTTTTAGATTTTTCAAACTTGGTTTCTTGGGTCACATTTGCCAAAAAAGTTTTAAAATTGACTAAGTATTAAAAAAAAACACACCCTAAAAAATTCTGGTATTTTTCTTGATTTTCAAACGCGATATTCAGAGTGAAATAGGCGTTTCCCCCAAAAGTGCCAATGGTAAAAAGTGCTAAAAATATTCAATTTAGGTAGGTAAGGAAAATAACTGCAATATAACATAAGTAGTATAAGTTTAGTATTACCTAATAATTAATTAACGGTAAGGAAAATGTAAATGGACGCAGGATAAAAACAGCACTGCCACACACTCTAACTCTGAGCAGGAAACAATAATGTATAAAATGCAACAGTACATGTACATAGTCCTAACAAATAAGGTCTGCAAATAACTGGTCAAATATTGTTCTTCGTATATCGCCGGATCCAGGAAAATATTGAACGTAAATTATATGTTCTAAAGGAAAGGAGCCAAAAACTATCCTTAAAACGAAATAATATTTTTTGGTTATTATGAGCTTTACAAGTTGTGCATGAATTTATTATATTTTTCTGTTATAATATTGTAAGGTTTATTACGGCTATAATTATCAATAAATTTAGCTTCAGGGTTTTCAAATGTTATCGTAATAAGAATTGCCATTATTTAATTAAATATTTTAAAAACTTATCTTTTAATATATTTACAATATAGCTGTAAGTATACAACTGGTCATCCTAAGATAGTCGATTAATGTTGTTGCTTATGTATTCCTTTACTGCTATAGTTTGAAAATATGTGAGTAGATAAAAAACACAAAATAACAAGAGTGTAGTTTCAAGTCGCCACTCCCCATGTATCAAGTTATAGGAATAAAAATACTATCACATTTGTGAAGACTGAAAAAATACCATTTTAAAAGCATTTATCTCGCGTTTATTGCTTATGTTCCTCATTTCCAACAAATTATATTGATAATCTAATTGTATTGTGCAAAATATCTTAATTTAATATTTTTGGAAACGTATAGAAGTGTTTAATACCACAAGTATAAATAACACGTTAAAATTCTGTTATCATTAAACTAAACTATGATAACTGATGGTATATATAACTTTACTTGTTATATTGTCTGTGCCTTAAGATTTCTAATTTAAATATTTTATAAGACAGAAAATAACTCTTTGTACATCTCAACCTTTTACTATTAATTAATACAAAAAATATGCTAAAGAGAATTCTTACCATCATCTATAAACTAAACTTTTAATAAAATTGGATGTTATATAAGGTGTCAGTTACATAAGAAAGGTAAACCAAGTAGAGAGCTAAGAAAGAGATTACCAGACTATATTGGCAATCTTGGAGGATTCTTCTCTAGACGCATAAAATTCTATAATCACTTGCCTCCTGACTGGATCACATTCTCCTTTCATTATTATTTCAACTCCATTTCTAAGATATTTTCAATAATAAGTCAAAACAATAGCTTTATTGCTTATACTTGCTTATGTTTCAACTTAATACAATATATAATTATAATGGTTCTTAACCGGACACCTACTGAAAGATTCAAAGAAAAGTTACAAAATAGTTTAATGTTTGATATGAATATATGTAAACTACCTGAAATTTGTACAATCATAGTTGTATTTAAAATGTAGCAACAGTGATGATAAAATGAATATTTTATTATTTTTTGCGAATTGTGTTCTGTAGTGATGAGACATATCTCTTCGATTATGGGCTCATTTTTTTCTCTCTTTTATAAGCTTTAACTATTTTCTTACTTTTGCCACACTCATTTTACTTTTCCACACTCCAGTATTTCAACCAACAATACTGGGTTCAAATCCCAGTAAGTCAACAATGGATTTTATCTAAGAGGTTAGGCTGCAACGCCTAGTTCTAGCCTGAAGTAATGTGAAAAACAATTTCTGGCTCGTGTCTATCGTCTTACGATAAAAAAGTATTCCGACCAAACAACACAACACGGTGTGCTTTTATTAGGCAAGTAAAACGTGTACGCTTGAAAATTAGTTGGCAACACTTAAAAATACTACGACTACAATCAGCTGTTGCACGGTTTCTCAGACTTTGAGTATTGATATTACCAACTTAACCTGTTGTTTCATGTTAGCATTATTTGTTTTCGTTCAACGCTTGGATTTAACCTAACCTTACATGTGTTGAATAGTGTCTGGAAGACTAATTATTTATAAACTTTACAGTAAATGTAAGAAGTTTCACAAATAACTATTGCAGTTTCTTATAACCCATAACACAATTACCACGGTGGGTACTATTTTAAAGGGTAACTATAGCATCACTTAAATAACGGTATGTATTTTTTTGTAATCTTTTCTAATTAGCTGTAGAATGAAAACTATAAATATATTCTTATTACATAAAATATCCATCTCATTTAAAAGTATGTAATAGTAGACAACATGTCTTGTCTCATTAGCGGGGTAAGTGAACTTACTTTTAACTTAGTTACCTGTTACGAGAGAGTTAATCACTAACTATTGCACTTTGTACTGAATATATGCTTTGTAACTTTAAAGGTATACGTATACATTTAATAACTACCTTAACTGAAGTTACTATCCGGAACTGATCATTTATTGCTAAATAGAGTTTTAGCTGTTCTGATATTTGTATTTAAGAACTTCTCCTGATCAAGCTAGGCCACTCTATATGGCATCTTACATAATTGGCGAATATTAAAGATGAAAAATATTCAAACAGTTTATTTTAGAAAAATCTACATATTATTTCAATATTAATTTTTTTTAATACTAACATATTACAGAACTCATGACTTCGTTATAATATTGCGGTAAGAGGTAATAATCGGAGGCGTGGGGCTGATGGGGTTTCCAAAACCGCTGTATCTAATTTAACTCATAGTACATTCCGACCACAATATCAGGGTTAAACACAAATTATCTCTTGAAACTGCAAGGTAATAAAACGTAGTTGTTTAGTTAGTAGTAATTGAATATTAAAAGATATCTCAACTGTAATATGATTTAACTTCATCTCCGTCCTAAGATTTCCTTTAAACATTAAAAAATGTGGATGGGATACAAAGTCATATACAAAATCACAAAACCCCCTAGCTCAAATTACATTAGTTCCGTCTTACTATGAATAGGTTAGTGTGATACATATAATTGAGTTTAAATAGATAGGAAAATGTATTGTAAAATTCCAGCTTAAATCGACGGTATATTTTAAAAGATTTATAGTGAACATTTCAAATTCGTCCATACTTTATGGATGATGAGCTTTAACTCTTCTAGGTCTAAGCAGTTTCACTATTTTTTACGCTCAAATACCCTCGTTTTTAGATGTATATTATTGGTGAGTATTTAGCTTATGCTATTTTAACCTAACTTTTTTATAGATAGAGTGCCTTTAATATAAGCAGGGTTATATGTTTATGTTAGCAATCGCTCAAACAAAGGAACTAAGGTAAATAAACATAAAAAAATGTAATGTTAGTTTTAAAATGTACTTCGTTAAAGTTCAAAATTTCCTCAACATAAACAAAAAGTATCGTATATAAGGTTCACAATTTGTAGATTATACGATTTTGTACAACATTGTGATAAATTTATTTTTCAAATCACAGTGGAGTATCAGGTCAACAAATCACTGACCGCGGGGAAATCACCCGGTTGTGATAACAAGATTGGTCTAAACTACGATCCAGTAGTTGACAGGTAATCTATACGGATACTGCAACCAAACACATGAGAATATAGGACTTATTGATAGCGAAACTCTTGTCTAAACCAGGAAAAGAATATCAAATCGATACCAAAAATAAAAATGTATTACTTCTTCTACTATAATTAGTAACTATTAGTAACGTATGTCAAAATCCAATGAAGGCTATTTAAAAGTACCTGTTATTTTGTACCTTGCCCCCGTTAAATATCGTTTACTTAATTAGACTTGTTATGTAGCATAATCACTTAAATAAGAAGAGTACAGTCAAGCTTTTTTAGTATTTTTTATAAAATCGTGTTTATTATTAATAGCTCTAAGTATGTAAGCATACATAAACTAAGAAACGCTAGTAGGTGATAAATTTCCCTAAGAAAATTGATGTTTTTTTAAGTGTCTAATGTGTTTGTCAGAACTACTCATCTGTGCTTATACCTGTGTTTATACTCACTTGTGGTGTGTGTTCATGAAAAATTATTGTAATTTATGCATTGTCCAAATATTTCAAATAAAAACAAAGTTTTTAAGAATGACAAAAGCTTCAAATATCTCTTAGTTAATTGTGAAATATTAACAATTACAAATAGTCCAAGAATTTTAGGAATAATAAAGCCATTCGACCTAACAAATTAGGACTAAGTGGAAACTTTGCACAGTTGTTTAGTAAGCCTAAATAAATAAAATTTCAAAAGTCCCCATAAATCCCTGCTGAGCTTCATCCGCCATCTTGGAAAATGGCGGCAAATTTTAACTTTTTCGACAATATTTCACAAACTATTGGTATTAGAGAATTTTCGTAATTACAAAAGTTAAAGAACGTCTAAAAACACATCTTTTTTATATTACAAGGTTTGATCTATCTCTAATAGTTATTGAGATAAATAATAAAAATTTCAATTAAATAAAAAATTCCCATGTTATTCTTATGGAGGAAAATAAAATTGTTGCAGTTTGCTTATTTAAGGGTAGGCCTATATCACTTAGTCCGAATTTGTTAAGTCGATTTTCCTAATATTCTTCTATTAAAAACTGTATATTTAAATAAACCTGCTCATTCGGAATAATTAAAAAGCTTAGAGGAAATGACATTGCGTATAATTTCGAGTACCTACCTTAGGCAGAAAAATAATGTGTTTGTGTTGTATTGTAAATCAATGTCCTCAGGCACATCATGCTGTTGAACATAAACAATTATTTTATAATTTGCAGGAAAATTTGAACCTAAATACAATGTTTCTGAGTAAATTCTCGCTATAATATTATGTATTTCCGATTTTTTACATATTGATAATTGAATACTAAATGCTATTGCCTTGAGTTTAAATTTGCATATTTGCTCTATTTTAAATACACCTAAATCATTTGACATGTTTTATAACACTACAGTTATTTGGTTACATTTAAAATACAAATTCGTAAGAATGATATAAAAAAAATGGTTATTAACACTTTACAATATGAAAAATATTAAACATTGGTTATACAACGAATTTACTGTTTATATTTAAAATGTATGCAATATTTAACTGTAAGTTAAAATTCCAAAAGTCACAACAATCTAATAAAATCTTTAATTTTACTATGTTGCAAACAACAAAGTAGATATTGTGATAAATTGTAATAAACTAATATCGCTTCAATACAATACATAATACTATATGAGAACTGACTTTAAAAGTTGTTAACTAACCAACTAAGGCAAGTAAATTGATTATATGTAAATACTTGTTTAATAATAATGTAAACTTGACAAAAGTACTTAGAAAATTAACGTTGCTTATAATGACAAATCAATTGGTTCAATTCCAAAGTCAGAAGACTGTTACGAGAAAAGTCTCCATTTACAATCTTCGAATTCTGTCCGTCGAAAAGAAAACCCTTACCTTTCAACCCAAATAAAAAAAAAAACAGTCCTAAATACAATGATGTTTCATTGACCAATTCTACAATTCACAGATTAAGTTCGAACAAAATTGCTTTCATGTGAATAATAGCAATCCACTACGATTTGAGAAGTAAATCTTGTTTGGACACCTTAAAAGTCAATGTTGATCAATGAACAGCGTCATAGTTGCGTTCGCACAAACTATGCGCCAAAATGTATAACACAAAACTTCACATTAGTTCTTAAATTAAATCCTTAATACGTATTATGAAATTTTGATTGCAGCACATTGCGCATCAGCTAATTGTTTTTTTTCATGGCACTTACATAAGTAAGAAAGTAAATATATCTACAAAGCTGTTTTTTTTTTACCAGTTTCAATCTTTAAAAGCCTAATTTTTTTACGAAGCATGAACCATTTGTATATTATTTTATTCAAATAATGAAAATTGTAATAGTTACATTTCGGTAAGGGTAAGCTTGTGATATATTTTCTCATCTTTATTTACGTCTCCGTCCCGACAAACCACATTTGAATATTATTAGATTCCAAGTATTCTTGACCCTTCTCTTCTTCTCTGGAATCAAACCCAAACTGCCATTGCACAACAAATATATATAGTATATGGACAATTTCGGTTTATGAGTGTTTATAAAATCTAGTGGTTATAGTTTTATAAAGAGATTTATAAAGCTCTTTTATCTTACTGGACACATTTTAAGGATGCTTTATCCTATTAAATAACCTGAAAATTGCCGATTAAAACATCTCAACAGATAAATAAGTTCATTTACATGTGTAATTTGCGTGTCACGAATGGTGTAAAAAGTTCCAAAATTTGGTTTTAAAACACTTTTATACATAAATTAAGCTTAAATATTGGTTGGATGAATATGATGAATATATGTATTTTTTATTCTATAATTAAAAAAAAAAAATTTCTCAATATATTTTAAAGAAGTTGTTTACTTAGGTTACTTACGAATAATTGGTTGAATATAACGAGTTTTCTTTTCCAAAACTCATGATAACATTGTTAAAATAGAACAAATGATTTTGGTCTGCTAACTGTTGATGGCATACAAAAAAATAAAAAACATAATGGTCTGCATTGAAAATTTAAACGATTGTGGCCATCACATTCAGAGACCTCGATTTAAGTTTGAAAGTCAGAATTCATAGTAACTAGTGTACCTGTTGCTCGAATTCGAGCAATTGCGAAGCATTACAGGCGACTCAAAGATTATAGAAATACTCACGAGCTATATAACAGTTAGATATAATCAAAATTTTTGTAAATATCTTATCTTTTTTCAAATAGCTGATCTTGTTTTTTTAGTGTTTTTAGTGTAAGAAAAAAACAGTTTTTCTATTTCTTCTACTTGGTTGTGTTCTATGACTTTTTCTATGTTTCCTTTGTTTGCAAATCGGTTATTTCAATAATTGCTCAAGAAATGTAGCACAGTGTTAATACAGTTTTATTTTTAGCCTATCTCAAATTGTCCAGGATTTCTCGCTCTTATCCATTGTAATAATTACACCAACCCAAGTTTCGTCTACAGATGCAATATGCCAAAGAATTTCATTTACGTACAATCTCCAAGAAGTGGTAAAAAAGGCAGAAACCAACCCATACAATAAATAGATAAGTTAACTCCATAAGAAATAATTTTAAAAGTTACTGTGATATTAGGATTTTCCACTGATTTGGTAATAGAACATTATATTGCAAAACATGACACGATGCAGAATAAAATCAATTTTAAAATCAGAAAAATCCATTGCAAATACTGTATTCATTTTGACAAATTCAATAAATCACAATTTAAATATTAACAGCTGTTGCATTAAAAAGTAGTGTAGAATTATGCATATGGTCGTAATGTAAGCAAATCTGAAGAGGCAACTTTAAAGGCTTCTGGGGCAGAGCCCCAAGGGAATTTACCTCTTTCCTCTTTTGATGGCTCATCTACAGACCAAGCCCTTTCTTTAGAGACCCCTACCAAGTTTCTACGCCCAGCCGTTCTCTCAAATTAGCTGTGACAAAACCCCCGTTTTCCTCCATAAGAATAACATGGGATGGGAATTTAAAGGCCACGGGGGCAGAGCCCCAAGGGAATTCACCATGTTTCTCTTTTGATGGCTCATCTACAGGCCAAGACCTTTCTTTAGACACCTCTACCAAGTTTCTACGCCCAGCCGTTCTCTCAAAATAGCTGTCACAAAGAAAAACAGTTTCAAATTAATATATAGATATTGCCATCGTGATTTACAAAAACAATGTTGCAATGTGTTAAATTGAATGTATAATCTGCATTTAACAAGTTTGTGTTGGTGGAATTATGTTGGGTTTGAATAAACAAAAAAGATTTTTATTCAATTACTATAAAATGTATGGACTTTACCATTTTTATAAACCATAAATATATGTATTCTTGAAACATAGGCCTACTAAATTCATTCGAAAACCCTATATGTGTTATTATTATTATTTATCAATTATTGTTATTATTATTGTTATTATTATTATTAATCAGTTTTACACGTGGCATTTTAAGTAAGTACTTAGCTGTAAGCCTTTGAGATTGTCATTGAGAATAAAGCAAACTATTTATCACAAATTTCAGAACAGAGCTTTGTCTGGAAGGTTTAGAGGTCTTTGACAGGGTTTGTCCTTTGTGAGGATCGATTCGTCAAATTTACATTACCGTAATGTCACTGCGGATTTTTAATTTCGTTGAGACTTTGATGACATTTTCTTTACTTCAGCTAAAAATAACTTAAGTTTATAATTGATGCAACTAACAATAAAATGTTTAATGTGTTTGTACTTCATAGTCTTTTTATACGGTCAGTTCTTCACAACTAACATAAAATACTAGTAAAATCAAAATAGATAATTTCGCAATTTTCACAAAGTTTTTCTTCTAGTAAATAAAATGCCAAAGAAAATACTACATATTAGGCTATTCACAAGATATTTGTATTCAAGTGAAAAACGTTTTATGAACCTGTTATTGGCAGTTGTTAAAAATACGTTTAGACTGATAAATGGTTAAAAGCCAATTATACAGTATAGTCAATAATTCAATCATCTGGTTTATCTGTTGTTGGTTTAGCTATTGATAAAAATCACCAAGCAAAATGATTCCAAGTAAATATTAAATTAAAGTATTGTCAAATGATCCGACCTATCTTATGATTAAAAGAACGGAAAATACAAGCATTTTAAGCGAGTGTGGAATTTTTTCCACTCATTTCATAACTTGATTGTTGTTATTAAAAAATGTTTACTAGTGAAGATAAGTTAATTGGTTTTCGTATACCAATAATAAGTAAAAGATTCTATACTTTGATGTTAAGAAAAATAAATGCTTTATAAATATATCTATTGTACTTTTTGTTTTGTCAAGTTAAAATGATAAATTGTGCATTTTAAACTTGGGACCATCTAGTCAAAACCTGCGCATATCTTTTTTATGCTCACTAAGATTTCCTGTTCTTAGAAACTAACCTAACAAGAAAATGTTTACTGTAGGATTTCAGATTTACTTCTTTGGGCAGTTTAACTTACTAACCTTTTATGTAGACACGCACTTATAAAATTGTAATCCTTTTTATATTAAGTTATTCCTTTTAAAGGGGGTTTAAAAAGTCACGTGGCTCTTAGTGTTATTGCATTCTACAGAATTGAAATACAAAACTGTATACATTTCTGTCAAATACACCTTGCATAAATGCATTTATAAGGGAAAACTTAGATTTCCTTATCTTAACATTAGAAATATTACGTTTTCTAGCTAAGTTTGTTAAATAATGTTGCTTTATGACGAAAAGGATAGGTTATCACACGGACAAAAGTGACATTTTAACTGTCACTCATTTTACCGATACCATTTTTTCATACTTTTGGATAACTAACTAACATATAGTTTTTATTTCACACTGAAACAGCTATGTGATGGAAAAATATAAGTTTAAAAAAGTTATATTTCTTCAATCCTTTATGAACGAGCAAAAATACAGAATCCCGTAAACGTATCATGACAGATTTTATAAACAATATGTATTTATTCCTCCCTATAACAAAAACACAGTGGTAACTGCCTATCGGAATGCAATACTCATATATTCAACGAGTTTGAACAAACAACCCTCTAGAGTTAAGAGCAGTTGTGTTCAAGTAGTTTATCATGTCGTGTCAAATATGACTAGAATATTGGTTGTTAATCTCAATTTTGGAGTTGTCTATGTGCAGGGATATACATATTTACTTTATCTGTTTTTGTTCGTTTCTATTTATTCCTGCTTTTTTCAGAGTTAAGAGTAGAAAAACAACAACAATTAAAAAATGGGTTATTTACACTCTAAAAGATAATGTTGTTAAGGCGTGTGATTAATATATTCATTAGGTAAACTTTAAAAACTAATTGTGGCTTATTTTAATTCAACGTATATTTTTGAGTTAAAATTCAATGCATATATTTACGTACACCTAAATAGTAAAACCAGACTCTATTTTCTATACAAAAACCTGGTACATTTATTTAAACTTAGTATAAGTTTCATCATCTTAATAGTTAGAGTCGCCAAATTGGATGACTAGTACTTTAATAGTATAATAGTACAGAGTATAATTAGGGACATACATTGTAATTAATTTTGTTGCAGAATATTAGGTGAAATACCCTTACACTTATTTAAATTAGTGCTTCACCAAAGGAAGTTTATTAAACGCCAACCCCATTCGTGTTAAGATGCAATCTATCAAACCAAAATGCATCCAAAATTGTTAGGTTTCTTTAAAAATGAATTCAGCTAAAACCCATATTCTCTTTAACAAATCTTCTTCTTTTAATCAATTGAAAGTTAGAAGAAAAACTTGTAATAAGAAATAACACGTTATAAAAACGTGTTAACGGTACAAAACATAAACGTTAACGTCCAGCTACATGTTTTCTTTCTTTTAGTCTGTGTGAGCTGGGAACTGCAAATGTAAAACAAAACTACAATACAAGGGAAGAGTTAAGTGCCCTCTTGGGCGTAGTCGACAATCAGTATATCATGGGATGACGTTACTGATAGAATTGTTGTTTAGTAGTTTTCCCTTCTCATGGTTACAATGGAAAACATTATCTTTAATTGTACATAGGAGAATTAACAATTATTTGCTACGTGAAAAAAAAGTAAAGACAAATACTGCATTTACTTTTGGCAAACATTGAATACTTGAAGGTTCTGCAATTAGATTTTTTGACGTTACTGTAACCAACCATGGATGCACACAATGTTATATCGAATCACAACTAAATTAGGCAGCACACAAAAAGTCAATTCAAAATCTAATATGCTTATTCTTTTGAATTGTGTCAAATACAACTTTAAACCATTATCGTAGTAACGGAATCTTTAATGTAAAATACCCCCGCCGCAGCAAACCTGCCGTCTAAGCGAATTTCCATTTGTCCGAATTGATTTTCAATTGATCTATTTAAATAACATTATTAGGTTTAACGAGTACCTAGGTTTGCTGCTACAAGGAAACTAATAAAGTAGTGTGTTTTTAGTAAAATATTGATAGCTTACTATAAAATAAATAAATTTGCCAACTTTGATCAAAATATATCCATAAACAAGCAAACTACAACATTTTACAATATTCTCCATAAGAATAACATGGGAATTTTAAATTTACCATTTTTTTAGTTTTCTCCGTAACCAATAACCGTACAAAAACACTTTGATATACTGAATTGTTTGTTTTTTTAAGCTCTTTAAGAAGGTTAAGAGAAAAATTGGGAAATTTTGTGTTTTGAGGGTAAAAAGTGAGAAAAACCCATTTTTACCCCATAAAACCCCCCATTAAACCCTGTTCCCATGGTCCGATCATGCTGGATCGCGAACTCATTCAAGTTTATCCCGCCTTACACCTTCAAACCAAATTTCATCAAAATCGGATAAAAATTACTCAAGTTATCGTGTTCACGGACACATATATATATAAATCTATATATATACCTATATATATATATATATATATATACATATATAAAAATTTGAACGAATGGTGTTTTTGGCCTCTGGGGACATTAAAATGAAAAAGTAAATCGGTCCCGGGCCTAAGTCTTACCATGAGACCTACGGTAATAGCTACTTCCCTATAGGGAAATTCGCTAAAACGCACTTGTTGTTTGCTTCCTTCTCGTTTCCACCCATTCAATAAAACATTATTTTTGTCACATTAGTAAAATAATGCAAATTAAAAAATATAAGTGAAACTTTAAACAGTAGCAATGGAAAATATCAAATCTAGGAGATTTTACAATGGTTAACAAGTCCTATGTGTAATAGAGTCTTTACAGATATTACTAAAAGGTAAAAAATAGTACAGTTCAACACTTTAACAACATGAATATAGTAAATGAATGAAAGGGTATTTTTATTTCTACATAATAATGTAGCAAGAATAAAATACATTCTTTTAAATACATAAACAAGCACTAAAATATGAACTAAGCGTTAAATTAAAAAGAAAATTCCTAAATTACTAATTTTAATTTATTTAAAAAAATCAGCAGACATAGGCAAATGCTACCTGTTCGTCCGCTGGGATGCTATTACAAAATTAAGTTAACCTAAATTATAATAGCATTTTTGAAAATAAAGTAAATTATAATAAAAATGCTGCTTGGTAAATTATTAGTTTACGGAAAAGGAGTTATATTGGAATTATATATTGAATGCAATAAAATATAACGAATAGAAATAAATAACTCACAGTTATGATTAGGTGGGGATTTAATAATCATCCAGCGACTTAATTGTAATCAATAATAATAATTCTTTCTCGATTTGCCGAAATGATAACTGTTTTTGTGGAAGAATTTATGTATATTTACTCTAAAGCTAATTTAGAATTTTAAAATGTGGTTGAACTCGTTTGTTATGACCTATTTGTGAAATGAATGTAATCATTGAGTCCGCTGGATATGGCAATGCAATCCTTAACCTCTTTGTTAAAAGGTAAGATCCAAACCGTAAAATATACCCATCCTTACTTGATATTGTGACGTTCGAACTGGAAGTAGAACTGTGAACTTTCCTCTCTACTTCGGCTTCAAATCAACAATTTAAGTTTTAAACTGTCAATTAACATGGTTTAAAAAGTAAACTAATTTTACGTCACAATACAAACCATGGAATATTAAATCAAAACATTTATTTTACTCATATTTTATCATAAAATGTTGGTTTGGAAACAATTAAAAATAGTTGTCTTGCGGCTGTAATTATTACCAAGCTTAAAAGGATAACGGTGTTATTACTCTTGCCATTCAACATTATGTCACTCTCTGCACGACTGAATTAAAATCAGCGAATCAAATAATTGATCAATGTAACTTTTTGTTCTTTAAAAATGGTTTTACACTTTAATTTGCTAATACTTGTACATGTTCACAATCAGAAGGAACATGCGAGTTTCAGACCAACAATTAACTCATTTTATTAGGTATTGTTTAAATATTATGTGTATCAGGTTATCAGGTTAAGTGTAAAAGAGGGCCATGTGGCCCTAACTTTACCTGGGTAAATAAAGAATTTTTCATTTAATTTGAAATATTTGTTCAGTAAAAAAACCCACTCAAGCTATTTCACAATTAAATCATTTTATGAGTTTGTTTGTTTTACAAAACAAAATTTTTTCATAGACAACGATGGAAATTTGCTTTCATTTGAACAAGAGTCAAATACGGTAACAAGTTCAAGTGTTTAATCCTCTTTGATAAGGTTTTTAACAAGCTTAAGTAGAGATTAGGGACTAATTAGATTGGTGAAGTGGTATGATGGAAAAGCTTAACACCCATTTAATAAGCTTCATCATTGTCCATAAAATGCTTACTTTTATTTGCCATCACATTGTATAAATTCTGCTTTAAATAGCGAAACAACAATAAAGTGCAATTTTATCGTTATACTACTAGTGTCTATAAACAATATTAAAATTATTATCAACATGACTAAATTAACTTGTATGTTACGACCAAAATTAATGACTTTCATGAACGTCTACCATAAGAAAACGCCATTTTGGAAAAGAAATTGAGTAAATCATCAAATCAACCCCTCTTTTCTGTTTTATATTTTGCAATTTAATTATTTTCAAACTGATTAAATACACTACTCTAAATCCAGTTATAGCTCCGACATTTGTTTATTTAACTCTTACTTATTATGGGATTGCACTGGGGAAAGGTGTTTTCGGCTTTAGGCAAACAATTAATTGATAATTGGATGATAAGTAAAGGGGATTGGAAATTAAAATTAGTTCATAACAAATGCAAAGAGTTCATTATGCGAGGCCAACCCCAAGCTTTGTGTGATCCTCGAGTTGATTAAGAACTATTTGCTGGATTACCAACAACCTTGTCATCTAAGTTCACCGTACTGACTATAAAATAGGTCTGTGACCGTACATTGGTTTGGATACTGTAGCTTTAATAAAAAAATATAAAATTACTTTAAATTATAATATGGTGCAAGTGTTTTGTGCTTTGTTACTATGAGAGCTTTAATTAATAAAGTCACTTGAAAAGGAAATTTAAAATATGAGTTGAATGATGTCCAAGAGTCCATAAAACTATTTTTAAAACAAATATACCCTAAGAATGTCTGAGTGGCTATTTTAAAAAGTTCAAGAGACCTAGGAACAGGAAATAACTCCTATTTGTCGTTGTGAACGAACTTTTTTTAAGGACTCTGCCCCACAGGCCGAATTCCGAACATTATTTTTGAAGTTTGAGCAATTGAATGAAACAGCTGGTCGATGCAATACACAGATAATTGTTTATTTTCATGAAAATGTTTTTGGTCATAGTTTTCTTTGTAATTTATAAATTAGCAACAAGCTAATGGACTTGATTAAAACCGAAAGGTTTTGGCAAAACCATATATTAAACAGAGTACACCTACTCTCTACTTTCTTTAATCTATGGTTAAAAATATTTTTTATGAAACATCAATACAAAGTAATAGATTTAATTGCAACGCTAAAAGGAACACTGATAAAATATTTAACTAATTCGTATATCAAATTCATATCGTGAAATATAAAATAAACCCACAACACCGGATATTGTGACGTTCAACCCGGATGTGGAGGTGTAAAGCTCATCTTTCCTTCCGCCCTAACTTGTCTACTTCCAGTCTAGGTTGAAATCTTAAAAGATTAAGGTATTGTTTGTCACTAGTTGCACTAAACACGACATTAGGTTCAATACGATTTGATTCATTTCGTTTATTATACCCAACAGTCAACAGATGTGGATTTATTCAATCAATATCCCTAGTATCTTTTGTCTGACATATTTTTACAGTAGGTTGTGTTCACCAATGCACTACATTGTACATATTCACAATCATATAGGAAAATTAATTGTATATCAATATTTAACTCTTTTATTTTTTAGTGTAATCATAACTAACGGAATGTTAGTACACGATTTGTTTAATTACTTATTGTGTAATGACAGGATTTTACAAAAAAGCTGCGCGCGCACTACGGCGGCACGGCACAGACGGGCGGGCGGCACGGCAAATTTTAAAAGTTAACAACATTGAATGTCATATGAGTGAGCCCACTACGGTGGTACGGCCGGCAACGGGCGTTCGGCAGCTTTCGCCGTTTGTTAAAAAGTCCGGGAGACAGAACTCCAGGACATTTCCGAGCTGCCGTGACGCCCGTACCGACCGGGAGCACTGCACACCGAGCGGGCGGGCGGCACGGGACATCCGCCATTCTCAACTGATCTCTGTCAAAGAAGCAGTGTTTTCGTATGTTGTAACCATAGATGTTAGTAAGTTGATTTTTCTCGTTGAGAAATACCCAGAACTGTACAACATGCGACATCCGGAATATTTTAATAACGTCCGACGTGACAATACATGGGCAGAAATATGATCTATTATGAAACAATCAGGTTAGTTTTACACATAATCCTTCTACAAGATCAGGAAACAAGGCGTGAAACCCTCCAAAACTTAGTCTTTTCCTGTTTATGTGGTGTATCTAAAATCTTTGCTTGCACCTTCTTGTCTCCTCTTCCTATGCTAAAATTAAACCTACTATCACCACTTTATCTACATCCATCTTTACTCACATGTTTTAGCTCGCAGACTGTCAACTGTCCTAAATTGCGGATTTCCCGTCCCGTCCGTCCGTGCCGTGCCGCCCTAGTGCGCGCACCCCCTCTTAAAAATGCCGTCCGTGCCGTACCGCCCGTCCGTGCCGTGCCGCCGTAGTGCGCGCGTAGCTAAAGACACATAACCTATTTTTCCATGGACATGGCTGAATATAAACAGTATATTCTTGCAAGAAAGAAAAGTAATGATGCACTCCAACCAAACATCCTGTATTGTGAAAAGGTGAGCTCAATATAAAATATTATGACGTGGACAAGGCCTATACATTGTACTTTTTTCTCGTAATGTGGCCAACAACTATATCTAACAAATAATAGAGTTGAGGTAAATATTATGGAAATAAAATAAATCATTTTTAATGGGAAGATTGCTCTATATGTTTTATATAATTAACTAGCATTAAATTATTTAAGTTTGAATGGATTTTTAAGTTTGTAATATGTTTTATGTCCTCTAGATACGAGAGTATTTACACAACCCATCTGTCGATGTCATTAAGACGTAACATATTATGTTTGACTTGGTCAACGAAAATCATCAATACCAGTTAATACAATAGAGTTTCTATAAATAAAAAAGGTTGAAAAAGATTTTCTGACTGATGGGAGGTTATGATAAGTAATATTGATTATAAATAATCAATATTATACCTGTATTTATTTATTTATTTATTTCCCAACGGTTTACACCAGTTTACAAGAATGGATACAATGTTGTAGATGGCAAAAATCATGCAGTGAAGTGGTATGTATATTATCGAATTATTAGAAAAAACGTAATTGATAGTTTGTTGTGGTTATAAGGGGATACATAACTCATAAACAGACTGAAATATATGCATTTACTAGCAGAGTACCCGTCCTTCGTACGGGGTTGGAATATAAGTATAAAACGCTTATTGCAGTTATACTCAAGCTTTGCGTTTGCAATAAGGGAGGACACAGTTTGATAAAATAAGCTTTTTTTTAATTTCCAGTATTCTATAGTATTACACATCTACCACAGCCATAATGTTCTACCACTTCACCTAAACAATAGAGAAAAATAAATTACCAACAATTCGCAAAATATCACAAATTATTCATGAAATGAAAAACATAAACATAACTGTAAACAATCCTACTTTGACAGTTCTCATTGCGAATCACAGTTTTTTGTTAATGCTTAGTTCAAATAAAATGTTTTTATAAATGCAAAAAAATATAGTGCTGCACACTGTTGCTAAATCTTATAACTTTTTAATGATTTTCCATATCATAGAACCAACTTTTTTGGTTGAAACAGCTGACTAAATTCTTTAATTCCCTTTAAATATGAATACTAATAAGGTTAACATGGGGAATTACAGTGCCACTGGGGCGGAGCCCGAAAGGATTTTTGAGATAAGAATATGCCTATATGTTAATCGGGAATGTAAGCTATCATCATGCCAAATTTCAGCCCAATCCGCCCAGTGGTTTATGCGTGATTGAACTTCAAACAAACAAACAAACAAACACACAAACTATCACATTTATAATATTAGTAAGATGGCATATACATACAATAGCATTATCCTATAAGTGTCGTTATTATGTTGTACATGTCTAAAACACGCTAAATCGTACTTTCAGTTCTCTGTTAATTAACTACACATAACTACATTTCGAATGCTGTATGTAGCTGAAATGCTTACAATTAAACACGAAACTAACACACGGCTTTGAACCAATGTGCACTCTGTTTAATTAACGTATGTCAAAGTCATTAGTCAGACATACTGGTACAAACAATACCTGTTCAATTTACTGAATAGATTATTTCAACGAGAAATATAGTTTGGTGACAGTCTAATAATGCAGTCTAAATACCCCATGGCGTTGTCTTTGTTCCAGTTAATTGAAACAGCATGGAATCATTTGGTATGATGCGTGCAACAATTCTGTAAGGAAGTCCATTTCCCTACGGTTATTCATTAATAAAGAACATTGAATGTTACTTGGCAATGAGAGTACCCATATTTTCACTCCCCATCACTCGATAAGAAATGTGGTAAATGAATGAACAGTAGTGCTAATAACCAAAACTAAACTATCCCATTTTATTAAAGGCATGAGTAGTTATTAACACTGAGCTTTGCTGTGAAGAATTCTTTTTTGAAAGTTATGTTTTATAGAAATTAACTAAACATATACCTGAGAAAACTCTTGAGACATCATTCATACTTCAAATATTAACTCACACGTCGGTAAAATAATAATCATTCACCTCTTGCGTCTGATGATGACTGGAGTGTCCAATCGAAATCGATCACCACTTACCGTCTTTTGTATGTATTTACTGTTCTCTAAGTTAATGGTATAAAATGTAAAAATATTTTTTACTTGTATTACTGGAGGTATTTTTCTTTCCTTTTAAAAATATTTTTCACTTGTGTTACTAGACGTAATTTCCTTCCCTTTGCCTAAATTTAATAAAATGTACAATGCACACAACGCTACAATGTACAATTGTGTGGTCTTGCACAATGTACAAGACGCTATTTTTTATATTTTTTAACACAAGAGATTGAATGGACCACAATTCATCGTTTTGTCGACAAGGTGCTATACCATGTCCTAAAACTATAGGGAACCGGTTAAAATAATTTATGATAACAGCTTATACCTTAAGTTAATTAGTGGGAGATTAATGCGAGTTAGTAAACGAGAAAATTATGACTAGTATTACTAAAACGTATAAATAATTACAAAATTGTCCTACATAAGGCTTAGAAAATAGCGGTCATTTTCATTTTTGAACAAGAATAATTTTAAAAAGTAAATCATAGAAAAAAGTACATATTTTAAAATATTTTTTGAATTTTTTTTATCAGAAGTATAAAGGCTAACATAATTACATCGCAATATTGAAAATTAAATGGAAAATAACTGAGATATGACATTTCTTTGTAGTGCGTGACTATAGTTTAAGTTAATAGTACGGCTTGTACGCTTGGCTACCCCGTCTGCAACAATATGACAATCGCTGTATTAATATGCTGGTTTCATAAGGGATTACATAACTATGCACCGCATAAACTCCATATCTAGGTTATTTGTCATTGGATTTTCAATATTGAGATGTCTCAATGTGACGCTTGTCAACATTTGCAATAAGAAAGTATTTTTGTGTATTTGTATAAGATTGGTGGTTTTAAAGGTATATTTGGCCAAAATTAAAATGGCGGCCATTTTTTTATTGCGAAGTTTTGTATTTTTCACAAATGTTATTGATAGATTAAGATTCATGTGAAATTTCAAAGTTTAAAGTTGAGAAAAATCTATGTTTGAAAAATACAAAATGGTGGCTCAGCATCTATCAATTGACTTACAAAAATGTTAAATGTGTTATGAACCCTGAAATAATACAAGGTTTAAGAGAGTTACGAACCACCCTGTATGTGAATACACATGTCGATTGCTTTTATTTCACTAAAATATACATAATAGAATATTATATACTAGATTAACAGAGAAGGTTTATCAAGTTATTTGTAATATTTTGACATTCTCCAGACATGGAAGAGCTACATCTGTCAATGTCACTGAGACATAATCTGTGTTTGATGTACCTTCACTGCTGTCATATCATAATAACATCTTCTGCGCCATTTAAAAAAGTTCTGTGTTTTCAAACTTTTTTTTCAAAAATTATAATTAGCCTTAAGAAGGGTTCTTGTTTTGTACATTGACATTTTAATTTGTTTTACTGTCAGTCGGGGCTGCTGTAAACAACCACCTTACCCAATTTTTGTCTGGGTTACTGAGTAGTTTTGTTCCTTTCCTTCAAAACTGACTCGTTCGATCCTATGAGCAGTTAATGCTTGTCTCAAATTACTATCAATTATACTATCCAACATAATTTTGACGTTGAGATATTAACATGAGTAGTATCTAACCGCGTCCTTTAAAAACCTGCAAAAGTCATAATGACCTAGCATGTTATAAATTTAAAGTTCTTAGGTGTATATATTGGAGAAATTTATAGTTTAGTGTAGCTACAGTATTTTAATCGAGCGTTTAATTCCATTGATAAAATTATTTGTTTAAGCCTTTTTTTTTTGTAGCAGCTAGGGAATTTCTTAGGACGATAGGTTCTGATAAAAAGTGCCATGCAGACAAATCAAAAGATTGGAAAATATAACATTGCTGTAACTTCTTTAAAGAATACAATGTAATCAAGTCCCTTATATAGTAAATTTTTCGATTTAATAATAAAGTTTGCAATCGGGATAAAGTGGCCTTACAAAATAACAAAAAATGAAACTATTGTTTATTCACCTTGTTTCAACGAACTTCATGTTATATATCTTATGTATAAACGGTTGGGCAGCTTCATCTAAATAAAGATTACTAAGAGCTATTAGTTTATCTAATTTATATAATTAGCTTATTTATATAATTAAAATTGTAAATAAAAATAAATATGTTAGATTACTATGTTTTTGTATGACAATATTTTATATGTGAATTAAATGTTCAAATTAATGCAAATGAAAACCAATGTATATATTCTAAACAATTGCAACTATTTATTTTATTAAAATCATTTTAAACAGTATACATCATCATCCAAAGTTATTAACTTTATTTTCCATTACATTTTTCTAATTTATTATGCAGATTGAATACACTATATGACCCTATATTCCTTTGGGTTATACAAAAATAAATCAAAGACAAACTCTACGGATTAGTATATATGACGTTACAACATCCATCTTCCCCTACTGACAACTTGTAGTCAACTTATATCTGATTTATACAGTGGAAAGTCTGCCTTATTGTTTGGTAATTCCATAGAAATATAGACAAAGAAGCGCATTTACCAACTTATTGAGAGTGTTCCAGTTTTTTTTTATTATAAAAAGCATCTTGATTGTTAGCATGTTTAATCTACAAATTATCATGACTAATTACACACATATATTACTATTAAATAAACAAAAATAATGTAACAGGTGCTTACAGTTTTTCTTCTATCTATTAACTTTCGTATGCTATTATTAAATTGAACAGTGATCGTGATATGGAGATTTTAGCGGTAGTATTTAATTATTAAACTAGTTTCCTTACACTTTATGGAAAATTAAGGAATTTATATACGAGTGAGAGGTAAAATTATTTGAGAATGCTATTGAATAAGGATATAAAAATAAACTATAAATATAACACTCAAAACTAAACAAATGTAACATTTACAATAAATTAAAGATATGTTTAGTGGAGAAAACATGATCAAATTCTTTAATGGGGATTGTGTAAACTCTAAGAACAAAGTTTTCGTCTGATGAATAGCTGAGAACTATTGTATAAAGCCTTTTGTTGTCATTCGTAAAATTAGGATAAACTTTGCTCATCCTGTACAAGAACAAAAGTGACACGTTGTTTTAACACAGGAATTCCTTCCTAGACGTTCCACAAAAAATACTTGCATAAAGCAAAAGTGTTGTATGAATATTATTCCTTAATTTTACAAATCTACGGGACACGGTCTTTCCAACGAGATGTGAATGGTCAAAATCGCTTAAGAAATGGCGGAGGAGTTCAAAAGAAAAATTGCGTGTTGGTGTATTAATTATATTGATGTATATATGATGATGATAATCATAAAAAATTCTATTAAAATTGTGACGTAATTTTCCTGGCGGACGACAAGTGGGAAATTACGCCACCGGTAATAAAACGAAGATCCCAGGATTCGCCCTAGTCTGGTTGCGGGGAGTTTCCCAGGAGTCGATAGTGATTCGGATAGCCTAAATTTGATAGCCTTGGTTGTCAGAGCTCGAGACGAACGTTACGGGTTACTAAACACCCAACTAGAAATCACCACTCTAGCCTAGGGCTTGTGGGGAAATTAATAATTTTGACTTGACTCTGTGGGCAAATATCTAAATGACACACTACTAGCTAACTTAACGAATCAACAAGTAAGCTAAGTAGTCACTCCGCTTACCTACGGAGTTAAGTTGTCAACCTGAAACAAACAAGGTTAGAACAAGAATAGGCCTAACCTAGTCTAACTCCCACAGAGTCCGAATTTGCTAAATGATAAGAAAACAAGTTAGCCTAAGTGGTCCAGGTGAGGAACGAACAAAAAAACGAAACTAAAAAGGTGAAACTGCTCCTTGAGCCAAAAACGAAAAACTGAAACTTTAACTTCCTCACGTGTTCAACTTAGACCAACTTCGACAGAACTTGTCCAGCAGAAACCTGTCTGCTGGAACAGACTTTGGTACGTTTGGGGAACTTTAAAAAAAGGGTTTTAAGAATTAAAAAAGAAAGTCATTCAGCTGTTTAAGTTTCGTGGTTTCGCCGTTATTTTACCCCCTACACATTTGACCCGTTACACCCCCTCCACACTTCGGAACAAAAAAAAAAGAAAAACGAGAAAAAGAAAAAAAGCTGTTGAGCTTTCCTGCAGGTGACACATCATCAGTGGGATCGTGGGCAAGAAAAGTTGACAGAAGCTGATGCCGGACCCCGTTAGTCCGGCGGCTCCAGGGTGTTGACGACGAAAAATGGACGAAGTTACAAATGATGTAGACAGTCTGAGGCCGAGTTGCCTCAGAGGTCTATGCGAAAACGAATCGGGGCGAAAAGTAACCAAAGGTGAAGAGTAGGCGTGGGGTTGACGAAGGTAGGGTAGCACGGCAGGCTCGGAGTCTCGGACGCGCGGTTAAGAGCTGTTTACGATGATACGTCACCCCCCGAAGGGGGTTATCTATGGCTGCTTGTCGGCAGCTTGACGTGGCTGAAAGGACTGACGAACAAACGGATCGCAAGACGTTGCTGCGGTTGCGGGATCCTTGCATATTAGTCACGTGCACAGAAAGGTTTTAAGTCTTTCACGTGCACGACGTGCACCGCAGCAGAATCCTCATCTCGCACCTCGTAGAGATTAGCACCTCGACGACCGACCACAATGCAGGGGCCATGATATTTTGGTGCTAATTTCCCTACGATGGCGTCCGCAGCGGAAGACAGGATGTGAAGTCTTCTCATCACCTGCGCGCCAACTTCGTGCGTCACCTCCCTACGACGGAGGTTATAATAGGTTGATTGCCTTTCGTAGGCGGCCTTGAGGTTCTTGCGTGTCTGCGCGATCAGACGCTGAAACTCATCCAGTCGTTTGCGATGGGTCTCGCTTAACGAGGGACCTCGGGGAGTTTCAGACACCTCAATCGAAGGGCCACGGACGGCACAGGGAGGCTTCAGTTCGCGACCAAAACACAGCATCGCAGGAGTGAATCCAGTAGAGTCATGGACAGCTGTGTTCAGGGCGTACTGAAACTCCACCAGGTGGTTGTCCCAAGACCTATGGTTGCCTTTTACGAACTGTGCAATCATAGTCTTCACCACCCGGTTTTGCCTCTCGACTGGGTTCGACTGTGGGCTGTAGGGGGCCGTTGTCTGTAGCGTGATGCCCCAATCAGCAGCCAACTTTCGAACCAGTTTACCGACGAACTGTATGCCGTTGTCCGTAATCAACACATCCGGAGCTCCATGTCGAAGTAGGATAGCCTTCAGCTTCGTCACCACATTCTTTGCGGTTGCAGACGCAATGGAGGCGAGTTCCGTCCATTTGCTGAAGGTGTCCTGCACCACGAGCAGAAATCGCTGACCCCGTTGCGATCTAGGCAATGGGCCTACTAGGTCAGCAGACACTGCGTACCACGGTCCTTGGGGTTGTCGGAAGTACATCCTCCCAGCTGGTTTCGTTTGGGGTACTTTATAGGCCTGGCATTGGGCGCAAGACCGTACATAGGCCTTCACCTCACGACGCCAGTTAGGCCAAAAGTACTCCCCACCAACTCGGGCTAACGTTTTCTTCACCCCAAGATGTCCTGCTGTAGCCGTGTCGTGGTTTTCGTGCAGCACCACGGATACTTGGTCGCTTGGCACACACACCCTCCATGTCGTAGGTCGATCCTTCCTCAAGACAGCACGGTACAGCTTACCGTCGCGAAGCTGGTATCTCGAGTATCGCCCAGGGTGTTTGCTGACCAGATTGCGAAGGCGGTCATACCAAGCACTGTGGCTGCCCGGCGGGTTACCATCGTTGTCCACGTCGGAAGATGGGTCGTCAGTCTCCTGCTGCGTCGGACCAGGAGCTTCGTGATCGATAACGTCACCCGCCGGATCATCACCGAGTGAAGGTTCGTCACCTTCAGCATCGGTTAGGCGTCGTAACCGCAACTGTTCCCTTGCAGCGCGTCTGGTTAAAACTCCGACCTCAAACGTAGGTTGATCGGGTTCACCAGACGGGCTGGGCACTTCAGGGACTGGCTGACGAGACAGGGCGTCTGCCACTCCGTTCGATGTCCCCTTGCGGTACCTTATCTCGAAGTCGAATTGCTGCAACTCCATAACCCACCGAGCCAGGCGCCCACTAGGCTCACTGAGCTTAAGCAGCCATTTTAGGGCGACATGGTCGGTTATCGCAATGAAGTGGTAGCCTTCGAGATAAGCCTTGAATTTCCGAACAGCCCACACGAGAGCGAGACACTCCTTCTCGGTAGTTGTGTAGTTCTGTTCGGCCTCAGAGAGTAGCCTACTGGCATACGCAACGACAACTTCTCGGTCGTTTACACTCTGAGTTAGCGCTGCTCCCAGGCCATAATTCGAGGCGTCGACCTGGAGCACGAAGGGTTGGCTGAAGTCGGGACAGGCGAGAATCGGGGCCGTCACCAAGGCGTGCTTCAGAGCTTCGAATGCCTTAGTTTGTTCGGGTCCCCAGAGCCACTTGGCGTTCTTCTTCAGCAAACCTCGAAGCGGAATGGTTACTGAAGCGAACTTCTCGACGAATCGCCGATACCACGACGCAAGGCCTAGGAAACTGCGAAGTCCCTTGACGTTCGTGGGTGCGGGGAAATCCTGAATGGCGCGGACCTTCTCAGGATCTGTGGCGATTCCATCTTGGCTCACGATGTGTCCCAGATACTTCAGCTCCCTACGGGCGAAGTGACACTTCTCGGGGTTTAAACGAAGGCCCGCCTCGCGTAGGCGGCGAAAAACAACCCCCAGAAGTTCTAGATGCTCCTCGAAAGACGTTGACACTACCACAAGGTCATCAAGGTAAGCGAAGACCTTCGGCTCCAGCTCAGGCCCGATGACTCTATCCAGAAGGCGCTGGAAGGTGGCACCGGCCGAGTGTAGGCCAAACGGCATGACCTTGAACTGAAAAAGGCCTAGGCCTGGCACAGTGAAGGCGGTCACGGGGCGACTGTCGACGGCCAATGGCACTTGCCAGTAGCCTTGCTTCAGGTCCAAGGTACTGATAAACTTGGCCTGCCTGAGCTTCTCAAGGATGGCGTTAATCCTAGGCAGAGGATAGGCGTCCTTGATCGAGGAGTCGTTCACCCTGCGCATGTCGATGCAAAAGCGGTATTTCCCAGTCGACTTCCGGATCAACACGATCGGAGAACTCCATGGACTCTCGGATGGTTCGATTACGTCATCCTTCAACATGGCAGCTACTTCATCGTTGATGACCGCTTGCATTGCAGGGTTACGAGGGTAGTGGCGCTGTTTGATCGGGACTGCGTTTGGTTTGAGCCGAATGACATGCTCAGTCAACGCCGTAGGTCCCACAACAGCATCGAAGAGAGGAAGTTCTTTCTCGAGAAAATTCTTGAGATGTTGTTCTTCCTTAGACGTCAGCGGTTCCAGTGTGCCCGTCGCACAAGGAAGTGTCGTGGTCGTGTCGAAAGTGCCATCGTGGTTGACGTTTATTCGTATGAGGTTAAGGTTTCGAATACACCTCATACCCAATACGACGTCCGTGGTGAGCCCAGGCACAAAATAGGCTCCGAGTATGAGGTTTTCACCTAAGATCTGGGCCGGGATGTGGTACTTCGTCTCAATCCGACAACGTGTACCATCAGCCATCCTCAGGTCCGCCGAAGATATCTCAGGTTTTACCCCACACTCGTCGAAGTGACGAACAACCTCATCCCCGACGAGGTTTACAACTGCTCCGGTATCCAACAGAGCGTGAAATCCCTTTCCAAGGAGCGTGACGTCGACAAAAGGTCGGATGTCTGTCGGCTCAGACGATTTTCCAGCCGACACGTACGAGGTGCTCACGTAATTGAGCTCGGTAGAGGTCATAGATGGCTGCGCTGCGGGCTCAAGTGACCTCACGATGCCTGAACCCGATTCAGTGAAGGCCGTTATGTACTGGAGCCATGAGCTCCATTCTTCGGAGGTAGTGCAGCCACGGGACGTGGGCTCAGGCGACCTCCGGCGGCCTGAGTCCGTCTGGCGTTTCCCGCGCGACAACCGCAGCTCGTAGTGGCCACTCCTACTTGTTTGCAGTAGTAACACCGCAACACCTTCGGCTGAGTACAATCCCGGAAGACATGTCCGCGTGCATCACAATTCCAGCAGATCGGAGGGTTGCGGTTACTCGGTGATCGAGGTGGGCCCGTAGACGGTAGGCCCCAGTTTCTATTGTTAGGAACGCTGGCGGTCGTATGCTTTGGCTGGTTACCCCCGATCCTCGCAGGGTTATCACCAGTGCGGCCGGTCTTTGGCGAGGTAGGTTGCGGTTTACGGTCGGGCTCAGAATAGTCCATCACCGCAACATCGACAAAACGGTCCGTTCGACGCCTGGGCGTGTAGGCAGTCTCAGGTACCAATGCTTGAGCGACTGGAGGGGGAGGGCGGAACAGCTTGCGCTCCCGTAGCAGCTCCTCGTATTCGTCGGCTCGCTCGATGAGGTCGGGTAGCGTGACAAAGTCATGACGTCGTATCATGAACTTGTATTCCGGCCTCATGTTCAAGTACACCAGGTCGATGGTTTCCTGGTTAGAGAACGTGCCGCTCCGTCGGATCAGGGTTGTCAGAGCAATAACAAAATCTTTAAACGACTCTGTTTCACCCTGAGTGCGCTTCCGTATTTCGTCATCCAAGTGTCGATGATAGCCGGCAGGGAAGAACTGGACCTCGAATGCCCGCCTAAAATCGTGGAAGGAACGCCACATCATTTTGTTGTTCCTGTACCAGAGGAGAGCTTGGCCATGTAGAAGTGAAGGCAACGCCCGTAAAACGTCTTCTGGCGACAGGGAGTAGGCCTCCCGCAGCTCCTCTAGACGCTCCAGGAACGAAACTGCATCTCGTCTACCGTCGAAGCGCAAGTTCCACTTCCGGACCTTGTCGCAGAGGGCGGACGACGTTTTAGCAACATCGTCAGGTCGGTCATCACTCCGTAGGACATACGACGACCGGACACCTCCGTATCCATCCCTTGTTCGAGACGGGACTGGGTATCGGGAGGTTAGCTGGTCGATCTCGTGGACTGGAAGCTCAGCGTAGTCCTCATCACGTCGTGAGCCCCGCTGATCGAGGTTCAACACCTCGGCTAACGTTTGCACCATGCTGCGCAGGTCGGCATTGGGCGGTAGGCCTAGCATTTGGCGTATGCGGTCCAAACTTCGATGTATTGGGTCCTCGAAGGGGTATTCCCGAGGCAGAGACCCTTGAGCCGAGTCGAAGGTATGCTGGGCATCAGTAACGTCCTCTTGTCCGGCGAAGGACAGTTCGTGCGGTGCCGAGGTGACCGCAGCAGGTGGGCTCTGACGCTGGAACGTAGCCCTGGGTAGGCCTACGAGTCCATAGGTACCGGGTGGCCTCCACGCAGTAGGATGATGAATGGACCCCGTTCGGTAGTCAAAAGGCGATGGGCGTGGAGTAGAATCATGCATCGAAGTACGGGCCTGGTTATCTAACACCTGGCCAGTCATAGGCACCTCCTCCTGGGAGGTTGCGGGGGTCTTATCACCAGCGTTGATCCGCCAGTATAGGCAAAGGCGCCTGCGAAGTTCCTCTACCGTGCCATGGGTGGGTAGGTCGAGTCGCTCCACCTCAGCAATCAACTGTAGTTTAGACAACCGGTAGATCCATCCAACGCGAGGATCTTCCGTTGGGGCGAGCGGAGCGGAGTAGCCGGTCGAGGTCATCGGTCGTGTGTACACCGTCGATGTGGTGGTAACCGTCGATGCGCAAGAGCAGGTGGGGATAACCGATGACGTAGTCACCACGGCACCAGCCGTGGTTAGAACTCCTGGCGTCGTACAAACTTCAGGGAGCGAGTTAGGCATAGCTGCAAAGTATTAGTGCACAACAAAACAAACAAATTGCAACAATAATTTAAAAGGCTGAAATTGATTAACAATTATGAAAAATCCACAATAAACCTATTTAAATTCAAGCCTAACGTCACCCAGCACTAAGTAAGTCCAAACGAGACAACTTAAAAAAAATTTTATTTTTTTTCAGCCTAAGTCTCAACTAGGTACTCAAAACCCAGAAAATTTGTTAAAATAGGACCAAGTCCAAACTGCTCCAAAATCCAATAATAAAAAGGCTAAAATGCAATAGGCTACTATAAAGTAAACGTTTTACCTAAAATAAATAGGCTATCACACAAATAGGCTAAAATATTTAACGCTAAACACCAATAGGCCTAGGCTAGCAATAGGCTACAATGACGAAACTAAAAAATATGTAGGCCTAAGCTACCTACTAAACTAGAGATGCTAGGCTAGAACGGTAACGTAGAATAAAAAAACAGTAGGCCTAGGCGAACACTTGATAGGCTAGAGCGGTTAACGTAGGCTAAAATCTTACAACTCGACGTCAGCTGCTACAGCGATCTTAGCTTGAGCTCACCAAGTACTATCAGACTATCCAATCACTGGTCCAACTGTTTCGGGCGCCATTTATGTGACGTAATTTTCCTGGCGGACGACAAGTGGGAAATTACGCCACCGGTAATAAAACGAAGATCCCAGGATTCGCCCTAGTCTGGTTGCGGGGAGTTTCCCAGGAGTCGATAGTGATTCGGATAGCCTAAATTTGATAGCCCTGGTTGTCAGAGCTCGAGACGAACGTTACGGGTTACTAAACACCCAACTAGAAATCACCACTCTAGCCTAGGGCTTGTGGGGAAATTAATAATTTTGACTTGACTCTGTGGGCAAATATCTAAATGACACACTACTAGCTAACTTAACGAATCAACAAGTAAGCTAAGTAGTCACTCCGCTTACCTACGGAGTTAAGTTGTCAACCTGAAACAAACAAGGTTAGAACAAGAATAGGCCTAACCTAGTCTAACTCCCACAGAGTCCGAATTTGCTAAATGATAAGAAAACAAGTTAGCCTAAGTGGTCCAGGTGAGGAACGAACAAAAAAACGAAACTAAAAAGGTGAAACTGCTCCTTGAGCCAAAAACGAAAAACTGAAACTTTAACTTCCTCACGTGTTCAACTTAGACCAACTTCGACAGAACTTGTCCAGCAGAAACCTGTCTGCTGGAACAGACTTTGGTACGTTTGGGGAACTTTAAAAAAAGGGTTTTAAGAATTAAAAAAGAAAGTCATTCAGCTGTTTAAGTTTCGTGGTTTCGCCGTTATTTTACCCCCTACACATTTGACCCGTTACAAAATGTACAGAAACTCTCAACTATAGTTTAAATGCATAAAAAAGTGTAATTAAATAGATAAACTCTACCATTGCATTTAACCGTCTGCCAAACCAATTTCCACAATAATTGCTTTCCACAAAAAGCTGGTAAGTGGATTTGCTCAAGACCCTATTATCTCCTTTAAGTGTTTTCTTAATGCATTAAAATGTAGTTTACGCAGGTTGTTTAAAAAATGTGGCAACAAAGAAGAAAGAATCAAACTTTTTCGAAAAAACCGCTTCGTTCACCAGGTATACATCATTTTGTATTGTTTACATAAACATTTTTATCTTTAGATTGTTTCAACCGGTTATTTATGTATCCCGTGTGAAAAGATTTACCTTGATTCAATAAAAAGTTTAAAAACTGTGGTTATTTAAATTATTTTAATTTAACACACAAAAAATGAACAATATTATGAAAAATATCAGGAACACATTTATTTAGCACTGAAAATGTCCCACCAAACGAAACCAAAATAAAAAAATCGAATAACAAATAACTGAAATATAAAGATTTTTATCTCAAAAATGGGGTAGATTAATACCACCTACTGAGTTATATACAATGAGGACATATACAAACCTTATATACAAATTTCTGTTTTAATCTTCATGCACCGCAGTTTCTAAATATGAAATACGGTACGAGGGTTTCTTATTGCTTGTATGAGTAGGCATTTTATTTTTGTAATCAAACAGTTTACGTAGTATATATCTTTAAATACTTACTTTAGTGATTTATTGTCAATCATAAAATGATAACCTACAGTGAAAGTAGGTTGTTTGAAAATATTGTTGAATTGCTAACATTTTGATTCAAATCTGTAACCACAACTTGAAATTAGTTCATTTGAACCGATCGTAAAAATAATTTAAGTGACGCCAAACTTAGTCATTACAATTTTGATACATAACATTCCTTTACAAACTTAACTCTATAGAGTGTTTGAAGCCCCTCGGGTTACCTAAGTGATATTTGTAATGCAATCCTCATCAGTAGTAAATCTGGCCCCCAACACATGTAGTGCTTCCTGCCTAGTGATATCTGCGCATCAACGTGTCCTTGCGTATGCGTTGGAGTATATATGCAATAATTAATTCAGAAAAACTAATTTATCACGCCTCACTATTTTTCACTGATCATATATACCCTTCATAAACAGTTTGGAACATTGCAAGACTATTTTCGGTACACTACACTAAAAGCAGGTAGTTTTCGTACTCTTTGTGGAACGGAAAGTCACCTTAACAGAAAGGGACTGGCTAATTGATTCAGCTGAAGTAAGGCAAAATTTGCATGGAGTAACCTATTACTTATACCTGACAATAAAAAAGGCATAATTTGTACTTCGTAGGCTCTTAACAAAGATACGAAAAATTAGCTGGCTTATACATGGCTTGATAAGCTCATCTAACTATATAAAAAGCATAAAAAAAAGAATTTTAAAGTGTGTAAAAGTGAGTTTAATATTTGTGTTTCATAACCGGAACACTTTAATGGGACAAACGTCGGATGTTGGGTGGAAAATTACGCAACCGGAAACATGGGAAACCTTCAAAGTAGCTTGGAGCTGTAAGAGTAGGCCAGTGAGCATCTAACAATATCCTGAAAAAGTGAGGATAGTCTTGACGCTCAACCCATAAGTGCGAAATAAAAAATGTATAGGTGTGAATAAAAAATACATGTTTTGAAAAACTTTTAAGTAAAAGTATATAAAAGTAAAACATTTTAGGATAAAAGTTGGCATACAAGATCATATTTTTAGCGTAAGTCACCATACTTTACAGTTTTTTTAATTGGTTTACTTCAAAATAATTATAAATATTTATAAGTTTAAATATTATGAAATTATTTGTTTGCATTAAATGTTCTCATAATATTATACGCGTCAAGCACCATTAAAGTCGATGATTGGAAACTTGTTGATCATGTAATCCCTTTGAGGCCAATTATATTTCTCTGTAGCCAGTTAATTGAGTCAAATTTAAATATCAGAGTGTTTATTTTCATCACTAAAAGAAAAATATTTTAGTTGAATGTAATAGTTATGTTCCTTTCTTGTATAGATTTTTTTTTTAATTTGTGAGAGGATCATAGGCTAGATTTGAGTTGTTTTACGATAATTAGTTAAATATATTTTAATGTTTTGTGTAACATTTGCCTATTTAATATCTATTTCCAAGTAGACGTTATGACAATATTTTTTGCTTGCAACAAAAGGAATTACAAATTGTTAAAACTAGTTACGTCTTTTAAACAACTCCACTGACAATTTTTCTCTAATTAGCACAACAGACGAACTGTAAGCTTTTTCCTGGGCACTTAGTAATTAATTTATAATAGCGCATATCTGCTAGTTTTGCAGGCGATTTTTTATCCATTTACTTATTTTGATAAGGTGAAGAACGTTTCAAACTGGGAAAGCCTTGGTAGTCATTTACATAATGCCATAGATTCTGCAGGGATAACGAATAAAATCGTGATTTCAAAACTGCTGAAAATGTATTATTTGATGTGTTGTAGCTATCAAAAGTTCTTAAAATAAATATCTATACCGTTTTTGATAACGTAACATTAAAAAAACAATACAATAGAATAAATAAAATCTAGAACAAAATGTGACATCAAACAGTTATAACCTCTTTAATCAAAAATTTACTTGGTTTATAAGAGATATTTAGATTGTAAGTAAGTACAGTAAAGCCACCAAAGAATGCGCAACAACTAAGTTTCCGACACAAGACTAAGGTTTGAGGTTTATTTATATAACTGTATTTTAGATTGAAGAAAGGCCGGAAAATGAGCCTTTCAGTTATTTTATTTGATCAAGACTGGCGAAATAGAGAAAAACTCAGCATTGGGCAAAATTACATTGTAGTAATTATTCCGATAAAGTAACATAGCCGCGATGTTCTAAACAGTCGTCCCAACATAAAAACCAATTGCCCCAATATCGTAGCGATCTATTCTCAACCGGTCCGAAACTATTTCGGATTAATGACAGCTTTTCACCTCGTTTAGAATCACGTTACAGTCTCTAATTAACAACTGTTACATTCAAAATAGTCTGCGAACCAAACTAGTTAGTTTGATTAAAGTGGAGGAAATAGAAAAATACCGCTGGAAATGGAATTAGTTCCACAAAGTAAATTGCAACCGGGTAAATGACGTAGTTTAAACTAGACTGAATTAACTCTTTGTGTTTGGAATTCGATATCTTTATAGACGAAATTAACTAGGAAAATAATTTAACATTAAGTATAATAATCCGATGCCTTTCAAGTTATCGTACGAATTCCAATTATTGTAAGAATAAAATAACTGTTACTCTGTACTAAATTGATCCAAGCATCAGGTAATTAATTTACATTAAATTTGCATTGCAAGGTCATGATTAAATTCTAAATCCTATATTAATAAAAACATTAGCCCATAGATTGCTGTGCATAAAAATTATAAGGTGCCCTATGGCAAAGGGTTTTAAATCCCTTTTAAAGTACGTATGTAATGTCGGGTGTTATTTACAAAAAAACATCATTACTTGTTTATTTTCATATAATGATATGCATTATCTCATACACGCAAAACCTACATATATAATGATTATGAAAATTCATTAAACACATAGTAAGCGAAGCGCTAGTTGTTCACGTTTGGTAGGAAACATCAGTTCAGCATCAATCAATTCGTTACATATTAATTACTTTGATTAAACAAAGATTCACGATTAACTAATGGAAACACCACATTAGCTCCATCAATATTAACTAAGAACACTGATGGCATGTTAATATTAATGGAATACGTCATAATAATGCTAGCGTAATATTTTTAAATGAGTGATTAAAATCAAGATTACTAAGAAGTTGCCATATTATTTTTATCGAAGTGTTTTCTTTCTTTTTAAAATTTATATTGATCCACTGATTTCATAGCATCTATGCTACACTATAACACCATTTACAGTTTCTATCTTCTTTCTTAATAGCATAAACCAAGTTCATTTTGACGATGCTTGAGTAAGTTTTGCTTTAGTACTATTTTTTAACCAAGTATTTAGAAGGTCTTATTTCATTCATATCTTAGTTTGTATTACTTATTAAAGTCTACATATTTACAAATATAGTCTATATTTTGTAAGAGGTTGGCTGCCTCTTTTACCTTGCATTGGGCCACTGAGGCCTTTGCGTTGATCGTATTCAGCAAAGTAGAGGTGAGCCGTTATAAAACAATGGTGAACTGAGTACTGATTGAAGTCCTTGACGCTACCAACCAACTGAGCTACTGTTTCACCAATTAAATAATAGTCAGATTAACGAAGAATTACATTGTTTGATTTGGTTGTTCATTGTGACGAAACAATTGGTTGGGTTTTAGTTTTTGCTTGGGTTGGCGTTGGCTTAAATGATTGGTGAATTTAGTTATTGCAAGCCTTGCATGGTTTGTAAAGTATAGTTTAAAAAATGATTTAGCATCTTCTAGATGCGTCCACAGTCTTTGAAAGCACTTCAGGTTTCTTAAAGATACCTCTGAGGAGTGGTATGGAGTGGGCGAAGTAAGTATCTATGTTCCTTTTTCAGGAGAGGAGATGGGATGCAAACCAATACGGAAGCTTTTTCTTAGCTTCTAGGCTTGAGGAGTTTGAGAGGGCTGCCAATAAAAGTGGATGGGTGGAATTCAGGAATAAATGTAAAGGAATATCCTCTGTCAAGCGTTGAAGAAGAAACTGGGACAAAAAAGTTGACATGGAGATAAAGGAAGCGTAGACTAAAATAGAGATTGGTATTTTAGAAGTAGTCAGTATAAGAGTTTATAAACTCTTATAAAAGGTATATTTCTTATGAGTTTATAGATGACATTGAAAAATTAAATTATGATAAAATATTAGATAAAGCACATAGACTCAATGTTTCCCGTTGAAGATAGGTGCAGGTCTTTTTAGGGTCAGGGAAGATCGTATTTGATTGGAATCCACGTATGTTAACGAAAAAACTAAAACAAGGCGTCGATGGTAATGTGGAGGCATTGAGAAAGGTAATTTTGGGGGTGGCTGTGGTCTGTCGGATAGTTGTGTTGAGGTAATTGTAGAAAGTCTGCAAGCTTGGGTCAACTATTACACGATGTCTGTTATGAAAATTTGTTAAAATATAAAATTATTTTTATTCATTTTGAAATTTCAAACAGATCTTAAAATGCTATCATACACGTAATAATCTCAGTTTATGGTGTTGCAACAATTTGTTCATAAATTTCCATTGTCTCTATACACGTATTTTCCTTTAGACCACAGCTCAACATCAATCGATACAAGCCCTAAAACAAAGGTTGAAGAAATGTCAGTTAAAACCCAAAATAACATTTGTAATGAGTTTCTGGGTCAGCACGTTTGGACAGTAGTAAAACTCATTATCATTGGAGCCAAACTGTTCACAGCGGCGCTTTTTAGCAACAGATATTCTCGGGGGCGTAATTTATTTTACCAAGCTAACCAGATGATGTCTATCTTATATCCAGATTCAATTTGGATTATTGTACTTACTATACAACAATATTTAATGAGAAAAATGTATCATCCTAGTGGAATAAATTTCCAAACAAACAGTAGTAAAACATAGTAGCCAAACCTTTTAAGTAATTGTAAAACCTAATTCACTAAGTACATGGAATAAAGTAAAAAATCACAAGAAGACTGTTGCAAAGCCAATTTTATATTAAAAGTTTTACAGTTTTCAAACAAACAATAACATAGTTTCAAAGCCCCCTGGTGAGGTAGACGACAGATGACACACATGAGAGTTCTAGATAGATTGTCAGGCTCTGAATATGAATATCCATGTCGCTTTAAACTTGCAGTAATTAAGCAACACTCACGAGTGCTGAATAGAAATACAGAGTTTATTTTGATTAATGGGCTACTTTCTGCACCATCAACATGTCGCTAAAGTGTGTTTTGTATAACACTTACTGTATTACCATATGTGCCATCCTATGCCAAACATTTTTATATGTTTTATATTCCTAAATACATAACGTGTTCATAGATAAGAAATGTATAATTGTATAAGCTTATCTGAAATTTACAGTTTTAATAATATATTTTTGATATAGAAAATATTCATTTTTGACCAATTAGTTTAAAAGATTTAGTGCAAATCGTGTTGGACATTCATCCAATGATGAGAGGGATTATTGTTATTGAGGATAATTATTACAAGCACCACTTAGGTCAATGAAAACCACCATATCGGAGAATTTTTTTGAAATTTTTCATTATCTAGGTACCGTACAGGTAATCGATTCTTTATTCTTTCCCAGAAGGTTAACCTCATGTATTATCCTCACCCATAGTAAGAGTATGAGCATTGATACTCTAGTCTACCTCTAGATTCAACATAGGTCAGTTCTATGAGACTCTCTCCTTTCTTTAGAACTGTACACCACTTAGACAGGCATAATCCAGTGTTATGTAGGTAAATATGACTCCTCCAATCACATACTCTAAATATAATGAAGAAATAAGGGTACGCCAAGTTGGAATGATTACTCTGGGGGTAAACAAGAATCTATACATCATCAGAAGTTGATATAATCAAACAACGTGAATCACGGCAGATATTAATACATTTCACAAGCTCCATTATTGGCAGCCAATGATTAGTAAAACTAATCAAAGTGCACTCATGTCTCCATTATTGGCAGCCAATGATTAGTAAAACTAATCAAAGTGCACTCATGTAAATCAACTCTCGTGGTCATAGAACACGTACACCACTCACGTAATCCGTTACAATTCGCGTGGTTTACAATCAAACAAGTTTAACGAGTGAGGTTTGTGAGCTCGTAAATAATTATAAGTGTTGACAAGCTTTTTGAAGCTTGTTTACAAAACTGTGTTTTGGCAGCTCACTGTTTTATGACTTGTAAATGTTCCCGATATATTCTTAAAATTAAGTGTATTTTAATACTTTAGTGATATTCTGTATTGAGATATTCTGTCAAGAACCCAATTCTATAAAGGGAATTACGTTTAATTTAAATTGATTTACCAAAAAAAATCCAATTTTTGACGCAATTACTTTTAAAATCATTGTGGATGAAAGAACTTTTAAATTTACTGCGACAGATAAAAGACATTACTTGTAATGGTTCCTGGTAAAATTGTAATAATAAACTTTAATATTTGACAATACCCAATGTTTACACACAGTTTGTTAACAAAACCACAGGGTGCTGGTTTTACGTTATAATGCGTATTTACTTATAGTCTAATCCATAACAGTGTTTTTGCACATTTGGGAATAATTTTATTTGATATAGCTACTCCCTTGGGTATTTTTAGTTTCCGATTTGTGTCGGCTTACAATGACAAAAATGTATTGTAAATTGAGTTTCTATGGAATATCTTATGATTTTTTTCTTGGTATATAATCTGCAAGTAAAAATATATATGCCAAAATCTTCGTATTTCGTAGAAGCAGTAAACATAATATAGGCTAACTCCTAGTTTTTGCTAGAATAAAGGAAGACAAAATTCGTTTATTCACCCGGTATTCAGGGCTAATATAACTTCTAATGTGAAACGAATCTAAACATAAATGTATACATCCATCATAACCAGAACAGTTTTTTATATTTATTTTAGTTTACTTTTTAGTTTATTTTTTAAATCATTAAAATCCTCATAAATACTTCAGCATAACCAAGAGGGCTCAAGTGAGAGCTTTATAAAATGTGACTACAAAGTGCGCTTGAAACTATAATTTCCTTAAAAACACTTCTTTACATTAAGTTAAATGATAAATCACTTCACATATTTAGGTACAATTATATATATTTTCCCTTGATACATCATTTTGAGTTCCTATAATAGATATCGGTTTTATTATGCCTTTTAGCGAATTTCCCATACAGGAAATAATATTATTTAAATAGGAAATAAATATGACAATTTTAAGGGAATACTTAAGTAGAAATCCAGCCCTGTAAATGGAAATTCGCCTAGACCGCAGGTTTGCTGCGGCGGAGGTATTTTATTCATATGAAGTTCCATCAACTCCTGACATGTTAAATATGTTGCAAAGATCAACAGTTATATACACAGTGAAATAATTACAATGAGGACGAATTTCTTGGCCGTGGTTTAGAGTTGGATGAAAATTATTTGAATGTCGTCTTGATCCATGCTTTACTAAAATCCATGATTCATTAAAATAGTTTTCTCCTTGCCAGTCCCTTGATCACAACCAAGTTAAAAGAAATTCTAATTTTACGTATGTTATAAACAATGGTTTGGTCACCACATAGACACTGATTGCTGAAATAAATACGAGTTAAGGGGTTTTGTCTATTAAAACAGTTTACCAAATTAGATACATTTGCCTTTCGGATTTTGACCTCATCATCTTGGGGTTTTATCTGCCGTTCTGCTCAGCAGCATTTTCTCCCCCAGTCACTTAACAGCGTAAGAACTTTCTTAAATTACGTAACCTAAGGTCTGTGTTTAACTTGAAAAAGCTGATACAATATTTTGGAACAACATGAAATTTGTTAATAAATACAGTAGGTACCTACCTATAGTAATATCGTGAGTACAAAAATGTATTAATCTCCAACAGCTTCATCTCATTATAAAGGCATCTCAGACCTCTCTAAAGTTTAAGCTTCTCATCAGTATTCATTTCGCCAAACAGCTTTACACGAGAGCTGAAGTCACTCTTGAGCGATGAGTCAATATTATTTATCCTGGCCTAGTAAAAATAATACTCGATAATTTTCCAAAATTTGTTTAAGATTTTTTTGGTTAATATTTTATAAATTGCTTAGGGGTTAACATTATATAATTTGAGTCACCCACCCTTCTTGATAGTAGTATCGCTCTGGTTAAATATGAACGTTTTCTTCTTACACTCTTCCTCTGGATTCAAGATAATAATTTAACAACTTACCTCCCTCGACACAGGACCGAACCATTTAATCTAACAATAATTGAAAATGTTAGTTCGATTAAGAACAGTGTATTTTAACATACTATCCGGACCATGAGATTAATGCGATGTCTCCGAAGTCAATCGTGCTAACTACTAAGCCAATAACTCACCCGCAGTTTAGTTAACAAACATTACATATTGTACTGATTATTGTTATATATATTTTTTAATTAAAAAGAACCTATTATGCAAAAAATGTTATAGATGCGTGTTCAGTAAGTATAAATAATATTTTGTGTTAGTTCCATTTGATTTTATAACCCATGTTTCAAAACTGTTTCTTAACAGGTTGTTTTCATTCATATTATTTAATAAAATATTTGTGAAGTTTGTATTTTAAGTTTTATTGGAACCAAAGTTAACAGTTCTTCATGAAGCAGTTTTATAATTATTTATCAAAAGTGATATAAAAAAAATAAAATCTTGTTTAATAGTCCACGTTTAAAGAGTACAATAAGTTTATACACATTTTGGTGTGATAAATATTTATATCACAAATAAATCATTTTATGGAATTTCAATTGGCATTGTTTATCGGCTGGGTCATAGTTTCATAGAGTTTTAGGTTCTGTAATTTTTCCTTTTTTAATATGGTTAAGCAAAATATACATTTTGTAGAACTTTACTGGTCATAAATATACATTGTTATAAAGTTTTATTTAACAACCAATGTATCTACACTGAATATGTGTTAAAATAGTGTTTTATGCCCTGTAACTTTGTACCAAGTATTTTAGCTCTATCTGCATTTTTTTTTTAAATATTAAACCGTTCCGGGACTTTTCAATCACACTGTATATAAGATAGAAAATCTTTTGAAAAAACCCGTAAGCCACACATATTAACCATATACTTGAATAAAGGTTCATGATATGGGATTTACGTGCTCTCGTAAGGGATTAGTGAATATCCAATACCTGTTACATTTATTTATAATTGTTTTTGTACCTTTTTCCTGAGTTAAACTTATGAATCTTACCATAGATTTTATATATCACACCATTAGAAGTTAAAACAAGTATTTCTAAGATTGGGTTAGTAATAAACCAAAAAATATCTTTTTTATAAAATGCATGTTTATAGCATTAACAAACAATATGAATATATTTTTTTTAATTTTTAGTATTGGCTTTTGATGGTAACAAGCAGTTTATATGGGAACATATTTTTTGTTCATTACTAAAAGAAATAGACAGTAGGTGTAAATTGAAAAGTTGTTCATCTTTACAAAACGCCAAAAGTTATATGCTATTTTACATATGTTGCCTTTTTATTTTTTTTATTTACAGGGCTACCAACATTACAACAAAATGCAATGTTGGTAAAAAATTATCATTTTGAACAATGTCACATGTTACACATCATTGTAAAGCTGTAAGAATTTTTAATCAGAACGTAAAGGTTTTAAGCTTTACGAAAATACAGGGTATTACGTCAAAGGTTCAAAAAATTCACAAAAATGGCCGCCATTTTGAAACGAATTGAGATAATTGAAATCTGATTTCACCAAAATGTTGCTCTAGGGAATTTGGATATTCAAACCCGTGGTTTTCATTTCTGGAACACCCTGTGCTTGGATCATTTTCGAAGTATTTTAAATGTATTCCTCATATGGGATTTAGAGGACAATAATTCAATTGCACGTTCCTGTGTAGAAACGTACTCCCGTAAAATTATGTGTAAGGGTTGTATGATTTACCCTGTATAAAACAGTAGAAATATTAACTTAAATTAAAATCAAATACAGTTCAGGTTTCTACATCACTATTATTTGTAATGTTTGGGACATTGTTATTGCAAACACAGTTTAACTATTTACCGCAAATACAGCAGTGAAGTTTTGTGTGGCTAAAGTTTGGAGGACTTTGTCGTGGATTGTCTTTGGTAAGATCGATTCATGCTGAAATGCCCCTTGGGACTTTTGATCACATTGACGCTTTAGTGTCATATTTTGTTGAAACCTATTGAAAAAAACTTGTTGTTGAGTAGGGTGGTTTACTTCTTTTAAGAAAATTGTCCTGTTGGATATTTTTATATGAAGAAATATACATCGATACCTGCGATCGATTTAAACATCAAATTAAAACTTGAAATAAAAACCAGATATTGTAAGTTGCAAATTGTACTTGAGGTACGAGGATCTTTTCTATTTGAAAAGTAATTTGACCTTGTTTAAACCGAAACATTCTCTCTCAAAAATGATTTGTTTAGAATTTAGATGAATTCTTGGAGGTAGTAACTATCATAGGTGCTATAATGGATTACTATGATAGGTTACTGTTATCTTATTTTTTATATGACCGATTTGTTTATTTTGTATAGGTACGTGTGTATATTTAAATTCTTACGTATTTTATGGGTACGTAACACAGCTATTTCATACTTATAGCTTGACCAGATAGATATAATTCATAACCGAATGAAAAATGGCATTATGGTCCAAAATCTATACTTAGAATCTAATCAGCAACCTTCAGATCTTAGGGTGAACAAATATGCCATGTAACACAACCGCTATTAAAACAGTTTCTTTGCTTAAAAAGTAATAAATAATTACCTTAACGAGACCAGGCCTAACGGTATATGACTGAGATTAGTTAACAGATCTTATTTATTGACGCAAACTGATTAGAACAAAAACATGTTAACAGTTTTAGTCTTAAAAAATTGATCTGTATATATTCTCATTACAAAAAATAAATTAAATGTATGTATAACTCACTCTCTAACCATATACATTGCAACATTAGTTAGGAGTTTTAAGTAAATAATTGAACTTAGACCAGTTTTTCCCTGGACACAAATGAATACACCTCGTATATTTTCAGAAAGAAAGTGAATAATGATCCACTCCAACCAAACATCCCTTCTTGAAAGGTGAGGTGAATGTTGAGCTCAATATGGTACTCTGTAAATACTCTAGTCCAGTCCACAGCACGTATACAGTTGAAATATACACATACCTTTCGTCTATATATAAATATGCAAATGGTGATCTAATAAGGTATTTAGATCTATGGCATTTAAAGAAATATGTGCAAATTACATGGTTTAAAAAGGAAGAGGGCAATAGTTATATTCACTAAGGTAACACATTCTTCTCAACCTTGGTGTGATTAATGTTGTGGGCTTGTTACAAACTACCTAATAATTAAAATTAATTAGGAATAAAATTATAGGATAGGAATGTATATAAAGGTGATAATCAGATGACACATTATACATCCGAAGGATTTTCTTGGTGTGTCAAACTAATTTTTAGAAATCAATTTCCTCAACAATTACTTTTCACTAAAAGTACTGCTAACTTCGTTTGATTGAATATCGGTTTTCTACTTAAGACTAAAGTATTTAATATATTAAATTGATGTTTTATTCTGTTATCTTGGGAGTTTTATTTTCAATCAACGAAACTTCCCTTTGCAGTGTTTTAAAATGCATGTTTTACCTTCTTATAATATCAATGTTAATGAAACGCTCTCCTTAACCATGTACTGTAATGAAATCAGCAAATTTAAATATAATCAAAGTATTACCTGTACTATTTAATATTATGTAACCTGTTTCATGTAATCATTTACATATTAATATAACGTATTTGATATTGTAAAATATAATCCATAGAATACTATATATGTACTGCACGGTAAAGTTCCATGTTAGGTATGTATACTAACCTGTTATTATTAATACACCAAAACTGTATACAAATAACAAAGCAGTTATAACTATATGAACAATATAGTTATAAGTTATAGTTATAGGTGTAACTATATAGTTATATAGTTATAGTCATATAGTTATAACTATATAACTATATGAAAACACAATTATTTAATATTATATTCATCCCTGTTTGAAAACTCCATACATAAGCTTCGATCCTAAAGTCCATAGTCAGTCCCTTAATGATGCAATTATTTGTTTTTTTTTCCTTTTATTAAATATAACTTGATAATTGCTTTTCAAAATTATTCTTTACTTATTTAACAGTAACCACAGATTTGAAATTATATCTAAAAAATAATAATAGCAATAGTAAAAAAAGTAATAGTAAAAATGTAGTTATTAGGGTAATGTCTGAATATACATATTACCATTACAAGCCACCCCTTTTCACTGGGGAGGGGTAGAAGCCCCTGAGGTGATCTCAGTGGTAATTGTAATGTAATCCTCATCAGTATCAAATCTGGCCCCCAACACATGCAGTGCTTCCTTGTAATCTGTTGTGTAATAGAGTAGCGACGTGTGTTTGAATAAGGTATTGCAGTCCACTTACTATATAGGAATTATTTCAGCCAAACTATGTTTTTACCTCTTCATACTTAGACTTATTATTTTACTTTTTCTAAACAACAACAAAAATTAAAAAAAAATATCAATACGAATTAGACATTTTACAAATTTTTTGAAAGACGTACTCCATTTCACAGAACGTGTAGGTTTTAAGGGATATTAAGTTTATCATATTTTTATATTTTTACTATTGGAGTTCTATAGATAATTAACACATCAGGTCAGTCTGAGACTTGTTAGCGCTCGATTTACTACCATAAGAGTTGTCCTAAAGTCCACTGAGCTAAGATTTTATTTGTCTTAAGGATTATTGAATGAATATTTACAGTTCTTACAAGTATCAGAATCCAGTTAGTTCAAAAACTATTCTACCATCAAAAAAAAAAAAAACAATCTAAAGCATGAATAATTAAATATGATAGAAAAAAATATTAAAGTTCCTACGATGGTTACCGACTACTTTAGAAGACGTCAGCAACAATAAGCAAAACACTTGTGAAAAATATCTTGTCATTGTAACATAACACACTTTTTAAAATTTTTGTATACACGCAAAAAAAACCCTTACCATCATAATCGTACATATGACTTAACAAGATAGGACATTCCTCATTGGCTGGCGTAAAGATATTTAAAAGAATTGTCCTGGTTATTATTGACGATCCATCTAAGTAAAGCTTAATCAGTAAATTTACTTATCTTAAGAAAGGTTCTATACTTATTGACTAGAGAAAAGATTAAGTAAATTTAACGAAACCTTTCATACTAGACCATAACAATCTCATAATGAAATATATCTTTAGGCTTTGTCGAGCTCTACCAAAACGTTTTATCAAAATAAATATAAGAAAATGAAATGTAATATTACTGCCATTGTTAGATGATTTGTTTGTTTCGAGAAACGATCTTTAAAATATAAGTTTAAGTTGTTAACATGAAAAATCAACCGATGGAGAATAGTTCCTAAACTATTTTTGACAAAACTCTGTAAAGAAAATAAATTAGAAAAGGTGTTAATGTTTACGTACTTATTGTTGTTAAAGTTCTATGTATCATTTGGTAATTACAAACCAGGAGTCATTGTTATACATATATCTACGTTCAAATCATATCTAAATAACCAACAACCTACAAAGGCAGACTGTGTATGAAAAGGTAAGTTTAATGTGTGTATTCCCAAACCGGAACACTTTAATGGGACAAACGACGGAAGTAGGGTAGAAAATTACGCAACCGGAAACAGGGAAACCCGACAAAGTAGGTGAGGGGTGAGAGGGCAGCTAGTGACAATCTTACACCAACTTATCCTGGTTGTGGCGTAATAACAATAAAACTTTATAATAATGGTAACAATGTTAATTCAATTAAGCTATTTGGTTCAATCGTCTTAGAATCTAAAACGATAAATTTGTAATGTATCCTAATATCTACTAAATTAACCTTTTTTTTTTTAAATAAGTTAATCATATCAAATCAGATTTTTTCAACGAAAATATTACAAAACATGACACATAATAATATTAAAATATGTGAACTGAGAGAGGTATATATTTAAAAAATCTAAATTGAAAGTAGAAATATCATTTAATTAAGAACTACTGATAACTGTTCAAAAGTGTATTTTTAATTGATGAACCCATTGTGAATGAATGTTAAATTAAATGCGGTAACGTCCTTCCATGCTACATTGTATCGACTATGGGATAAAATATCGCCAAAACAGAAATTATAGTGCTATAAATAATTGCTTGGTAGCAACATCATTGTATTTATTTATTACTGACATATTTCTGTTGTTCTGAAATTCACTCAAAACCTTTGAAATCAATTTAACATACCTTGCGTCATCCAAAGTTACCTTGCGTTTTCTATTGTTTATTATTATTGTATATTTCAATTATAAATGTGAGAGTTCGGTCGAAACAGAACATAATACAATTATGCAAGTTAAATTAAGACCTTAGCCTACAGTAAGCCGTAGGATTAACAAATAATGCTGGTTTTCCCCTCTAAGCCTGGTCTTAGACGCGTTTTCACTTTATATCAGGAATACGCTAAACGAGTAATTCTTAATGTTATTGTTTTCAGCTTTTGCTGCTATTTTAGGGAGGCAATTTTCTAATGAATGTTAAGTGTTAAGGTTATATTAACTGTTTTTATAGCATCCATCGTTAATGCAGTTTCAATAATACTAGAAAAAGTGCATTTGCTATTCTTAATATTTAAGTTTTAAGAAATTTTAATGGTTTTGGTTTAATTTAAAACCGTGAGCTTTACAAATCATAATATTGTTTATCGTAATGTGAAAGCCTGTTAGATGAGAGCATCTGATTCAACCACTTTTTCCACACAGAACAAAGTTGTAGTTTAAGTGAATTTAGATTAAAGACAATGCTGAGGAATAAATTAAAAATACATACGACCCCATAAAATCTGCATACGCTACCAAAATCAGTGTAAAAGGAAAATCCTTTTCATCTCGAGACAAAAGATATTACGAATTGCCTGAAAGTAGTTACAGCTTCCTTAACAAATTGGTGTAATTTGCATAAACAGCTGGGTTGTAAGTTTCTTTCCTATTAACGCCACAATTAATTTAACCTCGTGTACCTTTATTTTAAAAAATGTGGTTTTATGTTATATCTAAAACGTGAAGAGTTATTTTTTTATTTTTACAGCCCCTGATGTTACCATTCAATACTGTATTGAGTAAAATACATGTAGGTATTAATCTTGAAGAACCCTGTGTTATTTAATACGTTTTTTTACTTTATTGTTGATTCATATAAACTTTTCTTTTGCCAGTTAAAAAATCTGACATTTTTATGTCATTTGCCTCTAATGTTGCCTCGGAGATGGCACTAGCCTAGGCCATAGAGTATATCTAATGCGAAAACAATATTACTCGAGAAAATAATTTCCATTTATCGAAAACTTTATGTAGAAAGTTCAATTATAATGGTATAGAGTCTCATAATTAATTGTAACTAATTAAATATAGAATTTCTTGAAATAATTACCAACGATTAAACATGTACAAGCTTTAAATAAAAAAATTTTCTTTGAAAACTGTACTACGATTTGTTTAATTTAAATTTCCAATGAAGTATCAAATAAAGGTGAATGTAATGTCTTTATTAAATGTTATACATTATATTCTTATAAATTACATTTACATTTGATATCTTAAAAATAAAGTTAACAGATTACCTTCAGGATACATAGTAACAGATTTGGATAATGTACATAAGTAATGCTGTAAGAACGACGTAAAAGAAACGAAAAATAATATCTGCGAGAGGAAAATCAAATAAATAATTCATCCAGCGAAATGTTTCTCTCAAAGATCTTTTATTCATCACAAAGTTATATCACATAAGAACACATTATGAAAATATCTTTATAAAACCTCTTACAAATAACTGGCTTTATTAAAATCTTTCAACGTTATAAAATTAAACTAAAAAGAGGGTAATATCTACAGTTTCACACATATAAAAATACATTTTTCAAATTTGAATTCTTGAAAACACTTTATACACAACTTTACATCTTGAATAAATTACTTAAATTACAATAAAAGTAATAGGTAGTTTAATTACAAAAGAAATATTTAAAATTAATGATATGTTATTTTACACATTGCCTTACTAAATATCCTGACAAATATATGTTTTAATACATTGCGTAAAACTAACAACGAATAATAATGTATAGAAAAAGTTATAACTACGTAAAAATGGTGGGAGTTTCTGGAGGAAAACAAGAATGAGCGTGCTGAAACAAAATAAAGTTGTTACCATACTTTAAATACATATGTCTTTTAACTAAAAATGCTAAGTCATTATTCCAAACCATGATTACGGGCTAGTTTTAACTTTAGTCTTTTTATGCGTTGTAATTTACTTATTTGAATATGCAATATATTAAAATAAATATATAGGTTTGCTTATTATTTTGTTTTGCTTTTTATTTTCGTCTTTATTTAGTTCTTAAGGAGTTTTATAAATATAAACTAATCTACACATCGGCTAAAATCATCTACTTTAGGTAACTTTTGGTCTTATATAGTATTATTTAAACAACCATGGATAAAAACCACAAGAAAATCAACAGTTATTTGTAACTACAACTGATAATAACAGGGGGAGTGAACCCGTTGCATGAAAACGAGCACTTGTCAAGTACCGCTATTACAGGAGTTATTTTGAAACTAATAACAGTCATATTTTTCGGCCAGTTTAAAATAATTAACTAAAAGCTTAAGTAACTAAAGGAAATACTCACGCTGTTAATAACAGTAGGCCTAAATGTTTCATCATTTTCAGAAGCTGGCCTTTTTTAGTATTTTCTACAAATATTTCCTGACTTACCCATAGCTGCACAAATTTGTCCAACTGTGTATACTTATCATTGGCAATTCGATTGCAATTTGATTTGCTTTATTGACATTATGTTGGTTTGTTGCCGTAATATCGTAAATTATATTATTTACCTGAAGAAATGGGAGTTAAAAGGCCAGATGTTGTTCAGCTTTTTTGTTTCGCTTAACTATGAATATTTAAAAATCTGAAAACTACACAGTGATAATACTTGTATACTTGTATATACTCGTATGTCTCAAAATGTATGCCAAAGACAACAAAGAAATTACCATCCCATATTATGGAAGCTAAAATAGACAAGGAGGCGTGTCCTTTTCATAGAGTTATCAAGGAAATAAAAACCTGCTGTAAACTCATTTCTTACCTATAAAGCGGATCGGAGAAGTAAACACGTCATGAGCAATATCCTTTGGAAAGCTTGAAACGATGTCGACGACGACGATAACAGCTCGAGGTTTCGCTCTGAAAATAAACAAAAACTTAATTTCACTGTCACGCAACATTTGTTTACGAGATGATTTTTCGCATTAAAACTGCAATAAAAGTTGTCTTTATACGTGTAAACTAGCTGTTCTGAATTGTACATAGTTTTAACTGACTACTCAATTCCCGTACATAGGACGGGTTAACACCTCGTTTAGTGTAAAGATAAATTATTGACGATTCAAATATCAATTAAATGAAAACTACTGTGCGAGTTTTTCCCTCGTTACATTGTAAATGTCATGTTAAAATACAGAGTTACGGTAGCACAGTCCAAGTCAAAGTAGTAGAATTTGATTTGTCTAAATTTAATATGCAGTATATGTACTCATACAGTGATTGTTATAAATTACTAATAGTAATTTTGATTCATTAGAATATAGCCGATACACTTCATATCCGTAGAATACTTCTAAACAATAATATGCTTTACTTCACAACTAAAAATCGTTGTTCCAATTTAATCATGAATTTATAAAAATGTATTAGGATAATAGTAGCTCCTTGAATATTATTTTGCAGCCAGGTAAATAATGATCTTCTCGATTCATAGAGTATACAATGTGAAAAAAATTAAATTTGACTTTTTCAATCAAAGCTAAGACAAATAGGCATATAACAGGGATAAAATTAAATGACAAGCACAAAGGCTGAAAAATCTCACATACCTTTGTCTGAAAAATAATCTGAAATTCATGTGTTACTATTTAGTAATATGTGAAGAGAAATGGTGAAATCGAAAAAATCTACTAACCGAAGAAGTCATCGTCAACTCCGCGCGTGTAGAACTGGTATACGTCGCTGAGGTCTCCCCAGCCATATCTGTTGCGTGCCTGTATGTGTACTTGGAACACCGAGGCAGGCTGAAGACTCTGCAGGTGGTACCAGACAAAGTGCTGAGGGGGCCCTGACCTGGCCTGGGGGGAGAAACTAACCTCCTGCCACGTACCCAGCTGCTGGTGTGAGTCGTTGATCTGGGTAATACATTTCACATTAGTGACGTCATAGTAGTAATATACCACTACAGAAAATTAACATTAACAATGAACACAAATTAATTAGGTTGCCCTGACTTGGCCTGGGGGGGGCAACTCACTTCCCGCCACGTACCCAGCTGCTGATCAATATTATTCAGTGTCTTCATTGAATTATCAGAAGATCATAGAGGTCGTAATACTTATAACTTGGCGAAAACAGCATATTCATCGTTTACTAAGCATTAGTGACGACAGTCTAGTAGTGAATCACAAAATGTCAGTGACAGGTCAGACTAGTGATGGATTACAGGAAGATCAGTAACGTCATATTAATTATGTATGACAACTAGTTAGGGACTTCAGTCTAGGGATGGATTACCAAATACATGACGTCATATTACTGATAACTATTCGGTGACAACAGCGTATTTGTGCTTTACTTAAGCTCAGTTATGTAAATTCAGTGAAGGATTACAACAGGTCAGTGACATTATACTAATGATGGATCACTACTAGCTAATTAAAGAGAGTGTAATAAATATTGTGTGATTATCAGTAACAACACCCTATGTGTACCCTATAGTTACAAATCAGTGATATATTGTGATGGTTATCATTTTGATAGTTTTTTCATGTCATCGAACTTTTTTAACAGCATTAAACAGAAGTATTTACCTTTGTGCTCGTGTGTATAAGCTTATGGCCACCTCTAAAGCCAAGCACTAGCATGTAAACTCAATAATATTTTCTTGACATTCAAATCACTAATACATTTAAAATCACTATAGTATATCATTTTCGCCAAATGTATAGGGTGTTTAAAAAAGGTAGGGACATATTCTACGTAGTGATTCCTTGGGCCAAAATAAAAAGAAAAAAAATTACTTACCAAAATCGCTTCGTTAACCAAATATTTTCGTTTCGTATTTTTTACATAAAAATTTTTATCCATGGCTTGTTTCCACAGATGTTTATGAAACTTAGTATGTATGAGAGATGCATGCTACAAAAAAGTTACGTTGATAAAAAAAAATTGCAAAATGGTGATAATTTTAATTTCTTAAACTTAAATTACCAAGAAATAGCAGATTTTATGAAGAAATGTCAATTAAACTTGTAATTGACATTAAAATCTTCCTATGAAATTACATCAAGTTCCCAAAGATGGAATGAAAAATAACTGAAATATAGTTTTTTGAGTTGTACAATGAGGAAAACCTCACTAGCTTAGTCTTATAAATGGTCTTATTCTACCCCGTTTTACAACTAAAAATACTGATATTTCAGTTATTTCTTATTGGATCTTTTTTTTACTTGGTGTCGTTTGATAGGACATTTTAAATGACATATAAAAATCTAATAGACAAATGAACATTTTTCCCTAACATAGATCTCTTCTATCTTAACATACATACCAGATCTTAAGGTTTATAAAGATCAGTGGAAACAATATAAAGATGAAAATGATAATGTAAAAATACAAAATGGCGGATATCTGGTAACGAAGAGATTTTGAAAAAAAAACCTATTCCTGATTTTCTCTTTATTTTTACCCAAGGAATCACTACGTAGTTAATTTTGTCCCCACCTTTTTTCCGATTAACCTGTATAGATGTATATTACTAGTTTGTGTGTATATAATTTTTTTAGATATTTTTCTTTTTAGTGAAATTATATTTTCACCTTTATTTTGTGAGAGAACTAAATCGTACTGGGGGATTTAAACTTTTTACAATGCATAATTTATGAACGTAATTAACGTAATTTTATTTTGGTAACTTGGAAACTACGTGGTAGTATAAAACACTGGCTGTGATATAAAACACTTTTAACAAATATTGGTATTGTAGAGTGTTCACTGAGTAACTGAGTACCTAACAGTGATAAAAAGATAAACAAAAGAAAATGTGATAGGAGATAGATTATGTATTACTACCATATGTATGGAAGAAATACACATTTTGCAATGTCATTATAATATTCTCAGTACATTGAATTTATCGAATACTGTTGAAAATTTTTTTTTACATAGGTAGATCAAATTATTTTACTCCGAGTCATTTATTGATTGGATAATTCAAAGACGTAGATATGAGCTTACCAATATCCTCCGGTATATGAATCTCACTTCCATAATGGACGATACAGACTCGACCACTGCAGTCAGGTTGTAGCTGTTGACAGAGTAGCTGTATGGTGAGCTCACTACCTTAGCTCGACCTGGCTTGCCTGCAACAAATAAAGATAAAAATTATTATAGTCGCAGTGGACTATAACTAAAATGTATGTAAACTAAAATGTAATGTAAAATACATAATCAAAGTGTGTTTAGATAAAACAGCATTGGACAAAACAGAATAAAGTACAGCACGAAAATCATTCATATATTAATAAGTGTGTTTTTACACCATCAATTCCTACATTTAATTATGTAGTATAATTTATCTACGGGCATTAACTCGTCAACTGAATAGCCATCATAACACACACATCTTCCTTATGATCAAGACATACATTAATTATTGAAATGACTTTTTAATATATTCAGGGAGAGTTTTGAGGACTCGTATCGCAATACGTGTCAGTAAATTTTCAACAGTTTTTTTTTTAAGTTTTTGATGTAAATAGCAAAGTTTTAGTACCTCTAGTGTCCTAGAGTGTCCGTATATTTATATTTTTAAATCCTATTTTTAATTTGGCTGTTCACTCATAGTAGTATAAAAAACTAATCCTTTCTTAGAAGATGTTAGAACTATTTTTGTGTAGTTTTTGGTAATGTAAACCAATATGTCGATCCAATGATAGGTTACGGTATCAAATTATGTCATTTTGTTTAACCTTTATCTCACTTTGAAAGGAGGTGTTTTTTTATTGTAATTGTAATGAAGACCATTCAGTAAGTGCAACCACTAACGCTTCAACGCAAGTGAGACTTGATGCTGTATTAGTGTTGATCTATTTGATAAAAATATCCAGAGTTTACCACCCTGCCATTTTTAGTTAACAGAAACAATGGTTTTACAGGCAAACATATATAACATAAAGTCTAGTTATAAAATAGTAGAGGGCTGATATTAAGATCGAACAAAAGCTGCGAGAAGTAAGAAGAAAATAACACGAGAAAACTCATATCTGCTGCATCGTGTAATGCTACTGACTAAATAATGTTCAATATGGAACATCATATGCACAAACTGTCTCGTGCACAGAGCATATGAGCTCATATTATTATGACATCAGTAACAGTAATATGCTTCCATCGTTGAACTATTGCACAATGACGCTGTAAACGATGATATAGTGTTTAACGCAGATTGGTTTTCAATCTCGTGGAGACTGTAATTGAACATATATTACAATAATAGGTTCATCAATGATGAATTAGTTGTCAAAATTGACTTTTTAATGCATGCAAGTGAATTATATTTCAATTGATGATGAATAACTCAATAGGAAATATAACTGAAACATTTTGGTATTGTTTAGAGTATTAAAAATATTTTTTGCTAACTACTGTGAAATAACGTGCTTTCGTTACATGTTTATCGCTTTTGAAAATTCTACATTACATTGTTTAATACGGCAAAAGAATGTTTACTATGAGAAGGTCGCCTATTGGGTCTGATGATGATTGGAGTGTCCAATCAAAATCGATCACAACTTACCAACTTGTATATGTATTTACCGTCTTGTGAGTCAATAGTATAAGTGTAAATATATTATTACAAGTGTTATTTGACGTACAAATTGTTGTTTTTCAGGTCTTTCTATTTTAGCAAAAAGTAACGTTAAAAACACGATTGAAAGTGGGTCCATATCAACCATTTATAAATTGTTTGATAAATCTTGCCCTTCAAACATATGGTCTCAAATGTGTAATGACTCACTTTCTACTCTTGTTATGAAATATTCTATTTTTGCGAGGAACTTTCAGGAATTTCAAGATTACTTATTTGTATTACTTGGAGGTGTAATAGATATATAAGTGAAGAAATACACGAATTTAAACACAGAAATTCGGTGGACACACAGAATATTGGATACCACAGGTAAAATGGACTCTTAAAATTTTCATTAGGATTTTTTCTTAGTTAAGCATTATTTGTTACCTAAATTTTAAAAGAGGACTCTATTCATTTGCCAAAATTTAAAATTATTTATAAAACTATTTAATCTTTGTAGATTAGAATAAACTATCATTCTTGCCCCCTTACAATTCTATTTTGCTACTATCATACCTGTTATGTGTATGTTTTCCTTGGTTTTTCCTAAGGAGTTCTCGGCGGCGCAGGTAAAGTTCCCAAAGTCTGAGGACTGTATGTTGATGATGCTGAGAGAGTGACGGTTTCCATTCTTATCAAGAGAATATCTGTTGGAGGAAGTCACTATACTACCGTCTCGTATCCACACCATCTGATGACAATATTTCTACAGTTGTAATAATTATAAAATATCTTTATGCACGTTTAGTATCAATGAACTATTTAATTCTATAGTTATCATAAATAAAAAGGGTATTTTCGTGATCAAATGATGGTATAATTACGTATATTTAATCTATAAACCAATCATTTCCTATTCAAAATGCAGATTGAAGTATGAAATATAAATTATAACCCACTTTAACTGCTACTAACAAGATGGTAATGATATCTTTCTCTGCCACTTTTGTGCAACAAGTTATTCAAAACCTTAATCTTTACTTGCTGCTTATTTGTTAAACTATCTTTCACTATATTGATTTTCATACAATAGAGTACTTTTTATGTCATAGTATATTTCTACACAACCAGCCTGAATCAATCATGCCACACAAAAATATTAAATACTTAATTTTACTTAATCGTTTATGTAACTGTATTAAAACATTACAAGACTGATACGCAATAGTTATGTGGGTTAACGTCGCTTTCATTTCAATGAGGACGTCATGGTCTGAAAAGCCAGATATTGCAGTTCAAAAGAATTTACCTACGCTATCACAGAAGTCATCACTTTCTTGCGTATGTGACAGGACTACACTGACATTATAGCAACACAAAAACCAATAAATCGTTTGTAAGGATCTAGGATAACAGAGGTTTCCTCATGTCACTCAAACGTTGTTGAATTATGTAATCAACAATTATTTGACAAGCAATAATAGAAACATCTTGTGTCGTGTCAATTCAGTTTTAGTATTTTAGTAAGGTTTAATGGTTATTATTTAGGATTATTCCCAATGTAAAAATATAAAGTTGTAAATGGATGGGGTAGGTTATTATTTAAATGCTTCGATTTTCTGGTATTCATTAAAACATTTACTGATTAAAAATCCATATTTTAGAATTGTTATACATTTATCATAATAAATTAAAAGCCCAGGTAGTAGATTATCCCTCATGAGAACCGTTCTGAATGTTAACTCCAAATATAGCTTGTCTAATACGGTTACAATACTCACGTTAGGCGTTGGGTTGCCGAAGACGGTACAGACCAAAACCTCATTTCTCCCTTCTGCTGTCTGTACACGACAACGCTCCACTTCTATTTCTGGTGCATCTGTTGATAAAACAATAGTTTTTAAATATAACAAGCATTTAAAAATTTGAATCATAGTAGTTCAACATTTATTTTTACGATTACCTCAATAAACAGTAGGAAGCTAACATCTAACTAAATTTAAGTTGTAAATAATGTGTGTAATTGTAACTTTGATGGCACACAAAGGTACAATGAATATTTTCAGGTAATCAAATTAATAAGTGAACATTGCAAAATTAATTACTTGGAAAATGTATTTTAAGAGTGGAAGGAGCAACAATTACAATTCAGAACTATAATATACGATTATTTTTTGCAATTTAAAACAATAATTCCTTCCCTTTGGAAAACTTTGTTTCAAAAACAATATTCTGGTGCCTTGTTAGAATACTAATTATATGAACTCAAAAATATTTTTTTTTACTTATTGTACTAATTACTAGTCATATTTATAAATCTTTACATTAAGGCAAGAACCCATTACTGTGTATCTCAACCGGAATCTTAGGGAAGGAAAAGCGTAGACTAGGACGATAGAGTGATCTTAAGTATCTTTGTTATTAACGACCTTTGAGGTCGGTTTATTTTTTGGCCAGAACCGATCAACCTTAATAGATCAATGACTAGGGACAGCTGGACTAGGTTTCCAATCAAAAATAAACCGACTATGTATTGATAGCCAAGTAAATACAATAATTACTAATTAACCTCCCTACAATATACTACAGTGATTATATAAGTCTATCCTTTTTCAATTGCTAACTCGAAAGCTAAATGAAAACAATCAATATGACTATTTAATCACAACTCTTTTTGCACAAATCTATGAATTTAGTACGTGTCGATTTACCAGTAAAACAGTGTTCAAAAGCATCATCAAAAGCAGAGTTTAATCGTAACAAAACTCCAGCAACGAACAAAACCACATTGCAGTAAATATAACAATACAACGGTAACATGGTTGCGCTGTTTTCCAATTTTCGTCCCAAACATAAAATCCAACTGCCCCTATTTCGTAGCGACTGGTCCATTTTCAACAAAATTTAAACTAGTTCACCATCATACAAATATTTCACTTGTTATAGAATTGCGTTTTTTAACAACGGTTACATGAAAGATATACTGTGAAGTAAACTGACTAATGTAATAAAACTAGAGGTGTAGAAAAACATAGTTATAAATAGAATTAGTTCCACATGGTAAATAGAATTCGAAATTATACGATCTAAACCAAGTTAAATCTACGCTCTCTGTTCGGATTTCAATACCTTTATAGATGTAAATTGCTCTGATCAAACGCTGTTTAGAAAAACTATGTTAATGGTCTGATTATCCTTTTTCTTTCTCCCTCATGAATGAATGGATGGTTTATGGATCTTAAAATGTGCCGTAAAAATATTCGAATCTGTATTTTAAGTGGAATTATCTTTTTGTGTCCCCTGGTTTTCAAAGTAATGTTCGTGTGTGTGTGTATACAGAGCTACAAGGTTAAAGGTTACATGTGGTCAAATTTTGACAAAATTTTATGTGGGTATTTTTTTTCTATGTCCCACCTGGCATCCTACATCCTATTTCCACATCATTTTCACGTCAACCTTCACGATAGGTTCTAGTCCGGAACAAGTTTACACATTACTTAAGGCTACTCCTACAAAGTCGCAGCACTGTCACTTGGAGAAAGTCAATTGGTGATTGGTGGGATTTGAATCCAGGACCTTGGGCTCTGAAGCCCTGTGCTCGACCATTACAGCAGCTTGCTTCCCAGGTTAATGGGTACTAACCTATATCTCCAGAATTTTTAAGTGTTTAATTTTAATGGGTATTTTAACAAACACCCCTCAAACTACTGTATTTAGATTAGAATTTAGTATTTTATCGTCCTTCTCACTGTCAACAAATTAGTACAACCCCTAAAAAGGAAAAGTTACAGTTCCAAATGCATTTCAGTACTGTAGTTGATATTACCCATAAAAGGTGTATTTAGTCCTACCACTTACGGACTTCGCGAGTTTATGGAATAGGTTATGTTTAATTGTTTATTTTGGGTTGTTGACGTTAATGGTAGAAACTATGTGTCACTTTGCCGATATCGTTTAGGTTTTAAATTGTGTTATTCCTTGAATTCATTATAATTCTTATTTGAAAAATATGCTGTAAGCCTACATGGCAAATTTTTCAATGCAATTCTTTAATGAAACAGATTATGGGTTGATCAAACTGTAAACCAAATTTCATAAAGATATCTTAATAATTTTGTTAGAAATAAATTTGATACACAAAAAACGAAATTGTTGATATCTTGCTAAAGAGGCATTTTCGGTAATAATTTTAAACTTGATTTTCATTTTATTTTTACCCATTAAACCTATTTCTAAATTAATTGGTTTATCTATTTCAGAACACCATGAATAAGCATTGGAATTTTCATTTTCCACCAATCTTTCAGTACTATGTGCCACTCCAATATAATATGCTTGAACCAACTGCCCTACAACACCAAATTTAAAATGTACTCTCAATATTTTACAGTTCAAGATAGGAATGATATACAGTATAAGAAAATCTTTAGAATATAAACATATATTATTTTTTCTGAAACATTATTGTGCACAACAGAAGATGTTCTGTCGTACATTTTCACAAAGCCTTTTTCAAAACGTAGTTCCTGAAAATATAATGTTTATTACTTTTCAGATACACATACTTTAAATAGGTTTTGTTTTAAATTTAAAATGTACACAAAATATATGACTTTAAAGTATTTGAAAGAGTGTTAACCTAGGATTATCTGTTTATTTAGTTTTGCAATCGTATAAGGAAATACTAAGAAATCGCTGTATTATGATTGTATACTTTATACATGGACAAATGTTATAGGTCAAGGTATTTTATAGGGTTTATCTTAGCTTGAGCGTATGAAATAATTCGAAATATTATATGAAGGTAGTTTATGATTAAGTGTATTATCAAATTCCAATCTGCCTGTATGATGATGGTGCAAATTAGTACGGACATACATTAAACAACGCGTTTGTTGTTCATGTTTGGGATGAAATGCCAGTTCTGCATCGATCAATTCGTTAGTTATCAATGACTTTGCCCAGACAAACATTCACGCTTAACTAATGGAAACTCCATCAATATTAACTAAAACATTATGACATGTTAATATAAATGGAATAATGCATCGTATATCAGTTTACTTATGTTTTAGATATGAGGTTTAAATAGGTACTGAATACTTAGAACCATATTAGTTTTATTATATTTTCTATTTTATTATTCATTGACTCTTTTTAGCTATATTTGTATTATTAAAAAATATTTATATTTTGTTTGGACAACTCATGTCCAACATTATTATATAATTTAGTTTCGTTTTAGGTTTTTTTGTTAAACTTTTTTGATTTTTTTTAATAACACATTTTGATAAAGCCAACCTAATCAAATGAAAGAAACAATAAAAGACCTGTTAAGTTTGTTGGTGGACATAATAGGTATTGCCTTGATGCTGTATAGTTAACCCAGTATTTAAACATCCCATTTATTTAAAGTCGTAACTTTATACTATATTACCATCTACGTGTATAGAATATAGGGGTATTAAATAGGTTTGTTTATTCGTCGGTTTGGTAGTCATTACGGCTTGTTACTGTTTTTTTTCTTTGTTGGTTTGAATTATTGATGTTATGAATGACTTTTAGGCTTGAGAAGCTTTAAAGTTTTAAAACTGTTGGATCATTAGGGAGATGCGACCGTCGTCAGTATAAGGTACAGGTTTAGGTTGTTAAGAAATACATTAAAGGGTAGTGTATATTGAGTGACGTAGGTATCTATGTTTGTGGTTCAGGAGTTGTTGGATACAAAGCAGAAGCTGATCGTAGGCCTACATGTTGATTGCGAGTCAAAAGTCACTCAGGTAATGATAAAGAGTTTTGTGGTTTTCTGTTGGATATGTTTAAGACAATGTAAGATGCAAGTTACTCACGTAAGACGTCCAGTTGCAGGTCCACAGTGACTGGTGGTCCCACCCCATTGTTGGCTGTACACTGGTACAGTCCCGCGTGATGACGATCCACCCTCTCTATCGTTATAGAAAACCCCTCGTTGTGCAGTAATGGACTTCCCTGAAATAGGATATTTTACTTTTATTTAACGATTGACAGTAGTACATTGTACTCTGAAAAAATTAAGCAGAATATATTTGGAACCTTATATTCTGATCAAATTATACACGCTAACACCTCATTCATACATACTTCATTATACATTCGTACATTTTACGTTATGATCTATTGATAGGGTAAAAACTAGGTTGTGAGAGTCAAGTCTTAAGTTCCAGGTGTCAATAAGGCATTAGCAAGCTCTTAGGGTGATTTAGGGTTATAATAACAATTTACCTACATCGTTTATACTGAACTATATTTGTAGGTACTGTTTTTTTTGTTTGTTTTTTTTGTTGTTTTTTTTTTTGTAAGTGATGATAGCCAAATACTAGGTATTTTAGGTCACATATACTAGGTAAGCATATAAGATTTACACATCGTCTAATTCATCTCACACTATTACTTTATTTATTCTTTAAGTACCCTAAACACGACCTTACATATCTAGACGTAATGACGACAAGTGATCAACATACCTGGCGGTGCCAGATGATGGACGGCATGGGGTTGCCTGACGCTGTACAAGAGAGGGTGACTGTCCCTCCTTTCCTCGAGACCAGCTGACCGTTGGGGAGGGTCGTGTGTATACTGGGAGGAACTGAGAAACAGGAGGATACTAATCAAAGAAGGTATTAACTATCAAAGTCAACCCAAAACAATACAACTGGAATATTATTTGATATCTGATAACCCTTTCGCAATGGTGTGGTACAAACTTTCTTCTAGGAAACATAGTGACCTTGACATTTCGGTAGCAGTGAAGCTGTTGCTCATATAGGAAACAAAAATAGTTCTCGGTATTATTATATTAGTCCTTGTTCTTCATTTTTTATACCGAAAATAGTTTCTTATGTAGCATGCTGCACATGCATACTTTCCTAACATTTTTGATTACTTAGATTATAACTGATAATTAGCTTATGTGAATACCTGTTTCTTGTTATACACTTATAATACTGGACAATATTTCCTAAATCCAAATTGTTTACGCAAAGAATATTTTTTAATTATTCACTTTTTCTTTTCCAAAATGGAAAATATAGTTTTATAACGGTAATGAGGTTTTGGGGTAGCACGTTTTGTCAGTAATGAAACTCTGTTCCGAAACTCGTTATCATTGGAGATATACTGTACCTCTGACAAACTATTCACAACGGCGCTCTTCGGCCTCAGACACTCTCAGGTAAGGGACGTAGTGTACTAAACAGAGCTTACCAAATCAATTGAAGATTATACCCAGTTTCGGTTTAGTAACTGTTACGTTATTTCAAAAAGAGATATATGTAATATGTATGCTGTATGCAAGTCGCAATGAATACCACTGGTAAGATATAAAGTAACGCTTACATGATATGGTTATATTAAGGATTAACAATAGGGATTTAACGTGAATTTGTCATACAAACAATTGTACATAGAGATTTAAAATCTCCATTTTCAATCGACTAATTATGTAACAATAATTTACCTTCACATATTTCCCACCAATTGATTAAATTTGGAAGCAATATGAAACTAAAGCTTAACCAGACGGCTTTAATTAGACCATGTTTGTTATTTTGTACAAACGGTGGAAACCCTGTTGGGTTTATAATTAATTAGATGGTTGATTTGGTTCCTGTTATTCCGTATAAATAATCAGAGTATGACAACAATTAATTTTTATTTTTATCTTTTACAACCCATCTATGGACAATTGTCTGAAAGTAAACTCTCATCCCTTAGTGTATCTTACTGTGATAGCTGATGAGATATAATAATATTCTATGGTTTATAGTAAGTTTTTTTTTTAGGTTGGCATTGTAGTACATTAAAAAGTTATTATCGATGACCAGCTTCAGTTGCTACAAAAAAAAAAATAAAGCAAAATATTCCATGATGTGGCTATAATATTAGGTTTGAAATCAGTCTTCAAATTCAGTCAGTGTGCTACAATATGTAATGAAAATTTATACAAAGCGTTCATTGTTGCCTTTTAACACTTTATATCCATGCCAGTGTGAGGAAAATTACTTTAAAATTGCACATTTAATGACTTAATAACCATCATAGCCTAGTATGAGCATTATGATTTCGATAGAGGCACACACTTTCATAATGGATTCCTTTAGCATCCAAACTAAATAGATGGATATACTTGGCAATATTTAAGATTATTTGTTTTCTCTGTGTACTAAGTCATACTCAAGGTCTTATAGGCATTAATAATGTTCTCAAGCACTTACCCAGAACTTGCACGCTGTGGACCTGGTCCTTGGCTGGACTGTCGGCAATCTGACACAGATACTCTCCCGCGTCTTTGGCCGTGATGTTGGCGATCTTGAGGCTGAAGCCATCGTGGAGGCTGAACCTCGGGTCCCGGACAATCATCAGCTTGTCTGCTGTCAGCACAGTGGATCCTCTCCTCCACAGCAGCACGTACGACCCTTACATAGGTAGGAAACAAATTACTAATAATGGTCTCTTGGCAACATAAAACAAGGAAAAGTTATGACGAATATTTTGGAGGACTATGAGCAACAGATAGCTACATCATAACATGAAATAACGCTCATTCGGTATAAAAGACTGTTTTCCAGGAATATCCACTGAAAGCATTGGTTATAGTTTCAAAAAGCGTAAGCATATTGTAACAGGTTGCACATGCTGTTCTCGTGAAATTAAGAGGCAACAATCCGCTGGCCAGGTGTAAGGGAACTGTGAACCGCCACGTCGTTCACTGCCACCACCACTGGGGAACCTATTTATATGGGTCATTATATGGTCTCAGGAGGTGCAGCTACTCCAAAACATCGAGGCCACTAACAGCATGTTAGACGTAGATCTTCAGAATATTTAATAATGTTCTGTTAAAACATCTTAGATGTAAAAATAGTTCAAGGTTAAGCTTCTTCAGGTTGGTAAGTCACCACTGAATAAATACTGTTAAAGAATGCTCTGTTAATATGCTCTCTATTAACATTAAAATTATACTATTTTAATGTTGTAAAACTTAACCCTGAACCTAATCGCCATAGTCACGATTTAACCATAGACCTGTGAATACTACTTTTCTCTAAATTTATTTAACTCAGTATTTAAAAAGGACAATGTATTTAACAGCATAATTTAAAATGTAACTATCCTCTATTAGGGAGTTGAAAAAAAATGAGAGGCTAGAGACAGTCTAGAATAAATTTCTTTCTCATTTAAATGTACTCACTTTTAGTCAACTCACCAAGGTGGTCCACAGCACAAGGCAGTATGATAGTCTCCCCCTCTACTGTGTGATGTGTGTCTGACTTTGTGACGAACTTAGGAGGATCCGTACCCACTCCTGGAACAACCACGTAGATATAGTAACATATATAAACAGCTACTGGATTTTATATGAAGATCAGAATACCAGAAACTATCCATAAATAATATGCAAACCACTATTAGGATTGTGCTGTTAACTTCCCGTGTCTTCATATAATTACCATAGTTTATCTAATAAATCTTGAATTCAAAGAGAAGTTGTGAGTTTAATTCACTGGAAAACATACTTAGTACTTAAAACCACACGAAAATGTGGTCCTCATGTTCTATACAGGTGAAAGATCATGACATAATACTGTATGCTATCGATGGCAAGTTTGAACCAAAGTATGTATCAATTTCAATTGGTTAATAAAATCTAACCCCAAAACGGCTCAATAGAGGACGACGAAAACAATAAAAAAATGGCTTAAATTAACCTTGTTAAGACCAAAATAAAATACCAAACTTCATCTGAAATCTTACTTATTATTAGGTAGGTTCAAAGGTTCGGGGGGGCGACTATAAAAAGCGTTACCTGTTCGGAACAAGTTTAGCCCACAATATGCTATAATGTAAAAAGCAATTATCACCCCAAAAGAAACAAATTTCAAAGAAACTGTAGTAAGAAATAAGATGTAATCTCTGTTAAAATTTAAAATGGTTTAAACCACTATGTCCATAAATCAGAGAAAAAGTGAAAAAGACTATCTCATAACACATCCATTTTGCAATACAGATTTTATGTCAAAGGTTTAAATGTTTGCGATGAAACAATAGTTTCAAAGTCAATCCCCGGAGCGGTGTAGCCGACATGCGACACACATGAGAGTTCCAGATAGCTTGTCGGGCTCTGAATATGAATATCCATCGCTTTAAACTTGCAGTAATTAAGCAAAACTCACCAGCGGTGAATACAAATGTCGAGTTTCTTTGATTAATCGTTCACTTTTTACACCATCAACATGTCATTACTGGTTTTTATCACATTTCGTTTGTTCCCGTGAGTAACATCGTTCGTCATAAATTTATATTTTATATTTTGCATCTTGTTTTGTTTCCTGTGTTGTTGTCTGTGAAGTTTTTGTCTCCATTGTTTATCGTGTGTACAGTTAGTCGTTTTTATTGTTTATGGTTCCTAAATAACTTTTGATCAGTAATATATTATGAAATATACAGAATGAAAATAAAAATACGTCTAAATACACTTAAATCAAATATTTACTTATACTGTTAATTCACGAGACACGAAATGATTGGGGTACAATTGACTATAGACTTTATATAGACTTTATTTACCGTCATGTGAGTTAATAGTATAATTGTAAATATATGATTCAACTGTTATTGGAAATTATTGTTTCAATAAATTGTTTGATTGATTGATATTAGTACAGTAGTATTTTTTATTACTTCCTATGTTTACTATTTACATGATTTATCATTTTATATGTATTTTATATTTGTAGTCTAACACTTAAATTTTATTTATCGCAACTTTATGAATTGTCTGAACAGCTTTGATAACTAGTTGCTATGTAATTTATATTTTGTTTTTTAAGTATAAATGTAGTTTTCAACAGATGTTTTCATTAATTAGTTATAGGTGAATTCGATAAATAATATTTTTAATCGAATATTATGTAGGCTATTTCAATATATTTTGTTCAAAGAAAACATGGTATGATATATTTGTGTATGCTTATCCTGTATTCACAAACGATAGTTAAATGTTGTCTTCGAACTATCAAACCATTCTTTGATATTTAAAACAAAATCTAAGAGGAGGCGATACAAGATAACTTCTACCATAAAGAAAAGAACAACTTTCAGCCCACACATTCTCAATGAGCAACTTTATGCAAACAATAAGTAAACCGTTAGAGAAAACCATTTTCCAAGGAACTATTACCCTATTGAATATGATCTAATATATGGAGTCTCCGATTAGCTTCCCAACACTTTACACGTAAAATACTGTAATATTTTCATCTGATTTGTAATTTTTTATTTAATTTTGCCTGATGAATCGTATAGGCAGAAATATTATTTATAAGTGTTTTAGGGTGGGTGCTATTAAAAGCTCCGCCACTTCACAGCGAGCTCCCTGGTAAATTTAGTTAGGCCTAGTATATTTTGCATTATTGCATTACTTTAGGGTAAAATTTTGAGAAAAGCAAACCACTTTATAATAGTGTAATAGAAAAATATGTACCAGCAGAAACCTTTACATTGGTAAAATCATAAAGTTGAAATTTGAACATTTAATGTTTAAATATGGCTCAAATATTTATATAATGTAAAATACGATAAATCGTACTAGATACTATGTTACATACTGTTCTCTTACTTTGGGTTTTACAGTTTGGATGGCAAAGAGTTGTCTAAGTCTTAGCTACGAAAACATGTTAACTGAAGCGTGGACTTGCGGGCGTTATGCAAATCATGGCTATAAATTAAATCCTTGCTTAACAAACGAGCACGTTTCCAATGGAAATTGCCTGCTGATTTTGGACTGATAAATAGGGAGAGTAACTTGTTAGCCTAAGTCACCCCATTTATACAAGTAAGGGGAAGTGTTATCTTTGATACATGAGTTGGAAAATAAGACAGACATTTGTTTAAAAAATACCTCTATTTTGATTGTAGTTGGTATGCAAAAATAAATCCAAATTAATTCTAATTAATTCTTTGGAAGAATTAATTAGTAACTACATAATTTTAAACATTTCATCGACTTAGGCCATCAATATGTAGGCCGATTATAGGCAATACGTAAAGGCAATAAGTAAAGGCAATAAGTAAAGGAGGCTTAAACTTAAATATAATTAATTATGTTTATTTTCCTTGACTAATGAATAGCTAAAATGCTTCACGAATATAAATCTAATGTTCTCATTTAAAACTTGTAGTGTTCTAATATTTTTTAAGTTAAATTAAATACAATGCGTTGATATTTCAATATTAAGTTTTCGGTAATATAAGGAAACGACATCAAAAACATTACAAGATTAATGGATTTATTTCCATGAAATTGTATTTTTATGAACAGACAGATTTGACTGTAGTCAACTGTCAATACAGACCCATCTGAATTCAGACCTAATATAGGGATTATTCTACCAAGTTTTGCAAGAGCTTCTTTCATGATTATCATCATGATCATCATCATTCAACCATCTTTTTGTTTATAAAATATAATACTCGTATATACTGGTAGGTACTAATGTATTCGAAAACATCAATGTGGATATTAAACATGTATTTATTACTAAGTATATATTATTAGTTAATAATTAAGTAAAACAAAGTAAGTGCTAACCAGCTTCCTCCCACTGCAAAGGCATCTTAGCCCGTTCAAGTTTAATCTTCTCCGCACTGTTCATTTCGCACAGCAGCGTAACACAAGAGCTGCTGAAGTGCCTCTAAGACGATCACCTTGTTTACATTGTCAAGACAATATCAAAATATTGTTTTATAATTCTGTAAAATTTGTGAGCATGTTTTGAAAAATCACTTGAATTGCTAATGACTTAATGGCATAATGTTTATTAATTATATTATATAATTATGTATCCTATTTCTCTTGACAAGAAACCTGCTTTAATAAATGTATGAAATACTCTTTTGCAGCAAACATGCATACTATGCAGATTCCCATTTGCCTGATCACATTTTCACTAAAATATTTCCTTAAACAAACCATATTTATTTCCCATTTAAATAACCCTAAGTTTATTTATTTATTTATTTATTTACGGCAAAATCGCCATTTGTACAATCAATTACATGCATAACAATTTGTGGATCAATAAATACTATTAACATGCTGTAAGTTTTACATCTTGCTTGTGTTTATCAAGTTCTAGGATTTGCTTCTGCAGGGAAGGTTAAAAGAGTATCTTTTAGGGAAATGTTAATATATTAGGGTATTTTTTTAAATATTTGTGCCAAATTTTATCAAAATTCATCCTTAAACAAGCAAACAAAACAGTAATTTATTCTCCATTTGAATAACTTGACGATTTAAAAAATGTAAAGTTTTTTTTTTCCTGTAAAAATAAATTAAGCATATAAACACGCTTCAATATAAATATTTTTTGTTTTTTTTGGCCTACAAATTGGGTTAGGGAAAAGTTTAAAGTTTTAGGGTCAAAAATACCAAAAGCAAATTTGTATACCACATAAAAGCCCATTCCTATAATCCGATCATGCTGATTTACAATCCAATAAAAAAAAACTTAAGTTTCTGTATGTACTAATTTAACACACAAAATGAGGGTCCTGTGACTAGGTTTTATCCATATTACATATGGTAATAGCTTATTATCTATATGGGGAAAAATAAAGGTATTCTTATAAAATTAAGTTTGTTTAAAAAATATATTACTTAATGCCTTCTTGATAGAAAATGTTTACAAAGAATTTCTTAAATTACTACTTTACTAATGTATTACGTCGGAACCCCTTCTGATGAACTGTGTGGTTTACTGTAAACTGAGAATTAAATCGTAATAATAATCTGATTAAAAAAAAACTGTAGGAAGAATATAAAATTAATATTTAATAATAAATACAAGACCCCTTAAATATTTCCATTATTTGTAGGATATTCAATAACTAGCAACGATGTTGAATTCCTTTCCAAACTTAAACATTAGAACTTGCTGAACAAGCGAGACTGAGGAAACTAAGATGTTTTCTTTACACAATATGCTTTGTTTTTCTTCAAAGTTCCTTCCCTTTGACGAGAAATATTAAACTTTAATAATAAACAAAAGTAGGTTATTATAATCACACTAAAGTTCTACTTCGGGGAAACATAATTCAGTAAATTTACTTAGCTTGACGAATACAATTATTCTTATCGTGTTAATTAGTGATGTAGTTTATGTATTAAAAGAAAACTCATTGCATTAATCGTGAACTTATAACCAACGTATTTTGTCTAATTATACATTTTATTTGGCAATTTTCGATTAATAAAACACTCCCCCCCCCTCGAAAGTTGGTTTTTTCCAATCCACACCGTAGAGTATGTGAATATTCTTGTCCTGTCTTTACATAAGTCTTAAAGTTTAAATGGTTAAAGGGTCTTAACAGAAAAGACGTTCAAGTAAGAGATACTCAATTAAGTACATCATGGGCAAACTAGTGACCCATCCATTGTGCGCAAATAGCTTTGGTCTGTTTAACAATGGATGTTATGTCTCTCTTGAACGGAAATAGGGGTGATTCGGTCGGAGCTCAATCATTCTACTACATTTATGTGTTACCAAGACAGTCCTTTAGGATAAATCTTATGCGTATGTGACTAGTTATTTGCCGAGTAATTTATTTTTGTTTTGGTGATTTAATTAAAATACAAAAATATACTTGTGCGTAGTAGGTATTTGCAAATAATATCCAAAATATATTTGAAACATACCATTTAAATATACACTCGTTGCAATACATGTAAACACTGCTGAATATGTAGTCTGAACTAAACTTAACTTATTACTAGAGGTTAAAATACCTTATAATCCGTAAACAAAATACAAAAATAAACTTAACTCATATAGATTGAGGAAAACAATCCAAAGTTAAGTAAGTAGAGTAAAGAACAAAATAAAACACCAAACTTCACCTGAAATCTTACTAATACGTAGATTAAATGGTTTGGTGGGTAATTATAAAATACTATACCACTTGTGGAACAAGTTTAGCCCACAATATGCTATAATGTAAAAAGCAATTATCACCCCAAAAGAAACAAATTCCAAAGAAACTGTAGCTAGAAATAAGATGTAATCTCCGTTAAAATTTTAAATGGTTTAAACCACTATGTCCATAAATCAGAGAAAAAGTGACAAAAGATTATCTCATAACACATCCATTTTGAAATACAGATTTTATGTCAAAGGTTTGAAACTTCCCCGATCAAACAATAGTTTCAAAGTCAATCCCCAAAGCAGTGTAGCCGACAAACATGAGGGTTTCGGATAGCTTGTCAGGCTCTGAATATGAATATCCATGTCGCTTTAAACTCGCAGTAATTAAGCAACTCTCACGAGCGGTGAATACAAACGTCGAATTCCTTTGATTAATCGTTCACTTTTTACACCATCAACATGTCATTACTGGTTTTTATCACATTTCGTTTGTTCCCATGAGTAACATCGTTCGTCATACATTTATATTTTACATCTTGTTTCGTTTGCCGTTTTGTCGTCTGTGTAGTTTTTGTCTATATTGTTTATGGTTTCTAAATAACTTTTTATAAGTAATGTATTATTAAATATACAGAATGCGACTGCAAATACGTTTAAATAGACTTAAATCAAATATTTACACTGCTACTGTTAGGTCACGAGACATCTAAAGATTGTAGTGTCCAATCGAAATCGATCGTCACTTACAATATTTATATAGACTTATATATTTATATATTTACTATCATGTGAGTTAATAGTATAATTGTAAATATATGATTCAACTGCTATTGGAAATTATTTTGCCAATAAATTATTCGATTGATTGATATTAGTAGTATTTTTTTAAATTACTTCCTCTGTTTATAATTTCTATAATTTACCCTTTTATATAATTTGTAGTCTTAAACTTAAACTTTATTGATTATAACTTTGACAAACTCTCTGAACAACTTTAATAACTAGTTGCTTTAAATTTCTTTTCATAAGTATAAATAGATGTTTTCATCAATTAGTTATAGGTGCATTTGAGGGGTAGTATTTATAATTGAATATTATATTTGTGTGTACTTATCTTGGAAGCAAAATAATATTTAACTGTTGTCCTTGATTTATGAAACCGTTTTTTGATGAATGAAACTAAATCAAAGATGAGACAATACTAGATAACTTCTTTAAGAAAGAAAACACAATCTGCAGCCCACACATTCTCAATGAGCAACTTTATACAAACAATAAGTAAACCGTTGGAGAAAACCAGTTTCCGAGGAACTATTATCCTATTGCATATGATCTAGTACATGAAGTCTCCGATTAGCTTCGCAACACTTTACACACACACTTTAGCTCGTGTTACTTTGCGTATGACAAGAAATTGTTTTTGAATATTCACAACGATCCTTCGTTAGAACATTGGCTACTTTTCCATTGTTAATTAAGTTAGTATATTTTGCATTATTGTATCCACATAAATACTTTAGAAGAACATTTTGAAAGAAGCAAACCACTTGATAATACTGTAATAGAAAATGTGTACCAGCAGGAAAATTTGTTCAAATATAGTGTTGAAAGTTGGCTAAAACATTAAATAAACATTGAACACATTGAACATGTACACACGCACACAACATTGAACACACCAACACACATTGAATTTTGATATGGCTCAATCGTTCATCTAATTTAACACCGCTTGACAAATCTTACTATGTTACATACTACTCCCTTATTTTGGGTTTTACATTTTGGATGGCAAAGAGTTGTATAAGTCTTAGCTACGAAAACATGATAACCGAAGCGTGAACTTGCGGGCGTTATGCAAATCATGGCTATAAATTAAATCCTTGCTCAACAAACGAGCACGTTTCCAATGTAAATTGCCTGCTGATTTTGGACTGATAAATAGGGAGAGTAACTTGTTAGACTACGCCACTCCATTTATACAAGTGAGGGGAAGTGTTATCTTTGATACATGATTAGGAAAATACGACATACATTTGTTTAAAAAATAGCTCTATTTTGATTGTAGTTGGTATGCAAAATAAAATCCAAATTTTTGGAAAACTTAGTCACAACATAATTTTACACATTTTATTGATTTAAGACGTCAATATGTAGGCCAATTATAGGCAATGCGTAAAGGCAATAAGTCAAGGAAACTCTATTGGCTTAAACCTAGAATGGAATTAATTTTGTTTCTTTTGCTAAACTAATGAGCAGCTAAAATGCTTCACAAATACGAATCTAATGTTCCCATTTAAAACTTGTAGTGTTCGAATATTTTTAAAGCTAAATTAAATACAATGTTTTGAAATTTCAATAACAAAGTTTCGCTTAACATAGGAAAGATGCATCAAAAACTTTGCAAGATTTATAAATTTATTTCCATGAAATGATGGTATTTTCATAAACAGACAGATTTAACTGTAGTCAACTGTCAATACAGACCCATCTGAATTCAGACCTAATATAGGGTTCATTCTATTAAGTTTTGCAAGAGCTTCTTCCATCATCATTCAACTATATAAGAAAGTTTACTTTTTGTTTATAAATATAATATAAACCGGTAGGTACTGATGCATTTTTAAAACATCAATTTGTATATTAAACATGTATGTTTTACTAAGAATATATTATTAGTTAATAATTAATTAAAACAAAGTGCAGCTTCTTCCCACTACAAAGGCATCTTAGCCCGCTCAAGTTTAATCTTCTCCGCACTGTTCATTTCGCAGAGCAGCGTAACACAAGAGCTGCTGAAGTGTCTCTAAGACGATCACCTTGTTTACATTGTCAAGACAATATCTAAATATTGTTTTATAATTCTGTAAAACTTTTGATCACGTATTGAAAAAGTACTTGAATTGCTTATGACTTAAAATAGCATAATGTTTATTAATTATATTATAAATTATGTGTCCTATTTATGTTGACAAAAAAACTGCATTACTAAATGTATTAAATACTGTGCCACAGCAAATATGCAAACTATGCGGTTTTCCATTTTCCTGATGACATTTTCACTAAAATATTTCCTTAAACACGTCATATTTATTTCCCAATTAAACAACTCTAAGTTTAACAAATTCTAAGATTTGCTGCTGCAGGGAAGGTTAAAAGAGTATCTTTCATGGATCGTTAATATATTAGGGTATTTTTTTAATATTTGTGCCAAATTTTATCAAAACACATCCTTAAACAAGCAAACAATAACAGTAATTTTTTTCTCCATTTGAATAACACGAAGATTTAAAATTTACATTTTTTTTAATCTTTTTCTGTAAAAATAAATTAGGCATATAAACACGCTTCAATGTACAATATTTTGTTTTATTTGGGCCTACAAAATGGGTTAGGGAAAAGTTTAAAGTTTTAGGGTCAAAAATGCCGAAAACAAATTTGTATACCACCTAAAAGCCCATTCCCATAATCCGATCATGCTGATTTGCAAGCCAATTAAAAAAACTTAAGTTTATGTATCTACTAATTTAACACACGAAATGAGGGTCCTGAGACTAGGTCTTATCCATATTACATATGGTAATAGCTTATTATCTATATGGGGAAAAATAAAAGTAGGCTATTCTTACAAAATTTTTCCTTTGGATTCAACAATATGGATAATTCCAAATTTTGTTTAAACAATATATATCGTAATGTCTTCTTGATAGAAAATGTTTACAAAGAATTTCTTAAATTACTACTTTACTAATGTATTACGTCGGAACCCCTTCTGATGAACTGTAAAGTTTACTGTAAACTGAGAATTAAATCGTAATATTAATCTTATTAAAAGAAACTGTAGGAAGAAAATAAAATAAATATTTAATAATAAATACAAGATCCCTTAAATATTTCCATTATTTGTAGGATATTCAATAACTAGCAACGATGTTGAATTATTTTCCAAACTTAAACATTAGAACTTGCTGAACAAGCGAGACTGAGGAAACTAAGATGTTTTCTTTATACAATATGCTTTGTTTTTCTTCAAAGTTCCTTCCCTTTGACGAGAAATATTAAACTTTAATAATAAACAAAAGTAGGTTATTATAATCACACTAAAGTTCTGCTTCGGGGAAACATAATTCAGTAAACTTACTTAGCTTGACGAATACAATTATTCTTATCGTGTTGATTAATGATATAGTTTGTAGTTATTTATCATGTATTGAAAAGAAAACTTATTGCTTGAAACGTGAACTTATAACCAACGTATTTTGTCGAATTATAAATTTTATTTGGCAAATTACGATATATAAAACATCCCCCCTCAAAAATTGCCCTTCCCAATCCACACCGTAGAGTATTCAAATATTCTTGTCTTGTCTTTACATTTAAGTCTTAAAGTTTAAATGGTTAAAGGGTCTTAACAGTAAAGACATTAAAGTAAGAGATACTCAATGAAGTACATCATGGGCAAACTAGTGACCCATCCATTGTGTGCAAATAGCTTTGGTCTGTTTAACAATGGATGTTATGTCTCTCTTGAACGGAAATAGGGGTGATTCGGTCGGAGCTCAATCATTCTACTACATTTATGTGTTACCAAGACAGTCCTTTAAGATGAATCTTATGCGTATGGGACTAGTTATTTGCCAAGTAATTTATTTTTTGTTTTGATGATTTAATTAAAATAATATATATACTGGTGCGTAGTAGGTATTTGCAAATAATATCCAAAATATGTTTGAAACATATCCTCTAAATATACACTCGTTGCATTTGATGTAATAACTGCTGAATATGTAGTCTGAACTAAACTAAACTTATTACTAGAGGTTAAAATACCTTATAATACGTAAAAAAATAACAAAAAAACTTAACTCATATTTAGCAAACAAATGCTGGGTATTTCGTTGAGAGTCACGTCAAATTAGTATTAACACTATTAAAATAACCATGCTAATATTGTATGCATGATATCCACCAAAACCGTGTAAATACCGATTTAACATTGCTCTCACTGGAAGATCGAGAATTTAGTGATGGCACCTGACATATAAGCCTACAAATGAATATATTATTATATATGTTTCTATTAAGCATAAGGTTCTTGTTTTTAAAGATTTTAGTGAAGATAAATATTTTGTTTTTAAATATTTTAGGGGAGGCTTAACTGCAAAGTTTTATGTAATTTTTGTCGACGAATAAATACCTATAATTTATATATTAAGACCGGGTTAATGCATACGGATTTGTTTTTCATCAAATGAGCATTTACAAACTATTTAGAAGAGGTCATTACATAGTATACATCTAGTGTATGTCCTATACCTTGGTAGACTATACGTAGTCTTGAGCTACTGGTGTGGTTATGAAGATGTATCAGTCATTACACAAGAAGCTATAAACGACAGAAGAACGCTTCTAGCGACACTTGAATAAAACAGCAGCAAGTAGATGGATAGCGCTGCTCTGGCAACTCTACATAATGTCTGTTACTGAACATTTACTCACTCGGCTACTTAAAAAAGATTTAAACAAATAACGAATGATTCAAGTTACTATCTATTTTGAATTTATCATTTCCCTCAGTAGCTTGAGGATGGAACTAACATTTCAACATAGATTACATATCGTGATTTGACAATTAGTTTTTTTTTTCAATTTCAATGTTTTGTTGAATTTTAAAATTGCTCTTTTAATTGCAGAGCCTAAATGGTTAATCATTACAAAATGTATTTATTCATTTTATATAATATCAAATACCACACTACATGTCCACTAAATGGAACCTAACCTTATCCATTGTATATTACCTATGTAGTGAAATATGGCACATGTAGGTGAAATAATTAACGTCTCTTTTAAAATACATTTAAAGGAACTATCCGATAAATTTACATTATCTGGTCAGATACAAGCTCTATATGCTTATGAAAAATGCATAAAAAATTAAATTCAATCTAAAACTAGCTGATCCGACAGACGTCGTCCTATCCTAATAATGTGGTTTTATGTCAAACGCTCGTTTATTTTCAAGATGAGCTTGTTCGCATCGCTCAATCACGTTCTGGTTGAACTTTGTTCGCTACGCTCACTCGCCTCCAGGTTGAAGTGAGTGAGCTAATGTATAGGTAATTGTTTTTCGAATTTTAAAATCAAATTACTAAATAACGGTTGGATGGATTATAAATTTCTTTACATAAAAACCTTCCCCTGGCACCAAAGAACACAACAACAAAAATCATCCAATTCCGTGCACTCGTTCTTGAGTTATGGAAAACCACCAAAAAAGGGATTCGTTTTTATTTATATAGATTACAAAGATAACATTTAGACAAGCATGCTCCTTTAGATACACAAGTAATTATACTATTGCATTATATATTAATAGCTGCTGTACCCGTGCTTCGCTACGGGAGGAAAATCAGTTTAATAATAATCATTGAAATAGATTTATAATAAATAATATATCATAAAGCTGTAGATTAAATAATCCTGCCACATTGTTGTGTAAAATATGTCTAGATTTCTTTAGATCAGCTGTCTGAAATTGTGAAATGCGCAAAAAACAAAGTTTCAAAGCTTAAAGTTTTAACGCAAAGGTAAACATTGGGAATTTTCCCTCGCTTCCATGGAGACCAATTAATATTTACTTTTGAAAACCTCACCTTAAACCATTAGACATCCAAGGGGCGTAGCCCGAGAAGAACTCAGATGAGTGAATAGACCTATGACATTCCCAGATATGTGGACCATCTTTGTGCTTAATTTTTGCTGAATCGGTTTAGTATTTTAGTCGTGACAGCTTCCCAGACAGACGTGATGTCTGTATATACTATTATATACTTTTATATACTATACTATTATAAAATTGAGGTGGTCTCAATTTTATAATAGTATAGTTTTTTTACCCTTAATTCTTTATATTAGTGTGGTATGTTATTGCTAACACACATAGTCAAAATATTGGTCGACGTGAAGACACAAACTTATAAACTTCCAATAACTTATTACACTTAAGTGATTTAATAAATGTTATTAATTATAAATGAATTGTTTTTCCCTATTCGCTCGTTGCTTACAAATAACACAAAAAGTAATTCGTTTAAGTAAGGAACAAATTGATCATATTAACAGCAACATTTATGAAACAAAGATGGAACTTGTAACTGTGTAGCAGCAGGCAATTAGTTTCATTATAACAAAATAACACTAACAAGTTTCATACTCCCAAAAGTAAATTTCACAGAACAAAACAACAAAAATGCTTTTAACGGATACGGCCAACGTTTTGTCGAAAAAACCCATTTACAAAAAACATAACCACAGAGAGAAGTCCCAAAACATAAAAACCATAAACAATTTAGGATTTGTATAAATCCATTTGCTAAACAAAACTTGGAAACACGGGTGGAGATGAACAGAGATAGAGGGCATAAAACGGGCCGGAAACAAAAAGCACTGGAGGGAGGCCAAATGCTGGAATTTCTGGACTGGTCATTTGAATACCAACTACGAGATTTGGACGCCGTTGCGACTGGATTATCAAACTAAAACGGACAGCGATACGTTTGAATATGCCATCAACGTATATAGTCAGTATAACTTTGAAAATTATCATTACTTCCATAATTTGTTGATATAACCAATATAATCGTCCGTAAACTGAAGTATTTTTTTAGTTTAAACTTAATTATGCTATATAATTATTTTTTATGTATCCCTGTTTTATGTCGTGATGGTTTGTTTTCAGACACATTGCTTATAAACTATTGTAAATTTAATTACAGCATAATATATGCTATCGATATACGTGAGTAAGCTTACTTATTTTTTAGACCCTTATTGTATTAAACAATGTGTATACTATTTCCATTTTACTGGATGGTTATAAAATGGTTTTTAGTTTAGTAAGCAAGAGTTGAAAAACAAATAGACCAGGTGTTTTGGAATTATGTTATTTTTAACAAATCGTTTGGTATATACCTTAACAATATTTACTGCATTGCTTCTGGTTGTTTTATATTTTAACCTTTTTTAATTTAACCTTATTAAATTTTCTAGCATCAATCTATTTATTTTCAATTACTGTACAATAATATTTATATGGAATGTTTTCATATAAACATTATTCATTTATGTGTAAAGTACTTAAAGTCAAAGATAAAATATTTTCGTACTTGACAAACGAATGCATTTCAGAGGATGTTACTTACATATGTATTCGTTTAGTTTAGAGAATTTTTTTTAGCTTTAAATTTAAAAAATAAAAATAAAATATTTCCATACATGAGTTCTGTTATTACCAGCTTCCATTTATTGCTAGCCATAATTTCGGATGCATGATCTGTTTATACGGGATATATAAAAATAATTGATACAAAACTTTCCCTAGACAAAACTAAACTGTTATAAGCTTTAAGTGTTTTTTTTTGTTTAGTTTTTACTTTACGTTACTATTATATTTATGTTTTATGTCAGTACAACTTTCAGTTATTAAATAATTTCTTATCTTCACAAGTTTTAATACACTTGTGAAGATAAAAAAATTATTTAATAACCGAAAGCTCATATACTATATACGTTTTAAGTATAATAAAAGCATACAGGCCATGTATAACTTATCCTTCCCTCACCTATCTGAGTTTAAGGTACGATACTTGTTCGTTATCATGGTAGGCATAATACAATAACTACACATCCAAGGATACGTCAGCAATAATATGTTGCTGCAAAAAAAACTGTAAAATTAATTTTTATTAAAATTGTTTCAGTTATTAAAAGTGTTGTATCTACTATTCAATTTGTAAAACTTATCTAAAAACTAAATTCTTAGGCTGTAAGTTGTCAAATAGTTTTACCTGCATTACTTGGTTAAAATAAATTGAATAACATCTCATATTGAGTTTATGGAAATAGGTTACAAAACTAAAAAAAGTATATTTGGAATCAATAAAAAAAAATCCTATTTAACTCAACGTGGTAGTACTGTAAACAGGGGAGATCACGTTAAAGAGAAATCTAAAATTAGTTACCACATGTAATCAATTAAGATTGTTTAAAAAATAAATACACAATGTTCAAATCCCTTTATAAACACTTTTATTTCCATTACTTACTGTCTAAACATTTCCTAAATAATTAGTGACTGTACTTAAAAAATAAACTAAAACAGCAACTAAACTATTTAATGTAAAACTACGTACCATATACAAGGGAGAACGCGATGAGGAGAAGACTTGTATCATAACCCATCCTCGGTCGCGAACATTCACCGACTGGTCTACTAGAGGGTGGTCTTCCCCCACCACCACCCACCCACTCCCACCACCACTGGCTGGTTACTCTATGCTAATTACCGTACAACCATCCCTCAGCTACACCAGATACGACGTCAGTCGTCTACCAAACTAATTATTGTGAATCGTCAAATCCACTCAGTTAATTACAGACTCGTTCTTGGACTAATTCAATTATTTGGGATTGTTTAGTATATTTTGCGGAAACCAAATTGTGTTTTCCCTAATTGAAATTAGATTGTGGTTTTTGTTTGACGAGTATTTTTTGAGTTGGAATTTAATGTTTAGGGGAGTTTGGAAATTTTGGGTGTGCTTTTCTTAGATGTTAAATTGAATGTTTATCTACTTATTGGACTTTTTTCTGCTACTAATAGTAACATTGTATAACAATTAAGTTTTATTTCATCCTTAGAGAGTTTAGGCACCCCTCAATACATAAAATCCAAGTTGATCGACCTTGACCGGGATGCGGTGTGGGTCATAAAGAATCTTTATGCCAGAAACGGCGAGAGCCCTGAGGGCTTAGGTCACATGTTGGTCTGACTTGAAGTAATGTGACAAACAATCCCAGGTCTGTGACCAACAAAGTAGAGGGGTTTTTTTTAGTGAGTACTCTGATAAATCCAGGAGTCTCACACTACAGGCTGGCTAACTGTGTGCGTAAAAGCATTTCCAATCATCTCCCTAAAAAAACCTTTATACACACATATAGTGAATAATATTATACGGAATTCTCTTGTTAATAATTATAAACGTTTTTAACGTTATACAAGGTAAAAACAAATACTGGCACAAAAAGATAAAGAACAGTTTAGTGATAGAATCGCGTTCTACGAGACAAAAAATACAATAATATTTTTTTTATAAGATTTAATTACCGTATTATTAATTATGACATTGTTTTTTCGTTCGAAAAAAAAAACTATGTTTACAGTTGAAGAAACTACTTTAACAAGTTATGGACATCGATGTATATTATGTTACATTCAAACTCAGAATTCGGATAGTATGTAAAGTATTTACCCCTTAGCATCGGCTAACCTATGCTCGTACCAATATACATGTTCTTGTTTTGTGTTTGGCTAGCCTTACGCATTTGTAAATTGTGTAAATATTTGTTTTTTCTTCTCGTTTGTTTAATGTTTAAAGTAATTTTATATTTTTCAGGTAGTTGTTAATTATGTTTGCCAAGAAAAGTATTTGAAAATGGGAATTTAACCCGAAACTAGTCGTATTATTACTCTTATTATTTTGCTATGGATTTGTTTTGTCGTATTTTTATGTTTTATTTATGTTTTATTGCATTATTTTTTCCTGTAACGTATTTTATCATATTTTTTCACTTGAAGCTTCTCTATCGAATTAATTCAAAGGTACTAATAATAACCAATTGTATAATTTGTTTTTAGAAATAATAGAAAGTTGTTCGTAAAAATATATATTACAAAGCCTATATTGATAAAAATTTTAACAAAATTTAGTTATTTGGTTTATCTTTACAGGGTTGTTTATCTCACTACAAAACTGGTTAGTGTGTACTGGAATCCCAGTTGCATAACTCTTATAACTGAAAGCAATATTTGAAATGAATACAGCACTACAGGGTACTGTTTATGACATCAACTGGAATTGTTCTGCTACAGGATGAACAGTTAGCAGATTAAATCGTAAAGTAACCAAGTTAACGTCATGACTGGTGATAACTGTGGGGTAAATGGCGCAGTTCCGTGTGTGAGGGTGATTCTACCCCGGGAAATCACCGATATTAAAATTCTACTGTATATTTTCTATGTATGTAGAGTATCTAGAGTTTTCATCTAAAGGAATTTTTATTTATTTATTGACGAAACTCTTTTTTACAAACTAAAATCTACGGATATCAACATTCCATAAGCTAGCTACCATAACCAATTAGTTAGCAAACGAAACATAATGTATTTTAATTTTGCATGAGTTTAGTTTGAAAAATCTAATATATTTCAAGTTCAGGGTGAATTCAAATATTTATAAAAAAACATATATGTATGCATGTCCAGATAGATTTATGGGCTGATAAAATGTGTGTGCATTTTAAGAGTATTCCTACGGGACATAACCAGCTTTTGTAAACCTACTCTCTATCTGTATCTCCTTTCAATGCACTTTAAAAGAAATATTTTTTAATTAAATAAAAACCTATATTTTTTAAATTAAATTCTGGTTGAACTATTAGAGAATAGCCTAGGTTTTAAATGAGCAAGTTGCCAACAAAATTTAGGCATAAATGTATATACCGAGAACCTCACTTCGGATCGGAGCAGAGCTTAAGTTGTAGGTTCACTTTATCTTAACAAGATTTTTTAGGTAGAGTTGCGTTTTCCTCTATTTGGGAATTATTTACACAAAAACGTATATAATAATAAAAAAATGTATGATTTGTTTTGCTCTTGGCATGCTACAATTAATGCGGTAATTTTTGTTCACAGTAAATATTAATGTACCACTTATTGATGACTACTTATTATGGCGAGTACATATCGAACACAAGCTAACTTGGTTGCTGTTTATAGTTTTCGAGCTTAATTTCGTAATAAAAATTTTTTGAAGACATGCAAAGACTATTCAACCATTGACTGTATTGACTGTTTTAGGTAGAGTAGGCTCAAACGATTTAAGAAGATGTCGGAAATATAACCATTGACTTTATATCTCTACACGTGTAGAGATATAAAGTCAATGATATAACGTACCAAACGTCATTAGAAACCATATAGCATCGTCACGATGAGGCATAGAGCTGTGCAGTGAAAAACGTGATCAAGCTTATAATAAGAATATACTAAAGCTACCATATTGTTTTACAGTGAGCGTTTTTAAGGGGTTTTTTTAACGGCCAAGCTAAGCCCTAGTCTAGTTATTATCTATATTCTAGCTTTTGAAAGATAACACTATCAATTAACGAAACAGTGATATCTTGAAACTAGGCCTCTTGGTATACAAATTGACACCGCTTTGAATTGAACCAGCAATCCTCAGATTTAAAGGCAAGTACTATATTTTATTTTATATTATTTAGATTATTTAGATTTATATTTAGATTATTTTATATATTAGATATCATAACACTATATCCTCTTGAATGAAGTAAACGCAAGCATCGTTTGGATTGCAAGAACTTCCATAAATTGGCACGTTCATTAAAATACTACATATTCTTAAACAAACGTTGTAAAAAACATCCTTTATGCAATTACATCTTTGTCAGAAGTAAAACTATGGGGTTATGGTATACAATACGATGATAAACATATTAAAACCACTAATGACAGAAATTACAAAATGTATATTGATGTGTCGTTGAAAGATAAAACCAGTTTAGTAAATACTCTAACGTTATATACGTGGCCAATTTTAATAAATATTATAAGTATTCTTTATACATTTTAATCTATCAACAAACTTAATAATATCTGAAGTTTTCATCCCCTACAGCATCGGATAACCTACGCTCGTACAATTATAATTTCTTATCTTCACGAGTGTATTAAAGTCCGTATATTATATAAATTTATATAATAACAAAACAAAAAATCGCCATGTCTAACTTTACCTTAAAGTTAAGTTATATAATATAACTCTATATAATTTTAATAGAATTATTCTATTGTCCTTTAATATTCTAGGAAATACTCACCGAATACTGCTATTATCATGCAAAGTGCAATTGCTTCTATAACGGTTTCCCTTTATATAAAATGCTCAATAACCGTTAAAAAAGAATGAGTATTGGTCCCCATTCACAGTAATTGTTGTGGTTTAATCCACGTGGATATTAAACACGCACTCTATTACGGACTAATCACAAGATACGAGATTGTACGAAAACATTTCTATCTTCACCAATGGGTTATTATCTTCGCCCTATAAAAAATAATAATACAATTTCAAAACTGATATTATATCCCAAGGTCTTATTACCTATTAATGTTACATCAAATACAAATTATCAATGTAATATCACAATGTATTTTCACTGTGCATTCCATTAACTTGTTTGTTTATTTGCATTCAACAAAAGGATGTAAGTTTTTACATGACCAAATAGTGTACAGAATACAGTATTTTGGCTATTTTATATAAAATATTTTTTTTTAATCGAGATGTCATTAAAAATCTGTTACATTTGTTATGTTATTTTAAATTATTGATTTTAAATGGACAATTTTATTGTTTATGAATTGGTTTTGACTCATTAAACGTTAACACATTGCGAACGAATACATTGTGAAATGCCATAAATGAACACTCTTATTCGATAGCTTTCTTCTTTCGCTATAAGTAACATAAAAAATAATGGGGTGAGTGAAGTTTCCAAAGCAATAGGCATACTAGAAACATTTTTAACATGATTATTTAATACAGTTCACCATCAAATTGTTGTAAGACTAAAATTACAAAAATGGAAATAAGAAAATACTTGAGTTAAAAGAAATACTTCTACTACTTAGAAAGAAGCTTGGAAATTGGTCTTAATGTAGAGTAGTTGTGCATTGTAGGATAGGAAGTAGTGTGTTGAAGACAAGACATAAATTACACCAAGACCCTTTCTAACCAACCATATAGCTGCAGTATTGTTGCTTAGTGCCAAAATAAGATAATAACTGACCATGCAGGACTTATATTAGTTTAAAGTGCATTGAAAGGAGATACAGTTAGAGAGTAGGTTTACAAAAGCTGGTTATATCCCGTAGGAATACTCTTAAAATATAAACACACAGATATTTATTAGCCCATAAATCTAACTAGGCCTGCATACATACTTGTTTTATAAACATTTTCATGTGCACTGAACTCGAAATATATTGGATTTTTCAAACTAAACTGATGCAAAATTCAAATACATTATGTTTCGTTTGTTAATTGATTTTAGTAGCAAGCTTATGGAATCTTGATATCCATAGATTTTAGTCCATAAAAAATAGTTTTCGTTAATAAATAAATAAAATTCCTGTAGCCGAAAATTTTACAATACATAGAAAATATACAGTAGAATTTTAATCTCACCGAGATATCCCGGGGTAGAATCACCCTCACACACGGAACTGCGCCATTTACCCCACAGTTATCACCAATCACGACGTAGCTTGGTTACTTTACGATTTAATCTGCTAACTGTTCATCCTGTAGCAGAACAATTCTAGTTGATGTCATAAAAAGTACCCTGTGGTGCTGTGTTCATTTCAAATATTGCTTTCGGATATAAGAGTTATGCAACTGGTATTCCAGTACACACTAACCAGTTTTGTAGTGAGATAAACAACCCTGTAAAGATAAACTGAAATGGACTAATTTAATTGTATTCAAATAATAACGAAGACAAAAATTTTTATCGGCTTTTTAATATGGGCTTAGTAATCTATATTTTTACCAATAACTTTCGATAATTTCTATAAAAAAATCAATTTACACAATTGGTTACCTTTAAATATATTGGATAGAGAAGCTTAAAGTGAAAAAAGTTATGATAAAATACGTTTTAGGAACAACAAATGCAATAAAATATAGATAAAACATAAGAATATGATAAAACAAATCCATAGCAATATAATAAGTTTACTTTAAACATTAACCATAAACTTAACTATACTACATTACCTATAGTATAAATTATTGTTTTGAGGTTAAATATTGTTTTGAGTTGAAATATCGTTTTGAAGTAAACAATATTTTGCCTCAAAACAATATCAAACCTCAAAACAATATTTTGCCTCAAAACAATATCAAACCTCAAAACAATATTTTTCCTCAAAACAATACTTTACCTCAAAACAATATTTAACCTCAAAAATTATTAAACCTCAAAACAATGGATCACCTAATAACAATAATTTTAACTCAGAAAAATACTTTACCTCAAAACAATATTTAACCTCAAAACAATGGATCACCTCAAAACAATAATTTTAACTCAAAACAATATTTTACTTAAAACAATATTTTACCTCAAAACAATGGTGAGGTGATCCATACAAAAAACTATATTTTACATTAAAACAATAATTTAACTCAAAACAATAATTTTAACTCAAAATAATATTTTCCCTCAAAACAATATTTTACTTTAAAACAATATTTTACCTCAAAACAATGGAATACCACAAAACAATATTTTAACTCAAAACAATGGCTTACCACAAAACAATATTTCACCTCAAAACAATAATTTAACTCAAAACAATAATTCACCGCAAAACTATACTTTACCTCAAAACCATAATTTACCTCAAGACAATATTTTACCTCAAAACAATGTTTAACCTCAAAACAATAATTTAACTCAAAACAATATTTCACCTCAAAACAATATTTTACTTCAAACCAATATTTAATCTCAAAACAATAGATCACCTCGAAAAAATAATTTAAACTCAAAACAATATTTTACTTCAAAACAATATTTTACCTTAAAACAATCAATGGATCACCTTAAAACAATAATTTAACCCAAAACAATAATTTTAACTCAAAACAATATTTTGCCTCAGAACAATTCTTTACCTCAAAACAATAACTTTAACTCAAAACAATATTTTACCTCAAAACAATGGAATACCACAAAACAATATTCCACCTCAAAACAATAATTTTAACTCGAAACAATATTTTACCTCGGAACAATGTTTTACCTCAAAACAATATTAAACCTCAAAACAATAATTTTAAATTAAAACAATAACTTTAACTCAGAACAATACTTTACCTCAAAACAATATTTAACCTCAAATCAATGGATCACCTCAAAACAATTATTTAACTCAAAACAATATTTCACCTCAAAACAATATTTTACCTAAAATGGACTAATTTAATTGTATTCAAATAATAACGAAGCAAAACAATAATATTGTATTGACTAAAAACAATATTTAACCTCAAAACAATGGATCACCTCAAAACAATAATTTTAGATCAAAACAATATTTTACCTCAAAAACAATAATTTACCTCAAAACCATAATTTACCTCAAAACAATGGGTTACCTCAAAACAATATTTTACCTCAAAACAATGGATCACTTTAAAACAATAATTTGACTCAAAACAATATTTTACCTCAAACAATATTTTACCTCAAACAACATTTCACCTCAAAACAATAATTTAATTTAAAAACAACATTTTACCTCAATACAATGCATCACTTAAAAACAATAATTTAACTTAAAACAATATATAATCTCAAAACAATGGATCACCTCAAAACAATATTTTACCTCAAAACAAGTATTTTATCACAAAACAATATTTCACCTCAAAAAAATAATTTAACTCAAAAATAGTTTACCTCAAAACAATACTTTACCTCAAAAACAATAATTTACCTAAAAAACAATATTTCACCTCAAAACAATAATTTAATCCAAAACAATGGAATACCACAAAATAATATTTAACCTCAAAACAATGGATCTCCTCAAAACAATATTTAAACTCAAAACAATGGGTTACCTCAAAACAATATTTAATCTCAAAACAATGGACCACCTTAAAACAATATTTTACCTCAAAACAATAGATCACCTCAAAACAACGATTTTAACTCAAAACAATATTTTACCTTAAAACAATGTTTTACCTCAAAACAATGAATCATCTCAAAACAACAATTTTAACTCAGAACAATACTTTACCTCAAAACAATATTTAACCTCAAAACAATAGATCACCTCAAAACAACAATTTTAACTCAAAGCAATAATTTTAACACAAAACAATATTTTTCCTCAGAACAATGTTTTACCTCAAAACAATATTTAACCTCAAAACAATGAATCACCTCTAAACAATAATTTTAACTCAGAACAATACTTTACCTCAAAACAATATTTAACCTCCAAACAATGGATCACCTCAAAACAATAATTTTAACGCAAAACAATACTTCACTTCAAAAACAATAATTTACCTCAAAACCATAATTTACCTCAAAACAATGGGTAACCTCAAACAATATTTTACCTCAAAACAATGGTTCACTTTAAAAAAATAATTTGACTCAAAACAATATTTTACCTCAAATAATATTTCACCTCAAAACAATGGAATACCACAAAACAATATTTTAACTCAAAACAATGGGTTACCACAAAACAATATTTCACCTCAAAACAATAATTTAACTCAAAGCAATACTTTACCTCAAAACAATGCTTTACCTCAAAACAATAATTAATATCAAAACAATAATTAACATCAAAACAATGGATCACCTCAAAACAATAATTTAACTCAGAACAATATTTAACCTCAAAACAATACTTAACTTAAAAAAACAATAATTTACCTCAAAACAATATATCACCTCAAAACAATAATTTAACTCAAAACAATAATTTAATCCAAAACAATGGATCACCTCAAAACAATATTTTAACTTAAAACAATGGGTTACCACAAAACAATACTTTACCTCAAAACAATGGATTACCTCAAAACAATAATTTAACTCAAAACAAGATTTTATCTCAAAACAAAACACAATATTTTACCTCAAAACAATACTTTACCTCAAAACCATGATTTACCTCAAAACAATATTTTACCTCAGAACAATATTTCACCTCAAAACAATATTTTACCTCAGAACAATATTTATCCACAAAACAATGATTTGCCTTAAAACAATGGATCACCTCAAAACGAAAAAAGCGAAAAGCTATTTGGATAGTTTGAGCTAAGATAAAAGAGTTGTCTGATTCAATGTCCTGAATGAAAGCTAAATTACATTATATTGAATGTGCACTTAGTAAAAGAACCTACTACTTGTAGTAATTTTGTGAATAAACGTAATCTAAATGACACCGTTGAGAATCATATAGTAAGCTGGGGATCCTTTATTAGTAGTACAAGTGGAATTGTGCCAAGATAGCACCATTATGTCAATTGTCTGAACAGGTTCCAAGAGACATCTTTGATCATCCTCATCAACTCAAACTATAATTCACTCACGGATGAACTGGTAGCATACCTTGCTGATCTTAAGTTGCATGTCTATAAAAATAAAAATTTTTGCTTGCTGTAGCTTAATTTATACATATTTTTTTTGACTCCGTTCACTGTTTTTAACTGTTAAATAAAAATGCAAATATATATTGTCAAAATTTACAGTTCAAACAATTTTGCAAGGTAAAATGCAACGGCAATAAAAGAAAAGTATATAAACTTACGATTTAGCAGGTGGACAGAAGGAGTCAACGATGTAATAGGCCAACTGGATGAGTTGATTTTTTTATTCAACTGAAATTTGCTGGTTTCAAGATCTTAGGTTCAAGGGTTTTCAGGCTCTCTGGCATGTTAATACAACACCAATGTCTTTACGGGTGAAGAGGCGTTGGCTGCTCGTTAGGCGATAACTAGGTAAGTTAGCTATACTGCAACTATGTGTTGCCACATAGCGTAGTGGTAGGAATCACTTATGGTAGTCCTTTTTACGCATACCAACGAGGATATGTGCAAAGGATAGACCACAGGCACGCTTATCCTCCTGAAGATGGGCTTGCTATGTTCACGCCAGACAATAGATTTTATGACTCTCAGAACCTTCTTCTGCAGTCTTCGCCTCTAACCACGTAGAGATGAAGAGTAACCTCATAGAAAAGTAGTTCAAATGAACCTTGAACGACTGGGTGTAACTTATATAGTATTGCACTAATGTATTCCTAATGAAGTAAGCCAGTAAAATCCGATTACATGTGGATTTTGAGGTTAGTAGTGATGAGATCTGTGATGTAATGAAAGCATCGACGTTAAATTAGGTTTCCGTTATCAATCTGATACCAATTATGCTTTGACGAGTTTATAATGTTAATAAAGTATTCTTAACACCACTACCCAATATAATGCTACTTATTCTTTTATTTGATTTTCTATCCAACTTAACACAGGTTATATTAAAGTGATAATGCATATATCAATGAATATTATACTTACTGAAGATTAATATCAATGTATAGTTTCAAATCGCTCCCTCAAAAAAACCAACAGTCACCTAGATAAATCTTTGGTATTACAATATTAACATCCCCACTGTATCAAATCAAAAATAAAAGTATGAAACACGTCACAGAGTCATTATCACGAATCAGTAATCATCCGACTGTGTGCTCTGATTAAACTTTTAACATTAGCAAATTACATCCAGTAAATGTAGGAAAATACATTAAGAACAGTGACGTGCTCTTTTAGCGAGAATATTGGTATTGGAATGATAACATAACGTTTCTATCTTAAAGAAAAATTGAAACACAAAAATATAGCATTAATCTTAATACATACCACTTGATTGTACTGACTCTTCTTAACAAGTGCAACTATTATCAAGGCAAGAAATATAGGAAAACTTATATCTTTATAATTAACAGCCAGTTGCAGATCAACAGTAGCATAGTTATTGGTATTGGTTTTATTGGTATTGGTATTGGTTGTATTGGTATTGGTATTGGTAAAGGTATTGGTTTTACTAGATTTCTGAAAATCCATTCGAAAACTATCTAAAAACTAATTGATAAAACAATAGTTTATTTCTTTGATTCAATAAACAAAAGGGTCATGAATAATGGCCCAAGTAAGCTAGTCATATGTATGTCCATTGGCCATTTCTATGAGTTTGCAATTAAATGTTAATCTATGAACCCAGAATACCTAGAGTATTTACGAAAGTACTATGCCATTGACTTAACAATGGAAGGAATATAATTACTTCCAGTGAATGAAACAATTGTTAACCAGAAAAAAATTGATTGTGTAGTTCACATTATATGCCACTTTGTTAATAACATGTGTAATATTAACAATGATATTTTTACTGCCACCGATCTAAAAATATTATTGATAATATTACACATGTTATTAACAAAAGTAACATAGGTTATACGTTTATTTATCCAATGAAATATCCTTGTATCTGGTAACTCCATTTAAAGAATTAGATTTTTGCGTAGCCTTCTTGGAATGAATTATGAAATCCCTGACAAAAGTCCTGGATGGAAGATGCAGATAAAGCATGTACACAAAAGGGTCCAGGTGGAGTGTAGGGTCCGAGCGGAGTGTAAGGGTGACGAAATCTAGCAGCTAATCGATTTATGAATTATTAGAAAGACCTCAGATTTACACAAAATACATGTAAACACTTTGGGTCTTATTAAATCTACCCTTTAATTTGTATAACATTACAAAATACAAAACATAGTTTTTAAGTTAGCTTTTATTTTTTTGGTAAATATTATATATTTTATAATTTCAATTATTCATGTAGTATTTAGAAACAACAAGAACATAGTAACTTTTCAATAATTGGCCCTTGAATTTGTATAGCATATGAATTCTCAATTACTAAAAGAAATACGGGTGATTTTAGTTGCAGCGAAGGAATTCTGTCTTTGAATCACCGGTTTTAAATACCAAACATTACAACAATATCTTATTATTGATCTTGAACTCTGTTGGTTCAGAGCCTTAGATTAACATGTATAAATGTATTTGGAAAAGAAAGAGTTGAAGTAAAAAATAGCCCACCATTTCTTTTGGGGGTATTCATAGAACTGTCTGTAGAAGAGACACGTTCCACCAAAAGACGTAGGGTAGTTGTACGAAACTTGTAATACAAAACTAATTTTATTTGCTCCCTGTTTTATTAGTCTGGTAGAAGATTGTTTTTATCAATACTGCATTAGATTTTATCTACTCTACCCAATATTTATATACACGTAAACTAACTTATCATGGTTACAGAGGCAACTTTACTGATATCCTACTAAGATTGCTTTATGAGATGAACAACGATAACAGTGACCTCCCCGAGGTATAATAACTGGACAGGTATGGGCATACCTCGGCCATACTGTATAATGGACAAAGGTCAACAAAGGCTGGTCAAACAAGGACGATAACAATGTATAATCCATTGTAAATCCAGCGTTTCTCAAAATAGCACACATTGTGCTAACATTTCTATTGGGTTCCAAAGGCTAGCAATAAGGAAAGTTTGAATACAAATGAATGCGTGTAAAAGCAACCGAATATTTATTTAATTTAATAGAACCAATTTAGTGTTCAATATCGAATGGCGTAATACATATTTCGTGATTTCTGTTTCAATGAAATAAGGTATTTTCGTTATCAGTTCATATGTAGTAAATTATGTTTTTTATAGTTTTTTTTTATTAATGCATTTATTCTGTCAGAAAATGCAAAAAAGATCAAATATATTTTTAAGACTACTCCGGAAAAGAAGTGTATAACTCACAAAACTTACATGCGACAGTTTTTTTTATAAAGTGATAAATAAACGTTTTCACTGTCAAGAGTTTTCCGAAACGGAAGCAGAAACCCTTCCTGACCCTCGACTGCTTAAATGACAAACACCAGCAAATGCAAATTTATCACGACTGCTCTAAGACGTAAGCTTCTTTTACAGGCGTCCTAATATTATTTCCAAAGGGAGGATACACTTCGTTTCCATTTAGGTTTTGGAATGTAAATGATGAAGTAGGTTTATATTTTATTGTTTATACTGTAGTTAATGCATTACAGTGCAATACAGGGTTGGGCAAAAGTGTGGATACCCCTAGTTAACTTTTTAACGCGTTGCAATAGGAAAACCTAACTCGACACATATTTACAACATAAGAAATTGCACTTTTTCATCAAAGTTACAACTTTGCCCCAGCCCCCAAAAAGGGGTATTTTGGGGGCAGCCCCAAATTTTTAAAAGTAAACACCTATCATGTGACCCCTCATTTTAGATGGTTTCTCAAGACAAATTAAATGGCACAAACTAGAGGTCAATATCGCACCCCTAATCAAAATGGCAGTCATTTTGGAATATCCCCTATTAATTTTTTAACAGGTTATAGCAGGAAAACTAAACTCAGCATACCTTTATGAAAAAAGAGAATTCACCTTTTGGTCAGCATTAAAATATTTAATTTTTTAAGTTAACTGGGGGTGTCTAGACTTTATCATGATTGCTCATCTTAAATAATTAAAATGGCTGCCATTTTGATTAGGCGTGTGATATTGACCTCTGGTTTGCGCCATTCAATTTCCCTTGATAAACCCTTTAAAATAATGGGTCACATGATAGGTGTTTACATTTGAAAATTTGGGGCTGCCCCCAAAATACCCCATTTTGGGGGCTGGGGCAAAGTTGTAACTTTGATGAAAAAGTTTAATTTCTTATGTTGTAAATATGTGCTGAGTTTGGTTTTCCTATTGCAACGCGTTAAAAAGTTAACTAGGGGTATCCACACATTTGCCCAACCCTGTATAACATTTTATGGTATACAACTCTAAATATGTACCGGCTTGTAAAACTTAAACGACCTTTCTGTCATGGCTAATTCTAATATATGCGGTTTCACATTTGTAAAAATGATTTACAGATAAGTAAGTGGTGTCAATAGTAACTCTATAAGCTCTTAATTTTTGTGTGGCTGCACGCTTACGATTGTGTGTGCATTGAATTACAATTTCAGAACTAATATTCCCCTTAAAGGGGCACGTTTGGTTGAATATAAGGAAACTATGGTCCAGACATTTAAATTGGCAATATCTTTTAGCCATATTTAAATGCTTTTGATCTAGATTTGGAGTCTGTATGTAGATAGATGTATTTAGAGTTAAAACAGTTTTCTTAGGTGGGGTACATCTTGGATAGGGTAATGAGGTATTTCTTCCTAGAAAGAATATATGATAATTCAATACAATTTCAACAGCTTGTTGTCCTTGGTATTTACGGTTACTTGGTCATGAAACTGGTTATGAAAACTATACAGTTATCACATGGTTTGATTTACAGTAAAGTCACAGCCGAAAGTTGTCAAAACAACTAATATTCACATAAATCTCTCCGTCGTTATCCTAAGTCTAAATGTTATTGGGTAAACTTATATTGAAACTTACTTTTCCCATTCCCTTTTTCGTAAGTACTAAAAGTATGGATTAGCATACAATTATTGGCATAATCAGGGTAAACAAGAATAATGTTATTGGCATATTAACTGATAAAATGCGTCACTATATGGATATAGATTGTAAATGTTACAAGACCAAGGCAATCAGCGTATGTCAAAAAAAAATCTATTAACAATTATTTTATTCATCCTTTAGCCTTATAGAAATAAATGAGTCCGGATAAAATGTATAAAATACGCATTTGAAACCGTACACTACTCTGTAATACTTAAAAGCACGCAACTTAAACTGTTATTAACATGCAAAGTGCAATTGTCTCCTTTATTGTTTCCATTTACATAACATTCTCGATAACCGTTAAAAAAGGATGTGTATTGTGAATTGGTTCCCATTTACTGATATTTTTGTATTTTAAACCATCTAGATATTTGAAAAATTGACTTGTGCGGACTAAGTACAAGATACAAGATTTTATGAAAGCTAGGATTTACATTTGTATTATCGTGTTGTAAGCTTCGTCCATACAAAGATAAATGAAAGAAAAATATGATGTCAAGAATAATTAGAAGATGACATAATATGTTAACTCTAATTACTTCTAATTTTTAGCCCTAATAATAATGTTAATAATCATATAACGATTTATTGTTGATGTAGCTTAAAGGCATTTTCCTACTGATTTTATTTCATACATGTTAAAAACCACGAAAACCTTAAAACTACTTAAAATCTCTATTTCCTAGTAAAATATGAATTCAAATAGTTTAATTTTAAACTAATAATGAAATATTGCATACCACAATAATGAGGACGAATTAAATGTCCCCGGTACTTTCCTGTTAAAGGGATCATTCATTATTATCGATGATCTTTTCGATATATTGATATTTTTGTTTTCCGAGCCATTACACATTTACAACTGATCTTGTTTAGGCTAAAATAGTCTATTATATGGATTAAGAAATGAAACTGTTCTAAGCTAACCTAACATAACCGATCAAACTTGCTGTACCATTTAAAAATTCCGTTTGATAACAGAAAAGGAAAGTTAAACAAGGAATTTTTAAATGTTGCACAGCAAGTTTGGTTAGTTATGTTAGGTTATTTTTTATAGCAGTTTCATTTCATTATCGTTTGTTGATACTGAACAATATTTATCGTAGTTGTCATCTGCTATGTTTCAATTTGTTAATATCGATATATTGAAAGAAAAAATCATCGATAATAATGAATGTTCCCTTTAACAGGAAAGTACCATGTTCCCTTCCCAGACTCATATCCTAGGTGCCATAAATGTCCAGCTCCAGTTAAAGCTAATAAGTTTGATGAGAGTTTACTGTTGAAAATTTTAAAAGATAAAAATGATAAAGTATAAAAGAGAAAATGGCGGATATCTGTACACCTTCACATTAATCGATTCCTTTCTTTTGGTATGAGGGATCATATGACCAAAGTCCTGAAAGGTTTTTTTTGGACACCCTGCATAATCTACGCTCAATACTTGTAGGACGCCTATTCATCAGACCGTATTTTTTTAGAGCATAATGTGGTAAGGATCTCTTATAAGTTCTCAACTTCGTCTCGAACTTAAAAAAATGATCTCTAGACGGCAAAAAAATATTTCCGGCCCTAGGTACGAAATATACTAATATGCCTACGACAGTAATAATTTTTGGTAACTGTTTGACAGCTCAAAAAAGAATCATCGATGTAACTAACGTAGAACGCATGTATAGCTAATCTACGTTATAAACATGTGTTCATGTGTTGGAAAAATCATAGCGTAGAAAGGGATTAATTTACAGAGAGCATGAGAGCTTGGAGATAAGAGGAATGGTGATAACAGTGACATCCCTAAGGTATGATAGCTCGACAGGGATTGTTATATCTCGGTCACACTGTATAATGGACAAAGGTTAACAAAGGCCTGGAAAACTGTAAAGGACGAGAACAATGTATAATGCATTGTAAATCGTCATTTCTTCAAAAGCACTTATTGTGCTAATGTTTAGATGGAATTTCAAGGTCTGATAATAAAGAAATGTTTAAACTTATATAAATATAAATACCAACGTCTTAATGCTAAATCAATTTTAAAAAATCCAATCAACGTCAAATTTTGATACAGTTCAATATAGTAATTGACGGTTATTTCAATGAAAAAATACATCGTTTTACTATTTTGCGTGCAATATAATAAAGTATTATAAAGGTATATAAGTCTCATATACATATTTTTTCTGACATTGTAGAGTATTTTAAAAGTTTTGGGTTTTTTGGAATAGTAAGCGAAAAAGTATACAAATTAAACAGCTATTTCAGTAAAAGTATTAAACTAGCTGAACATTTTTTTTACAAATCTGATCTGTGAAATAAATAAACGTTTTCACTGTCTAGTGTTTTCTGAAACGGAAGCAGAAACCCTTCCTGACCCTCGACTGCTTAAATGACAAACACCAGCAAATGCAAATTTATCACGACTGCTCTAAGACGTAAGCTTATTTTACAGGCGGTCTAATCTTATTTTCTAAGAGAGGATGCATTTTCCATTGAGGTTTTAGATCCCATGTTATTAAAATGTATTGTAACTGCACTAAAGACTTCTAAAGTACACGATTACAGTATTTTAGTATGTTAATACTACTTATTGTACATAAATTTCTTCTAAGCACCATCTATAGTATTGATATAGATAGAAATGGTTTGAAATGATTAAATTTGTTATGGAACTCCATTATACTAGCAAATAAATACGTATTATTCATGACGATAGGTAGGAATTTGTATCTTAAGACTTTCAAAGTCACTATGTTATGAAAATAACGGGAGTGTTAATTACACATAATTGTGATATAGTAATTGTGATTAGTTATGTGACTGGTTATAGCTTCGACGTTGTCTCAGGGAATATGCCAAGTCGTGATCAGTGAGGATTATTCCAAAGCCATGTAACACAAGTGATATGGTAATTTCTGTTCAATTCCAATATGAATGTAAAATACTGGAGATATTATGTTTTTTCTAACTTATGGAAAAAGATCGTTTCCTTACTAATTATGACTTTATTTTAAATGGTAATGAGGTTTCAGGCAAACTGTTAATGGGGAATAAAATCTTCTTAATGGAAATATGGAGGGTTGTGCCCAAAATATTTTCTTTTTTTATTTCTGTTCAACTATTTCAACTACATTAAAAACTAAGAGGAAGTAGTGATTTATATATTACCGTTAAATTGTTGGTAGAATGACAATAAAAGTTTCAACAAGATTCCGTGTTTTCTTATTCATTTATTTAAAAAAATTTAATAGTTTGACAAGTTTTATATCGGTTGTTTTACTAAAAATAATCTTTTAAATGTTAGCTGGAGGTTTAAGATTTTCTAAAATCGATAACATGATGAAATAAAATTTAACAATATGATACGTACCCATGCTTATGTAGATTTAATAAAATAATCAATTAAAATTTTTTTTGTTCTTAACAAAGAGTTATGTTCTTTGAAAAAGTTATATTATATATCAAAGGTATTAATACCATAAAATTATCTATCAATAAATAGTAATATAAAAAGAACTACAATTATAAGTATTTTTGTTTTACAACTTTTACTAAACGACTTGGCGTGAGTCCCACCCTATAAACGACAGACAGCACTGGTGCATGAAGTCGCTATCAAAGTCACATCTAACTGTCGTTTAAAACAATGGCTTGAAGCTCAGGTATTCCATAATGTAATATAATATACCTTTTTAATATATTAAAATTGATTCTTGTATTTGACCTTACAATATGAGTTCAAAGCATCTGGTGTATAAGTTTAGTTAATTAGAAAAATTTAGTTTATTACAAAAATCTAATAAACTACAACTTGAAAAATTATTTTTGTACACGCTTTTAGTATTGCACGCATAGGCAACTAATATGTTTATTCATAAACCAAATAACATCTGGAAACCATACTTTTAATCTCTAGAGAGGGGAAACCTCTTTGTTTTGCGGAATTTCCTCAATAAAATACATAACAAATCTAATTATAGTTTAACCCGGTAGAAATTTATGTATCTCTGAATGATGTGTTTACCAATTTGGTAGTAAGAGTGTTACGTGAGACTAACAGTTAGCATTAATTAAATATTGATTTAAAAGAACTTCTGTAATGGAAGCCTAGTGACAAACCCGAAGGTGGTTTGTAAAAACAACAACACTGAAGGATAAGTTTTACTGTACAGTCGTGAATTGTTCAGTGGCAGGATGAACAGTTAGCAGATTAAATCGTAAAGTAACCAAGTTAACGTCGTGATTGGTGATAACTGAGGGGTAAATGGCGCCGTACCGTGTGTGAGGGTGATTCTACCCTGGGATATCACGGTGAGATTAAAATTGTAATGTAACAATGCAAGAGAATATAAATTATATTTATCGTAGTAAATAAATGAAATTTCTTTACAAACATAAACATGGTGAGGAAAAAGTCCCTGGATAATTTAATATTACAAAAAAATTATCAGGATAGAGCTACGAAACTTGGTACAAATTTACTGGTCATCAAACCAATTTAAACATATGATTCTCATTTACATTATTTTAACTCTGATAGTTAATGTTTTGAAACGTCGAACCAACCCGGTTTTGATGGTTGGAATAAAATATTACTACAGATTAATTTAGTTTAGTTAAATTTAAAGACAGCTATCACATTTCTTTAAACATTTTCTTACTTTCTAGTTTAATAAAAAGAAGAAATGTTCTCTGACTTGAATCGTTTCCAAGCTATTGTAGCAGTTTCTCATTCCCGGACACTACAACATTGGCAGCTCGTTTGACGTTGTCCTTTGTTGACGTCACCAGCCACATTACACGTTGTTGAATCCTTTCATCTTACGTCAGCGAACCGATACAACACTGAAACTAATCTTGGGCAGAAATGAGCTGTCAGTAATAGAAACGCTGACTATAAGTCTTTGACTTGTTGATACTGTGATAATCTATCTAATAAACATTATCTGATTCTTCCAACCTTAGAGCCGTAATTGAGATTCCTTAACTCATTTCTAGATCAACAAAAATCGTATCAGCTGTATCTATTATCAATTATTGAGATTGGACGCCACCTAGGTGCGTATTTTAACCAAAATGTGAGTAAAGGATAAATGTAGAATAAAGCCAAAAGTACCCATGAACTTTTGAGAAAACTACAAGTCACACCCCCATAAACCATATACTTAAAATGTTCGTCATGACGAGAATCCTTGTGCAAAATTATCCATTATTTCTTAAATTGCCCTATAAGGTCGTAATTGCTTTCCAAAGGGAACTTTCCATATACCTAATGTTAAAAATACCTCAGCTGTATTCATTTGTATGTTATTCTTTCAATTTATTACCTTATTAAAATCAGGTGAGATTATTTGTTTGTAAAGGGTGTCCCAGTAAGAACGCCGGATTTGAGGAGCGTCTTATCCTTATCTGTATTTCAATAGGAATACCCAAATTATCAGCAATGTTATCAGTATTATGTCCCATTTGTAGTCATGAATCGTTACACTACGGATCAACGCGTGGTCATAGATAAAGTGCACTACAAGTACGGAAGCTGCGCACTATTTTACGGCCGGGACAATGCACCAAATGATCCATCTGTCCGAAGATTGATTTATAAGTTCGAATAAATGGGCTCAGTTCTATTCTGGGGATATTAAAAGTCGCTTGTTTTCGCCAATAATCCTCAACCAATCCAAGACTTGAAGGAGGAAATGATTCGTTCCATTAATGGAATTCAAATGGAAGTGTGTGAAAAAGTGATGGAAAACTTTGTCAAGAGTTGTCGGGCCTGTCAGTATTTAGCAGGTTGGCACTTACAAGACATAATACTCAATTACTAATCGGAGATACTATGCTTTAAGATTCATGTATCATATTGTAAATTTAGCATGAAAATATATGGTTTGTTAACATTTCAAATCCGGCGTTCTTATTGGGACACCCTTTATTACTGTATTCTGTTTTGTTTATTTCAGCTTAACCTAACCAATCAATAGTTTTATTAATACTTATGAAGTCAAACGGGGTGAAGCCCATGGGTAACAACTAGTTTATTTAAAGCCAAATGATCAGTAACAGCTGGATCCAGTTTCGAACCGTCAAAGCATTAATGGCTTATCTCAGGATCGAACCGGTGGAACCGATGACGTATTGTCAGGTGCACACTATAAAAATCTTAGAGAGAAACGTGGAAGCTGTTTACAGTTTATCTGTGCATTGTGAGACAAGAATATGTGTGTTGCCGAGACTTTTTAACCATATGGCTGAAATAAATTTCGGAATCCTTGTAATTATCTTTAGGTTTCAGGAAGGTAAATATATTTCAGTTTAATTATCGTCGGAAGACAAAAACGTCGTCAGCCGCAGTGACACAAAGACCTTTGTGGGGGCGTTGACAATAAACAGGAAATTGGCTTGTTTGTAGAAACCTAAATAGGGGCTGATCTGAAACCTATCAACACGATTTTCACTTTGTCGTGAAAATTTGAAAAAGTATATTTAATATGGTTTTACGAGGTGCGTGAAGAAAATAAATTATGGTATTAGTATATATTATTTTTAATATATTATCCCTTTACTTCCCATAGTATCCTTTTGGATACATATTATTTTTCATTTTTTTTACCTCTCTGTAGGTAGAGATTTGAGTCTATACCTCTATGCATTTGGTTTCTAGGCTTATTAGAAAGGGTATTTAATTTTCTTAGTGTTGGTAAGCCTGCGAAAAGAAGAAAAATATAATTTCAAATTGATGCAAACCAGGTTGTTGATAAATCTTGAAATTTAAGATTTTCAAGATAAGATTTTTTATGTTTATAATTAGTTAGGGAACTGGGAAAAATTATGTTTCACTTCATTGCACCTTTAGCAACTGAAATATACATAGAATTACAGTCTTCTGTTACTTACTTTTTATATATTTGGTATAAAATAACTGAATCCAAATGGATACTATGGGAACACAGAGTATGCTGACAATATTTAAAGAGTCCTTTGTGCTCCCATAGTATCCTTTTGGATACAGGTTATTTTTAATAATAGCTACGGTGAGTCGTCTGTGTTCCCATAGTATCCATATGGATACTGATTTTCTTTTGTATTTTCTTCGATATAAGTCTGTTTTTTAAGTCTGCACAATGATAAATATAGGCCTATAAGTGTTGCAATGCTTGTTTCAGTCCAATATTATTAAAATCATGATGTGTCTTACAGATGAATGACAATGAAGAAATTGACGAGTGGCTTATGATGCCATCTAGTGATATTGTAATAATTTTGTTTACATAATACGTCTATTTGTACTCATTCTAAATAAATTTGTTTTAATTGATGAACAAGTAACTTATTCTTCAATTTGATACAACTTTTAAGAAACTTGTATCCATATGGATACCATGGGAGTGTCAAGGCAAAATTAAAATTATTAACTTATGAAAATTAGCGAACAATGGTACTTTAGGTTTCCATGGTATCCATATGGATACATATTTCTAACTTTTAATTCTATGAGGGAAAATTTAAAAAAAAAACACATGTTTAGCCTTAAAATAAAAAAAATAAAAATTAAATTCACAATAAAAGTTTTTGTTTTTAAATTTCATAATCCCGGGAAATAAAGGGTTAATTATGAAATAATTATGATTTTGTAAGATTGGATCATATCCCTATCGGTTATCTAGTGCATATCTATCAATGACTCCGAAATTTAAATGTTAAATAAAATTTTAAAATTAAAATATTGTTTAATAATTTCTACAAAATAATCGTACTTTAGTACAAACTAATTACAACCCTAATTGTAGCAACGGACACTGTATAATCAAATATATTTGCATGATAAAAGAATATGTCTGCATGATAAATTATTATTTGCGTTTTACCGAAGTTAAGAGAAGTTGTTACGAGAGTTTATGAGCGGACTTTAACACTTTGGGTTTTCTGGTGAACCATTTAAAGAAATATATGTTTGGGGTAAGAGGGCGGAAACTATGCTTATTTTAAGTTAACCTTTTTGCATTTGTTTGTACAGCTAAATCCAAAGATGAGTAAACTGAGTCGTAATGGTTTAGTCTTATACTTATAAGATTTTTAAATCAAACAGCAAAACAAAAATACACTTGTAAATTAGACATGGTTTTGCGTTCGAATGGTTTTAAAACAATTGCATCATTGATTAAAATGTATTTGTTGGATACATTACACAGGATTTACTTTGTAAACATACATACTGCTTAATTATTAATAATACGTTTTCTTTATATCACGAACAAATTTTGGAATGAATCGAAATTCGATAAAACAAAATACTGTATTCTATGCTCCAAAGAGGTTCACAACATGTTCCTGTTTTTATATTTTTTATTAGAACCCAACGTTATCTTCCCGTGGCGAGGCACGAGTATAGCATCTAGTTACCTTTAAAAATATAAGCCTAAAGGGGAATCAACAAACATTGATTACAAACTATACATGGATCAATTTTTACATCCAATCAACAAAATACGCAAGTAAGGTGCTGAACATTTTTATTTTTTCAGTTTTTAAATGCCAGAATTGAATATCTGACTCCTTGAATTAATGAAACTTATAACGAAACATTCCCACAAACAACAAAAAATAAAGATTAAACCCTCTTGTCCTACAGTTACTTGACAGAGTGGGCTTCCAGGACTGATTGTAGCACGCCAAGTAGCTAATCGCTGCATTTACTTAATTTTACCGCACTCATTTTTTGTCGAAAGCTAATATCCAAACTAAACAACACAAAACATTGTGCTTTTATTAAGCACGTAATACTTGTACGCTTAAAAATAAGTTGGCAGCGCTTAAAAATACTACGACTATGATCAGCTGTTGCAGTGTTTTCCAATTCGTCCAACGCTTGGAGTTCCAATTTAATCCTTATCCTAAAACCGTGTTGTATAGTGTTGGAAAGACTAACTATTTATTTTTTGTAACTGCATGAAACATATAATGTGTAACGCGAGTGCAAAGTGTCACTTTGCACACTACCTTAATACTTTTCAATCATCAGTTGGAGTGTAGGCTTGTATGTTTTTGAAAGTTTTCTCGTCTTATATTATCCTGGTTTTGATTTACGGCATTGGAATTACTGTTGTAATTGGTAGCTAAACTTATGCAGTAAAAGGCAAAATTCATTTTGTATACAAGCCAAGAAATAATAAACACTGTTCCACTTCTTAACTAATACAAAAAGTTTTAAATTTTCGGTTGTACTTACGACTACTTGGAAAATGTATGTACATTTACTCAATTTTTCAGGTAATTGTATATCACATCTATGAAATTGAAATTGAATAGCCATCCCTTTATACTATCTCACAGTATCATTAAATTATAATGTTGGTAAAGGATTAAATGTATTTTATATAGGAATAATATACTATTTTTATCATACTGTCCGGAAACAGCCCTTTTAGTTCTCTAAATCGACCGCAAAATTAACATATTTGGGTAACTTTAAATAGGGAACATAAAAACATATAGCACATTATTCAGGTCACTAATCTCAAAATTTGTTTATTTTTTAAGTAATGTTTAAAATATTTTCAGTTATGTTGGTAAAGAACAAAAATCTAAACATTGGCGACGAATTTGTATGTGGTCTATTATGTGGCTGAAATTATGTGGTCTAATTTTGTAACGATTATAACGTTAGAAAACCCAACATACCACAACAGTTCTACAGTCAGTGAACCACAGTTTGATGAAAATAATTGTTCATCACCAGGAGCGAAAGTGTCTTTTTGGTACTTGTCGTACTTCCAAGTTCGGCTGCACCTCACATGTAAAAACCATTGCGTACCAAAAAGAGCCACTTTCGCTCCTACTGATGAAACCTACTATAAGCAGTTTACACGATGACCAAATCATCGTTAATCTCCAGTTCAACCGCCAATCTAACAGATAAAGCATACAGGGTGTGAGATAACACAAGAGATTCTTGCAGCCCCTACCCTCAACAAGAGTGTTGAGGGGTAAGTTATGTCAATGGAAGAATTAACCCACAATATTCTTTGACATATGAGAAAATGGTCACAGTTTTTATCGTGTAAAAAATCCAAAATCCATGATCGAATATGTACATCAATTCAAATAAAATGTTTAACATTTGATTTCAAGGCTTTTTATTTCCCCCTATCAAGAGCACTTTGTCCCATGTTTACTTGACTTTCTAATTACGCTATAAGTGAATACAGTTTATTGCGAGTCTGATATAGGGTACATCGATGGAGATCAACAATGATAACAAAGCCGACCGAAAGGTACGAAAACATGTCAGGTATTGTTTGATCTTGATCATGACGGAGGCTGCAAAAAGGATAGGCAAAGCCAGTATGTATGGAGACACTGTAGTGCGTAAACATTCAAGAATTGAGGGTAAGTTATTATAAGGGATTTTATACAGTTTCTTAAGCATATCAATCATGTAGATGGTGACTCCATCTAGGTACGTATTTTAACCCAAATATGAGTGAAGGATGACTGTAGAATGGTGTGATATGATTTGTGTGGCTTTGTTATTGTATAAGATCCAGCGAACACAGAATAGAAAACTTATAGAACAATTTTTATTATTAATTTTCTATTCTGTGTTTCCTGCTAAGACCAGCTGTTTCATTAGCCAAGATCATTTATTTAAACCTCAAAGATCAGGAACAGTTGGGTCGAGTTTCGAACCTTTAAAAAGCTACTGACTTAAATAAGGATCGAACCAGTGACCGTTTCATTGTTAGGTGAGCCCTGTACGTCAATTTCTATAAAGGTGATACCTTGAAACTGGTTCAAAATAATCTTGAGTCACTGTCATCAGTGGCTACTCATGCTTTTGTATAACCCTCAATAACACATAATACGTAACAGTTTAAAATATAAAAATATTATAAAAGGTTTATGTCTCTAAAATGTAGGCTATGCTTAAAAGGTTTTTATTTTTGTAGTAATGTTTTGTGTCTTTGTTTTATTTCATAATAAAATTTTAAAGGATGTTTAGCTGATCAATATATAATGCTTAGAGTTCACTTGATTAAACAGGAAAACTTTCTATTGAACGGATATTTCAATAGGAAACATATTGAACATCAATTATTAAAAATACTTAAGGAATATCTGGAGAAAAGGTTGAACGTTGATTTATATTCTAGCCATGGCAGGGTTTCCGATAAATCTCATTCTTTTCAACCAGACATTTCATAGAAAACTACACGATTGTGTATTATATTCTTTTCTTCTAACAAACGTTTTAGTGTAATATAAGACACTAAATATAAATATATATTACTAGCCACATAATATATATTATAAATATGTATAACCTTACAGCAAAATTTAATTTTAAAGAGAATTTCGATTTTCCTGGTCGGATTTCCACTGAAATATTCCATAGACAAATCAGGTTCATTCCCCATTTGAATACAATTTTGGTTCAGTTAGTACTTAGACTAAAAGAATGTTTAGCCCTCTGAAGACACCAAAATAAAAAAGTAAATGGGTCCTATATCTCGGTCTTACCGTGCAAACTACTGTAATATCGTTTCTTTAAAAGAAAATATCGCTAAAATACGGTATTTTCTTTACAAAGGTGAGTTCAATGCTAAATCCGACTTCGAGTCAAGACTGGGTTGTTTCATCCAAACCACGATGCGACGGAGATGTGACCAACTATACGTACAAATAGAATTTTAGGATTGTTTTTCTCTAATTTTATTGCGTGTATGATTAAACTGACCTTTTTATTCATGTATATTTGAGAATAAATGAAGCCATATTTTAATTGTATTTATGAACCCCACTACTAAAACAGGCTAGACGGACTGACTCGATGCAATTTAGGAGGTAAAAGAAAGCTTATACGAGTTAATTAGTTTAATCTTCAAAAAACATAGTAAACAGGTGTTGACATAGAGCCTGGCTAAAAAAAACGCATTACAAGTTTAAAAGCTCCATAGCTTTTAACACGTTATCGTATAAAACTTAAAGCTTTACTACTAAGCAAAGTTAGAAAGTTATTGCTGTATCACAATCTAGGGGGGATTTCTTTAGGATTTTATTTCGTTTTTACTAGATGCAGAGCATGGTATTTAAAAATAGCAGTACATAGAACATGCTAGACACAGTTTTTGTATGGATACATTACGAGAAATTACCTATTTTCCGTTTACTCTATTATAATATCAAAAGTCTTACTTTTTTCTAACCCCAAAAACATATATTGCAAAAAAACAGTAACATTTTGTTCATTGTTATATTTTAAATAGCTTAGCATAACAATACAACGTGTCGAACATGAAAAATCTGCAACTTGATAACATTAAACACTGTAAAACAGCCTAAACATTTGAATCTTCATGAATATGACATTATCTTGGCAAGACATGAACTCATTTATAATGCAATCCCATGGTCTACTTATAAGCCCAGCCCTCTTTTTGGCAAGACAGGACGACACTGCAGTTAAGGTATGGACCTTTTCCCAACTCAGGGCTCAGAAATAGTCAACATTATACAGAGGTACAGAGCCTAGGCAATTTTAGCTCTGTTCGGATGAGGCTCCAACGAGGTAAACAAGACTGTTCCAACACTAAATAGCCCCAGTTCTTAGCTTAGTAGTTAATAGTTAATCAATTTTTGTCTGGTAAATTTCCTAATAAACTTAAGCTATCATGAGTAAAAACAATTTTTAAGAAAGGGGAAGGAACAGAGATATTAATAATTACAGACGAAGTAACTTCGCAAAAATCTTAGAAAAAGCAATTAATTTCCGCTTACACATTACTTATAATAGAAACAGGACAATCTATATAAACAATCACAATTTGGTTCCATCCTGGGCCAACACTATTTTTAATATTTATTGATGATGTAGAAATAATATATCAGACGAACTTTTCTCGTATGCGCAAATGTGATATCAAAATCACCAAAAAGACATAAATTATAAATAATTAGTCAGAAAACAGTAAAAGAACTAGAGGAATAGTTGTCTCAAAATTGGCTAATGTTTAACAATTAAAAACACAAATTATGAAATTTAAGAGGGAAAAATGCATTAAATAGTAGCTTATAAATCCCGTCAGATTCACACAAAGTATTAGGAATACACATTGATTCAAATTAAATTGGGGAGATGATATTCAATATGTAACACAAATTGATTTTCTTTTCACTATGCAATAAGCTTAATGATTGATGCAACATCTCTGGTAATATTTAAATTAGTATATTATGTCTATATTGATTCTATACTTAGGTATGGGATAGTACTTTAGGGATCCAGTTTCAAAACAAAAAACCGTCTTAACGTAAAAAATCATTTGTACGGACAACGGTTAAAGTGTCTTAGAAAACAAGCTGTATACCTTTTTTTTAAAAAAAATAGGCATTTTAACCGTCACGAGCCTGTACAATTTTGAAATTATTAAGCCATTAATAGGATTTTTCGCATAACAGTTTTGAAAATTTTAAACTTACCCAGGCATTCAACACGTCACAAACATTTATTTCAATTCCCAATACATATACTCACTCTTTTTAAACATAGACCAAAGTTCATGGCTATTAGAATGTTTAATAAACTACCAAAAAGAATCATTCATTTTTAAGGTTTGAGGTCGTCTAGACCTACACCCTGAACCCGCAGCCGCACCATGATAATTAGTTCTCTTGTATGGCCATACTGTGTTATTTATTCGTTTCAATGTTTGTTCGTGTAATGTATCCGTGTTTTAAGACCTTATTGTGACTTCCTAGGAGCGACAGCACGACTTAAGGCTTGACAATGACACCATGAGTGTCGAAACCGGTCGCCATCCTGACGACCAAGGATTACATCCGCAGCAAAAAGATATTTAACCTCCAGAGTAATTTGTAGTTGTGTGAATTTATTATTTATAGTTTACTTATTAACATGGCGGCACCCCTATCGTTGTACTTTGTACTGTTTAAGATGTTTATGGTTAAATAAGTTATTTTCATTTGAAAATATGAATACCTGCAATCCCATTATCTTTACATCCTAGAGAGACAAAAACAGTATATGTTTTATAGATTTATGTTTTTTTTTTTTTTTTAAGAGGTTGGCGGCCTCTTTTAACCTTGCATTTGCCCGTCCACATAGACTAAGCGCCCGTGCGTGGATCGTTAACAGCAAAGCAAGGAGTGAGCCGGAACATTACAAAGGTGAACTGTACTGATAAAATGTTATCGGCAGTGACCAGGATCCGAACCCACGACATCGCTGACTTGGGCCCGAAGTCCGCGACGCTACCGACTGAGCCACCGACTCACTAAATGATGTCTAGACAAAAAATAAATATCCCTGACGAAGGGATTTTCCCTATCCTACAAGTTTATAGTTATAAAATTAAATTTATGTCTAAAATTAAATGATTAACTGAGTTATGAATATGCTTACCTAGTCTTAGAGGACCAAATATATTAAACCCCACCAAATATAATTTGTAATGCTTTATCACCCACCCCAAACGTGTTTATTTGTTTGTAATACTACAAAGACCTCTTAAAAGACATATAATATCAAACTACCATTCATAACATTTTTCTCATTTGTTTCTCTTTATCTGAAAAATATTCGTATTAGCTAAAAAACAAACAGTTTGTATATTTAAAGAGTGTTTAATTCCAACCATATTAAACGGACAAAAACAATAAATGTTGTTTTCTTGTAAATTAATTCAAAAGATAAATCACAGTGTTATTATTTTATTGCCAAACCAAAATATAGAACTTTTTAAGTAGATAGCCAATTTAATTTTCGACGAGATTAAATAAGTAAAGAACCAAAGGACCTTGTAGATTGACTCAAAGACTACTAGAGTCATTGTAAGAGCATCTCTTTTGTTGATGGGAGACCTCCTCAAAAACCGTCGGTGAAAACCATTACTTTTTCAGTTACTTACAGTACAGTAACAGTTACAGTAACAGAGTTACTTAACAGCTTAGAGAATTTTTAAAACATTATAATTTTTACGACTGTTTAATGCCAATAACTTTGAGTGAATTAATAATATACTAGGTAATATATCTTCATAGGAATAATAAAAGAAAAATCCACTATTTATTTGGTTCTTTAACAATGTCATACATGTTTTAGTTACCTAATATAAAAGGAGGCACCGTGCAATAGAATGTAGTCGGTTAGGTACCAATTCAACTTATCTTGTGCATTACATTGTTTAAATATAAATTTTTAAACCTCATTTTATTACATAAATGAAAGCAGAAATAACAAATATTGTTAAAATTACAATCAACATAGCCTAGGCTAGTGATTTCAAAATATAAATCAAGAACAAGAATCCTGAATATTCTAAGTATGTGTATTCCTAAAGCAGACACCGTTTAAGAACACTTATAACAATAATATTCATTTTCGTCTACAAGTTACAATGCAAAACTTAGTTAGCACTTTTTAAATAATGAAATTAGCTTCAGTCATGGAGAATAATGAGTCAGTGTTACACTATGTCCAATAGCAGAATTAGATTACATTCCTATGAATTAAAACTACACACATTTACTTTAAATTTTTATTAACTTTAAATTTTACTTAAAACACATATATGGACTTTCCGAGCCTGGTAAAATACAGTTATATAAATTGTATATATGTAAATGTATTACAACAAATATGTTATTTTAAATCATTCAACAGACAGATTCATATCAGATAAGTTCGATATGCAAAAATTGAAATTAATTTATCGTATCAAAAATGGTTTATAAAAATCAAACTACTAAACCTTACTAGGTTCCTTTACACAGTTTTCTGCAAGAAGGTGACACATAACAGTAAGGTAATGTGGCCCAGAGTTACTACTAATGGCAACATACAACTCTACAAAAGCAGACAACTGGAAAACATAACTTTCAGTCGCACCTGAGACCTGGCAAAGGATACAAAGAGAAATATTGTTATGTATCTGGCTTAGAATCAGAACGTCGAGTGTTTTGTGTTATTTCCACCTAAATCTAAATGTCATGAGTCGTAAACTATACAATTGTTATGAAATGTACGCCAAATATGTAATACAAAATACAAAGCTATCAACGAGCGAAGTAAAGCGTATTTTTACCAAACACTATGCAAGAACTTTAAGCTCTTGAAATAAAATTATTTTCAATTTATTTTATGAGTCAATTAGGAGCCGTTGGGAATTCATTGGGGTTTAGCAAGGATTTGTGATCTCTAGACATCGCCAAGCACTCAGTATGTCAAACATAGACCAGGATCACGTACATGAGAGTATGTCAGTATGTCAGGTGGTAATATATTGCTTTCCGCACTCAGTATGTCAAACATAGACCAGGATCATGTACATGAGAGTATGTCAGTATGTCAGGTGGTAATATATTGCTATCCCCACTCAGTATGTCAAACATAGACCAGGATCACGTACATGAGAGTATGTCAGTATGTCAGGTGGTAATATTGCTTTCCATCCCACTGTCGGCCGCATTGAATGCTGGTACAACAGATTTTCACCTGTTTTATATTCATTTATCAAGTAAGTCCAAATAAATACATTTGAAATTATATATTTCCTTTTACAAATCCAATTTGGAAAAAAATCATAATCGTGTAAAATTTAAGTGTTACTAATCCTTTCTGAATATAAAGGTACTGTCGATGAATTATTTCCCAACAGAGATTTCAATTTAAAAGTACTGTAAGGATATTAGTTTTTAGTACCACTTCATCCTTGTAAGTAATACTTTATTCTAAATTAAACTAATGTTTTTGCTTGATAATATCTTTCTAGTTTTAGGCAAAATAGTATATTTACAACATAAATTCCGTCGAATCATGGATTTATATTTTATTCTCATTCCATTTACATTACCATCAACGATTAGAAAAACTGGTTTTCTATTATACAATAAAAAACTTCTCATATCTTTGAACTAAATGTAACAAGAACAACTATATTGTTATCCAAAGTAAAACAGTGTCAGTTATAAATCGTCAACAGTGTTGCACTAAGTTAACAACGTAGAAAACAATGTATCATGAACAACGTAAACACTTACTGAGGTAAACGAAAACTTTAATGAACTAAACTAAGCTGCATTGTACTGTGATATTTGAGATTAAGAGATCACAGTAGATTCTTTAGTATGTAGCCAAGTCAAGCTAACTAAAGAAGAACAATTGTATACCTTGACGATATTAAACAGTGTAGTTCGTCATTAAATTATAATTTCACATAATTAAATATTAATTATAGTTGTATGTACTCCAAAAACTACCCTTGTAATATAAAATTTCCTTTTCAAACGAATATTATGGTTTGGTTTATGCTTAGAAATTATTTTACAAAAAGACATTGTAATATTATTATTTTTTACTACACCACTGTGTTTTTATTTGCATACATTGACATTTGCATATTGCTTAACATGTTTTAGATTTATTTAGAACGTTTACAGATGTAAATATTGCCCTGCCACATCAAACCTGCAAACTAAGTGAATTATGATTTGTCTGATTGGATTGTTACTCAAATATCCCCATAAACATTTTGTATTATCTGTTCTTAAATAACATTAGTTTAAACGAGTACTTACAAATAACATTAGGTTAAACGATTACTTAGGTTTTCTGCTCAGAGAAATTGGAAGGGGTTTCTTGAATAAATGTGAATATTGAAGGATAAAATAAACAAATTGTCAAATGTTTTTCAAAATATATTTATGTAAAAGCAAACAACAACATTCTTTGTGTTTCTGTATAAGAACAACGCGAATTTTAAACATATAAATGTAAGTTAATTGTTTATGAACAACTACTTCCGTTGTTACATTGACTTGAAATGTAAGACATTATGCAAAGTGCAAGAGGCACTTAACGACGAACCGTATAAAACATGTTCTGTCAAGATTATAATACTGCATAAACTTGAATGTTCTATCATCATAAAGCGACTTAAGATTTTTTATTATTACTTCTTAGTTTTCTAAAAAAAACTGTACAGAAGAGAGAAATACGACAATATCTTATGTCAATTTGTTCTGTGGTTTAAGAATGTTTGTGATAAGACTAAGAATGATTACGTCACAAGGGAATGAAGATTCGTCACGGTATACCAAACTTGTAAGTTGTTACATTATGTAATGTCAGAGAAAAGATGCATTGTAACTTAGAAACGAAATTATATATAACTATGATAAATATATATATAAATGTATAAATCAGTGTTAGATTGTGTTTATATTAGCAATATATACATTTTTTTGGTAAAATATATGTTGAAAGAGTTTGACTCAGAGAAAAAAACCCCTTGTTAAAGATAAAATATTAGCATTATTGATTTTGGCATTCCTTTTAAAGTTTTCTGCCAAGAACAACAAGATATACAAATATAAATGTTTCTAAGCATTATTTATTTACTTTTATTGGAGAATTAAATTAGGAATTGAGTGATGACTGCTGTAGTAACACTAAACTAAGAAATATTTGTTATCAGTACCAGACCTCCACATCCGTTTATCATTCCTGATGTTGTTGGAATTGCGCCAAGTCACTAGCGCTCCATGTCGGCAATTGCCAGAACTATGGACAATTCAAGCCATTTTCAAGATTCAATTATTGGAAATACTAAAGAACTGCTAGTTTGATCGAGAAACCATTTGGCAACAGAAGTTTTATTTAAACAAATCTATTGCAACTGGTTTCAACTAATTTTGTGAATCCTATATCTATAAAATGGATTATATTAGCCAGGTTTTCACAGCAAAAACATTATAATCGTAGACATGATTGTACTTAATAGAAGTTGGCAATAATTAACTTTTTTATGATTTTACATAAAACTAATGATATATATAATTATGAATTTGCTACTAGCAAAGAAGAAGTTTCTACTAACAGAACCAGTTATAACAAAGGCATGTGGTTATTTAATAATTTATTATGGTATCAATAAATACAAATCAAATCTAGTAGAATAATTATTTCTTTGCTCATCGTTATAATAAGTGAGCATAGGAATGAGCATTTGGTTCCGCTTTTGATCCTTTGAACCTTTCCACACAAACATACACATCCATGAAATAACAACATCCCAAATTAATTGCAAATATAGTACAATCCTACTTTACATTGAAAATAATCGAATTAGGATGGATTTTACATCACACAAAACGTCATATACAATATAAAGATCACAATAGTAATATAAGTATTTTATTAAATATTACCAATTATTAGTTATGGATTATTGATGTAATAAATTATACGGAAAGGGATTTTCATATAAATCTGAGAAGACTGGATAATAAATCATTGCTCACCTTGTCTCACCCGAAAGGTGCTTAAAGAATTCATGATTGCTCTCTGCCACTTTATACAATAATTGTTTCGTACATGTAAGAGAGTAAAATAACTAAAAAAGGCAAAAGTATACCACGATTTCATTACAGCTAAAGATTATATTTTATTCGTATCTATATATAAAGCTCATAAGAAGGAAAACTGTGTTCAATTGGGTATCAACAGTATATTTCAATGAAAGGTCTTCATGTGAAACTTCCCCGAAAATCATAAATTTTGCATAAATCCTCTCCTAAGGGTATGAAACTCAATGAAAATGCTTTTTCAATCACACTTAAAATATTGCAATTATGCATAAACTGCTAGAATCATTTTTATTTATAGTTACATTCTTTACTTTTTCTCTGAGTTAATCTTTTGATTCTCGTTAAAGATGTTTACATTACGTGAAAGTTATTAGTTTTGATTCTGGCGCAAGGTTCAATACATACACAAAGGAGACTTTTATTTTAAAAAGCAGTATGCTAATTACGATTGAGATTTGCCTGTATAATTTGCTTGGTAAGTGTATGAAACTGGTTTTGTATACAGTACGGTAGGTTTAGAGACCCACATTATTCTCAAGGTTTTCTTGCCCCGTTGCGAAGCACGGGCATAACAACGAGTTTTAGATAAGGTAAATAGATTTTTACAGAAATACAAAAGCCAAAGTTAATATACGTTCTTGAACTATACATAGTTAATCAATTTATATCAGGCGAGCCGTATGTCAGAGGTGATGGAGTTATGATTAGTTATGTGATTAAGCTGTAGTCCTGTGTAATCTTAGTTTGATGAGATCTCATACTATGATCAATTGAGATAGATGAGTGTGTGCTTAGGAATTTACGCAAACCCTCAATATACAAGTTACAAACCCTAATGTGACTAAATTTTTTTTACTGAACACTATAATTATGTGTTTGTATATTCGTTCGTTCTCTATTGACTAGTTATTCTAAACAATAACAACTAAAAGCAAGAATTAGACGCAAATGCACATATATTTTAAGTTTTATATTTTCCGCAACACGAGGCGCGGAGCCAAGTCAGCTGTCTTCTGTTGTCAATTGGCTGAAACTCAGCCAAGTGACGTCATACTAGAGGCGCAGATATACGATATAAGCAATAAAGAGCAACTGTACCATGTTATACGTTGTCATACCTTCGCCTAACCTATGGAAATCTTATGTACAAACAAAATTGAAATATTCAAGTATTGCAAATGTTTTAGTATTAAGTGTTCAAAAGTTTAATTTAAAAAATGTTAAAATAATAAATTGAAAAATGAATTGTTAAGACTAATGTATTTCCTTTTTTTAGGGTACAGTATTTAAAAGCTATATATCATCAGTTTAATGGACTTGTAGACATAATAGATCTGTTATGATAAAATTATACTTGTTTTAACTGTTCTAATAAAGTATTTCCACGTGTTAAGTTATTCTAAAGAGATTTAGGTAAACAATCAACAGCAAACCACGTTCAGGCTTTATTTATTTTAAAGCTTTGATATTTAATCTCTTAAAGTTGGAAACTGGTTTATTGAGATAATAGTAACAATGCACTGCAGGTCTTACAGTTTGTTTGGTAAATATTTAAAATGCATTCTGTGATAGAAACCCACGTCATTCCCTTAACGCCAAAAGCAATATTTGCAATTAACAAAGTATTCATGGGCAAGATGTAATGCACTATTGTACATACTGCACGGATTGTTCCATGGCAAGATGAACAGTTAGCAGATTAAATCGTAAAGTAACCAAGCTACGTCGTGACTGGTGATAACTGTGAGGTAAATGGCGACGTTCCGTGTGTGAGGGTGATTCTACCCTGGGATATCACGGTGAGATTAAAATTGTATTGTATCCGGAAAACTTAATCAATATTATATGCATTGTGGTAACGAAATTGCTTTTCAAACATAGTGCACACCAGGCCAGCTTGTCTTAACTTATTTGATAATATTATTTTTGTTACTATTTCATGTGAAATATTTAATTACATTTTAATATTATGTAGCAAATGACGAACCCATTGCACTATAAAATGTTTAAAGGGTAATAAAGATTCTTATTCTTATTCTCATATAGAAACAGGTTGCTCTTGTAATGTTTTTTTTTCTTTGCTACGGTTAATGTTTATGTCATTACGACATAAAATTATTAATTGGATTTTTATAACTTACAGCAGAAAAGATAAACGGATTGTGTATGAAGTTAGGGTTTAAAATATGAAAAATTCAGTTTTTATGCAAAGAAAATATGTTTTGTAATAGCATAAAACCTATTGGCTTATAAATTATTGACCAAGCTTGATGATTGTGTTGAAATCCTATATGAGCTAATACCACTTCTCCTGAAACATTTTACTACCAATGAAGTGCAAAGTCTTCATAGGTACTTGTTGAAAAATAAGGTTTATTGGAAAAATTGAAACTTTTTCGTCCTTGAATCGTTTCCAAGCTATTGTAGCAGTTTCCCATTCCCGGACACTACAACATTGGCAGCTCGTTTGACGTTGTCCTTTGTTGACGTCACCAGCCACATTACACGTTATTGACTCCACATCTGACGTCAGCGATACAACACAACACTGAAACTACTTGGGCAAGAATAAGCTGCCGATAACTAGGCAAGAAATCCGATGTAAAAATTACTTCTCTGTTGAAAATATATGATGAGTATTATTGGAAAATGATCTGAAACCTCTAGCCTTAGATTCGAAACAGGGGGAACTGCATACGTCAATACATATCATTTTCAAACTAATTAACCTAATACTAATCTAATTGTCTTGGCCTTCAATTTTCAATGGCATTTTTTACCACAGCTTTAAAGGGTTCTGTAAATGTAAGGTGGTTATCAAAGACGCAAATTATGTGGCTCCAAGAGGGCTAGTCATTTTTTGTCATGTAAATAATATTTTTTAATTTGTTTAAAATGTTTAAAAATTATTAAGATTTTCTTATTAATGTTACAAATACTATTAGGCTCGGCACATCTAATTGAACAAAAAAATATTAGCATTACGTGTAAGATGGGCAATACCTCTCCCTATCTTACTTTGGCATCTTAGCACCTCAGTTTAGTGGTGCTATAACTTTATAGTTATATAGCACGACAAGTCCATAAAAATAGCATGACAATTTTAAATTAAGTGATAAATGAAGCCACATCTCAACTCATTTGTTTTTACAAACCAAGTGCTACCTTATCATACTAACACGGACTACCCCAGTTCATTTGAGGAGGTGGGAACAGGCTTATGAGAGTTTATGCGTTTAATCTTTGAAGCAGATGCTAAACAGGTGTTTTGTATTTCAACTCCAAGACTGTCTGGAAATAATTAGCTTCCTTATAATACAGCTTAATCCAAGGTTGTTGTGGAAAGCTTGATACTTCAGAAATACTATAACTTTAAGTTATGTGAAGTATGAAGTGTCAAAAAGTTATTTTAAGTTTCGGGGCTGAACTATTTTCAAACTATTTACAAACATGGTTTTTTTAACCATGTTTGTAATAACAAAAACATGGAAAAACTACAAGAAAATAGAGTCACTGGTTCAAGAAAAAATATAAACCAATGTATCATTGTATGATTCTTTGTGGATATTTCACCATCTTGGCAAGATAAAAGGCACTGCTGCAGTAAATAGCTGCAGTAAACTAAATTTAGATGCCAAAGAGACTAATCTGGCTTTATTATGCAAATTATTCTTAAAACTAAAACCAGACAAATACAAGGTGTTGAAAATATTGACTTGATTCCGGATATTATCTTTATCTAGTCTTTTTTAACCTGAATTTATAATAAAGAGTAATTTAGATTATATTTTCAGCCATTCCTAAGAGAAGTTTAAGTTTAGTCAAAATGAACTTTTCCTAAGTTATTGTTTTTTACTAAACTAATTTTTGGAAGGTATAAGAACTCTCTCTACCCATTTTCAGATGAACCTACCCAACACACACACATTACCCAACTACTCAATCTAACCTAACAAATCTATTTAGTTTTTTTATTTTTTCTCATTCACATTTTGTTTATTAAATAATCTAAAAACAGTATATAACAATATTAGGAAATAACAGTAATATTAGAAAGTATATAACAATTAGAATCAATTTTATTTGTGTGGTGTTTTTAGTGGCCCCTTAAACTTTATGTATGACAAGTGATTTCAGTTTTTTTCCAGGCTACCTTGGAGGCTTCGGGCTGATAAGTATTATTTGTTTGGTTTATATAGCATTGTTTGTATACTATTGTATGTTGTTTCAGGACATTTAATATCATATGTAGTTTATGTAGAAAAGAGTAAATGTGGAAAAGGTAAATGATGATTTAGATAACTTGAAAACGAGGAGAGTTCCCAAACCTCCCTAAATGTAGTGTACGAGGAAAAGTCAATTTTACTTCAGTCTGCAAAAGAATAACTAAAAAAATTACATTATCCATGGTTTATGATTGGAGTGATTCATTTTAATAAAATCAATCAATCAAATTATTTTCATCTTGCAAAATGTTTTGAAATTATTTGCTCATTTTTATCTAGTTCGCATTAAGATTACGGTTATATTGTAAAAGAAAAGAACCACAGAAGACCATGTGGATTGGCTCAAAGACGAAAAATCCATTCTGAGGGTGCCTCTTTTGTTAATGAGAGAGAGAAAGAGAGTTTTTTTTATTGCTGTCCAATTACTTAACGGATTTGTTGATTAATTGTTAAAAGTGCTATTGTTCAAGTTTAAGACTGTAAATATTGTATTAGGTTAAAAGAGGTCGTGAGTAACCATGTATTAAAGCTATTGAGAAAATCTTTGGAACGACAATTCTAATACCTTGACACCTTTAAAATAAGACGTATTTAAGACAATGTTATATGCACTCAATTAAATTAAATTTTTAATTATTTTAGAAATCAGATTGCCCCAGCTAACGGACAAGACTGAGTTCTTTGATTAGGAACAGTAACTTGCTTAACTTCTCTAGAATACCTTGAATATTCAAGATGTTGATTCGACGTGGTCCTGAATAATTATAGTATACTAGGTGAAACCCGTCGAAATCGACGGTTACTTTCGAGGCTTACGCAAATTCATCTAACTGTGATAAATTGAGTGAAATTATACATATTTTGAGCATTTGGCATTGATAAGTGTAAAAACAATAATGATATTAATTTCGTTAGTTACAAAATATGGTTGATCATTCAATGAATAAAATATAAAATATTTCTCATACTGTAGGCTACGTCATCGTAGTTGTTAGTATGCTATCTGGTATCTCTTCCTTTGGAAGAACCTTTAAATAGTATTAAAATCGTATTGGTGGATCTTTTGTAGTTAAACACTTCCGTGATTTCATCAGTGTAATGCAGATTAATCTATGATTTTATTTGAACAAAAAAATCTGTCTGTTGGGAAGACACGTTCTAACTTCAAAGGAAGGTATATCCGTTACAGTGTAAGTTTGATTTTCCTTCGTCACGTCGCGTCAGTTCATATCGTACTTCTGTGCCGATTAATAACACTCTAGCACAGTTTTGAGAAATTGGTTGTGGTGTTACTGTTATAGCTTGAATTCCTTGACATGGGGGATGTCAGTTAGTTGTCTCAGCCTTATCAGTTACATAAAGTTGTCAATATAATCTACGGAATGTTAGGTGTAGTGGAATATACTTGAAGTGAGGTTGGCTTTTATTCTTGAACTGTTAGGGGCCTCCTCATTTATATGGTCATGCAGCTTCATTGGCAACAAATAATGCAAATGACATAGTAAGAGCACAAAAAAATTCTTCCGTAGATGAATTTTCTGTTGGAGAAATGTAAAGCCGAATTATAAATATCACAATGCGAGTTTGAGCATTTTGTAACTATATTATATGGGTAAGTTACATAGATTTTTTAGGTTGCTGCTCAGTGCACTTTAATAATATATATTTTAGAGATAAATTAAATGGTTTTTGTTGCTGAGTAGCGCTAGTAAACATGCACAACCCTTTTCGTTAGTCTAATAACATTCAAAGGCTCTCTAAGAGTTCAAGTTCTTATTTTTACACATATATATATTATGTTTTCACTAAGCTTAATGAATACATCGAAGTAACCTCTCTGAAAAGTCTGCAGTATATTGCAGTTTTCCAGCTTAATTACTTTCTAAATATGCACATATTTCTACATAAATATTGTAAAATGTTTTATCCAGTTGCTGTAAACCACTATTAATTTAACAAAATATGGACACGGCTCAAATGGGCACCATGCCCTTCTGCACTTGTATTATTTTGTATTGTAATACACAATCGAAGATTTTTCCAATGATGGAAAGCATGTATGACAATAATCTCATGATGAACTGTCTAAAATAATATGATAAAATATAGGGAAAAGGTGTGAAAAAGGCAGACACCAACCCGTAAAATAGATATAAGATAGTTCAATAAGATACAATTGTAGGAGTTATTGTGATAAAATGATTTTCCACTCATCTCGTAATGGAACTTTATATTGCAACACAAATGATACAGAGAAAAATCAATTTAAAAATCAGAAAATAACATTGCAAATACTTCTTTTGGACAATTCAGTAACTCCCAATAAATGTGTGTTAATTAAAACACAATTTTAAAATTAACAGCTGTTTTATTAAAAAGTATTATCCACATGACCAAAATGTAAACAAATCTGTGGAGGGATCTTTAAAGGCTTCTGGGGCAGAGCCCTAAGCGAATTAACCTCGTTTTTCTTTTGATAACTCATCTACAGACCAAGGCCTTTCTTTGGACACCTCTACCAAGTTTCTACGCCCAGCCGTTCTCTCAAATTAATGGAGACAAAGTTTCCAATAAATATTTAGATTCCTCCATGTTAATCTTATGGGAGAAAACCCAACTTTGATGGAAGATCCTGACCAAACTAATAAAGATATCAAAAAAACGAAAAACACTTTGCAAAACTACAGATCAGGGCAATTTTTTTGACACTTTAATCATCAAAATCGGTCCAAAAATGAGGGAGTAGTTCTGTTCACAAAAATCGGCTTAGCGTATTATATATATAGATTTAGGTCAAACTAATTTGCTCTGTTATATCTATCAACTATTGATTTAAGAATAAAAACCAATCTATTTCTTGAACAAATCTCTCGGTAGAAATTGTGGAAACAGGGATTGATATAATATTAACAGTGTAATTAATCTCAAATGACTATTATGTCTTGAGAAAAATATGCTAGAATCGCTGCAAAATATAATTTACTATACAAAGTTATTACCGAAAAAGAAAGTTAACGTATGATGAAATGAACCAACACAGAAAGTGTATACAGCCATTGACTATAAACTGAAAACAAAAATTAATTTTTTTCACATTTGTATTAATGGTCACATCCATTAGAAGGCATTTAGGCAACAGATTTTATCAGTTACCAGATAAAACCCTTCTAAAAAATATTTAAATATTTAAAAAAAACTTCACAGTTAAGATTGATTATTGATGATATAATTTTGCATTTTCATGTGGTGTTGGATTGGATATTAGCAAAGATTTTCAATCACCACATCAGAGAGTGCTTAATCTGGCAAACACAGACTAGGACCTTGAACAAGGGACAGTGTCAGAATGTGATCAACTGCTTTGTTCTGTCAGTCACAGTAGCCTGCTGGTACAACTAATATTTCCATGTTAAAAAGGCCAAAAAAATATTTTCTTTTTAATAAAATCCAAATAATTTTAAAACATTTATTTTAATAACAATGATTTTTTTTGTGAAAAAAAAACTACTTTTCCAAGATTAAATATTGCAGGAATGTATTTTCGTTGATAAAACTGCGAATGAATTGCGTTACCACAGCATTTTTAGTTTCCCGTCATGGAGAAATTAGGTAATATATGTGTCAAAAATTGTTTGGATATTTTTTTAAGGTGTCCTCTTTTACCTAACATTTGCCTGTACTTGTAGGCCACAGAGGCCTGTGCGTGGAAAGTACACAGAAAAGCATGGATAAGCTGAAACCTACGATATGTAACAATCCATGGATTATTGTATGTTGGCTGAAACAAGGGTTAACTTTACTCCATTTAATTTCGTTTTGCCATAAGAGCCAGAAGCTCCCTGACTGCAAACCCGGTACCTATAATTAAACATACCCGGGCCCCATGATGTAGGCCGAATCATACGCACCGACCCTTGGCACACCATGGGAGGATGACTTAAGGTCATCAGGCTCACCGGCTGCCGAAGCAGACCCTTCGGAAAAAGGGTTGCCCCTCAATCCTAACCAGGGATACCGGCTACTTGTTTAAGCGTCACTCCACCTGGGTTCCACTAGGTACAAAGCCCTAGAGGAACATAATGGAGCGCCCCGACGCATTTAGTGCAAGCAACACTCGGGACCTATCTAATCCCTGACAGACAGAACCCGCCATCATAGCCGGAAGGAAGGGGACCGTCAGCAACCCCAACCTCCCATTTACACCACTACCCGATCGAGGCCTTACCCAGTTGCTGGGAAACCAGAGATAACCAGAGCGAGTGAACTGTACTGATAAAATTTAAAGTAGTGACAGGAAACATGATCCGAACCCACGATATCGCTCCCTTGGGCATGTCTGTAGGTGCTACAGACTGAGCCATTGACTCATCATTATTACTGAATTTATTTTTTTCAATAGTTTTTCTTTTTATATAATTATTAAGAAACTATTTGTCTGTGAAAGATGTTATTCAACCAGACATTGAATGATCACTGCTGCAGCAACGCAAAACTAAGTTATAGTTGTGATCAGTAACAGACCTCCAACTCCGTTTATCATGTTGTTGGTATTGAGCCAAGTCACTAGCGCTCCATCTCGGAAACCATTGGGAAGACCAATTAACATAATTTTCAAGACTCGATTATTGGAAATACTGTATTCTGGAGTAATAATCATTCAACTCATTCATTTAATTGAAAGTAACAATTTGATCAAAGAAAACTACAACTGAATTGTTTTTGTATTTTGGATAGGATTATATAAAACTGGGGAAACAAGTCAATCGTGGACAATATTTTACTTAACATAAATTTGATCTAACACAAAATTAATTATGGTAAGAATTAGAAATTGGAAAAGTTAGATTGACAGACATGTCTTAACAGCCCTGGTTACAGTTTAGTGACAGATAAGATAATTACCAATAATTGTCAATGTTTTCAGCACACAACAATATGTTAGAATTAATGAACTCTAAGTTTTAGCTATAGTAAGTTCTAATAGCATTTCTTTTTATTGTACTTTTATATTTTGTGCACACATTTACCACTGAAATCCTTGTAAATCAACATCGCAAATGTATTACTAACAGCAAAAAAGTTTAAAACATCACAAATATCAAAACTAAAACTTTTTGTAATCTGTTTGTGGTCCGATTACAATGAAATGTTATATCAGTCACTAAACATAACCTTTTTACTGTATTAATCAGATATTACTATTTTAATTTTAAAAGCAGTATTTTTTAATTGATTTCAAACTATAAGAAGTGTTTAAATTAAAAAAAAAACAACAAAGCAACTTATAAATTTATAAATAACTATTAAATAAGGAAAAAATCTATTAAAAGCCAAGATTGATTGGATTATTTGACAGTACTAGATGCTAAAGCAATTCAGCTTGACTCGCCTGAGTTATCCTTGAATACTCCTCATCCCAAATGATGCTTAATATTGCAAGTATATTTAATTAAGATTGACTTCAGGATGAGAAAATTTTACTAATACCATTGTGTTTCAGATATCATTGTAGACAGAAAGATAACAGCATGTTATTTGATACATCCTAATCAAAATTGTTGATTAAATATATGTTTCAAACCATGGCAGTTGTTTGAAAGCATAAAATTGTTCAAAGAATCTATTTAAGGCTTATCTCCTCAGTTTCTTCTATGTATTGATTTATTTGTTAAACGTTGACTTTTATATAGGCCTACATTGTCATTTGATAAAAACTTTTATGTAACCTGCTTGTCTTTCAATATTAGAATGATTATGTTTGCTACACAATGTTATGATTTTCAAAAGCAATTAATAAAAAAAATCTAAAATAAATACCAAATAGCTTTATGTGTATTAAGAGCGGGAATAGCACTAAGTACGTCATTGTCTCACTCGGCTATAAAACTACATGCGGCCATCTACAGTTCTCGAGCGATAGTTTGCTTTTTTAAGGTTATATCATAGCGCTTGTTAAATAACGTTCCGGATCCATGGCTGTGATTTGTCTAGAAACTACAACTAGGATATCAGCTGATTAGCGAGCGGGAATCATACGTTCCAGATCTAGAACGGCAATGAGCTACTTCGCGTTCTGATTACTGGTATAGTAATGGGATCATTTCCATGTGGTGGTAGGGAAAATTAATTTCAGAAACGATTCTTTTCCTTTGGATAAAGTAGCTTGCCAAATTATTTTTACATACTGCGTGTTGAAAATCCCGGAACGGTTTAATATAGTTTTGGCCACTATTTATAAAATAGTACAAACTGGTATAGGCTACCTATACACACATAAAAATCTACTTGTATTTTTAACTCGTTTTTTTCATCTCATAAGTAATAAGTGAAAAATCTTAAGTTGATTTGTAAATTAATTTAAGGTCCTTATTACAAGACAATTATGCCGCGAACTTGGAGATTGGAAGTGATGCTTAGATTTTGACCTACCTTGTCCGTACTTATGGTTATGGTACTTAATGTAACGAAGTTAGTAAATATGTGGTACGGTGAGTGAAAGATACTTTATTCTACCACAGCTATGTTATCAAAGATAATGCTGGAAGAAATCCACAACTCATACAATCTTTCCACCCACCATAACCCCTACAAGCTCATTATTAGTCAGCTGGAGCTTTCGCAATGCTTATCTTGTAAAATATTGCTTGTTATTCTTGACAGCGACGCATTCATAAACGAAGCGCGATAAGAAAGAAAACACAATGATTCCACTGAATGCATTGTTTAATATTTTTCACTGCTTAGAGAAAAATTGCATTTCGTAAACGGTCAGTAAAAAAAGATTCTTACAAAATCACAGAGTAAGGGTAAAAGTAAGGGAACAAATCTTAGTGATTGTGAATTTTATATTGAAATTAAAAATAATTACGCCCAAACCAAATAAATTAGTATAATCTTTAATCTAACAAGTATATCAAACAATTAAAATCTTATAATTCAAAATATTATACCACCATGACTATTTTGCTCACCTTTGGTCCAGGAATGGACAAAAAGGAAAATTGGTAAGGCAGAAAAGGTAGGTAGGGATTTTAATTAGTATTCAAAAATGTATTTAAATTATTAGTATACAATTTACTTATTTAAATGTATGATTACACTTGAAATGCCTTATTCTTTTTCCGTACTTTTTGGTAATTTTGTACTCGTCCCAAATGCTCAATGGAAAGTAGTTGTTACCATGCTTCAGACAAAACTTTAAACTATTCTATAGCACGACTATTCTTTTAAAAACCTTATGATTCCGTCCACATTGATTTAAATACGTATTACTACTGTTGCAACTGTGAAGGTATGTGAGTTTTCTAATAAAACTTAAACCTATGCAACTGTTTCATCAGCAGCTGTATTAGAATACAACGTACCTGTTTAGCATCTTCACTGTAGATTAAAAACATAAACTCTCATAAGCCTTCTCTCTACGGTTGAAATATACAAGCTACGTCAATATTAACTTCATCAACCGGTGCTGAGTTTATATAAAGATTTGTTTTGAAGAAAGTTTATGAAGCTTATTTCTATTTTACACATGCCTAACTAAAGTGAAAAACAGTAAGATCTTTGTTAAATTCAAGACTTTAATAATTATAAGTCACAATTTCAATTTTTCAAAATATCTTGCATCATCTAAAGAATCCTGAAAGATCATTATATTTTTCTTCATATGTATAAGATTATAACCATTTTGTGACAAATGTATTTAAATATAATGAAATTGTATATAATCATCGTATATGATTCCAAGAGGATACTAGGTATTTCTATTTGAAATTTAAATGGTTATTTTGTTGTTAAATGGTAAAAATAAACACATAAGAGTGGTTTTAACATAAATCATTAGTTGAGTTATTTCATTGTTCACATACTCAGTAAGCTAGAGTCAGAAGCTTTTCTTTAGTTATGTGGTAGTTTCTAAGACTCTCAAAAACACTGGACTCCTGAGACGACAGCTAAGTTCTTGAAGCGAAAATATTTTGATCAAATTCCTTTATAACTTGAATTATTCTAAAACTCCAACATTTTAAAAGTGAGACATTGTTAACTTTTATGGACCTTAGTTTATAATACGATTTCTAGCATTAGAACATTCTTATGATTTTTTTTGCAATATATTTTAGTTGCATAAAAACATTGCACTCACATCTGAGACTTATTTAAACACAATTATACTTTCCATTGATAAAAAGTTTTAAAAGCTTTATTTGAACCAGTTATGAAAATAAATGAGCTAACAGTAAGGTAACTCTCCACCGTATTGTATATTGCCTCAAATGGCTGGCTGAGGAAACCCAAAGTGTAAAAGTCGGTTCATAAACTGTCTTAACTACTTTACCTCTACTTCTCTGTTATGCTTTGGTTGAAGGTCGCATACATGTTTGTAGCCGTCAAAAACACATATCTATAATAAGTATAGTACTCAATTTACGTAAATCTTTATTTATATTATTTGATTACCCAATATACTTTGGCAGTTAATAAGTATCTTGCCTTGTAATTATAAAGTAATCACTATTAAAATTGGGAAATTTACACTAGGACAATAACATGTTATTAGTTTGCTATAAACCAAGATATCCACCGATATAGAGAGGTTTTATCACACAATAAATCTTTAAATTATATTCCTTCGACATAAACTTTTATACCAAACAAATCTTAAGTTTATTTTTGAGCTATCTAACATAGCATCTTTAAAACTGTAAACCTCTGGTTTGCTAGGTTATTGCAATTGTGTTTGAATTGAACATCCCCTGTTACATGGCTTTGAAATAATCCTCACTGATCACGAGTTAATATACTCCCTGGGACAACGTCGAAGCTATAACTCAATCACATAACTAATCACAATTACTGTATCTCTGATACACAGCTTGTACGACAGAAACTCGTTGACTTGAGCTCACCTCAGTGAACAAACAGAGCTAATGACTTACAGCAATCAGTGGTAATTAATCAGATACTGATTAAAGGAGCTTACCGTAAGCAAGAACATAGCATTTGAGTATTATGAGAAACAAGTAGAGTACATGGAAGATATTCCTAGTTACGGCGTTGAAATAATGATAAAACTATACATATAGTTCATTTCAGTACACTTAAAAAAAACCAGCAATAACAACTTTATAAGTTCTTATAATCTATCATCATAAAAATCATGTTACTTCAGGGCTTAAGAATAGTTTGTCTATTTTGTACACTCTAATGTTTAGCATTGTAAAGCTGAGGTATTTTAAAATGTAAACAAAACAAAAGTTAGTATTGTTACTTTCAAACCTATTTAGGAAACAGCCAACGAGAAACCGACTTTATAAGCTCAATTAAAACCCCCCTTAAAAGGGAGGCATATCCCTGGGTTAGTATGGGAACGTAGGTTTTAGTGGAGCACAAGGAACGTACAGAGAAAAATACATTTATTTCATTGATAAAACAGAGCGTAATGAATAAGCTAAAACACACCCGTCAAGAAATATAACCGAACTAACTAACTAACCGATACATCAGAAAAGATAAATTCAGTGGAGTAATTTAACTATTCATGCGTGTATATGCATCTAGAAAAATTTCTGTTGTGTACCAAAGATATCATATGTGTTAAAAATTATATGAAACTTAATAGGATCTGACAAAGTGTACTTAGAAATGAAAATGGAATTTAAATTTATCCTCCTTTACGAAGTAAGATTAGGACGCTAGTAAAAGAAGCTTACGTCTTACAGCAGTCGAGATAAATTTGCATTTGTTGGTGTTTGTCATTTAAGTCTTGGGTCAGGAAGGGTTTCTACTTAAATTTTGGAAAGCACTTGACACTGAAAGTGCCAATCTTTGTTTTACTTATGTTGTTCAGATCAGTGTATACAGTTTGAAGATATAATGCAAAAAGTACATAAAAATATGGTTTTTACTTGAAATCTAAAAATTCAAATCACCACTAATTTTAAATATTAATATTTGAGGTTATTGTTATTCGTGTATCGTAGGAATTTTTGTTTTTGCCCTTAATAGTACAAACAGACGATCTCTCATCAAACCCCTGTTGAAGAAAGTTTCATTACTGATTAATTAATAAGCCTAAATTCAACATGTTTGTGTAGCAAAACTATAGCCTCGCATTTAATTCCAAATGTTAGCACTAGTTCCCTATTTTAAGGAATACTGAATTTACCACATATACATTGTTCTCGTCCTGTACAGTTTTCCAAGCCTTTATTAACCTTGGTCTATTATACAGTACGACCGAGACATAACAATCCCTGTCTAGTTATAATACGCTGGGGATGTCATCGTTATCATTATCCTTATCTCTAAAGCCCTCTTTGTAGCCTGTCAGTAACAAATAAAGTTGGTCAATGACGAATAAATTAGGAACGGAAATAATTTTTATAAATATTCATTGGACGATTTTTGGCAGAAGGTGCTTCTTTCTACGGATATTACTCGCCATTTCCAAGCAATAAGAAAACAGATTTTTGTATAATTTTTGTTGTTGTTTTAAGACACATATTGGACCACTCAAACTTACCAGATTGCATTGAATAGCTAACTATAAATTATCTTGTATATATATATATACTGTAAATTATCTAAATGTGTGTTCATATTTTTTTATACTTAAATGCAATTTTTTTTTATTGTTTAGGCATAATCTTTCCATATTAATTTTTTTCCAACGGGGATAAAATATTGTTTTGTGGTAAAATATTGTTTTGAGGTGAAATATTTGTTGAGGTAAAATATCGTTTTGAGTTAAAATATTATTGTTTTGAGTTGAATTTGTGGTAAAATATTGTTTTGATGTGAAATATTGTTTTGTGGTAAAATATTGTTTTGAGTTAAGGTGATCCATTGTTTTGAGGGAAAATATTGTTTTGTGGGTTTTTGAGGAAATGAATTGTTTTGAGAAAAAATATTGTTTTGAGGTGTAATACTGTTTTGTGGTAAAAAATTGTTTTTGAGGTGAAATATTGTTTTGAGGTGAAATATTGTTTTGTGGTAAAATTTGTTTTGAGATAAACTATTAAATATTGTTTTGAGGTGAAATATTGTTTTGAGGTGAGGTATTTTTGAGTAAAATTATTGTTTTGAATTAAAAATATTGTTTTGAAGTAAAATATTGTTTTGAGGGTTTTTGAGGTAATGCATTGTTTTTAGGCAAAATATTGTTTTGTGATGAAATATTGTTTTGTGTAAAAATTATTACACTATTAAAATTACACTATTACACTATTACACTATATTATTAAATTATTATGTATTGTTAAAATTTGATTTGGGATAAAATATTAAATTTTGTTTTGAGGTGAAATATTGTTTCGAGGTGAGGTATTTTTTAGTAAAATTATTGTTTTGAATAAAAATTATTGTTTTGGGTTAAAAATATTGTTTTGAGGTGAAATATTGTTTTTGGATGAAATATTATTTCGAGTTAAGATGATCCATTGTTTTGAGGTAAAATATTGTTTTGAGGAGTTTTGAGGTAATGCATTGTTTTGAGGCAAAATATTGTTTTGAGCTGAAATGTCGTTTTTACCGGAAATATTGTTTTGAGGTTAAATATTGTTTTGTGGCGAAATATTGTTTTGAGGTTAAATATTGTTTTGTGGCGAAATATTGTTTTGTGGCAAAATATTATTTTGAGGTGAAATATTGTTTATGGTAAAATATTGTTTTGAGGTGAAATATTGTTTTGTGGTTAAATATTGTTTTCAGTTGAGGTGATTCAGTTGATTGTTTTGAGGTAAAATATTGTTTTGTGGGTTTTTGATGTAATGCATTGTTTTGAGGTAAAATATTGTTCTGAGATAAAATATTTTTGAGTAAAATTATTGTTTTGATGTGAAATATTGTTTTGTGGTAAATATTGTTTTGAGGTGAAACATTGTTTTGGGGTGAAATATTGATTTGAGCTAAGATGATCCATTGTTTTGAGGTAAAAAATTGTTTTGAGATGAAATATTGTTTTGTGGTGAAATGTAGTTTTAAGGTGAAAAATTGTTTTGTCGTAAAATATTGTTTTGAGGGGAAATATTGTTTAGGGGTAAAGCATTGTTGAGTTTAATTATTGTTTTGAGTTTAAATATTGTTTTACGTGAAATATTGTTTTGATGTGAAGTATTGTTTTGAGGTTAAATATTGTTTTGTGGCGATATATTGTTTTGAGGTGAAATATTGTTTTGAGGTGATCCATTGTTTTGAGGTAAAATATTGTTTTGTGGGTTTTTGAGGAAATGCATTGTTGTGAGGTGTAATATTGTTTTGAGGAAATGCATTGTTTTGAGGTAAAAAATGTTTTTGAGGAAATGCATTGTTTTGAGGTGAAATATTGTTTTGAGGTTAAATATTGTTTTGTGGCGAAATATTGTTTTGAGGTGAAATATTGTTTGAGGAAAAATATCGTTTTGAGTTAAAATATTGTTTTGAGTTGAAAGAAAATATTTGTGGTAAAATATTTTTTGAGGTGAAATATTGTTTTGTGGTTAAATAATTTTTTCAGTTGAGGTGATCCATTGTTTTGAGGTAAAATATTGTTTTGTGGGTTTTTGAGGTAATGCATTGTTTTGAGGTAAAATATTGTTCTGATGTAAAATATTTTTTGAGTAAAATTATTGTTTTGATGTGAAATATTGTTTTGTGGTAAATATTGTTTTGAGGTGAAATATTGTTTTGGGGTGAAGTATTGTTTTGAGGTTAAATATTGTTTTGTGGCGAAATATTGTTTTGAGGTGAAATATTTTTTTGAGAAAAAACATTGTTTTGAGTTAAAATATTGTTTTGAGTTAAAATATTGTTTTGAGTTAAATTTGTGGAAAAATATCGTTTTGATGTGAAATATTGTTTTGTGGTAAAATATTGTTTTCCATGGTGATCCATTGTTTTGAGGTAAAATATTGTTTTGTTGGTTTTTGAGGAAATGCATTGTTTTGAGATAAAATATTGGTTTTTTAAGTGTAATATTATTTTGAGGTGAAATATTGTGTTGAGGTAAAATATTGTTTTGAGGTAAAATATTGTTTTGAGGTGAAGTATTGTTTTGAGTAAAATTATTGTTTTGAATTAAAAATATTGTTTTGAGGTTAAATATTGTTTTGTGGCGAAATATTGTTTTGAGGTGAAATATTGTTTTAGGAAAAATATCGTTTTGAGTTAAAATATTGTTTTGAGTTGAAAGAAAATATTTGTGGTAAAATATTTTTTGAGGTGAAATATTGTTTTGTGGTTAAATAATTTTTTCAGTTGAGGTGATCCATTGTTTTGAGGTGAAATATTGTTTTGTGGTTAAATAATTTTTTCAGTTGAGGTGATCCATTGTTTTGAGGTAAAATATTGTTTTGTGGGTTTTTGAGGTAATGCATTGTTTTGAGGTAAAATATTGTTCTGATGTAAAATATTTTTTGAGTAAAATTATCGTTTTGATGTGAAATATTGTTTTGTGGTAAATATTGTTTTGAGGTGAAATATTGTTTTGGGGTGAAGTATTGTTTTGAGGTTAAATATTGTTTTGTGGTGAAATATTGTTTTGAGGTGAAATATTTTTTTGAGAAAAAACATTGTTTTGAGTTAAAATATTTTTTTGAGTTAAAATATTGTTTTGAGTTAAAATATTGTTTTGAGTTAAAATATTGTTTTGAGTTGAATTTGTGGAAAAATATCTTTTTGATGTGAAATATTGTTTTGTGGTAAAATATTGTTTTGAGTAAAGGTGATCCATTGTTTTGAGGTAAAATATTGATTTGTTGGTTTTTGAGGAAATGCATTGTTTTGAGATAAAATATTGTTTTGAGGTATAAAGTAGATATATAATCCTCCATCTTAACTACTACTTACACTACTTTTGTACATGCAGTGGCTGAGTATGAAACGGCGACTTGTACGGTGTACGCTGGCGACCTTGTCTGGCGCAGTGTCTGGGCGACATGTGGTCGTCCTTGTCTCTGTGACCGAGTGCACTGGGCCACAAGGTGTATATTGCAATATGTAGGTGACCGACTGCACTTAATGCAACCAGGTAAAATTAGGTGACCAAATTGCGAAGTCAGGGTAAACCCCTTAGTGTGGATTGGGTATAAATGCATGTAGAGAAGAATATGCAGTCAGTCACATCATGTCGAGGTTTGCGGCACTCTTTAAGTTTGATAACGAGGAGGAGGCGATGGCAGCGTTGAGATATATACGAGCCCGCTACACGGTGAAGGAGTCTAGATCGTACGAGATCACCGAGGTGGTCTCCAATTATACTCCAGGTTAGTAAATAAACAAAATCATGATTTAGAGTATTTATTGAAAAATCTGAACATTAGGGGACCTTCCGGTCTTACCGGTACATTTAACTTTGTACCCGCCAGCTGCTATCGTGTCTATCTCAGCTTGAGTCAGGTTCAAAGCGAAGCGTTTCGGTAGGAACACAATGTGTGGCGTCCTGTCAAATATTATGTCTAGAATCACACTCGTGCCGTACTCCCGGTGAGAATGTAGCCTCGCACCAGTGATTGGATAACCAGCTGGATCGATCAAATCTGATATAGCTGCCCTCGGCGGACCTCTGCTTACTTCCAAATTGTTCAATTTTGACTTGAAGTCTGACATTGTACTGTAAATAAAAACCATAATAGAGTTAGTTGATTACAGACTGGGTTTATATAATTTAGGGTAATGGGTAATACTTTGTGATGGTCAGTTGGATCGTCTAATGTGATATATTGTAAAGTTATACACAAGTAGTAAAGTAGTTGTGTTTACAAATTGTACTTGTTCAAGTAGAGAACATAACTACTGTATAGTCAAGATAATCGTCTGCCAGCATATGGTAGTAAAATACATTATGTATAACTTGTACGAACAACTGTTAGACTTATGTAAAACAAATATAGATTTTAAAGAGTATTATACTATGTTGATTAAACAAATTTGATCCTAACTAAAAAGTCAGTATTCACTTTAACGAATAATATAGGGATTTATAAAATCAAATGTTGATAATAAATACACGAGTCCCTTTAAAGTTTGTATAATTGTTAGCAGGTTTATGTACACATGTTTAATGTCCAAAACGTACACCACTTTGTATGTCAAAATATATTACTAAAAATATGTTTGTGTATTGAATGCAAATAATGAAATTATTGGATCACGTTGACTAATATAATCAATCTACGAGTGTCTCTAAAGTAACATTTGTTAGGAGTATGGTTCACGTATACAAAGTCAATCTGAAACGTATTTGTTTATAACACGTTGTCGATAAAACAAATATATCTTTAAACGTATTTGTTTATAATACGTCGATAAAACAAATATATCTTTACTAAACTTTCGATAAAACGGGTTTTAACGGAACGTTATTAGTTGATAGTGCTAATACAATAAATATATGAATCTCTATGTATAAACGAGTACTGTAGTATGGAAATTATAGGAAATAAAACCACACTTAGAAATACAACACTTGCATAAACACAAGGGTATGAAACAATGGACTGTTTTGTGCATGGTTTCTTGTTATAACAATTAATTTCAAGTGTACGGTTTATGAGTGAGTGACTAAAAGCTTATGGAGAGTGTGGTTACAAACTACTAAACTTATCAAGTGTCACGACAACTTAAAAATATACACTAGTCAAGTGCAACAGTGTCTATATAGCCAGTCAGTTGTATAAACATATTTATATATTTCAGCGGGTTTGATGGCGGCAGTAATGCGCTGTGAGACAACGCAGAGATATGACGTGCAACTCTGCAGAAAAAGAAAACCTACAGCGGTAGTAAGTGGAATTCAAGCTGTCCGGCGGAGATTTACGCCTCCGCCGGCACCGCTGCCGCTTGCAGCAACCGCGCCGTCACCGCTGGGGTCAGATCCACCGCTGTCGCCGATGCTGCTCTATCCACCAGCTCCACTGTCGCCACAGCCGTCGACATCATGGTACACCCCGCCGCCACCGCCGCCTCTACCACTCACGCCGCAGCCGTCGCGGTATACCCCGCTGACACCTCAACCACTCACGCCGCAGCCGTCGACATCATGGTACACCCCGCCGCCACCGCCGCCTCTACCACTCACGCCGCAGCCGTCGCGGTATACCCCGCTGACACCTCAACCACTCACGCCGCAGCCGTCGACATCATGGTACACCCCGCCGCCACCGCCGCCTCTACCACTCACGCCACAGCCGTCGACATCATGGTACACCCCACCGCCACCGCCGCCTCTACCACTCACGCCGCAGCCGTCGCGGTATACCCCGCTGACACCTCAACCACTCACGCCGCAGCCGTCGCGGCAAACCCCGCCGCCACCAGAAATTATTAATATTTCCTCTGACGAAGATAGTCTAGATGGACTATTAGCTGAAGCTTCAGCTAGTAGTTCATCTGGCTATGTGTCGTTAGAGGACGATTTTTTATTTGATCTTTTTAATTAAAAAAACCCAAACCAATAGCTCTTGTTATTTCTTATCCTGTCAATAAGTAAGTGTGTACGTCTGTGAGCAGAGTGTAAAGTATTGTCAAAGTGTAAAAAGTTGTGAGTAGGTGTAAAAAGATAAATCAGTAGCACTTACCAAGAAGGTGTGCAGCGGATGTGTGTGCTAAGCAAACTGTGCTTTCGTAGCTTGAACCGATAGTCTTATAAACCCGCAGTTGAGACCCCCCTCCCTATTCCGGGGTGGGGCGACCCACTGATCTGAATAAAATTTAGGACATGGCCGAGGACTGAAAATCTAGATCTTGGTCAGTAGGTTGAGGACTGATTGAGGTAAGTAGGTCGAGGACTGATTGTGGTCAGTAGGTTGAGGACTGATCCCGGCCAGTAGGTCGAGGACTGACTGGTTGATGTCAGTAGGTCGAGGATTGAGAATCTAGAACGAGGTCAGTAGGTGATGTAAGTATGTCATGGATGTCTAATCACAAGGTCGGTCCACCCTAACCACCGAGCATAAAAGAGCCGAGCAGTTCTGTGGATCGGCACACAACGATCCGCAGAGTGTCAAGCGACACATGGATTTTTTAGAGTGCACCATATGCCATGAGGCATACTTCTTAACAGAGGAATCCTTAGCGAGGCACCAGCAAATGTGTCTTGCTACCAAAGGGTACACAAGCCGATTCCGAAAATTACGACGACAACGACGACGCAGCCCTGGTAATCCACCTCCGGCCAAACAATCAAAAGGAGTAAGGAGTCGTAGCAGCAGCAGCAGCAGCAGCAGCAGCAGTCCACAACGCAGCAGTCTACAACGCAGCAGTCTACAGCGCAGTAGCAGTCTACAACGCAGTAGCAGTCCACAACGCAGTAGCAGTCTTCAACGCAGTAGCAGTTCACAGCGCAGTCCACAACACAGCAGTTCACAACGGAATAGCAGTCTTCAACGCAGTAGCAGTTCAAAATACAACAACAGTGCTCAACGCTTACAACATAGCAGCAGTAGTATACCATCTCCAAAGCTGAAATGGCATCTCAAACGTGGTCTTCTAAGCTGTCGTGACTATACGATTGACAACCCGGACAACTACTACAAAGACTCAAAGGAATTCCTAGCATCGGCTCTTCCTCTGGTTGAAAAACTACTGCGTGAGGAGCTGAAGACAACGCATAGCCTAAAATTTAATTTGGTGTTGCTGTCCTACTTCAACCATCTACACGAAGGCATCCTAGAGGAATTCAACTTTAAAACCACAACTAGGGCTATCTACGGGGGCTCTGACGATCTTGAGGATATGCTGGCGCAGGATGGTGCGAAGCTGCTTGCGGAACAGTCCGAGTTTGAGGGCAAAGGTAGCGGCTGGAGTCTGGATCATCCGTCTAGCTTAACTATAAGAGTAAGTAGATTTACATTTAAGAAACCCACTGGGAAATCATATACTAACCTACCAAAAAGAATCAGCCAACGCAAAGCAACCATAAATATTCAAAATAGGGACGAAAAATGCTTTATGTATAGTGTTCTTGTAAAACACCTACCCGATGTAAACGTTAACTCCGTTTTAAATGAGAGTCACTTTGAAAACATCAAAGATCACTATGATTTTAAAAATCTTAAATTTCCGGTCTCAGTATCGTCTATTAACATATTCGAAAGGGACAACCCAAACACATCAGTGAACGTATTCGAAACAGCTCCGGGTTGTGATATAAGCCCTTTACGTGTTGTTGACGAAAAAGATGATCATATTGATTTGTTGTTGTACCGGGCTGGTGCTAACATCTCACATTATGTATACATCACGGATTTTGCAAAGTTGATCAGACCGCAGGTGGCGGCTGGCCACAATCAAATCGTCATATGCAAACGGTGTTCGACACACCGAGAAGTTAGAAAGTGTAAAATGGGTCCCAAAATATGGCTCGAAGATCATTTGCGGCTTTGTAAAAAATTCAAACTTGCTACCACACGTCTCCCGAAAGAAGGGGAAAACCTTTTGAAATTTGAGGAATTTGAATACCAAATTCCGGTCCCAATTATTGTCGTTGCTGATTTTGAAGCTACGTTAGTGCCGATTGTGGGGTCTGATCGTTCGTACCAGTGCCACGAACCCAACTCTTACTGTACACTTGTAAAAAACACTCTACCTTTTGAAAAGCTGCACGAAGTAGGCATTAGTACGGAACCGGAACTACACCGTACTCCCAATGCCGCACAATCTTTCATGATCCATATGCAACAGCTTGCTGCACGTGTCGAACAACTGTACACGAGACAAGAGCCGTTAAAAACACTAACGGCGGAAGAAAACAAACGATTTGAAACAACTACCGAATGTGAATTATGCGAGAGGCCGTTCAACGACAGCACTTGTATTAAAGTAATTGATCATTGTCACGTGACCGGAAACCTCAGACTCATTCTCTGTGGTAAATGCAACTTGCGATGTTCTACTGTTAACTTTATACCGGTATATTGTCACGGTATGTCTAACTATGACGGAAACTTTATAATAAAAAGTCTTTCTACAGTTCCGGATTGTGAAGTAAAAGTAATTCCATGTACTAACGACAAATACATTGCCATATCGGTACGGGTAGGCAGAATTTGGATCCGTTATTTGGATTCTTTCAGACTCATGTCGTCAAGCTTGGCCAAACTGGCAAACATCTTGTCTGAGAGTGAACTTGTTGAATCGTCAAAATTAGTCCCACCCGAACACCTAGACCTTGTCCGCCGCAAAGGTATTTATCCATATGATTTTGTAACCACCACAGCGGTCTTTGACCAAACTGAGTTACCGTCACGGGATGCATTTTTTGACCGCTTGAACAATGAACCGTGTTCAGAAGAAGATTACGAGTTCGCACGGTCCGTATGGGAAAAATTAAAAATGAAAACGTTTGGTGAATACCACAATTTTTACTTAAAACTCGATGTTTGTCTACTTGCCGACATTCTTACGTCCTTCAGAAAAACATGTTTGGAATCATATAAAATCGATTGTTGTCATGTTTACACTGCACCTGGTCTTGCATATAAATCAATGCTTCGGATGACCCGTGTCACCCTCGAGCTTCTCACAGATCCGGACATGTTATTAATGATCGAGTCCGGTATCAGGGGGGGACTTGTGCAGGTCAGTCTCAGGCATGCCGTAGCTAACAACCCATACCTTAGCAACCCGTCAGATTACAACGAAAACGAACCAAAAACATGGTTACTAATGTTGGATGCCCTGAACTTGTATGGGTACGCACAGTCCAGTTACCTACCGACAGGAAACTTTAAGTTTGTAGAATCCCCGGAAACGTTGGATTGGTCAACACTTCCATTGGACGCGCCAACAGGGTATATAATGGAAGCTGATGTGACAGTACCGGACCGTGTTCACGACAAACTACAGGATCTACCTCTCCTTCCGGAACTTGAGGTCCCTCCGGGTAGCAGAGAAAAAAAACTATTGGCAACGCTACATGACAAGGTAAAGTACGTGGCACACTATACAGTGTTTCAACAAGCCGTGAAGTTAGGTTTAGTTGTGACTAAAGTACACCGTGCAATCTCGTTTTCACAGTCACCTTATATGAAAAAATTTGTTGATTTCAACGCTGAAAAGAGAGCCGGTTCTACCAACGACTTCTACAGGAACATATACAAACTAATGAACAATGCCAACTCCGGTAGATTGTTGATGAACAAACGGAACCATCGTGATGTCAGGATAGTAACCAAAGACAGTCTCCTTCAAAAGCTGATCCGCAACCCTCAATTTTCCGAACATGTAATAGTAGCGCCAAACGTTGTGCTTGTTTATATGCAAAGGAAGTCTGTCTTGTTGAACGCCCCAATTTATGCCGGAATGTGTGTTCTAGACATAGCAAAAACACACATGAATAGGTTCTATTATGATGTGCTGTGTACTCATATTGACAAGTTACGCTTATGTTACACAGACACAGACTCACTTCTGATACACCTGACCTCGGACCGTGACATATTCGATCTCTTGCGTCCGATAGCATCAACACATTTGGATCTGTCTGTATATCCGGATGCTCACCCACTTAAAGACGATACAAACAAAGGTCGGATTGGTTGTTTTAAAGATGAAGCTCGTGACGGGAAACAGATCCAAGAGTTTGTCGGGTTACGTGCCAAAATGTACGTATATCGTTACGGGTCGGACGAAAAAGAAGTAAAGTTCACTTCTATGAAAGCGAAAGGTATAAAGTCTTCATATGTGAAACATAACCTCACGTTCGAAGACTACAAGAGGACACTGTTTGACGGCACGGAGCCTGAGAAAGCAGAATTTAACCAGATACAAAGCCGGCTATTTAGGATAACAACCAAAACAGTAGTGAAACGATCTCTGTCTGCTGCCGACGACAAGAGAGTAATCAACAATGACCGAATCAATACGATGCCCTATGGGCATTATAAACTTAGGACCATCGCGGAAGAACCTACCGCTGAGGAGGACAGCAATGAAAACAATGACAATGACATTATATGATTTAGCTCTTACGTCTACTTGTCTAGCTATAGATAGTACAAATAATATTGATAGTCTCGATGAATTAGAAATACTATCGATACTGCCAAATTCAATAAAACGCGATGTTTGTAAGAGACTCAAACACATTTGGATGTCCCAGAGATATTGTCTTCCATTTAGTCGCAGACAATTTGAATACCGATACTTGAATTTTAACCAACTAGACAAGTATGAGTTTCTTATGGTGACCCATCATCACAGTAGGGTTCACCCAGAGTTTTGGCCATCGTATTCAGATAAAGCCCATGTATATTTTGAATACTACGAGCTTGTTATAGGTAACAACAGTACGTACCGTTTATGCAAAGGGTGTTTTACAAAAACCTGTGAACCCTCTGATCCATTTGACGACTATGAAGAGCACTGGCAGTCCTTGAATTGGCGATTCTTTAGTACAGTACATCACTTTGGTGTCGATCCCAGTGGGTTCGTAAGAATTATTCTAAGGCAAGAAAGCAGTTGGTGCGATTTTTGCGTCCTATCACCGTTGTTCCAGTTGTACAGTTTGGATTCATGTACAGAACATACCCATGTACACGACTGGGACAACGACAGTGATAGTGACGAATCAATTGTCGACTCTTTCGAGCGAGTTGAAATTTACAGACCTTATTAGATTCATGTTCACGTTTGACACTCTGCGGATCGATGTTTGTCTTCTCCCAGGGTTTTAACTTTCTGTAATTTATTTTGTTTTCTAAGTATTTTTCTAAAGAATACAACGGATTAACTCGAATATTGTATGTTTTAAATGCTGAACTCTGTCAACTTTGTTTTTTTTGTGTATATGTATAAAATATAACGGATTAACTAGAATATTTGAATTTTTTCATGTGCTTTGTGTAAACTATGATTATTTAGAGTCAAACATACTCCAGACTAGTGATTGTTTTGCGAATCTTTTCTTATTCTTATTGTCTAGTATTTTTTATTGGATATCGTAACTATGTTTTAAATGTTGAACTTTTGATTTTGCTATACTGTATGTAAAAAAAAATTAAACGGATTAACTAGAATAACTTACTTTATATGTCTTGTGTTAACTATGGCTATTTAATATCAAAACATACTCCAGACTAGTGTTTTTCGTAAATCTTTTAAAACTTTCTTGTTCTTATTATCTAGTGTTTTATTGAATATTGTAACTATGTTCTAAATGTTAAACTTTTGATTTTGTCAACTTTGTTTTCTTTGTATACTGTATGTATAAAATGAAACAGAATAACTAGAACATTTATATTACTTCATGTGTTTAAACTATGGTTTTAGTGACAAACATACTCTATAATTGTGATCGTTCAGTCATTGTTTTTAAAATTTTTCTGTTTCATTATCTTGTGTTGAATATTACAACTGTATTTTAAATGTTGAACTGTTGATTCTGTCAACTGTATATAAACTATGTAAATATACATCTAAAATTTAATTTAACATTTCAAATAAAAAAAAAAGAATATAATTCTCTTGTGTTTTAATACACCTTTCTTCGTTAGTTGGTCTTGACAGTACAACATATGCGTCTTGCGTGATTGTTACACACTTAAATAATAAGATCTTGATACCACTAGCTGAGTGTTCAAGTAAAGTGATAGAGCTTTGTCAATGAGTGATTTGCAATACCTCATGTCTTATAACCACTTGTATCCCTGACTCATCAAGTAAATTGACATCTATTATATTGTTGTTGTACCTTAGCTAAAGGTAAAGGAGATAAATAAAGAAACAAAAGTTTACAGTAAAAATATATATTACAATAAGATACATTCAATACAGCAATTTTGTATTTACCATTTTGACAAATACTTCATGTTCTCTAATACAGCCTCTATAATGTTTGCTACACAAAATCGTCGAACCTCACTATCAATCCACGGCAACATCGATGTTCTAAGTGCCGTCCGTTCATACCAAAAATCTTGAGACTCTGCAGGCAACCTTCTTTCATTCAAGTCAGAAAGTAATTGTGGCAAATCACTTGTAATGTGGCGAACGAGTTGTTTGTCCAATGACATTGAAGCCAAGTCATTTGTAGTGTTTGAAGAAAGTAGAGCCATTACCTTATAGTGTTTGGTAAAATACCGTGTGTAACGAGAGATCAGAAACTGCACAGTTGGGTTTATTTCAAGTAGGATATTAAAGTAGCTCTCAAGGGATGGGAACAAACGTTTGAAAGAGATCCATCCATCATTTTGAAGAACCACTCTGGGAGTCTGTCGAATGATGTCAGATTCATTTGAAGGTCTTGAAAGTGTAACAGAATTCAAATTGTGATTAACCGGTTTGTTTCTCAGACGATAGTTACAAAATGATACTAATCCATTTGGTCTTGGTTCCAATATGACTGTATGTAGATAGAACGGATTGAATGGGGTTTCATCGGAGTAAAACTTGTTGATAGAGTGGTGAACTGTAGAGCTTTGCAGACTCAAAAGATCTTCAAATGTCAATTCAATTGAGGTTTGATTATTTACCAAACAAATAGAAGGAGAAAAGTCTTTAATTGAATCAAGACCAACAGCAGCATGAGCTTGGTTTGCAACTTTATAAATCTGTCTAAGTAAAAGATGTGGTTCCCATGAGTTAGGCTGCTGATCAGAACGCACAGCTGCTTTGTGTGGCTGGTGTATACTATGAGAGTGACTCACCACAGATGTTGTCGGTGTTGACGAAGAAGACGTATATGACACTGGAGACGAAGTCGACGTAGAGGGTGGCAATGGAGATAACTTAGATGCTGATGTATTCTGTAATAGTTGTTGCGAACGTTGAGGTGGTGGCGGCGGCGGCGGTAGCAGCAGTTGTGGTGATGGCAAGGCATGTAGATTGTCTTGATGAGCTTTCTGGCGTAAACCCTGGCTCGACCTAGCGCGTGTAGCAGATTTTGTTGTTGACGAGTTGACTGGAGTTTTCTGATGCAGAATTGACGGTTGTTCCGGCCGGTATTCTTCCACTTCCTTTGAAACATAATTCTTGTCCTCTTCCACTGCGTTACCATTTTGACTGCAAACTGTTGAACACTCGCGGGTATAGTAATTTGCTTGGACCGCACCTGATGTCGTATGTCCGGAATCAGATTCGTCTTGTAGAGTCTCGCCAGTTAAAGATGCAAGAAGCTGATCAATGTCCATAGTATTTACATCAGAGTATATAACATTATGCGCTGGAGGAGGAGGAGGTTTAGTGCGTTTACGTTTCACTCGCGAAAGATCTTTACGCGGAACTGGTGCCGACCGTTTCACTGACGCTTCCATACTGACTAAACCAGCAAACCAGTTCTAGGTTTTATACGCAGTGCTCATACAGGTCTGGACAGGTACGGTCGTCAACCTGGCGAGGCAGATGGCGAGCGTCAAGGACAAATCCATTGAACTGAAAACAAGTCTAGACAGGTCGCGCGCGCGCGCGCGGATATTTTAAGAGAGAGATAATTTTGGTGTCGTAAGTAATACAGTGAGCTTTGCATCAATATTTGTAAGCAATTTTAAAGTTTTGACATCTGATTCATCTAACGTGTTTATCCTTCTATCATAGGTTCCTAATAATTTTGATGTTTTCTCATCTGATTCTTGCAGTTTCTTTATCTCTTCTTCTAAAGATACCAACGATTCAGATGTTTTCCCGTCTGATTCATGTAGCTTTTTGATTGTTTTATCCAAAGATACTAAAGATGCAGACGTTTTTTCATCCGAGTCTTGTAGTTTCCTGAGCTTATCATCCAAAGATACTAACGATGCAGAAGTTTTCTCGTCTGATTCATGTAGCTTTTTGATTTTTTTATCCAAAGATATCAAACGTGTAGACGTTTTCTCATCTGAGTCTTTCAGCTTCTTGAGCTTATCATCCAAAGATACTAAAGATGTAGACGTTTTTTCATCCGAGTCTTGTAGTGTCTTGAGCTTATCATCCAACGCTGTAATTAATTTAGATGATTTCTTATCTGATTCTTGTAAGTTGTTTAGTCTATCGTGATAGGATACCTGTTTTTCCTTTATGTCGTTTAGGTCGGTCTTAATAGATTCCTCTATGGAGACTATTGATTTTTTTACATCCTTAACTGCTTGATTTAGCTCTTCGAGGCTAACAGCAAATGTCTTTAACTTTCCTTCTACCTCTTTCAAATCGTCTTTGTTCACATAGAAACGATTTAGATAACCTTTAGACACTTTTTGACGTGATACGTCAGGATCCACTGCAGCTCTGAACCTCTTGGTTCCATCATCACTCAACACATACGCATCGTCATCTTCATCATCAGATAAGTGACGCTTCTGTTCTTGATACAAAGAGTGTCCAAACTTGTCTATAACGTGTCTTCTGATCATAGCTTGTACAATATATGTTTATCATAACAATATCCAAACCAGAATGGTGAAACGAACATGATATTAGCCTATTTAAACCCACTAAGGGAAAACCAAGGCGTTTGACATAAATCTTGATCCCGTCAGACGTCCTAGTTAGTTTGTGTAGCTCGTTTTTACTATACCCAAGAGTTGAACCGAGATGGAAATCCCAACCACTTTACGTATATTTTGTTTCCTTTACGTCTGAGTACTTTTTCAACAAAAAATGTGTCAGGATAGTTAGTTTTTTGAAGTTCAGGCTCGTAAAATGCGCCCTTTATATCGTTTCCTTCTTCGTCTTGTAAGTAGTATACAGGGGGAGATGACTGACGTACACGAACTACTTTAAAAAGCTCAGTACTCCAATTTGGAGTGTAGCCTTTTTCAAACAACGTTTTATATTTTGAGATCCTCACTTTGTCGTTTACTTTAAACTTAGCGACACTACTAGTCTTAGACATATTTAACTTTTTTACCAAAAACTGTTCATTTTGTTTGGTGACGTCTTTTGGTTTCATACCTATCGATCTGTGCACCCTAAAATTGTATTTTTTAATCAATTTAGGAAGTAATTCTAGCCACTTGTAGTTACTCTGTACGCTAAATTCTTTATACATCCAGTTCTTTATCGTTTTGTTCAGCCTTTCAACGATTGAGGCCTTTAATGGACTATACGTACTATAGTGGTTGATACCATGTTTTTTCATTAGTGTTTTAACCTCTTTATTGTAAAAGTCAGTGCCGAGATCACTTTGAATGTTGCGTGGTATCCGACCGCTTCCTTCAATCACACTTTCCAATGCTGATGCAACCGTTTTTCCAGCTTTGTTATTTAACGCCACTGCCCATGCATATTTTGATAACGCATCTATCACCATCAAAACATACTTTTTCCCTCCATTTATCCTAGCATAAGGAATCATTTCTATCAGGTCGGCTTGCCACAAATCATCTATACCGCGTACAAAAACCTTTCTTCTAACGAATTTCTTTCTGGCTTGTCTATGCAGCTCGTTGACAATTCCTCTCTTGGATGCCGACAAAGACTCCTTAGTTGATCTGTCACTCATTGTGTCAAGCTATTATTCCGTTTAATTGTAACAAACCTATTATGTATTGTATTTCTTCACTGTGAGCTGTGTGACCTGCTTCTTTCGAGAGAATTAAGGTCTTAAGTCGTTTTACCAGTAGATTGGCATTGCTTTTATACGGTTCAATGCTTTCTACAGTTATTCCACTCCCAGAGGGTGATGCCGATGTTGCCACACTGTACTTTGGTGGAAACAGCACTGAAATAACAGTTGAGTACTTTTTACCTCTGTTGCTGTTTATAGGTTTTTCTGCGGAATACATTTGACGATGGGCGTTGGAAGCTTGCAGTATCTCCTTATAAGACTGTAGGTCTTGTTGTGTAATAGAAGCTTTGTCAGGAACCTGCATGAAAAGAAGTTCCAGGAGTCCTGGTGTAGCCTCGTAGCTACGATCTTTTACAATTACATGCGAGTTGGTAAACTTTATCCTTAAACTGCCAATGGTCATATTACCTCTCCCATCGAGTTTAACTCCATATGTGGAGTCTATTTTGTCCTTATATGAGGGGCCGGAAAGTCGTTTAAGGTATTTTTGTATTTGACTAGGTGTAGGTGTTTGTGTAGACATGTCCATTGACTTATCCGCTTCACATTCTTCGTTTTGTATCTTTTCTATTAAAATGTTTTCTTTTTTTACATCTTCCGGTTCTTCCTTCTTAATGTATCTATAAGAGTCATTCAGACGTGTTTCCAAAGTCTCTTGTAGGGGTTTTACAAGCGGTTTGGCTTGGGCTTCCAACAATTGTTCTACATGCTCAGCATTGTTCCTTAGTTGTCTGTACTTCTTTCGAACAGAATCGGTCAACCTCAGCAGCTCTCGTTTGATCGCCTGCTCTCTACTCGGTGGTCGTTGGTAGGTTTTCAAGTTAAGCTTGAATTTTTTACCAACCTTCTTCCTAGGGCGTTTTCTTGCCGGGACACTAGTGTATACGTCCATTCTCTTGGCCAATCTGATACTGTTATAACACGTGAAGGCAAGCAGTTGACCTTATATATCAGTAATGAACGTGTCTATACCACACCTATAACGACCTTTGTTTATTTCACAGTCCTTATTGATGGTTACAAATCCATACTTTTGCTTTTGCCAACAAGCTCTACAAAGCGTTTTAAATTTTTCAAACGTCATATCGGTGTTTACGTGATCTTTGTAGACATGATGTAAGTTGAGCTCATCCTGTTTAAACAGAATTATGAGATTTGCATTATCTCTAATTAGATGTTTTGGCAAGCGGGTGTAGGTTTGTATGAGATAGAATGTGTCTACATTTCTATGTCTACCCATACTAAAGTATGCCCTCATGTTATCTTGCTTGTCACAAGCCACATCGTCAAAGATCATTATCGAGTCCTGTTTTGCCTCTCCTGGATCCGGTACCTCTTCACTATTGTTAAATGTGAAGTACCCAATATATGGAAGATTACTAATTATTTGCTCTAACAGCTTGTACTTTGGTTGCATTAGTGATTTACTAAACACATATATGTTGGCATATTTTAGTCCATTCGGCTCAGTTAGAAGGCTGAACATTAAGTTGGTTTTACCACAGTTTGACGGTCCACACACAATAGACCTAATGGACCGAGGAAGGAGGCTGCCATGTTTCTCAACTTCGCTGTCAGTGGTAATCAGTTTGTCCACTGAGTTGTCCACAGTGAACGTGTCACGTTGCTTTTGAAATTTCATCCTTACACCACAAGCGTCACATACAAAGTGCAGCTGTGATATAAAAGGGTTCAGTAATATATCACTAGCTCAGTATGATCAGGATCTCGAGAGGTCGAGGACTACTTAATCGCGGGATAGACTCTTTGCCTATCGAACTTCACTTGCCCGGCTATCAGTACTGTGGTCCTGGGTCAGATTTGAAGAAGCGTCTGGAGCGTGGGGATCAAGGAATTAACTTGTTAGATCGTGCATGTAAAGAACACGACATAGCTTATAGCAAGAACAAAGATCTTCCTAGTCGTCAAGCTGCAGACAGAGTTCTTGCTGACAAAGCTTGGACACGTTTTAGCTCTAAAGGTGTACCGTTTGGTGAGAAGCTCGCCTCCTGGGTCGTCGCCAGTGCAATGAATGCAAAGTTGAAGCTCGGTGCGGGTACGGTGAAGAGAGGGAGAAGAGCTCGCAAAGCCAAGTCTGGAATGGGTACAACCACTAAACGTAGAAGGACCGTTTGCAGAAAGAAGAAGAGAAGTGCTACTAAGAAACTAACCTCTAAACCTTTTACCTTTTCCGACATATTGCGACGGGCAAGAGACGCTGTACAAGGCTCAGGACTGAAATTTTATAAGGAAAGTAAAGATGGAGGTAGACGTCGTTTGAAAAAGGCCGCCACGTCTGCTCTACAAGCTATCAAGTCCATGCGAAGAGGAAAGCGTGCTGCGTTTGACCATTTGCGTCGTAGAGAACGCATCCTCGCATTACCCAAGTCAGGAGGTGTGTTGCCGTTATTGCCAATTTTCGCAGGTTTGAGTGCACTGGGAAGTTTAGCAGGTGGGGCCGCTGGTGTGGCCAAAGCAATAACTGAAGCCAAAGATGCAAAGAAACGCCTGGGAGAGCTACAGAGGCATAACGAAACTATGGAAGCTATAGCTTTACGCAATGGAAAGGGTTTGTTTTTTAGACCTTACAAAAAGGGACTTGGAATTTACATGGCCCCATACCAGAAGCAACCAAAAAACTTGTAAACTTCTTGCCCAAGCGCGCTTTATACGATTTTGACTTAGTGTATTGGGCAAGGAAATTAAAGATTCCAAACTTTAGAGGGGTATTTATGCGGGATAGGCTACCACGAAGCCCGTGGAAAAATGAGTCTGCAATAGTGAACTTGGATGACAGCACTGGTCACGGCACACATTAGGTCTGCTACAAGAAGAATGGAGGGTTTGTAAGGTACTTTGACAGCTACGGAGATCTTACACCACCAGTGGAACTTCACGAATATCTGAAGGGGAATTATGTGTCCTACAACAAGACTGCTTATCAAGATGTAGACATTAACAGTGAAAACTGTGGACATTTGTGTTTATATTTTTTGTCTGCAACCTAATAAATATCTGTTATAAATAAGATGTTTTAGTCCCTTCCCGTCCAGTCATGTCTCTGACGTTTGTGCTTTCGGGTAGGAGTTCTACCCTCTCTGTTGACTACTTCCCTCCGGTTGAGTTGGATCCGAATTGTGAGTACGAGATTGGTCTTCTCAGCTTTGAGACTTACAACTCGATACCTAATATTGATGAGACCAATAATATGTTTCATTTTGACAATGGGAAAGTGATTAAAATCCCTACTGGTACTTATGAGGTACAGGATATTGAGAGCTTTATAAGGGAGAAGTTTAAGCTATTACCACAGTCGTCTGAGAAGAAGTATTGGATACGCCTAGGGACTAACAATAATACTTTACAGACCTCTATGAAGAGCACTGTACAGGTGGATTTCTCTCAACCAAACTCTGTAGGATCTCTTTTGGGTTTCCAAAAGGAAATTGCAGAGCCAGGGAATGAAATTTACTCGAAGAACGTAGTAGATATCTTTAAAATAAACACAATAAGACTGGAGTGCAATATATCGAGTGGATCCTACGTAAATAATCGACAGGCACACACTATATATCAGTTTTTTCCCTCTGTACCTCCCGGATATAAGCTGGTTGAAGTTCCAAACTCCGTCATTTACCTGCCGATCACCACTAAGGTCATTAGTAACATTACGCTTAAGATTGTTGATCAGGACGAAAGACTGGTGGATTTCAGAGGTGAACGTATAACAGCCTGTTTACATATTAGAAGAGTCACAGGATTAAAATAGTCATCACAATGGGTTATGTTTATTTCCCACCCACACCTTCAAAGTATGCTTCTAATCTGCAGAGAGAGAACAAAGGCTATTTATTGGACACCCGCAGGCCAAAGGTAAACAGTGTTAGTCAACCACCCAAGCGGTTAACACGTACTAATCAACGGTTTTTACGCTCTTTGGGATTTCAAGTACTTCAGTAATGGATATATTAAACATTTTGGGAAGTGTTCCATTTGATGATACAATATCACACATGGAATACCACACACATTTCCCATATGCTTCTAGCACACTTGAGAACAACGATGAAATTAGAATACCTATACAACAACAAGATCTGTGCGTTCTCCCTTCAATGAGCTATTTGTACATCGAGGGGAAGCTTCTTACTAAAGACAACGCTAAGCCTGCAAACACTGGATTTACAACAAACGCTTTTGCCTTTTTGTTCGATGAAATACGGTATGAAATCAATGGTGTAGAGATCGATCGTGTAAAAAATCCTGGTATAACATCTACACTTAAAGGTTACGCCTCATTAAACGAGATTTCGTTGAAGGGATTAGGGAATTCAGGCTGGCCATCTACAGTTGACCGATTGTCATCAACACTAGAAGCACATGTAGTAGATTCCGAAGGAAATTTCAGTTTTTGCATACCACTGAGTAAACTTTTAGGGTTTGCAGAAGATTACAGAAAAGTAATTGTCAACTGTCGCCATGAACTGGTTCTGATCAGATCCGCAGGCGATAAGAATGCAGTTTTGTGGACTGCTGCCAGTGCCACTGACACAACTCCTGAAGACGTTAAGGTTAAACTTGAAAAACTGTGTTGGAGAGTCCCATACGTTACACTGAGTGACAAACAAAGGATCGCCTTGCTTCGCCATTTGGAACGGGGTACAAGCATTCCTGTAGAATTTAGAAGCTGGGAACTCTATGAGTATCCCTCCCTACCTTTGTCTGATAAACAGTCATGGTCAGTAAAGACTGCTTCTCAACTGGAAAAACCTAGGCATGTTATGGTAGCGTTCCAGCAAGGGCGCAAAAACAACATCAAGAAGTCAGCAGCATGTTTTGATCACTGTAAGATATCCAATCTTAAGCTTCATCTTAATTCCATAAATTATCCTTATGATGATTTAAAACTGAATATCAGTAAGAACCGGTACGCAATCTTGTACGATATGTACACTCGTTTCCAGGAATCATACTACAATATTCCTTCACAACCACTTTTGAACGTTAGCAGTTTCATAAATCACGCTCCTGTAGTTGTAATTGATTGCTCGAAGCAGAACGAATCCCTCAGGTCTGCTCCGGTCGATATTCGTTTGGAGTTTGAAGCCAGTGAAGCTTTTCCCTCCAATACTACTGCATACTGTTTAATCATACACGACAAGTCTTTCACATACGATCCTTCCACTAATTTGGTTCGCAAAATAATGTAAGTGTGGAGGGGGAAAGGCTATATATCCCACAGCTTCCAGTTAGTTCACTCAGACGTTTTCCTACAGTTGGTGCGGGCAACACAATCATGATTGCTAAGGCAGTAATAGATTTCAGTGCTTTTGCCGGAAACAACAAGAAGGTTATAATCAAGGAGCTTACAATTTTGGACTTGGCTTCTAGATGTGCTCAACACTGGATATTTAAATTACCTAAGGACACAAGCACATCAGTATATACTGGACCTCAACCTGACTGTGGTGAATGGTACGCCTCGGCGTTTGAAGGACATAATAGGTGGCTGAGCAAACACTATCACGGCATCGGATTTGACACAGGGAGTGTCGAATATGAATCTCTACTTCCTGCACTGCAGGACATTTGCTGTAGTACACAGCTACTTTATGCTGCTTCAAATGAGAAGGCAAAAGTTTTAGAAGAAATACTGGACCACCAACGAGCTGTGATCAGTCTCGAGACTTTGGGATGTCCACCGCTTTCTAGTGACATTTTAATACTCCCACCCGTTGATGAACAACAAGCACATCAGTGTTTGTTTCATCATTTGTATGCACCCGGTTTCTACTGCACACAGTCCAACGCTCACATTCTCGCTGATTGGTGTTCAAAAAACCCTAAACTAATAGACATAGACGATCCTGCAGTGAGGGAGAAAACATTTACTGACTGGAAACTCAAATCACCTTCAGCCAAACATCTTGCCGAAGGAGGCTTCATCAGAATGGTCAGTTTGAAGGATACTACCAAATGTGTCTATTGCGGAGTAAGACTTTTCAAATGGGAAGAAGGAGACGATCCCATCGGCGATCACAACTACAACTCACCGTTTTGCGCATACCTTCGCTTCAGAGATCAGCAGAGATCAGAAAAGGACGAACAACAACGTGGAGATATTCCACCAGACCAAGACGTCACTGGTCGATACATCTTATCTCCAGAAGTAACTCATCAAGATCTGTTAAATATGTGTAGGGCTTAAGACCAAAATATATGTTTCTTACTCAATTTTTGTCTTTAAATACAATACCCCATATTCACAATCAGCAGACCTATTCCAGCTCTCTTGCAGCATGTCTCACAAAAAGGAACTCACCTTTTCGAATCCCCTTGACACTACGTTTTACTTCTCCAACTACGAAGATCGGAGGTGTACCAGCTTATTGGACCGATATCGTTTCAGACAAAGGATTCTTCAAGTTGAGTCAGTTTTACACCAATCGCTTTTACTCAAAATACAACATGTTAACCAATGTTCTCTCAATGATCATTCTATGTGCTTTATAAATACTTTTAAACATTAATTTGTGTGATCACTCTACTACTAACAATAAAGTAAGTTTTTTCTTTTACTTTAGTCTTATTTTTTACTCCCAACCAAATCTCTCAAGGTATACCAAGGCAATATTGACAACGCTTACTTTCCATCTCCAACAGCGCTGAGATCAAGCGACCCAGACAAGGTCGACAGCACACAGCAATATCCTAATATCACATTAACCAAAGAGACCGCTAGGCACAGCGAGTATAGCCACCAACTCGGACAACGCCCAAACACCGCTCAACAACAAACTATAGTAGTAGTAGTTAAGGTGGAGGATTATATATCTACTGTATAATATTGTTTTTTAAGTGTAATATTGTTTTGAGGTGAAATATTGTGTTGAGGTAAAATATTGTTTTGAGGTAAAATATTGTTTTGAGGTGAAGTATTGTTTTGAGTAAAATTATTGTTTTGAATTAAAAATATTGTTTTGAGGTGAAAAATTGTTTTGTTGTAAAATATTGTTTTGAGGTGAAATATTGTTTTGTGGGTTTTTGAGGAAATGCATTATTTTTGTGTTATTTCCACCGAAATCTAAATCTCATGAATCGTAAACTATACAATTGTTATGAAATGTACGCCAAATATGTAATACAAAATACAAAACTATCAACGAGCGAAGTAAAGCGTATTTTTACCAAACACTATGAAAGAACTTTAAGCTCTTGAAATAAAATTTGTTCAATTTATTTTATGAGTCAATTAGGAGCTGTTGAGTATCCATTGGTGTTTAGCAAGGATTTGTGATCTCTTGACATCGCCAAGCACTCAGTATGTCAAACATAGACCAGGATCACGTACATGAGAGTATGTCAGTATGTCAGGTGATATATTGCTTTCCATCCCACTGTCGGTCGCATTGAATGCTGGTACAACAGATTTTCACCCGTTTTATATTCATTTATCAAGTAAGTCCAAATAAATACATGTGAAATTATATATTTCCTTTTACAAATACAATTTGAAAAAAAAATCATAATCGTGTAAAATTTAAGTGTTACTAATCCTTTCTGAATATAAAAGGTACCGTCGATAAATTATTTCCCAACAGAGGTTTCAATTTAAAAGTACTGTAAGGATATTAGTTTTTAGTACCACTTCATTCTTTTAAGTAATACTTTATTCTAAATTAAACTGAACCTAATCTAAAAGGTATGAACTTAAGAAAATCTACGGGTAGGTGTTTTATTTAAAAAAATGTTTTTGCTTGCTAATATCTTTCTAGTTTTAGGCTAAATAGTATATTTACAACATAAATTAAATCGAATCATGGATTTCTATTTTATTCTCATTCCATTTACATTACCACCAACGTATATAAAAACTGGGTTTCTATCATACAATGAAACACTTCTCATATCTTTGGACGCAATGTAAATAGAATGACTATATTGTTATCCAAATTAAAACAGTGTCAGTTATAAATCATCAACAGTGCTGCACTTAGTTAGCAAGTTAACAACACAGAAAACAATGTATCATGAACAACGTAAACACTTACTGAGGTATACGAAAATTTTAATGAAGTAAACTAAGCTGCATTGCACTGTGATATTTGAGATTAAGAGTATACCAAGTCAAGCTAACTAAAGAAGAAAAATTGTATACCTTGACGATAGTAAACAATAGTAGAATTTGTTTATGTTGTATGTGAATTTTTTAATAGAAACAAGTTTCATATTTTAAAGCATAGTTTTAGTTGTTCGTCATTAAATTATAATTTCACATTCTTAAAATATTAATTATAGTTGTATGTACTCCAAAAACCACCCTTATAATATAAAATTTCCTTTTCAAAAGAATATTATGGTTTGGTTTATTTTTAGAAATTATTTTACAAAAAAACATTGTAATATTATTATTTTTTACTATACTACTGTGTTTTTATTTGCATGCATTGACATTTGCATATTGCTTGACATGTTTTAGATTTATTTAGAACGTTTACAGATGTAAATATTGCCCTGCCACATCAACCCTGCTAACTAAGTGAGTTTTGATTAGTCTGGTTGGATTGTTACTCAAATATCCCCATAAACATTTGGTATTATCTGTTCTTAAATAACATTAGTTTAAACGAGTACTTACAAATAACATTAGGTTAAACGATTACTTAGGTTTTCTGCTCAAAGAAATTGGAAGGGGTTTCTTGATTGAATGTTATAGTGAAGGATAAAACAAACAAATTGTCAAATGTTTTTCAAAATATATTTATATAAAAGCAAACAACAACATACTTTGTTTTTCTGTATAAGAACAACACGAATTTTAAAAATATAAATGTAAGTAAACTGCTATGTTTATGAAGAACTACTTCCGTTGTAACATTGACTTGAAATGTAAGACATTATGCAAAGTGCAAGAGGCACTTAACGACGAACCGTATAAAACATGTTCTGTCAAGTTTATAATACTGCATAAACTTGAATGTTCTATCATCATAAAGTGACTTGAGATTTTTTTATTATTACTTCTTAGTTTTCTAAAAAAAACTGTACAGAAGGGAGAAATACGACAATATCTTATGTTAATTTGTTCTGTGGTTTAAGAATGTTTGTGATAAGACTAAGAATGATTACGTCACCAGGGAATGAAGATTTGTCACAGTATACCAAACTTTTTAGTTGTTACATTATATATTGTCAGAGAAAAGATGCATTGTAACTTAGATACGAAATATATATAACTATGATAAATAAATATATAAATGTATAAATCAGTGTTAGATTGTATTTACATTAGCAGTATTTACATCTTTTTGGTTAAGTATATGTTTAAAGAGTTTGACACTTAGAAGAAAAACATGCGTTGTTTCAGATCAAATAATAGCCTTATTGATTTGGCATCCCTTTTAAAGTTTTCTGCCAATTACAACAATATATACAAATACAAATGTTTATAAACATCATTTATTTACTTTTATTGGAGAATTAAATTAGGTATTGAGTGATGACTGCTGTAGTAACACTGAACTAAGAAATATTTGTTATCAGTAACAGACCTCAACATCAGTTTATCATTCCTGATGTTGTTGGAATTGCGCCAAGTCACTAGCGCTCCATGTCGGCGATTGCCAGAACTATGGACAATTCAAGCCATTTTCAAGATTCAATTATTGGAAATACTAAGGAACTGCTAGTTTGATCGAGAATCCATTTGGCAACAAAAGTTTTATTTAAACAAATCTATTGCAACTGATTTCAACTAATTTTGTGAATCCTATATCTATAAAATGGATTAAAGGCCTACTGGCCGGGTTTTTACAGCAAAAACATTAAATTCGTAGACATGATTGTACTTAATAGAAGTTGGCAGTAATTAACTTTTATTATGATTTAACATCAAACTAATGATATATTTAATTATGAATGTGCAAAGTTAAAAGTTACTACTAACAGAACCAATTATAAAACAAGGTAGGTGATTATTTAATTATAATTTATTATGGTACGGTATTTAGAAATACAATTCAAATCTAGTAGAAAAATATTTCTTTGCTCATTGTAATAATAAGTGAGCGTAACAATGAGCATTTGGTCCCACTCTTGATTCTTTGGCCCTTTTTAAACAAACATACACATCCATGTAATATAAACATGACAAATTAATTACAAATATAGTAAAATCCTACTTTACATTGAAAACAAGCAAATATGGATAAATTTTACATCAAAATACAAAACGTCATATATAATATAAAGATCACAATATTAATATTAGTATTTTGAAATATTACCAATTATTAGTTATGGTTTATTGATGTAATAAATTATACGGAAAGGGATTTTCATATAAATCTGAGAAGACTGGATAATAAATCATTGCTCACCTTGTCTCGCCCGAAAGGTGCTTAAAGAATTCATGATTGCTCTCTGCCACTTTATACAATATTTGTTTCGTAAAATCGTAGGAATGTAATGAAAGTAAAATCAACCAGGTAAAAGCATTTGATGCTTTCATTACAGCTAAAGAGTATATTTGATTCGTATCTATATATAAAGTTCATAAGAAAAACTAAGTTTTAGGAAAACTGTGTTCAATTGGGTATCAACCGTATATTTCAATGAAAGGTCTTGATGCGAAACTTCCCCGAAAATTATAATTTTTTCATAAATCCTCTCCTAAGGGCATGAAACTCAATTAAAATGCTTTTTCAATCACACTTAAAATATTACAATTATGCATAATCTGCTAGAATCATTTTTATTTATAAATACATTCTTTACTTTTTCCCAGAGTTAATCTTTTGATTCTCGTTAAAGATGTTTACATTACGTGAAAGTTATTAGTTTTGATTCTGGCCCACAGTTCAATACATACACAAAGGAGACTTTTATTTTAAAAAGCAGTAGGCTAATTACGATTGAGATTTGCCTGTATAATTTGCATGGTAAGTGTATAAAACTGTTTTTGTATACAGTACGGTAGGTTTAGAGACCCACATTATTCTCAAAGTTTTCTTGCCCCGTTGCGAAGCACGGGCAGAACAATAAGATTAAGATAAGGTTAATGGTTAATAGATTTTCACCGTAGTACAAAAGCCGTATATATTATAAGTTGTCGAACTATACCTAGTAAATCAATTTATATCAGGCGAGCCATATGTCGGAGGTGATGGAGTTATGATTAGTTATGTGATTAAGCTGTACCCCTATGTAATCTTAGTTTGATGAGATGTCATACTATGATCAATTGAGTTGGATGAGTGTGTGCTTAGGAATTCCCGCAAACCCTCAATATACAAGTTGCAAGCCCAAATGTGGATTCAATTTTTTTACAGTACATTATAATAATTATTAGAATATAATAATTATTATTTGTTTGTATATTCATCTAACAACATTCCACTTCGTTCTGTATTTACTAGCTATTCCAAACAAAAACAACTGAAAGCAAAATTTAGGCGCTAATTCACATACATTTTAGGTTATATATTTTCCACAACACGAGGCGCGGAGCCAAGTCAGCTGTCTTCTGTTGTCAATTGGCTGAAACTTAGCCAAATGACGTCATACTAGAGGCGCAGATATACGATATAAGCAATAAAGAGCAACTGTTTTATATCATGTTATAAGTAGTCACACCTTCACATAGCCTATAGAAATCTGTTTGTACCAACAAAATGGAAATATTCAAGTATTGCAAATGTTTTAGTTTTAAGTGTTCAAAGTTTTCTGCATTAGCTCATTTAGGGGTGAATGAATCGAATTTTGTAAAGAGTTTTTAGTCATTATAGTATAGCACAATTGAGAATCAAGCATTTACCATGAAAAATATTGTTATCCGAATTTTGTAATTAGTTTTATAAAAGTTTACATTACATATTTATATACTGTATTTATATATCTAATATAAATTACTTTTGGTATCAGGAAATATGAAAATACTTAACTACAATATGCTACTAAACAGTTTTTTATGAAAAGAAATATTGGACAAAATGTTAGTTTTTAAAATCATCATCGTTTCTGAGGAGGTGTGTATTATGTTTTTACTGAAGTCTAAATTTCGATTTACTGTATATAATACTGAATATTTTTATATTTTTTATTTATAGTAGTAAATGGTACTTTAGTATTATACGGAGACAACATATTTTACAGCACGCTGTGGCAGTTATGTTAGGTTGGGTTATCATTACAATTTTTGTAGTACATTCCTCGTTTCTTTTAAGTTATTTTAAAATAGATTTAGGTTAACAATCAACAGCAAACCACGGTCAGGCTTTATTAATTTTAAGGCTTTGATATTTAATCTCTTTCAGTCGGAAACTGGTTTATTGAGATAATAGTAACAATGCACTGCAGGTCTTACAGTTTGTTTGGTAAATATAAAAAATACATTCTGTGATAGAAAACCCACGTCAAAAACTCTTAAAACTAAAAACAATATTTGTAATTTTAAAGATCATTCCTGGGCAAGATGTAATGTACCATTGTACAGATTGTACGGATTGTTCCATGGCAAGATGCACAGTTAGCAGATTAAATCGTAAAGTAACCAAGTTAACGTCGTGACTGGTGATAACTGAGGGGTAAATGGCGCAGTTCCATGTGTGAGGGTGATTCTACCCCTGGATATCACGGTAGGATTAAAATTGTATTGTATCCGGAAAGCTTAATCAATATTATATACATTGTGGTAACGAAATTACATTTCAAACAAATACAGACGGGTTGCTTTTGTAATGTTTTTTTTAATCTTTGCTACGGTTAATGTTCATGACATTACGACATAAACATGTTAATTAGATTTTTTATAACTTAACTGCAGCAAACATAAACGAATTTTGTATGAAATTAGAAGCAGTAAAAAATGAAAGATTCCGTTTAAAAAAATATATTTTTTAATAGTATAAAACCCATCTGCTTATAAATTGACTAAGCTTGATGATTGTGTTGAAATCCTATAAGAACTATTACCACTTCTCCTGAAACATTTTACTACCAATGGAGTGCAAAGGCTTCATAGCTACATGTTGAAAAATAAGTTTTATTGTAAAAGTTGAAACTTTCTCGTACTTGAATCGTTTCCAAGCTATTGTAGCAGTTTCCCATTCTAGGACACTACAACATTGGCAGCTCGTTTGACGTTGTCCTTTGTTGACGTCACCAGCCACATTACACGTTGTTGACTCCTTTCATCTTACGTCAGCGATACAACACAACACTGAAACTACACTTGGACAGAAATGAGCTGCCGATAACTAGGCAAGAAATCTGATGTAAAAATTACTTCTCTGTTCAAAATATATGATGAGTGTTTTTGGAATATTCTCTGAAACCTCTAGCCTTAGATTCGAAACAGAGTTAACTGCGTACGTCATATGCATTTCATTTACAAAACTAATTGATCTGATACTAATTGCCTTGGCCTTTAATTTGCAATGTCATTTTGTGCAAATTTTACCACAACTTTAAAGGGTTCAGTAAATGTAAGATGTATATCAATGGCGCGAATTATGTGACCCCAAGAGGTTAAGTAGTTTTTCGTCATTTAAATAATCTTTTTTACTTTTTTAAATTGTTTCAAAAATATTAAAATGTTCTTGTTAATTTTACAAATACTCTACATTTTACTCTAAATATATTCTATTTTACAGGTACTTCACATCTAATTGAACGAAAAACTGTTAGCATTACGTGTTTGATGAGCGGTACTTCTCCCCATCTTACTCTTACCTCAAAACAATATTTTAACTCAAAACAATAATTCACCTCAAAACAATATATTTACTCAAAACAATATCTTACCACAAAACAATATATTTACTCGAAACAATATTTTACCACGAAACAATATTTCACATCAAAACAATATTTTAACTCAAAACAATATTTCACCTCAAAACAATGATTTACCCCAAAACAATATTTCACCTCAAACAATATTTCACCTCAAAAAATATTTTACCCCAAAACAATATTTTACCTCAAAACAGTATTTTAACTCAAACCAAATATTTTACCACAAACAATATTTCACCCCAAAACAATATGTCACCCCAATACAATATTTTGCAAAACAATATTTCACCTCAAAACAATATTTTACCACAAAACAATATTTTGCCACAAAACAGTATTTCGTCTCAAAACAATATTTTGCTACAAAACAATATTTCACCACAAAACAATAATTCACCCCAAACAATGTTTTACCACAAAACAATAATTTATCTCAAAACAATATTTACCTCACAATAATGGATCACCTCTATTCAATAATTCAACTCAAAACAATATTTTACCACAAAACAATATTTTACCACAAAACAATATATAACCCCAAAACAATATATCACCCCAAAACAATATTTTAACAAAACAATATTATTACCTCAAAACAATATTTTACCAAAAAACAATATTTCACCTCAAAACAATATTTTACCACAAAACAATATTTCACCCCAAAGCAATGTTACACCTCAAGGCAATATTTTGCTACAAAACAATATTTCACCTCAAAATAATATTTTATCACAAAACAATATTTCACCTCAAAACAATATTTTATCACAAAACAATATTTCACCTCAAAACAATATTTTAACTCAAAACAATGATTTAACTCAAAATAATGTTTTACCTCAAAACAATATTTCACCTCCAAACAATAATTTAACTCAAAACAATATTTACCTCAAAATAATGGATCACCTCTGTTTAATTGTATAAAAAGTAAAAGTATATTATTAACATTCAAGTTGTTTCTCTTTATTCCATAACTGTTTACAATTTAATATCATTGCTTAATTATTATTGACATCTGTTAAACAAATTATTTTAAACAAAGACTTGTAAGTTAATATGTAAGTAAGTAATATACAAACAACCTCTATTCAATAATTCAACTCAAAACAATATTTTTACTCAAAACAATATTTTACTACAAAACAATATTTTACCTCAAAACAATATTTCTCAAAGAGACTTTTTACCACAAAACAATAATTCACCTCGAAACAATATTTTAACTCAAAACAATATTTTACCACAAAACAAAATTTCACCTCAGAACAATATTTTACCACGAAACAATATTTCACCTCAAAACAATATTCTAACTCAAAACAAAATTTTACCACAAAACAATATTTTGTCACAAAACAATATTTTACCACAAAACAATATTTTACCACAAAACAATATTCTAACTCAAAACAATATTTTACCTCAAAACAATGCTTTACCCCAAAACAATATTTTTCCTCAAACAATATTTTACATTAAAACAATATTTTACCACAAAACAATATTTCGCCTCAAAACAATATTTTAGCTCATAACAATACTATACCACAAAACAATATTTCGCCCCAAAACAATATTTCACCTCCAAACAATAATTTAACCCAAAACAATATTTTACCTCAAAACAATATTGTACCACAAAACAATATTTCGTCTCAAAACAATATTTTACCACAAAACAATGTTTCACCCCAAAACAATATTTTACTTCTAAACAATGGATAACCTCAAAACAATAATTAAACTCAAAACAATATTTTACCTCAACACAATGGATCACCTCTATTCAATAATTTAACTCAAAACAAAATTTTACCACAAAACAATATTTCACCCCAAAACAATAGTTCACCCCAAAACAATATTTCACCTCAAAACAATATTTTACCACAAAACAATATTTTACCACAAAACCATATTTCTTCTAAAAAAAACAATATTTTACCACAAAACAATATTTCGGCTCAAAACAATATCCTAACTCAAAACAATACTTTACCTCAAACCAAAATTTTACCTCAAAACAATATTTCACCTCAAAACAATAATCAACCTCGAAACAATACTTTACCTCAAAACAATAATTTAACTCAAAACAATGGTTAATCTTAGATCAATAATTTTACTCAAAACAATATCTTACCTCAAAACAATGAACCTCCTCAAAACAATGGGTTACCTCAAAACAAAAATTTAACTCAAAACAATGAACCACCTCAAAACATTATTTAACCTCAAAATAATGGATCACCTCAAAACAATAATTAAACTCAAAACAATATTTAACCTCAAAACAATGAAAAACAATATTTTACCTCAAACCAATAATTTTACTCAAAACAATATTTTACCTCAAAACATTACTTTACCTCAAAACATTACTTTACCTCAAAACAATATTTTACCTCAAAACAATATTTTACTTCAAAACAATAAATTTAGGAATCCTTGTAAAAACCCTTGTATGTATAATCTATAGGTTTCAGGAAGGGAAAAATACTGTATTTCAGTTTAATTATCGTCGGAAGACAAAAACGTCGTCAGCCGCAGTGACACCAAGTTGGGGGTTGACAATAAACAGGAAATTGGCTTGTTTGTGTTGAAACTAAATAGGGGCTGATCTGAAACCTATTAACACGATTTCCACTTTGGCTTGAAAATTTGAAAAAAAAGTATATTTAATATGGTTTTACGAGGTGCGTGGAAAAAAATAATAAGTACGGTATATATAATTTTTATTAAGAAAATTGTGGAAAGATTATGATTTTGTAAGATTGAATCATATCCCTATCAGTTATTTAATGCACATCTATATAAAAAAGTATTATATTGTCATCTATGCAATGCCTCCCAAATTAAAATGTTAAATACATTTTTTAAATTGGTAAATTGACTAGTAATTTTACCAAAAAAATATACCTGAGTACAAATTAATTACAACCCTAATTGTAGCAACGGACACTGTATAGTCAAATATATTTGCATCATAAAAGAATATGTCTGCATGATAAATTATTATTTGCGTTTTGCCGAAGTTAAGAAAACTTGTTACGAGAGTTTATGAGCGGACTTAAACACTTTGGGTTTTCTGGTGAACCATTTAAAGAAATATATGTTTGGACTAAGAGGGCGAAAACTATGCTCATTTTAAGTTAACCTTTTTGCATTTGTTTGTACAGCTAAATCCAAGAATAAACTAATTTGTAATGGTTAAGTCTTATACTTATATGATTTTTAAGTCAAACAGCAAAATAAAAAATACACTCGTAAATTGGACACGGTTTTGGGTTCGAACGTGTTTTAAAACAATTACATCAGTGATGAAAGTGTATTTGTTGGATACATAAGACAGGATTTACGTAAAAAACATACATACTGGATAATTATTAATAATACATTTTATTTATATCACGATCGAACTGTGGAATGAATCAAAATTCAATAAAATAAAATATTATAAGTTCCAAAAAGGTTCGCGACATTTTCCTGTTTTTATATTTTTAATGATCACCCAACCCTACACCAAGGAAGTTTCGGGTGGGGCTCTATACAAAAACCTTATACAATTTACATTGATTGTTCACGTTGCTAAACAATAATAAAACTCACAATATATTGACTTAATTTTTATCTTAAAAAATCCAAATATTTTTCTTGTTCACTAGTGATTGAGCTTTAGTAAACCAATATTATTTCCCATGCCTGTAAAACAATTATTACCTATAAACAGATAATCCCAAAAGGATATCTAAAAATCGATGGATTGCAAACTATAATATGGGTACATTTTTACATCCAATCAACGAAATACACAATCAAGGCACTGAACATTCTATTTTTTTCTGAAGTTCAAATGCCAGATTCAATACATGACTCATTAAACTTAAAAATATGAGTTTATACTAATTTATCAAATCAAATGGGTTACCTCAAATCAATGGGTTACCTCAAAACATATTTTTATCAAAACAATGGGTTACCTCAAAACAATGGATAACCTCAAAACAATAAATAAACTCAAAACAATGAACCACCTCAAAACAATAGGTTACATCAAAACAATATTTAACTTAAAACGGTGGATCACATCAAAACAAAAATTTAACTCTAAACTATAATTTACCTCAAAACAATAATTTAACTCAAAAAAATATTTTACCTCAGAACAATACTTTACCTCAAAACCATAATTTGTCTCAAAACAATGAGTTACCTCAAAACAATATTTTGCCTCAAAACAATATTTTGCCTCAAAACAATGAACCACCTCAAAACAATGGGTTACCTAAAAAACAATAATTTAACTCAAAACAATACTTTTCCTCAAAACCATTATTTGTCTCAAAACAATGGATCACCTAAAAACAATAATATAACTCAAAACAATGACAATGTACCACCTAAAAACAATATTTAACCTCAAAACAATAATTTACCTCAAAACAATAATTTAATTTGTTTTGACTCAAAACAATAATTTAATTTGTTTTGACTCAAAACAAAATTTTACCTTAAAACAATATTTTACCTCAAAACAATATTTAACTTAAAACGGTGGATCACCATAAAACAATAATTTAACTCGAAACAATAATTTACCTCAAAACAATGGATAACCTCAAGACAATAATTTAATTTCAAACAATATTTTACCTCAAAAAACAATAACAAAAAAAATAACAAACAAAAAACAAAAAAAAACAAAAAACAAAAAACAACAACATTTTTTGGGTTACCCAAAAAACAATAATTTAACTCAAAACAATACTTTTCCTCAAAACCATAATTTGTCTCAAAACAATGGGTTACCGCAAAACAATAATTTTCTCAAAACAATACTCTACCTCAAAACAATATTTAACCTCAAAACAATGGATCACCTCAAAACAATAATATAACTCAAAACAATGACAATGTACCACCTCAAAACAATAATTTAACTCGAAACAATGACAATGTACCACCTCAAAACAATAATTTAAATCAAAACAATAATTTACCTCAAAACAATAATTTAATTTGTTTTGACTCAAAACAATATATTACCTTAAAACAATATTTTACCTCAAAACTATATTTAACTGAAAACGGTGGATCACCTCAAAACAATAATTTAAGTCAAAACCATATTTAACCTCAAAACAATGAAAAACAGTATTTTACCTCAAAACAATAATTTTACTCGAAACATTATTTTACCTAAAAACAATACTTTACCTTAAAAAAATATTTTGCCTCAAAACAATGAACCACCTCAAAACAATGGGTTACCTCAAAACAATAATTTTTTTAAAACAATGCATAACCTCAAAACATTAATTTAACTCGAAACAATGACTATGTACCACCTCAAAACAATATTTAACCTCAAAACAATAATTTAACTCAAAATAATAATTTACCTCAAAAACAATAATTTCACTCAAAACAATACTCTACCTCAAAATAATACTTAGCCTTAAAACAATGGATCACCTCAAAACAATAATATTACTCAAAACAATGGATAACCTCAAAACAATAATTTAACATGAAACAATATTTTACCTCAAAACAACACTATACCTCCTTAAAACGGCGGATAACCTCAAAACAATACTTTACCACAAAACAAAATTTTACCTCAAAACAATATTTCACCTCAAAACAATAATTTAACTCAAAACAATAGATATTCTCAAAACAATAATCAAACTCAAAACAATGAACCACCTCAAAACGTTATTTAACCTCAAAACAATGGATCACCTCAAAACAATGGATCACCTCAAAACAATAATTAAACTCAAAACCATATTTAACCTCCAAACAATGAAAAACAATATTTTACCTCAAAACAATAATTTTGCTCGAAACAATACTTTACCTCAAAACAATATTTTGAATCAAAACAATGAACCACCTCAAAACAATGGGTTACCTAAAAAAATAATTTACCTCAAAACAATACTTTTCCTCAAAACCATTATTTTTCTCAAAACAATGGATCACCTAAAAACAATAATATAACTCAAAACAATGACAATGTACCACCTAAAAACAATATTTAACCTCAAAACAATAATTTAACTCAAAACAATAATTTACCTCAAAACAATAATTTAATTTGTTTTGACTCAAAACAATAATTTAATTTGTTTTGACTCAAAACAAAATTTTACCTTAAAACAATATTTTACCTCAAAACAATATTTAACTTAAAACGGTGGATCACCATAAAACAATAATTTAACTCAAAACAATAATTTAACTCAAAACAATAATTTAACTCAAAACAATAATTTACCTCAAAACAATGGATAACCTCAAGACAATAATTTAATTTCAAACAATATTTTACCTCAAAAACAATATTTTGCCTCGAAACAATATTTTGCCTCGAAACAATATTTTGCCTCAAAACAATATTTTGCCTCAAAACAATGAACCACCTCAAAACAATGGGTTACCCAAAAAACAATAATTTAACTCAAAACAATACTTTTCCACAAAACCATAATTTGTCTTAAAACAATGGGTTACCGCAAAACAATAATTTTCTCAAAACAATACTCTACCTCAAAACAATATTTAACCTCAAAACAATGGATCACCTCAAAACAATAATATAACTCAAGACAATGACAATGTACCACCTCAAAACAATAATTTAACTCGAAACAATGACAATGTACCACCTCAAAACAATATTTAACCTCAAAACAATAATTTAACCCAAAACAATAATTTACCTCAAAACAATAATTTAATTTGTTTTGACTCAAAACAATAATTTAATTTGTTTTGACTCAAAACAATATTTTGACTCAAAACAATATTTTACCTTAAAACAATATTTTACCTCAAAACTATATTTAACTTAAAACGGTGGATCACCTTAAAACAATAATTTAATTCAAAACCATATTTAACCTCAAAACAATGAAAAACAATATTTTACCTCAAAACAATAATTTTACTCGAAACAATGCATAACCTCAAAACAATAATTTAACTCGAAATAATGACAATGTACCACCTCCAAACAATATTTAACCTCAAAACAATAATTTAACTCAAAATAATAATTTACCCGAAAACCAATAATTTCACTCAAAACAATACTCTACCTCAAAATAATACTAAGCCTTAAAACAATGGATCACCTAAAAACAATAATTTACTCAAAACAATGGATAACCTCAAAACAATAATTTAACATGAAACAATATTATACCTCAAAACAACACTACGACAGGAGGTTTTATACACAAGGATAAAACGGTGGATTACCTCAAAACAATAATTTTACTCGAAACAATATTTTACCTCAAAACAATAATTTAATTCAAAACAATATTTTACCTCAAAACAATAATTTTACTCAAAACAATATTAAACTCAAAACAATAATTTACCTCAAAACAAGTATTTAACTCGGAACAATAAATAACCTCAAAACAATATTTTACCTCGAAACAATAATTTACCTTAAAACAATATTTTACCTCAAAACAATAATTTTACTCAAAACATTATTTTTACTCAAAACAATATTTTACCTCAAAACAATAATTTTACTCAAAACAATATTTTACCTCAAAACAATAATTCTACTCATAACAATATTTTACCTCAAAACAATATTTAACTTAAAACGGTGGATCACCTCAAAACAATAATTTAACTCAAAACAATACTTTACCTCAAAACAATAATTTAACTCAAAACAATACTCTACCTCAAAACAATATTATAACTCATAACAATGAATCACCTCAAAACAATGGGTTACCTCAAACAATATTTCACATCAAAAAATATTTTACCTCAAAAATGTTTCACCTCAAAACAATACTCTACCTCAAAACATTATTTCACCTCAAAATAATATTTTTCCTTTAGAACAATACTTTGCCTCAAAACAATAATTTAACTCAAAACAATATTTTGTCTCAAAACAATAAACCACCTCAAAACAATGGGTTACCTCAAAACAAAAATTTACCTCAAAACAATGCATTACCTCAAAAACTTTATTTTACCTTAAAATAATACTGTACCTCAAAAACAATACGTTACCTCAAAACAATAACCTACCTCAAAACAATAACCTAGTAATATACACACTAACTTCCGCCCATGATGTGCTAAAGGTTGATGCGTAAGCTTCGGCCTACATCATGGGGCCCGGGTATGTCCTAAAGGATAGGTACCGGGTATGCAGTCAGGGGGCTTCGGCTCTCATGACAAAACGAAATGGAAAAAAAAGTCCTTTTTACGCATACCAACGGGTGTATGTACAAAGGATAGACCACAGGCACGCTTATCCTACTGAAGATAGGCTTGCAATGTTCATGCCAGACAATAGATTTTATGACTCTCAGAGCTTTCTTCTGCAGTCTTCGCCTCTAACCACGTCGAGATGAAGAGTAACCTCATAGAAATGTAGTTCAAATGAACCTTGAACGACTGAGTGTAACTTATAGTATTGCACTAATGTATTCCGAATGAAGTAAGCCAGTAAAATCCGATTACATGTGGATGTTGAGGTTAGTAGTGATGAGATCTGTGATGTAATGGAAGCATCGACGTTAAATTAGGTTTCCGTTTTCAATGTGATACCAATAATGCTTTGACGAGTTTATAATGTTAATAATGTATTTTTAACAACACTACCTAATATAATGCTACGTATTCTTTTATTTGATTTTCTATCCAACTTAACACAGGTTATATTAAAGTGATAATGCATAAATCAATGAATATTATACTTATTTAAGATTTATATCAGTGTATAGTTTATAGTCGCTCCCCCAAAAAACCAACAGTCATCTAGATAAATCTTTGATATAACAATAATAACATCCCCACTGTATAAAATAAAAAATAAAAGTATGAAACACATTACAGAGTCATTATCACGAATCAGTAACCATCCAACTGTGTGCTCTGATTGAGCTTTTAACATTAGCAAACTACATCCAGTAAATGTGTAAAAATAAATTTAAAACAGTAATAATATGTTCTTTTGGCGAGAATATTGGTATTGGAATGATAAAATAACGTTTCTATCTTAAAGAAAGAATGAGACACACAATTATAGCATTGGTCTTATTATATATACATTTCACTTGATTGTACTGACTCTTCTTAACAAGTGCAACTATTATCAAGGCAAGAAATTTAGGAAAACATATATCTGTATAACTAACAGCCAGTTGCAGATCAACAGTAAAATAGTTAAAGGTATTGGTTCTTAATAGATTTCTGAAAATCCAAACGAAAACTACCTAAAAACTAATTGATAAAACAATAGTTTATTTCTTTGATTCAATAAACATAAGGGTCATGAATAATGGCCCAAGTAAGCTAGTCATATGTATGTCCATTGGCCATTTCTATGAGTTTGCAATTAAATGTTAATCTATGAACCCAGAATACCTCGAATCTTTACGAAAGTACTATGCTATTGACTAGATAATGGAAGTACTATTACTTCCGGTGAATGAAACAATTGAACCAGAAAAAAATTGATTGTGTAGTTCACATTCTATGCCACTTTGTTAATAACATGTGTAATATTAACAATGATATTTTTACTGTCACCGATCTAAAAATATTATTGTTAATATTACACATGCTATTAACAAAAGTAACATAGGTTATACGTTTATTTATCCAATGAAATATCCTTGTATCTGGTAGCTCCATTTAAAGAATTAGATTTTTACGTAGCCTTCTTGGAATGAATTATGAAATCCCTGTCAAAAGTCCTGGATGGAAGATGCAGATAAAGCATGTACACAATAGGGTCCAGGTGGAGTGTAGGGTCCGAGCGGAGTGTAAGGGTGACGAAATCTAGCAGCTAATCGATTTATGAATTATTAGAAAGACCTGAGATTTACACAAAAGACATGTAAGCACTTTGTGTCTTATTAAATCTACCCTTTAATTTGTATAACATTGCAAAATACAAAATAGAGTTTTTAAGTTAGCTTTTATTTTTTTGAATTTTTTGGTAAATATTATATATTTTATAATTTCATTCATGTAGTATTTAGAAACAACAAGAACATAGTAACTCTTCAATAATTGGCCCTTGAATTTGTATAGCATATGAATTCTCAATTACTAAAAGAAATAGGGTGATTTTAGTTGCAGCGAAGGACTTCTGTCTTTGAATCGCCGGGTTTAAATACCAAACATCACATAAATATCTTATTATTGAGCTTAAACTCTATTGGTTCAGAGCCTTAGTTAAACTTTTACAAATTTATTTGGAAAAGAAAGAGTTGACTGCTCCATTAGTCTGATAAAAGATTTTTTTATCAAAACTGCATTTGATTGAATCTACTCTACCAAATATTACATTAATATATACGTATACTAACTTATCATGGTTACAGAGGCAACTTTACTGATATCCTACTAAGATTGCTTTATGAGATGAACAACGATAACAGTGACCTCCCCGAGGTATAATAACTTGACAGGTATGGGAATACCTCGGCCATACTGTATAATAGACAAAGGTCAACAAAGGCTGGTCAAACAAGGACGATAACAATGTGTAACCCATTGTAAATCCAGCGTTTCTCAAAATAGCACACATTGTGCTAACATTTCTATTGGGTTCCAAAGGCTAGCAATAAGGAAAGTTTGAATACAAATGAATGCGTGTGAAAGCAACCGAATATTTAATTAAATTAATAGAACCAATTTAGTGTTCAATATCGAATGGCGTAATACATATTTCGTGATTGCTGTTTCAATAAAATAAGGTATTTTCATAATCAGTTCATATGTAGTAAATTATGAAAAAAAAAATATATAATATTGTTTTTTTTTTATTTTTTTTTTATTAATGCATTTATTCTGTCAGAAAATGCAAAAAAGATCAAATACATTTTTAAAACTACTCCGGAAAAGAAGTGTATAACTTCAAAGATGTTTCACAAAACTTACATGCGACAGTTTTTTTTATAAAGTGATAAATACACATTTTCACTGTCAAGAGTTTTCCGAAACGGAAGCAGAAACCCTTCCTGACCCTCGACTGCTTAAATGACAAACACCAGCAAATGCAAATTTATCACGACTGCTCTAAGACGTAAGCTTCTTTTACAGGCGTCCTAATATAATTTCCAAAGAGAGGATACATTTCATTTCCATATTTTAGGTTTTAGAATGTAAATTATGAAGTAGGTTTATATTTTATTGCTTATACTGTAGTTAATACGTTACAGTTTTTCTAATATAACATTTTATGGTATACAACTCTAAATATGAACCGGCTTGTAAAACTTAAACGACGTTCCTGTCATGGCTAATTTTAATATATGTGGTTTCACATATGTAAAAATGATTTACAGATAAGTAAGTGGTGTCAATGGTAACTCTATAAGCTCTTAATTTTTGTGGGGCTGCACGCTTACGATTGTGTGTGCATTGAATTACAATTTCAGAACTAATATTCCCCTTAAAGGGGCACGTTTGGTTGAATATAAGGAAACTATGGTCCAGACTTTTAAATTGGCATTATCTTTTAGCCATATTAAAATGCTTTTGATATAGATTTGGAGTCTGTATGTAGATAGATGTATTTAGAGTTAAAACCGTTTTCTTAGGTGGGGTTTGAGGTATTTCTTCCTAGAAAGATTATATGACAATTCAATACAATTTCAACAGCTTGTTGTTCTTGGTATTTACGGTTACTTGGTCATGAAATTGGTTATGAAAACTATAAAGTTATCACATGGTTTGATTTACAGTCACAACCGATAGTTGTCAAAACAACTAATATTCACATAAATCTCTCCGTTGTTATCCTAAGTCTAAATGTTATTGGGTAAACATATATTGAAACTTACTTTTCCCATTCCCTTTTTCGTAAGCACTAAAAGTATGGATTAGCATACAATTATTGGCATAATCAGGGTAAAAAAGAATAATTTTATTGGCATATTAACTGATAAAATGCGTCACTATATGGATATAGATTATAAATGTTACAAGACTAAGGCAATCAGCCAATGTCAAAAAAAAAAAATTATTAACAATATTGTATTCATCCTTTAGCCTTATAGAAATAAATGAGTCCGGATCAAATGTGTAAAATACGCATTTGAAACCGTATACTGCTCTGTTAATACTTAAAAGCACGCAACTTATACTGTTATAGTGCAAATTGTCTCCTTTATTGTTTTCATTTACATAACGTTCTTGATAACCGTTAAAAAAGGATGTGTATTGGTTCCTATTCACAGAAAATGTGACATTTACCTACTTATTTTATTTCATAAATGTTAAAAACTATGAAAACCTTTTAACTATTTAACATTTTCTATTTCCGTGTAAAATATAATTTTAAAATTCTTACGTGAATTCAAATACTTTAAATATTTCATACCATAATAATGAGGATAAATGAAATGTTCCCTTCCCAGACTCATATTCCAGGTTCCATAAAAGCTCAGTTTCAGTTGATGTACAGTTGAATACTGTTGAAACCAGTACGGTTGCGGTAAGGGAGAAGTTTGATGAGAGTTTACTGTTGAAAATTTTCAAAGATAAAAATGATAAAGTATAAAAGACAAAATGGCGGATATCTGTACACCTTCACATTAATCGATTCCTTTCTTTTGGTATGAGGGATCATATGACCAAAGTCCTGAAGCGTTTTCTTGGACACCCTGTATAATCCACGCTCAATACTTGTAGGACGCCTATTCATCAGGTATTTTCTTTTTTTAGAGCATAATGTGGTAAGGATCTCTAATATAATAAGTTCTCAACTTCGTCTCGAACTTAAAAATGATCTCTAGACGGCAAAAAATATTTCCGGCCCTAGGTACGAAATATACTGATACGACAGTAATAATTTTTACACAAAGAATCATCGATGTAACTACATAGAACGCATGTAAAGCTAATCTACGTTATAACCATGTGTTCATGTGTTGGAAAACTCATAGTGTAGAAATGGATAAATTTACAGAGAGCAAGAGTGCTTGGAGATAAGAGGAATGGTGATAACAGTGACATCCCTAAGGTATGATAACTTGACAGGGATTGTTATATCTCGGTGATACTGTATAATGGACAAAGGTTAACAAAGGCCTGGCAAACTGTAAAGGACGAGAACAATGTACAATGCATTGTAAATCGGCATTTTTCTAAAAGCACTTATTGTGCTAATATTTACATTGAGTTTCAAAGCCTCACATTAAACAAATGTTTAAAATAATATAATAAGAAACACCAACGTCTTAATGCTAAATCAACTTATAAAAATCCAATCAACGTTAAACTTTGGTTCAGTGCAATATAGTAATTGGCGGTTATTTTAATGAAAAAATACATTGTTTTACTAGTTTGCTTGCAGTATAATACAGTGATATAAAGAAATATAAGTCTCATATACATAATTTTTTCTGACATTGTAGAGTATTTTAAAATTTTTTGGTTTTGTTGGAATAGTAAGCGAAAAAGTTAACAAATTAAACAGCAATTTCAGTAAAAGTATTATACTAGCTAGAATATGTTTCACAAAACTGATCTGTGAAATAAATAAACGTTTTCACTGTCAAGTGTTTTCTGAAACGGAAGTAGAAACCCTTCCGGACCCGAGGCTGCTTAAATGACAAACACCAGCAAATGCAAATTTATCACGACTGCTCTAAGACGTAAGCTTCTTTTACAGGCGTCCTAATCTTATTTTCTAAGAGAGAATAAATGTATTTTCTATTGAGGTTTTAGATCCTACAGTATGTTATTAAAATGTATTGTAACTGTACTATTAAGACTTCAACAGTACACGATTTTAGTATTTTACTGTGATAACACTACTTATTGTAGATATATTTCTTCTAGACACTATCGGTAGGCTTGATAAAGATCGAAATGGTTTGAAATGCTTAAATTAGTTGCTTAAATTAGTTAAGAGCACTAAGTCAATTGTACTAGCAAATAAATACATATTTATTACGATAAGTATGACTTTGTCTCACAAAACTTCTGAAGTTACTATGTTAAGCCAATATTAAGCCAGACTGTTAATTGCCTTCTTTCCAGTAATTGAGCAAGAAGGTAAAAATATTAACTTTTTCTTTTAAGGTGTTTTAAAATAGTTATAACTAAAACCTATCATACAGAAAAAGGATGTAGAATTGTTGTAAAACTAGGTTTTGTTGTTCCCCTTCTATGTTTATGCTTTTTGTAATATCAGTCAATTAAGAGTTGAATTTTTTTTTTTTATAATCGTTATTTTTAAAAGAATAAATTGTCGACATCTTAAAATCTTACACCTACATAATTCTAGTTTTGCAATCATATTTCACTGGAAATCACAGTTAAGTAACTAGTTTTCTTATAAAATTGTCTTATATAATTGTCCTATATAATTTTCTTATATTATAATTGTATTTTCTTACGATAAGCTCTTTTAACCATAACCATGCCATACCAGTAACTGATCTATGACTGATTAATTTCCACTGATTGCTGTAAGTCATTAGCTCTGTTTGTTCACTGAGGTGAGCTCAAGTCAACGAGTTTCTGTCGTACAAGCTGTGTATTAGAGATACAGTAATTGTGATTAGTTATGTGTTCACGTGTTGGTAGATTGACAATAAAAGTATCAACAAGGTTCTGTGTTTCCATATTTATTTATTTAAAAAGTGTTCTTACTAGTTTGACAAGTTTTATATTTGTTGTTTTACCCAAAATAATCTTTGAAATGTAAACTACAGGTTTAAGGTACTATAAAATGGAAAAAGTATTGAAATAAAATTTAACATTATGATAGTACACATCATGTGTATGTAAATTCAATAAATTAATCAATATATCAATACAATCAAATTATATTGTACATTATATTGTACAAATTATACAAGTAACATAAAAAGAACTACCATTATAAATATTTTTGTTTTACAGCTTTTACTAAACGACTTGGCGCGAGTCCCACCCTATAAAAGACAGACAGCACTGGTGCATGAAGTCGCTATCAAAGTCACATCTAACTGTCGTTTAAGGCAATTGCTTGAGGAAGCTCAGGTATTTCATAATGTGATATAGATATAAATCTCTGTAAGATATTAAAATGGATTCTTGTATTTGACCTTACAATATGAGTTCAAAGCATCTGGTGTATAGGTTTAGTTAAATAATTGTTGAAAGCTATCTTTTGTAAACTAAACTACAACTTGACATTTTTTTTTTGTATACGCATTTAGTATTGCACTCATATGCAACTAATGTGTTTATTTATAAACCAAAAAACATCTGGAAACTGCATTTTTTATATCTAGAAAGGAGAAATATCTTTGTTTTGCAGAACTTTCTCCGCTAACATAAAAAAAAATCTCATTTTAGTTTAAATCCGTAAGAAATTTATGCACCTCTGAATGATTTGTTTACCAATTTGGGAGTAAGAGTGTTACGTGAGACTAACAGTTAACATTAAGTTAACATTAATTTAAAATAACTTAGACAAAACCAGGAATGTAAAAACAACACTGCAGGATAGGTTTTACTGTGCAGTCGTGAATTGTTCAGTGACAGGATGAACAGTTAGCAGATTAAATCGTAAAGTAACCAAGTTAACGTCCTGACTGGTGATAACTGATAACCGACGTGTGAGGGTGATTCTACTCTGGATATCACAGTGAGATTAAAATTGTATTGTAACAATACAAAAGAATATAAAATTATATTTATCGTAGTAAATAAAGGTAATTTCTTTACAAACATAAACCAGGTGGGGAAAAAGTCCCGAGATAGTTTTAAATATATATTTTTTTAATTATTAGGATAGAGCTACGAAACTTGGTAAAAATTTACTGGACATCAAACCAATTTTAACATATGATTTGCATTCACATTAGTATAACTTTGATATTTAATGTTTTGAAACGTTGAACATTAACCAACCCTATTTTTATGGTTTGAATAAAATATTAGGCTACTACAGACTAATTTAGTTTAGTTAAATTTAAAGACAACTATCACATTTTTTGAAACATTTTCTTACTATTTAGTTTAGTAAAAAAGTATAAATGTTCTCTGACTTGGACCGTTTCCAAGCTATTGTAGCAGTTTCCCATTCCCGGACACTACAACATTGGCAGCTCGTTTGACGTTGTCCTTTGTTGACGTCACCAGCCACATTACACGTTTTTGCCTCCTTTCATCTGACGTCAGCGATACAACACAACACTGAAACTACACTTGGGCAAGAATAAGCTGTCCGTAATAGAAACGTTGACGATAAGTCTTTGACGTTTTGAAACTGTAATAATCTATCTAAGAGACATTATCTAATTCTTCCAACCATAGAGCGGTAATTGTGATTCCATAACTCATTTCAATACAACGAAATTCGAATCATCTGTATCCATTATCAGTTATCGAGATCGGACGCCACCTAGGTGCGTATTTTAACCAAAATGTGAATGAAGGATGACTGTTGAATGGTCTGAGATGATCTGTGTAACTTTGTTACTGACTGAGATTAGCTGTCTTTTATGTCATTTAAGGTTGTTTTTTTTAAATTTAATTGTTTAATAGCAAGGCTTTTTAAGGTCATTTATTTAAAGCCAAATGATAAGTAACAGCTGGGTCTAGTTTTGAACCATCAAAGAATTAGTGGCTTATCTCAGGATCGAACCAGTGACGTATTGTCAGGTGGCCATTTTACAAATCTTAGAGCGAAACGCGGAAATAGTTTACAGTTTATCTGTGCATTGTGAAACAAGAATATGTGTATTGCACATCAGATTAACCGAGACTTTTTAACCATAAAAAATAAATTTCGGAATCCTTGTAAAAAATCCTTGTATGTATAATCTTTAGGTTTCAGGAAGGTAGCCTAAATATATTTGAGTTTAATTATCGTCGGAAGACAAAAACGTCGTCAGCCGCAGTGACACCAAGGCCTTTGTCGGGGCGTTGACAATAAACAGGAAATTGGCTTGTTTGTGGTGAAACTAAATAGGGGCTGATCTGAAACCTATCAACACGATTTTCAGTTTGGCGTGAAAATTTGAAAAAGTATATTTAATATGATTTTACGAGGTGCGCGAAAAAATAAATTATGGTATAAGTATATATTATCTTTAATATATTAATTATGAAATAATTATGATTTAATAAGATTGAATCATATCCCTACTAATAATTTGGCCCTACTAATAATTTTAATAATCATATATCGATTTATTGTTGATGTAGCTTAAAGGCGTTTTCCTACTGGTTTTATTTCATACATGTTAAAAACCACGAAAACCTTACAACTAGTTAAAATCCCTATTTCCTAGTAAAATATAATTTTGACATTTTTACCTGAATTCAAATAGTTTAATATTAAACTAATACCAGAATAATAAGGACGAATTAAATATTCCCTTCCCAGACTCATATTCCAGGTGCCATAAAAGCCCAGTTTCAGTTGATGAAGGTAATACTGTCGAAACCTGTACGGTTGCGGTAAGGGAGAAGTTTGATGAGAGTTTACCGTTGAAGATTTTCAAAGATAAAAATGATCAAGTATAAAAAACAAAATGGCGGATATCTGTGTACACCTTCACATTAATCGATTCCTTTCTTTTGGTATTAGGGATCATATGACCAAAGTCCTGAAGCTTTTTCGTGGACACCCTGTATAATCCACGCTCAATACTTGTAGGACGCCTGTTCATCAGAACGTATTTTCTTCTTTTTAGAGCATAATGTGGTAAGGATCTCTTATAAGTTCTCAACTTCGTCTCGAACTTAAAAATTATTTCTAGTCGGCAAAAAATTATTTCCGGCCCTAAGTACGAAATATACTAATACGACAGTAATAATTTTTGGTAGCTGTTTGACAGCTCAAAAAAGAATCATCGATGCAACTAACGTAGAACGCATGTAAAGCTAATCTATGTTATAAACATGTGTTCATGTGTTGGAAAAATCATAGCGTAGAAATGGATAAATTTACAGAGAGCCTACTTACTAAGAGTGCTTGGAGATAAGAGGAATGGTGATAACAGTGACATCCCTAAGGTATGATAACTTGACAGGGATTGTTATAGCTCGGTGATACTGTATAATGGACAAAGGTTAACAAAGGCCTGGCAAACTGTAAAGGACGAGAACAATGTATAATGTATTGTAGATCGACATTTCTCCAAAAGCACTTGTTGTGCTAATATTTACATTGAATTTCAAAGCCTGATAATAAAGAAATTTTAAAAATTATGTAAAAAGAAATATCGACGTCTTCATGTGAAATTAACCTAATAAAATCCAGTTGTCGTTAAATTTTGATGCTGTTCAATATAGTAATTGGCGGTTATTTCAATGAAAAAATACATCTTTTAACTATTTTTCGTGCAATATAATACAGTATTATAAAGAAATATAAGTATTATATATAGAGCATTTTCTGATATTGTAAAACATTTTAAAAATTCAGGGTTTTGTTGGAATTGTAAGCAAAAGTTAACAAATTAAACAGCTATTCTGGTAAATAGCTAGAATATTTTTCACAAAATTGATCTGTGAAATAAATAAACGTTTTCACTGTCTAGTGTTTTCTGAAACGGAAGTAGAAACACTCCCTGACCCTCGACTGCTTCAATGACAAACACCAGCAAATGCAAATTTATCACGACTGCTCTAAGACGTAAGCTTCTTTTACAGGCGTCCTAATCTTATTTCTTAAGAGAGAATAAATGTATTTTCCATTGAGGTTTTAGATCTTATGTTATTAAAATGTATTGTAACTGTACTATTAAGACTTCTACAGTACACGATTTTAGTATTTTACTATGATAATACTACTTATTGTAGATATATTTCTTCTAAGCACTATCTGTAGGCCTGATATAGATAGAAATGGTTTGAAATAATTAAACTAGTTATGGAACTAAGTTATACAGGCAAATAAATACATTTTATTTATGACGATAGGTAGGACCCCAAGACTCCCACAAGACTTCCGAAGTCACTATGTAAAGCCAAACATTAGTGTTAATTGCCTTCTTTCCATTGATTGAGCAAAAAGGTAAAAACGTTTTTTTCCTTTTACGGGGTTTTAAAATTGTTATAACTAAAACCTATCATAAAGAAAAAGGATGTAGAATTGTTGTAAAACCAGGTTTTTGTTGTTCCCCTTCGATGTTTATGCTTTTGTTATATCAGGATATTATAGGTTGAAAAACAAATTAGTAGTAATCGTTATTTTAAAAAAGCAGCAAACCTAAGCACTCGCTTATTTATGGAAATATTTTAGTAAATATGTAATCAGACAAGTTGAAATTCGCTTCGTCTGCAGGTTTTGCTGCGGCGGGGGTATTTTATATTATCAGCAAGTTTGGTTGGTTGTTTTAGGTGATGACAGTTTAATTTTATAATTAAAAATTGTAAAATTAGTCTTATGATAAAAATAATATAATTTTTTCTTAAGTCGACGTAAGGGGCTCTCGCGGCTCGCACAATGCCTGACTCCTTCGCAGAAGAGGTTTGCATCGGCTTCTGACCAGGCGCCTTAGACACACTAGTCTCGGCGCGCAGTGTCACATTTGATGGAATGAGCAAGAAGGTAAAAATATTAACTTATTTAAGGTGTTTTAAAATACCCATAAGTAAAACCTATCATAAAGAAAAAGGATGTAGAATTTTTTTTTTTTTAACTAGGTTTATGTTGTTCCCCTTCCATTTTTATGCTTTTTGTAATATCAGGATATTATAGGTTGAAAAATAATTTGTAGTACTCGTTATTTTTAAGTAGAATAAATTGTCTACATCTAAAAATCTAGGTTTGAGATTTTAAGATGTAGACAATTTATTCTACTCATCATTCTAGTTGTATCATTCTGGTTTTACACTCGTATTTCACAGGAACGCGCAGTAAAGCAACTAGTTTTCTTAAATAATTTTCTTATACTCTTGTATTATGATTGTATTTTCTTACGATAACCTCTTTTAACTATAACCATGCCATACCAGTAACTGATCCATTAACACTGATTTGCTGATTGCTGTAAGTCATTAGCTCTGTTTGTTCGCTGAGGTGAGCTCAAGTCAACGAGTTTCTGTCGTACAAGCTGTGTATCAGAGATACAGTAATTGCGATTAGTTATGTGATTGAGTTATAGCTTTTTAGGGAATATGTCAAGTTATGATCAGTGAGGATTATGTCAGAGCCTTGTAATAGAAGTTATATGGTAATTTCTGTTCAATGCATTTTACACATTCTAATTCAGTACTGGAGATATTTTGAATTTATTTTAAATCATATTGAGGTTTAAGGCAAAATGTTAATGAGGAATAAAATCTGATCCATGAAAATATGAAGGGTTGCACCCAAATAATTATTTCGGTTTTTATTTCTGTTCGACTATTGACACTACAAAACTAAAATACCCCCGTCGCAGCAAACCTGCATACTAAGCGAATTTCCATTTACCCGGCTTGATTTCTACTAAAATATTCCCTATAAATTTTCAGATTTATTTCCTATTTAAATAACATTAATTTTAGTGAGTGGTTAGGTTTGCTGCTACGGAGAAGATGTTGAGGTGTGTTTTTTTCAATTGAAATATTGATAGCTTACTATGAAACAAACCAAATTGCCAAATTTGATTAAAATATATCCATAAACAAGCAAACTAGAACAGTTTATTTATTTTCCATAAGAATAACATGGGAATTTTAAATTTACAATTTTTTTAATTTTCTCCGTAGTCAATGAACATTAAAAAACACTTCAATATACTAAATTATTCGTTTTTTTTAAGCTCTTCAAAATGGTCTAGAGAGAAATTTAGAAATTTAAAGTTTTTAGGGTCAAAAATTAGAAAAACCCATTTTTACCCCATAAAACCCCCCATAAACCCCTGATGCCATGGTCCGATTATGCTGGTTCGCGAACTCGTTCGAATAAATGTAGGTTTACACGTTTGTACCAAATTTCATCAAAATCGGATCAATTTTGCTCGAGTTATCGCGCTAACAGACACATATATAAATATATATATATATATATATATATATATATATATATAAATATATATATATATATATATATGAATTTGAACGGATGGTGTTTTTGGCCTCTGGGGACCTCAAAACGAAAAAGTAAATCGGTCCCGGGTCTAGGTCTTACCATGAGACCTACGGTAATAGCTTATTCCCTATATGGGAAATTCGCTAAAAGAAGTTGTGATTTATATATTACCGTTCAATTGTTGGTAGAATGACAATAAAAGTTTCAACAAGGTCCCATGTTTAATTATTTATTTATTTAAAAATTAAATAATTAGTTCAATAGTCTCAATAGTTTGACAAGTTTTATATTTGTTGTTTTACCCAAAATAATCTTTAAATGTAAACTACAGGTTTAAGGTACTATAAAATGGATAAAGTATTGAAATAAAATTTAACATTATGATAGTACACATTATGTTTATGTAAATTCGATAATATAATCAATATATCAATACAATCAAATTATATTGTACATTATATTGTACAAATTATACAAGTAACATAAAAAGAACTACCATTATAAGTATTTTTCTTTTACCACTTTTACTAAACGACTTGGCGTGAGTCCCACCCTATAAACGGCAGACAGCACTGGTGCATGAAGTCGCTATCAAAATCACATCTAACTGTCGTTTAAAACAATGACTTGAAGAAGCTCAGGTATTCCATAATGTAATATATCCCTTTTTAATATATTGAAATTGATTCTTATATCTGAACTTACAATATGAGTTCGATGCATCATGTGTATAGGTTCAGTTAAATAATGGTTGAAAGAGTTAAAGCTATCCTTTGTAAACTGAACTACAACTTGAAAAAGTATTTAATGAACAGCATTTTGTATACTCATTTAGTATTGCACTCATGCATCTAATGTGTTTATTTATAAATCAAAACCAATCTGGAAACTACATTTTTAATATCTAGAGAGGAGAGAAGTGTTTTCTTTGTTTTGAGGAACTTTCCCAACTAAAATACATAAAAAATATAATTTTAGTTTAAGCCCTTAAGAAAATGTACGTATATCTTAATGATTTGTTTACCAATTTGGTAGTAACAGTGTTACGTGAGACTAACAGTTAACTTTTTTTTTGTCCTAAGGACGCTAGGCACGAGCCTGGGATTGTTCTTCACATTACTTCAGACTAGACCTAGGGGTTGCGGCATTATCACTTAGATAAAATCCATTGGTGACTTGGCGGGGATCGAACCCGGGACCTCAGGGACTGAAGTCCCGCGCTCTAACCACTACGCCAGCTCGCTCCCCAACAGTTAACATTAAGTAAATATTAATTTAAAAGAACTTCTGTAATGGAACCCTTCTGACAAACCCAAGAGTGGTAAAAACAGGTTGTAAAAACAACACTGCAGGATAGGTTTTACTGTGCAGTCGTGAATTGTTCTGCTACAGGATGAACAGTTAGCAGTTTAAATCGTAAAGTAACCAAGTTAACGTCGTGACTGGTGATAACTGCGGGGTAAATGGTGCAGTTCCGTGTGTGAGGGTGATTCTACCCTGGGATAACACGGTGTGATTAAAATTGTATTGTAACCATGCAAGAGAATATAAATTATATTTATCATTGTAAATAAAGGAAATTTTTTACAAACATAAACATGGCGAGGAAAAAGTCCCTGGATAATTTTTTATTATTACGAAAAAATAATCAGGATAGAGCTACGAATCTTGGTATAAATTTACTGGACATCAAACCAATCTTAACACATTATTCTCATTCAAATTTTTTCGCACTAATATTTAATGTTGTAAAGCATGGAACATTAACTAACCCATTATGGTTTTTATGGTTGGAATAAAATATTGCTACAGACTAATTTAGTTTAGTTAAATCCAAAGACAACTATCACATTTCCTAAAACATTTTCTTACTTTCTAGTTAATAAAAAGTAGAAATGTTCTCTGACTTGAATCGTTTCCAAGCTATTGTAGCAGTTTCCCATTCCCGGACACTAAAACATTGGCAGCTCGTTTGACGTTGTCCTTTGTTGACGTCACCAGCCACATTACACGTTGTTGACTCCTTTCATCTGACGTCAGCGATACAACACAACACTGAAACTACACTTGGGCTGACATGAGCTGTCAGTAATAGAAACGTTGACGATAAGTCTTTGACGGGTTGAAACTATGATAGTCTAAGGACATTATCTGATGCTTCCAACCATCGAGCCGTAATTGAGATTCCTTAACTCATTTCGAGATCAACAAAAATCGTATCGGCTGTATCCATTATCAATTTGATATTGAAATTGGACACCACCTAGGTGCGTATTTGAACCAAAATGTGGGTGTAGGATGAATGTTGAATGGTCTGAGATGAACTGTGTAACTTTGTTACTGACTAAGATTAGCTGTTTTCATGTCATTTAAGGTTGTTTTTAAATTTAATTGTATAATAAAAAGGTGTTTTTGAAGTCATTTATTTAAAGCCAAATGATCAGTAACAGCTGGATCCAGTTTCGAACCATCAACGAATTAGTGGTTTATCTCAGGATCGAACCTGTGACGATTTTATTGTCAAGCGAGGTCTATAAAAAGAGAGAAACGTGGAAACTTTTCGCAGTTTATATGTGCATTGTAAAACAAGAATATGTATGTTGCACATCAGATTAACCAAGACTTTTTGACCACATGGCTAAAATAAATTTTGGTATCCTTGTCATTATCTTTAGGTTTTCAGGAAGGTTATATTTATTTCAGTTTAATTATCGCCGGAAGACAAAAACGTCGTCAGCCGCAGTGACACAAAGACCTTTGTCGGGGCGTTGACAATAAACAGGAAATTGGCTTGTTTGGGGTAAAACCAAACTAGGGGCTGATCTGAAACCTATCAACACGATTTTCACTTTGGCGTGAAAATTTGAAAAAGTATATTTAATATGGTTTTACGAGGTGGGTGAAGAAAATAAATTATGAATAATAAGTATATATAATTTTTATTAAATAAACTATGGAATAATTATGATTTCGTATGATTGGATACCACAAATATATTTTTCATATCCCTATCAGTTATTTAGTGCATAACCATCAATGTTAAATAAAATTTTAAAATTGGTATATTGTTTAATAATTTCTACAATATAATCGTACCTTAGTACAAATTAATTACAACCCTAATTTTAGCAACGGACACTGTATAGTTAAATATATTTGCAGTATAAAAGAATATGTCTGCATGATAAATTATTATTTGCGTTTTACCCAAGTTAAGAGAAGTTGTTATGAGAGTTTATGAGCGGACTTTAACACTTTGGGTTTTCTGGTGAACCATTTAAAGAAATATATGTTTGGGGTAAGAGGGTGGAAACTATGCTTATTTTAAGTTAACCTTTTTGGCTTTGTACAGCTAAATCCAAGGATGAATAAACTAAGTCGTAATGGTTTAGTCTGATACTTATAAGATTTTTTAAATCAAAAAGCAAAAAAAAAATACACTAGTAAATCGAACACGGTGTAGGGTTCAAATGGTTTTTAAAACAATTGCATCATTGATTAAAATTTATTTGTTGGATACATAACACAGGATTTACTTTGTAAACATACGTGCAGCTTTATTACAAATAATACGTTTTCTTTATATCACGATCAACCTGTGGAATAAATCAAAATTCTATCAAACAAAATATTATAAGTTCCAAAGAGGTTTATGACATTTTCCTGTTTGTATATTTTTAATGAGCACCCAACCCTACACCACGGAAGTTTCGGGTCCCCACCCTATACCCCATCCTCTATACGAAAACCTTGACCAATTTACATTGATTCTTCACTTTGTTAAACAACAATAGAACTCACGATATTTTTACTTAATTTTTACCTTAAAAAATCCAATATGTTTTTGTTATTCATCACTCATTGAGCTTTAGTAAACCAATATTATTTGCCATGCCTGTAAAACAATTTTGACCTATAAACAGATAATCCCAAAAGGATATCTAAAAATCGATGGATTGCAAACTATATATGGATACATTTTTACATCCAATCAACAAAATACACAATCAGGGCACTGAACATTTTATTTTTTTCGGAAGTTCAATGCCAGAATCAATGCATGACTCCTTAAACTTATAAATATGAGTTTATACTAATTTATAAAACATGAGATTTATACCGTCCAGAAAACAGCCGTTTTAGTTCTCTAAATCGTCTGCGAAATTAACGTTTTTGGGTAACTTCAAATAGGAAATAGAAAAACATATAGTACATTTTTAATTTCGCTAACCTCAATTTTTGTTATTTTAAGTTATGTTTGTAAAGAACAAAAAACTAAAAATTGACGACGAATTTTTATGTGATCTAATTTTGTAACCATAATCATAAAGTTTATGATCATAAAGTTAGAAAACCCAACATACCACAACTCCAACAGTTCTACAGTCAATTAATTACAGTTTGATGAAAATAATTGTTGATCACGAGACGCGAAAGTGCCTTTTTGGTACTTAATCGTACTTCCAAGTTCGGCTGCGCCTCACTTGTAAAAATCGATTGTATACCAAAAAGAGCCAACTCCGCTCCTAGTGATGAAACCTACTATTTCATACTAACAATAGAAGCAGTTTACGCGATGACCAAATCATCGTTAATCTCCAATTCAACCACCAATCTAACAGATAAAGCATGTACACACAGGGTGTGAGATAACGCAAGAGGTTCTTACAGCCCCTAACCTCAACAAGGGTGATGAGGGGTAAGCTATGTCAATCGAAGAATTATACACAATATTCTTCGACGTATGAGAAAATGATCACAGTTTTTATCGTGTTAAAAATCCAAAATCCATAATCAAATATGTAGATCAATTCAAATAAAATGTTTAACAGAATTTGATTTCAAGGCTTTTTATTTCCCCTTATCAAGAGCACTTTGTCCCATGTTTACTTGACTTTCTAATTACGCTATAAGTGAATACAGTTTATTGTGAGTCTGCTATAGGGTACATCGATGGAGATCAACAATGAAAACAAAGCCGACCGAAAGCTACGAAAACGTGTAAGGTATTATTTGATGTTGGTCATGACGGCGAAGGCAAAAAAAAAGGAACCAGTATAAATGGAGACATTATAGTGCGTAAACATTTAAGAATTGAGAGTGAGTTATTTTAAGGGATTTTTTACAGATTTTTAAGTATCATATTAATCATTGAGATGGGGACGTCATCTAGGTACGTATTTTAACCCAAATATGAGTGAAAATGAGTGTAGTGAAAAGTGAGATGTTTCTGTTTAGCTTTGTTACTGAATAAGATCCAGCGATCACAAAATAGAAAAATATATAGACAAATTATTTATTAATAGATCATTTATATTCTGTGTTTGCTAAAAAAGCTTCTGACTTAGATCAGGATAGAACCGGTGACCTTTTCATTGTTATGTGAGCACTGTACATCAACTTCTGTGAAGGTGATACCTTACAATTGGTTCAAAATAATAAATTATCATTAACATTGACTACTCATGCTTTTTCTCATTTATAAAAATCGTAATACTTAATAATTCTTTAGTAGAAAAAATGTATAAAAGGTTTATATAGGCTAACTAAAATAAATGCTTAAAAGGTTTTGTCTTTTTGTTGTAATGTGTTATGTCTTTGTCTCATTCCATAATACAGTTTTAAAGGATGTTTAGCTGATCAATATATAATGCTTATAGTTAACTTGATTAAACAGGAAAACTTTCAATTGAACGGATATTTCAATATAAAACATATTGAACATCAATTATTAAAAATACTTAAGGAATCTCTGGAGAAAAGGTTGAATGTTGATTTATATTCTAGCCATGGCAGGGTTTCCGATAAATCTCATTCTTTTCAACCAGACATTTCAATAGAAAACTACACGGTTGTGTATCGTATTATTTTCTTCTAACAAACGTTTTAGTGTAATATAAGACACTAAATATAAATATATATTACTAGCCACATAATATATATTATAAATATGTATAACCTTACAGCAAAATTTAATTTTAAAGAGAATTTCGATTTTCCTGGTCGGATTTCCACTGAAATATTCCATAGACAAATCAGGTTCATTCCCCATTTGAATACAATTTTGGTTCAGTTAGTACTTAGACTAAAAGAATGTTTAGCCCTATGAAGACACCAAAATAAAAAAGTAAATGGGTCCTATATCTCGGTCTTACCGTGCAAACTACTGTAATATCGTTTCTTTAAAAGAAAATATCGCTAAAATACGGTAATTTCTTTACAAAAGTGAGTTCAATGCTAAATCCGACTTCGAATCAAGACTGGATTGTCTCATCCAAACCACAATGCGACGGAGATGTGACCAACTATACGTACAAATAGAATTTTAGGATTGTTTTTCTCTAATAATTGCGTGTATGATTAAACTGACCTTTTTATTAATGTATATTTGAGCATAAATGAAGCCATATCTCAATTATATTTATGAACCCGGCACTACTAAAACAGGCTAGACGGACTGCACCGAGTCAGTCAATTTAGGAGGTAACAGAAAGCTTATACGAGTTAATTAGTTTAATTTTCAATAAACATGGTAAACAAGTGTTTTGTATTTCTACATGGAGGATGGATGAAAATTTGCATTATAAGTTTGAAAGTTCCATAGCTTTTGACACGTTATAGTATAAAACTTAAAGCTTAAAGCTACTAAGCAAAATTGAAAGTTATTGCAGTATCACAATCTAGGGGGGGAATTTCTTTACGATTGTATTTCTTTTTTACTAGATACATAGCATGGTATTTAGAAATAGCAGTACATAGAACATGCTAGACACAGGTTTTGTATGGATACATTACGAGTAATTTCCTATTTTCCGTTTACTCTATTATAATATCAAAAGTCTTACGTTTTTCTAACCCCCAAAACATATATTGCAAAAAGACAGTATCGTTTTGTTAATTGTTATATTCTAAATAGTTTAGCATAACAATACAACGTGTCGAACATGAAAAATCTGCAACTTGATAACATTTAACACTGTAAAACAGCCTAAACATTTGAATCTCCGTGAATATGACATTATCTTGGCAAGACAGGAACTCATTTATAATGCAATCCCATGGTCCACTTATAAGCCCAGCCCTCTTTTTGGCAAGACAGGACGACACTGCAGTTAAAGTATGGACCTTTTCCCAACTCAGGGCTCAGAAATAGTAAACATTATACAGAGGTACAGAGCCTAGGCAATTTTAGCTCTGTTCGGATGAGGCTCCAACGAGGTAATAAGACTGTCCCAAAACTAAATAGCCCCGGTTCTTAGCTTAGTAGTTAATATTTAATTACTCTTTTGTCTGTTAAATTTCCAAATAAACTTAAACTATCATGAGTAAAAACAATTTTTAAGAAAGGGAAAAGAATAGAGATATTAATAATTACAGACCAAGCAACTTCGAAAAAATCTTTGAAATAGCAATTAATTTCCGCTTACACATTACTTATTATAGAAACAGAACAGTTTATATGCACATTCACAATTTCTGGGCCAACACTATTTTTAATATTTATTAATGATATATACGGTAATATATCAGACGAACTTTTCTCGTATGCGCAAATTTGATATTAAAATCCCCAAAAAAAAGACATCAATTATTAATAATTGGTCAGAAAACAGTAAAAGAACTAGAAGAATAGTTTTCTCAAAATGGGCTATTGTTTAACAATTAAAAAACACAAATTATGCAATTTAAGAGGGAGAGATGTCAAATTCATTAAATAGTAGCAAATAAATCCTAGCAGATTCATACAAAGTATTAGGAATACATATTGATTCAAAATTAAATTGGGGAGATCATATTCAATATGTAACACAATTGATTTTCTTTTCGCAATGCAATCAGTTTTATAAGTGACCCAACATCTCTGGAAGTATATAAATTAGTATATTGCGCCTATATTAATTCTATGATTAGGTATAAGAAATTACTCTAGGCATCCAGTTTTAAAACGGAAAAAAGTCTTAACGCACAAAAATCATTTGCACGGACCACGGTTAAAGTGTCTAAGAAAACAAGCTGTAGACCTCTTTTCAAAATATTAGGTATTTTAACCGTCACGAGCCTGTACATTTTTGAAATGATTAAGCCACTAATAGGATTTTTCGCATAACAGTTTCGAAAAGTTTAAGCTTACACATAGTCATTCCACACGTCAAAAACATTTATTTCAATCCCTAATACATATACTCACTCTTTTTAAAAATGCACCGAAGTTCATGGCTATCAGAATGTTTAATAAACTACCAAAAAAATCATTCATTTTTAAGGTTTGAGGTCGTCTAGACCTACACCCTGAACCCGCAGCCGCACTGTCATAATTAGTTCTCTCGTATTGCCATACTGTGTTATTTGTTCGTTCAATATTTTGTTCGTGTAACGTGTCCGTGTTTTAAGACTTAATTGTGTCATCCTAGGAGCCACAGCACGACTTAAGGCTTGACAATGACGCCTTGAGTGCCGAAACCGGTCGTAGTCCTGACGATCAAGAATTACAATGGCAGCAAAAAGATATTTAACCTCCAGTTTAATTTGTAGTTGTGTGAGTTTATTAGTTATAGTTTACTTAACATGACGGCACCCCTATCATTGTACTTTGTACTTTTTAAGATGTTTATGGTTAAATAAATGATTTTCATTTGAAAATGTGAATAGCTGCAATCCCATTATGTTTACATCCTAGAGAGACAAATACAGTATAGGTTTTATAGATTTATGTTTCCTCAAATTATGTCTAGACAAGAAATAAATATCCCTGACGAAGGGAATTTCCCTATCAATCATATAAGTTTATAGTTAGAAAAATTAATTTATGTCTAAAAGTTAATGATTAACTGAGTTATGAACATGTTTACCTAGTCTTATGGGGATCGAATATATTAAACCCCACCAAATATAAATAGTAATGCTTTATCACCCACCCCTAACATCTTTATTTGCTTGTAATACTACAAAGACCTCTTAAAGGATATATAATACCAAACTACCATTCATAATATTTTTCTCAGTTGTTTCTCTTTATCTGAAAAATATTCGTATTAGTTAAAAAACAAACAGTCTCTATATTTTAAGAGATTTTAATTTCAACCATACTAAACGGACAAAAGCAATAAATCTTGTTTTCTTGTAAACTAATTCAAAAGATAAATCATAGTGTAATCATTTTATTGCCAAACAAAAATATATAACTTTTTAAGTAGATAGCCAATTTAATTTTCGATGAGATTAAACAAGTAAAGAACCAAAGGACCTTGTAGATTGACTCAAAGACTACTAGAGTCATTGTAAGAGCATCTCTTTTGTTGATGGGAGACCTCCTCAAAAACCGTCGGTGAAAACCATTACTTTTTCATTTACTTAACAGCTTAGAGAATTTTTAAAACATTATAATTTTTACGACTGTTTAATGCCAATAACTTTTATGTGAATTAATATACTAGGTAATATATCTTCATAGGAATAATAAAAGAAAAAGTCACTATTTATTTGGATCTTTAACAATGTCATAAATGTTTTAGTTGCCTAATATAAAAGGAGGCACTGTGCAATAGAATGGAGTCGGTTAGGTACCAACTCAACATATATTGTGTACTACTTATATTTTTTAAATATATATTTTTTCAAACTCATTTTATTACATAAATGAAAGCAGAAATGAAAAAATATTGTTAACATTACAATCAACATAGCCTAGGCTAGTGATTTCAAAATATAAATCAAGAACAAGAATCCTAAATAGTTTAAGTATGTGTATTCCTAAAGCAGACACCATTTAAGAACACTTAATAATATTCATTTTAATAATAATATTCATTTTCGTCTACAAGCTACAATGCAAAAATTAGTTAGCACTTTTTAAATAATGAAATTAGCTTCAGTCATATGGAAAATAATGAGTCAGTGTTACACTATGTCCAATGGCAGAATTAGATTACATTCCTATGAATTAAAACTACACACAATTACTTTAAATTGTTATGTACTTTAAATTTTACTTAAAACACATATATAGGATTTCCGAGCCTGGTAAAATACAGTTATATAAATTGTATGTATGTAAATGTACTACAACGAATCTGTTATTTTTAAATCATTCATCAGACAGATTTATATCAAGTTCGATATGCAAACATTGAAATTAATTTATCGTATCAAAAAAGGTTTATAAAAATTAAACTACTAAACTTTACTGAACCTAGGTAACTTTTACACAGTTTTCGGCAAGAAGGTGACACATAACAATAAGGTAATGTGGCCCAAAGTTACTAATGGCAACATACAACTCTACAAAAGCAGACAACTGGAAAACATAACTTTCAGTTGCACCTGAGACCTGGCAAAGGATACAAAGAGAAATATTGTTATGTATCTGGCTTAGAATCAGAACGTCGTATGTTTTGTGTTATTTCCACCGAAATCTAAATCTCATGAATCGTAAACTATACAATTGTTATGAAATGTACGCCAAATATGTAATACAAATAGAAAACTATCAACGAGCGAAGTAAAGAGTATTTTTACCAAACACTATGCAAGAACTTTAAGCTCTTGAAATAATTTTTTTTTTTTCAATTTATTTTATGAGTCAATTAGGAGCCGTTGGGAGTTCATTGGGGTTTAGCAAGGATTTGTGATGTCTTGACATCGCCAAGCACTCAGTATGTCAAACATAGACCAGGATCACGTACATGAGAGTATGTCAGTATGTCAGGTAATATATTGTTTTCCATCCCACTGTCGGTCGCATTGAATGCTGGTACAACAGATTTTCACCCGTTTTATATTCATTTATCAAGCAAGTTCAAATAAATACATTTGAAATTATTGTTTCCTTTTACAAATCCAATTTGAAAAAAAATCATAATCGTGTAAAATTTAAGTGTTACTAATCCTTTCTGAATATAAAGGTACTGTTGATAAATTATTTCCCAACAGAGGTTTCAATTTAAAAGTACTGTAAGGATATTAGTTTTTAGTACCACTTCATTCTAGTAAGTAATAAATTAAGTAAATTAAACTGAACCTAATCTAAAAGGTATGAACTTGAGAAAATCTACGGGTAGGTGTTTTATTTTTAAAAAAATGTTTTCGCTTGCTAATATCTTTCTAGTTTTTGGCAAAATAGTATATTTACAACATAAATTAAGTCGAATCAGGGATTTATATTTTATCCTCGTTCCATTTACATCACCATCAACATTTATACAAACTGGTTTTCTATTATACAATAAAACACTTCTCATATCATTGAATGAAGAGTAACAAGAACATTTATATTTTTATTCAAAGCGTCAGTTATAATTCATAAACAGTGTTGCACTAAGTTAACAACACAGAAAACAGTGTATCATGAACAACGTAAACACTTTACTGAGGTAAACGAAAACTTTAATGAAGTAAACTAAGCTGCATTGTACTGTTATATTTGAGATTAAGAGTATACCAAGTCAAGCTAACTAAAGAAGAAAAATTGTATACCTAGACGATATTAAACAGTAGTAGAATTTGTTTATGTTGTATGTGATTTTTTTAATAGAAACAAGTTTCATCTTTTAAAGCATAGTTTTAGTTGTTCGTCATTAAATGATAATTTCACATTATTAAATATTAATTATAGTTGTGTGTACTTGAAAAACTACCCTTATAATAAAAAATGTCCTTTTCAAAAGAATATTATGGTTTGGTTTATTCTTAGAAATTATTTTACAAAAAGACATTGTAATATTATTATTTTTTACACTACTGTGTTTTTATTTGCATACATTTACATTTGCATATTGCTTGACATGTTTTAGATTTATTTAGAACGTTTACAGATGTAAATATTGCCCTGCCGTATCAAACCTGCAAACTAAGTGAATTTTGATTTGTCTGATTGGATTGTTACTCAAATATCCCCATAAACATTTTGTATTATCTGTTCTTAAATAACATTAGTTTAAACGAGTACTTACAAATAACATTAGGTTAAACGATTACTTAGGTTTTCTGCTCAGAGAAATTGGAAGGGAATTATGAATTGAATGTGAATATTGAAGGATAAAATAAACAAATTGACAAATATTTTTTCAAAATATATTTATGTAAAAGCAAACAACAACATGCTTTGTGTTTCTGTATAAGAACAGCGCGAATTTTAAAAATATAAATGTAAGTAAATTGTTTATGAACAACTACTTCCGTGGTAACATTGACTTGAAATGTAAGACATTATGCAAAGTGCAAGAGGCACTTAACGACGAACCGTATAAAACATGTTCTGTCAAGTTTATAATACTGCATAAACTTGAATGTTCTATCATCATAAAGTGACTTAAGATTTTTTATTATTACTTCCTAGTTTTCTAAAAAAAACTGTACAGAAGGGAGAAATACGACAATATCTTATATTAATTTGTTCTGTGGTTTAAGAATGTTTGTGATAAGACTAAGAATGATTACGTCACAAGGGAATGAAGATTTGTCACAGTATACCAAACTTTTTAGTTGTTACATTATGTATTGTCAGAGAAAATATGCATTGTAACTTAGATACGAAATATATATAACTATGATAAATAAATATATAAATGTGTAAATCAGCGTTAGATTGTATTTACATTAGCAATATTAACATCTTTTTGGTTAAGTATATGTTTAAAGAGTTTGACACTTAGAAGAAAAACATGCGTTGTTTCAGATCAAATAATAGCCTTATTGATTTGGCATCCCTTTTAAAGTTTTCTGCCAATTACAACAATATATACAAATACAAATGTTTATAAACATCATTTATTTACTTTTATTGGAGAATTAAATTAGGAATTGAGTGATGACTGCTGTAGTAACACTAAACTAGGAAATATTTGTTATCAGTAACAGACCTCCACATCCGTTTATCATTCCTGATGTTGTTGGAACTGCGCCAAGTCACTAGCGCTCCATGTCGGCAATTGCCAGAACTATGGACAATTCAAGCCATTTTCAAGATTCAATTATTGGAAATACTAAGGAACTGCTAGTTTGATCGAGAAACCATTTGGCATCAGAAGTTATATTTAAACAAATCTATTGCAACTGATTTCAACTAATTTTGTGAATCTATATCTATAAAATGGATTATAGGCCTACTAGCCGGGTTTTTACAGCAAAAACATTATAATCGTAGACATGATTGTACTTAATAGAAGTTGGCAATAATTAACTTTTTTATGATTTTACATCAAACTAATGATATATTTAATTATGAATTTGCAAAGTTAAAGGTTACTATTAACAGAACCAATTATAAAACAAGGTAGGGGATTATTTAATTATAATTTATTATGGTACGGTATTTGGGAATACAATTCAAATCTAGTAAAATAAGTATGTCTTTGCTCATTGTTATAATAAGTGAGTGTATTAATCAGCATTTGGTTCCACTGTTGATTCTTTGGTCCTTTTTACACAAACATACACATCAATGTAATATCAACATAACAATCTATTAGTAATATCGTAAAAGCCTACTTTACATTGAAAACGAGCGAATGTGGATGGATTTTACATCATGAAATACAACATAAATATCGTAATATTAATTTTAGTATTTTTGAAATATTATCAATTATTAGTTATGGATTACTGATGTAATAAATTATACGTAAAGTGATTTTCATATAAATCTGAGAGGAATGGATCATCGTTCACCTTTGTCTCCTTCGAAAGATGCTTAAAGAATTCATGATTGCTCTCTGCCACTTTATACAATATTTGTTTCGTAAAATCATAGGTATGTAATGAGAGTAAAATCAACCAGGCAAAAGCATTTGATGCTTTCATTAGAGCTAAAGAGTATATTTGATTCATATATATATATAAAGCTTATGAGGAAAACGAAGTTTTAAGAAAACTGTGTTCAAATATATAGGCACACCTATCAACCGTATTAAGTTTAATGAAAGGTCTTGATGTGAATCTTCCCTAAAAAATATCGATTTTGCATAAATCCTCTCCTAAGGGCATGAATTCAATTGAAATGTTTTTTTATCTCACTTAAAATATTGCAAATGCATAAACTGCTAGAATCATTTTTATTTATAGTTAGTTTATTAATTTTTTCCCTGAGTTAATCTTGTGATTCTCGTTAAAGATGTTTACATTACGTGAAAGTTATTAGTTTTGATTCTGGCGCACAGTTCAATGCATACACAAAAGAGGCTTACATTTCAAAAATCAGTAGGCTACGATTAAGATTTACCTGTATAATTTGCATGGTAAGTGTATGAAACTGTTTTTGTATACAGTATGGTAGGTTTAGAGACCCACATTATTCTCAAAGTTTTCTTGCCCCGTTGCGAAACACGGGCAGAACAACAAGATTAAGATAAGGTTAATGGTTAATAAAATTTTACCGTAGTACAAAAGCCGTATATATTATAAGTTGTTGAACTATACCTAGTTAATAAATTTCTATCAGGCGAGCCATATGTCGGAGGTGATGGAGTTATGATTAGTTATGTGATTAAGCTGTAGCCCCTATGTAATCTTAGTTTGATGAGATGTCATACTATGATCAATTGAGTTAGATGAGTGTGTGCTTAGGAATTCACGCAACCCCTCAATATACAAGTTGCAAACCCAAATGTGGATTCAATTTTTTTACAGCACATTATACTTATGTGTTTGTATATTCGTCTAACAACATTCCACTTCGAGAAAGAAATGGAAGTGGAACTACAGAAGTATTGACTAGTTATTCCAAACCAAACAACTAAAAGCAAAATTTAGGCGCAAATTCACATATATTTTAGGTTTTATATTTTCCGCAACACGAGGCGCAGAGCCAAGTCAGCTGTCTTCTGTTGTCAATTGGCTGAAACTCAGCCAAGTGACGTCATAATGGAGGTGCAGATATACGATATAAACAACAAAGAGCAACTGTTTTATATCATGTTATACGTAGTCACAGCTTTGCCTAACCTATAGGAATCTGTCTGTAGAAACAAAATGGAGATATTCAAGTATTGCAAGTGTTAAAAAATCCTGCATTGGCTCACTTAAGGGTGGATCAATAGAGAATAGATTTTTGTATAGAGTTTTAGGGGGAAAGTAATTTTCAGTCTTTTAGTCATTATCTAGCTCAACATTTGAGAATCAAGCCTTTACAATGGAAAATATTGGTAACTGAATTTTGTAATTAGTTTTGAAAAGTTTACATTACATATTTATAAACTGTATTTATGTAGATCAAATATAGCTTACTTTTCGTATCAGGAAATATGAAAAAACTTAATTTCAATATTTAGTTATTTATTTATCCATATACTTTAAACACCATTTTACATTGTACATACATTGCAATTTTTTACAGATGGCCAAAAAAAGATGACGTAAAAATGCATGCGTGTGACCATTACAGCTATCTACTACCTACACTTAGAATTAACGAAACAAAGTTAAGAAAATAAATATATTATAAATATCACAGCAAGTGGCAATAAAGAGTAAAGACTAGTTAATATGCAGGAACAATAATAACAATAAATATTGACGAAGTAGAGACTAACAATAAGCAAACCCAAAATTATGAAACACTACAAAATAAATACATACGGTATTATGGAGGCAAAAACAGCAAAATTTACAGAAAAAAAAACAATGTGCAAAAGGGACGGTGAAATATAAAAACTTAACAATAAAGGTAACAACAAGACAGACCATAATATTAATAAATATGAAAAAGTAATGCACATAGGCTACAATAGGCTACTGAACAGATTTTTTAAGAGAAATAATTGGACAAAATGTCAGTTTTTATAATCATAATCGTTTCTAAGGAGGTGTGTATTATATTAAAACTGAAGTCTTAATTTGTGTTTACTGTATACAATACTGTAATTTAGTTTTTAATTTTTATTTTTAGTTTTTTTTAGTTTGTTTTGTAGTAGTAAATGGTACTTAAGTATTATACGGAGGCCCCTTATTTTAAAGCGCGCTGCGGCGGTTTTGTTAGGTTGGGTTATTATTTATATGTTTGTAGGACTTTCCTCGTTTCGTTATGAATCGAACAATACCAGATCACCCAATGGAACAAATGAAAGCTTCCTATGTATGATAACTCAACCTAACATAACCACCGCAGCGCTCTGTATAAGAGTGGCCTCCGTATAATACAAATATTATTTCCGTACAACAACATTAACTCTTGCATAGGTAAATGATAACTTTGATAAAGTAAAGCACCGCATTGTGGACACGAGGAGAAGCGATGCCTCCAGTCCAAGCAATTTCTTTCTCGGGCAATAATTGGTTATTTTTACATACCTCAGTCAAATAGTCCAATAAATGAATTTATTTCTAATATATTGACTATTTGCATATATTTCAGGATTCATCATGAAGTCTTCGAAGCACATTAATTATTCTCTTCGCGGGTTCGACAGTTTTCATACATGAAAACATTACAAAATAAACTTATATAAATTTTAAAAATATTGTATCTCTTCTGTGCTTTCATTTTTATCTGTTACATCACTAAAACATAACACACATAACAACTGAACATAACTGTACTGAATTATTAAAACCATTTAAAACGAGCTTTGATTATTTTCTTTTACCTTTGAAAACAAGCAAATATGTTCATGGATAGATTACATAACAAGTGTACCACGTTTAGGTAAGTTATCACATAGAATCCACAAAACTATTTACAAATATCATAAAGTCACTAAAATGTGCCTTGAAATTGATTAGCCTATATGGATCGTGATTAATTAGAAAATGCAACAAGACTTATAATAAATCTGCGTTCACATTGTCTTACTCGGTAGATGCTTAAGGAATTCATAATTTTTTTCTGGTACTTACTTTTATATATATTTTTTAGGTGGATCCGCCTAAATAACGTAATACTTAATAGTCTTAAAATTAAAGTTTAGGTGTGAAGCAATGCAAGCCAATACCACATAATATAAGATGTAATGTACCATTGTACAGCCGCATGGATTGTTCCATGGCAAGATGAACAGTTAGCAGATTAAATCGTAAAGTAACCAAGTTAACGTCGTGACTGGTGATAACTGTGGGGTAAATGGCGCCGTTCCGTGTGTGAGGGTGATTCTACCCTGGGATATCACGGTGAGATTAAAATTGTATTGTATCCGGAAAACTTAATCAATATTATATGCATTGTGGTAACGAAATTATATTTCAAACATATACAGACAGGTTGCACTTGTTATGTGTTTTTTTAATCTTTGCTACGGTTAATTTTTATGACATTACGACATAAACATATTAATTGGATTTTTTATAACTTAACTGCAGCAAACATAAACGAATTTTGTATGAAATTAGGAGCAGTAAAAATGAAAGATTCCGTTTAAAAAATATATTTTTTAATAGTATAAAACCCATCTGCTTATAAATTGACTAAGCTTGATGATTGAGTTGAAATCCTATATGAACTAATACCACTTCTCCTGAAACATTTTACTACCAACGGAGTGCAAAGTCTTCATAGCTACATGTTGAAAAATAAGGTTTTTTTTTCGAAAAAGTAGAAATGTTCTCTGACTTGAATCGTTTCCAAGCTTTTGCAGCAGTTTCCCATTCTAGGACACTACAACATTGGCAGCTCGTTTGACGTTGTCCTTTGTTGACGTCACCAGCCACATTACACGTTGTTGACTCCTTTCATCTTACGTCAGCGAACCGATACAACACTGAAACTACACTTAAGCTGAAATATGCTGCCGATAACTAGGCGAGAAATCCGATTTTAAAAATTACTTCTCTGTTCAAAATATCTGATGAGTATTATTGGAAAATTATTTGAAGCCTTAGACAAAGTTAACTGTGATCGTTAGTTCATTTCGTTTTCAAACAAATTTATCTGATACTAATTGTCTTTACCTTCAATTTGCAATGACGTTTTTTACAAAATCTTTAAAGGGTTCTGTCAAGGTTATATGTATAGCAATGACGCGGATTATGTGACCCCAAGAGGTTCAGTAATGTTTCGTCACTTAAATATTTTTTTTTTTTTTTTTACTTTTTGTTTAACATTTTTACAAAAATATTAAGATTAACTTATTAATGTTACAAATACTCTTAGGCATGGCACATCTAATGACCAAAAAATGGTTAGCATTACGTGTAAGATGGGCAGTGCATCTCCCTATCTTACTTTGGCATCTTAGCACCACAGTTAAGTTGTGCTATAACTTTATAGTTATATAGCATGACAAGTCCATGAAAATAGCATTACAATTTTAAATTATGTGATAAATGAGGCCATATCTCAACTCATTTGTTTTTACAAATCAAGTGCTACCTTATCTAACACAGACTACCCCAGTTCATTTGAGGAGGTGGGAACAGGCTTATGAGAGTTTATGCGTTTAATCTTTGAAGCAGATGCTAAACAGGTGTTTTGTATTTCAACTCCAAGACTATCTGGAAAAAATTAGCTTCCTTATAATATAGCTTAATCCAACTGCAGTAGAAGGCTCAATACTTCATAAATGCTATTACTTTAAGTTATGTGAAGTATGAAGTGTCAAAAAGTTATTTTAAGTTTCGGGGTGAACTATTTTCAAATTTAAATTAATATTGTTGGATAAATAATATTTATTTTGAGCGTATTTCGTAATAACAAACACATGGAAAAACAAAAAAAAAATAAATACTTGTTCAAGGAAAAATATAAAGCAATGTATCATTGTATGATTCTTTGTAAATATTTCACCATCTTGGCAAGATAAAAGAACGCTGCTGCAGTGAATAGCTGCAGTAAACTAAGTTTAGATGCCAAAGAGACTAATGTCAGATTATTAGGCAGATTATTCTTAAAACTAAAACCACACAAAGACAAGGTGTTGAAAATATTGACTTGATTTCCATTATCTTTATCTAGTCTTTTTTAACCTGAATTTATAATAAAGTGTAATTAGATTATATTTTCAGCCATTCCTAAAAGAATTTTATATGTTTAGTCAAAATGAACTTTTCCTAAGCTATTTGCTTTGATTAATCTAATGGGAGGTGTAAGAACTCTCTCTACCAATTTTCAAATGAACTTACCCAACACACACATTCTACTCTATCTAACCTAACCAATCTATTTTTTTTTGTTTCTTCTTATTCACATTCTGTTTATTACATAATCTAAATACAATATACAACAATATTAGGAAATATACATATATACAATACTATTACACAGTATACAAAAATTAAAATCAGTTTGATTTGTATGGTGTTTTGAGTGGCCCCCTAAACTTTATGTTATTATATGTGTGTTGTAGTTTTTCCAGACTACCTTAGAGGCTTCGGGCTGATAAGTATTAATTGTTTGGTTTAAATAGCATTGTTTGTATACTATTTTATATTGTTTCAGGTCATTTAATATATAATATGCAGTTTATGTAGAAAAGAATAAATGTGGAAAAGGTGATTTAGATAACTTTAAAACGAGAAGAGCTCCCAAACCTCCCTAAATGTAGTGTGCGAGGAAAAGCCCATTTTACTTCAGTCTGCAAAAGAATAACTAAAAAATTTATATTATCCATGGTTCATGTTTGGAGTGATTCATTTTAATAAAATAAATCAATCAAATTATTTTCATCTTGTAAAATGTTTTGAAATTATGTGCTCATTTTTATCTAGTTCGCATTAAGATTGCTGTTTTATTGTAAAAGAAAAGAACCACAGAAGACCATGTGGATTGGCTCAAAGACGAAAAATCCATTCTGAGAGTGTCTGTTTTGTTGATGAGAGAGAGAAAGAGAGTTTTTTTTTTTTTTAATTGCTGTTCAATTACTTAACGGATTTGATGATTAATTGTTAAAAGTACTATTGTTAAAGTCTAATGACTGTAAAAATATTGTATTAGGTTATAAGAGGTCGTGAGTAACCATGTATTAAAGCTATTGAGAAAATCTTTGGAACGACAGTTCTAATAAATTGACACCTTTAAAATAAGACGAATTTAAGAAAATGTTATGTGCACTCAATTAAATTAAATTTTTAATTATTTTAGAAATCAGATTGCCCCAGCCAACGGACAAGACTGAGTTCTTTGATTAGGAACAGTAACTTGCTTAACTTCTCAAAAATACCTTGAATATTCAAGATGTTGATTCGACGTGGTCCTGAATAATTATAGTATATTTCGGTCAAACTAATTTGTTCTGTTACATCTGTCAACTATTGATGAAAGGATATTTTGGAAGAATGAAAGAATCTATTGGTAGAAATGATCGAATTAGGGATTGATATATATTAACAGTCTAATTAATCTCAAATGACTATTATGTCTTGAGAAAGATATGCTAGAATTGCTGCAAAATATTAATTATTATAAAAAGTTATTATTGAAAAAAGAAAGTTATCGTATGATGAAATTAACTAACAAAGAAAGTGTATACAACTGAAAACATAAATTAATTTTAATTTTTTCACATTTTGTTATAATGATCACATCCATTAAAAGGCATTTAGGCAACAGATTGTATCAGTTACCAGATAAAACACTTCTAAAAAAATGTTTAAATATTTAAACAAACTTCACAGTTAACATTGATTATTGATGATATAGCTTTGCATTTTTGTGTGGTGTTGGATTGGAAATTAGCAAAGATTTTCGATCACCACATCAGCTAGTCTGGCAAACACAGACTAGGACCTTGAACAAGGGAGAGTGTCAGAAAGTGATCAACTGCTTTGTACTGTCAGTCACAGTAGCCTGCTGGTAAAACTAATATTTCCAGGTTTAAAATGTCAAAAAATATGTTTTTTTAAATAAAATCCAAATTATGTTAAAGCATTTATTTTTATAACAATGGTTTTTGTAAAAAAAAACTACTAATTTTCCAAGATAAAATATGTATTTTCGTTGATATCACTGCAAATGAATTGCGTTACCACAGCATTTGTACTTTCCCTTCATGAAGAAATTAGGTAATTTATGTGTCAAAAGTTGTTTGGATATTTCTTTCTTTTTTATAAAGAGTTTGGTGGCCTCTTTTACCTGACAATTACCCGTATTTGAGGGCCACAGAGGACTGTGCGTGGAAAGTACACAGCAAAGCAATGATAAGCTGAAACCTACGATATCCATAGAGAGTGTTATATCGTTAGCTGAAACATTACTATGGTGAACTGACTGATAAGATTAAAAGGAGTGACAGGAACCTGTAGTGCTACAGACTGAGCTATTGACTCAATATCAATACTGAATCACTTTTTTTCAATGTTTTTTTTGCAAAAAAATTATTGAAAAGAAACTATTTGGCTGTGAAAGATGTTATTCAACCAGACATTGAACGATCACTGCTGCAGCAACGCAAAACTAAGTTATAGTTGTTATCAGTAACAGACCTTCAACTCCGTTTATCATGTTGTTGGGAATGAGCCAAGTCAGTAGCGCTCCATCTCGGAAACCATCGGGAAGACCAATTAACATAATTTTCAAGACTCGATTATTGGAAATACTGTATTCTGGAGCAATAATCATTCAACTATTTTATTAAAAGTAATTATTTTGTCAAAGAAAACTACTACTGAATTGTCTTTGTATTTTGGGTAGGATTGTATAAAACTGGGGAAACATGCAATCGTGGACAATATTTTACTTAACATAAATTTGATCTAACACAAAATTAATTATGCTAAGAATTATAAATTGTAAAAGTTAGATACATGTCACTACAGCATTGGTTACAACTAAGTAACAGATAAGATCATTACCAATAATTGTCAATGGTTTCAGCACACAAAAATATGTTAGAATTAATGAAATCTTAGCTTTTGCTATAGTAAGTTATAATATAATTTCTTTTTATTGTACTTTTATATTTTGTGCACAAATTTACCACTGAAATCCTTGTAAATCAACATGGCAAATGTATTACTAACAGGACGAAAGTTTAAACATTTATGTTTTTGGCAGCTCTTTATGAAGTAACCATTCAAGATTTTGGCTTGCAACTTTACCAAAAGTTGTAGAATTTAACGAAAAACAAGGAAACGTGAATTTATGATTACCTTTTATTGGGATTATTTTTGTTAAAATCTAGAATATTATAAAATATCATAAATTAATTAAATTAAGCGAAATAAACAAAATTGTATATTTAGTTTATTTTTTTTATATATAGTAATAAAAGTTTGTGCATGGGTGCTGCTAGTTGAGAAGTATCGCCTAATGGCCTAAAATTTCCTTTTTTCATTTTTAATGATAGAAAACAAGCATGCCCACTTTCCTATGTTAACCTTATGGGGAAAAAATAAAATACGATAGCTCGCATATTTCTGAACATATCTTATTAAAACTTGGTACATCCCTTCTTTAATTTAAGCTGGGAAACTAGAAAAAATTTGGATGATTTCTGTATCGTAAATAATTGCACTATAATTAAATTATGCTTTGAGACATGCATTTTAACCTTTGTATGGTCGGATAATTTCTTTTTTATTTATATTTTACCATGGTTCAAGGTTTTTTATCGCCATTGCATGGAACAAAATGTATATTTGGGGTTTATTCATATTGTTTTAATTATTATAATGTTTTTACCTATATCAATATTATGTACATCAAAAACCTTTACCAAGACGCAATTTTTAGTTTATTTTTAATTGCAATGGTGTCTTTTAGTGTAAATAAATTATATTGCTCTAAGATTTTGTGCTACTTTGTCCGTAGGCCTACTTAATGTACAGTACTTTATGTGACGAAATTTGTAAATATATGGTGAGTGAAAGATACTTTATTGTAACACAGCTATGTTATCAAAGATAATGCTGGATTAAATCCACAACTCATGCAATATTTTCACCCACCAACCCCTACAAGCTCATTATTAGTCAGTCGGAGCTTTCGCAATGTTTATCTTGTAAAATATCGCTTGTTATTCTTGACAGCGACGCATTCATAAACGAAGCGCGATAAGAAAGAAAACACAATGATTCCACTGAATGTATTGTTTTATATTTTTCACTGCTTAGAGAAAATTGCATGAGTTTTCTTCGTAACTGTTTAACACAAGGTAATTAAACATAAGCTTAATTAGACATTATTTTAGTTATAACTATTTAAAACTAACGTACCGTTCGTAAACAGTCAGTAAAAAAAGATTCTTACAAAATCACAGAGTAAAAAAGGGAACAAATCTTAGTGATTGTGAATGTTATATTGAAGTTCAAGATATTCCGTCCAAACAAAAAAAATTTCAATCGTTAACCTAAAAATCTAAAAAAAGTATATCAAATAATTAAAATACAATAATTCAAAATATTATACCTTCATGAGTATTTTATTCATCTTTGGTCAAAGAATAGACAAAGAAAAATTAGTAAAAAAGAAAACTTAGGGTTTGTAATTAGTTTTCAAAAACTTATTTGAATCGTTTGAATACAATTTACTGATTTCAATGTATGATTACACTTGAAATGCTTTATTCTTTTTCCGTACATATCGGTAATTTTGTACTCGTCCTAAATGCTCTATGAAAAGTAGTTTTTACCATGCATCAGACAAAACCTCAAACTATTCTATAGAACGACTATTCTTATAAAAACCTTATGGTTGCGTCTACTTTGATTTAAATACGTATTACTACTGTTGAAAATACGAAGGTGTGTGAGTTATCTAATAAAACTTAAACCTATGCAGCTGTTTCATCAGCAGCTGTATTAAAATACAACGTACCTGTTTAGCATCTTCACTGTAGATTAAAAACATAAACTCTCATAAGCCTTCTCTCTACGGTTGAAATATACAAGCTACGTCAATATAAACTTCATCAACTGGTGCTGAGTTTATATAAAGATTTGTTTTGGAGAAAGTTTATCAAGCTTACTTTTGTTTTACACATGCCTAACTGAAGTGAAAACAGTAAGATCTTCGAGTTTAATAATTCCAAATCATTATTTAGATGTCTTAAAATATGTTGCATCATTTAAAGGATCCTAAAAGATAATTATATTTTGTGACAAATGTATTTTAATATAATAAAATTTTATAAAATCGTAATTGATTCCAAGAAAGTACTAGGTATTTTTATTTGTAATTTAATTGATTATTTTGTTGTTAAATGGTAAAAATATTATAAGTGTGGTTTTAACATAAATATTTAGTTGACTTAGTTCATTACTTGCATAATCAGTAAGCAAGAGTCAGAAGCTTATCTTTAGTTATGTTGTATTTTTTAAAACTCTCTCAAACACTGACAAATCTTGTCAACGTTACACGACAGCTTGGTTCTTGAAGCGAAAATATTTTGATCAAATTTCTTTATAACTTGAATTATTCTAAATCTTCAACATTTTAAAACTGACTCATTTGTAACTTTTATGAACCTAAATTAATAATACGGTTTCTAGCATTAAAATATTTGTATTAGTTTTATTGCAATATATTTTAGTTGTATAAAAACATTGCACTCAAATCTGAGACTGATTTAAACCCTTAATTTTACTTTCCAGTGATTAAAAGTTTTAAAAGCTTTATTTTAACCAGTTATGAAAATAAATGAGCCAACAGTAAGGTAGCTCTCCACCGTATTGTATATTGCCTGAAATGGCTGGCTGTGGAAACCCGGTGTGTAAAAGTCGGTTCATAAACTGTCTTAACTACTTTACCTCTACTTCTCTGTTATGCTTTGAAGGTCGTATTTATTTTTGTAGCCATCAAAAACACATATCTATAATAAGTATAGTACTCAATATACGTAAATCTTTATTTAGATTATTTGATTACCCAATATACTTTGGCAGTTAAAAGGTATCTTGCCTTGTAATTAGAAGGTAATCACTATTAACATTGGGAAATTTACACTAGGACAATAACGTGTTTGTTTAGTTTGCTATAAAACAAGAGATCCACCGATATAGAGAGGTTTTATCACACAATAAATCTTTAAATTATATTCCTTCGTCATAAAATTTTATACCAAACAAATAAGTTTATTTTAGAGCTATCTAACATAGCATCTTTAAAACTGTAAACCTCTGGTTTGCTACGTTATTGCAATTGTGTTTTAATTGAGCATCACCTGTTATGAGGCTTTAAAATAATCCTCACTGATCACGAGTTGATATAATCCCTGGGACAACGTCGAAGCTATAACTCAATCACATAACTAATCGCAATTACTGTATCTCTAATACACAGCTTGTACGACAGAAACTCGTTGACTTGAGCTCACCTCAGTGAACAAACAGAGCTAATGACTTACAGCAATCAGTGGTAATTAATCAGATACTGATTAAAGGAGCTTATCGTAAGCAAGCACATATCATTTGAGCATATTGAGAGACAAGAAGAGTATATGGAAGATATACTTAGCTACGGCTTTGAAATAATGATAAAACTATACATATAGTTCATTTCAGTACACTTTAAATAACCAGCAATAACTACTTAATAAGTTCTTATAATCTATCATCATGAAAATCATGTTACTTCAGGGTTTAAGAATATTTTTTCTAGTTTGTACACTCTTCTGTTTAGCATTGTAGAGCATGGGGTATTTTAAAATGTAAAAAAAAAATGAATGTTGGTATTGTTTTTTTTAAACCTAAAGAATAGGAAAGCATGAACGAATAACCGATTTTATATGGTGAACTTAAACTCCCTCAAAAGGGGGACATATCACTGGGTTAGTATGGGAACGTAGGTTTTAGTGGAGCACAAGGAACGTACAGAGAAAAATACATTTATTTTATTGATAAAAAAATGAGAGCTTAATGAATAAGCTAAAACACACCCGTCAAGAAATATAACCGAACTAACTAAGTAACCGAGCTAAGAAAGTAAATGCAACTGTTGCACTTCCTTGTATTGTCTCTTGAGCTTACTGTCTCAAACGATGTTCATTTGACATACACTATCGTATGAGGGATTTCAGATAACAATAGAAAACCTAAATTTGCTATTCTCCTCACGCAAATAGATTATAATCATTCATCTGAGTGGAGAAATTTAACTATTCATGCGTGTATATATAACTTGAAAAGTTGCTATTGTGTAACAAAGATATCATATGTGTTAAAAATTACATCAAACGGGTTAAAAATAATAATAGGATTTTACAAAGTGTAGTTTAAAATGAAAATGGAATATAAATTTATTCTCCTTTACGAAGTAAGATTAGGACGCCTGTAAAAGAAGCTTACGTCTTACAGCAGTCGAGATAAATTTGCATTTGTTGGTGTTTGTCATTTAAGTCTTGGGTCAGGAAGGGTTTCTACTTAAATTTTGGAAAGCACTTGACACTGAAAGTGCCAATCTTTGTTTCACTTATGTTATTCAGATTAGTCTATACAGTTTAAAGATATAATGCAAAGTGTAAATTAAAACATGTTTTTTACTTTAAATCTAAAAAGTCAAATCACCCCTTATTTTAAATATTAATATTTGAGGTTATTATTATTCGTGTATCGTAGGAATTTTTGTTTTTGCCCTTAATAGTACAAACAGATGATCTCTCATCATACACCTGCTGAAGAAAGTTTCGTGTGAATTATATCTTATCCAAGGACGGAAATCTTTGAAAACCAAGAACATATCAGAAGATAAATTGTTCAACTTGAGTTAAACGAGATGTGTTGTTGTTACTTTCTTATCAACTTTGACACTTTTGCTTATAGAATTGTTTTATTATTATTACTTTTTTCAAGTTAATGATTTTAAATCATAAAACACAGACATTTGTGTCAAAAGGACAACGCTTGTTATTCCGTTTATCATATTTTGTCCGAATAAACAATTTCGAAAGTACACTTAACCTTCATTTGGTCTTTAATTGTATCCTATCATAATTTGTATCCTTGGCCTAGACACATAAGGGGCACTAAATCTATTTAACCCATCAACAAGCAAACATTCGGGTCTTAAATAGTTATCTGTTATTGATACGTGTGTAAACAAAACGTTGTTTTGTATAATGTAATAATACTAGTGCTACCCCATTATATTAATATTTATTACTGCTATTGGGATAAATTTTAGTTCAATTACAATTTAAATGTAGATTGTTCCTTTAGAAATATTATTCATGTTGATGTTAGAAATAAATTAGCTATTGCTAAAATTTTTTTTGTACTTATATACATAGGACGAAGGGAGCTTTCAGTTTTATTCATTATAATACGAAGCACTGGTACTATAATTTATAATCTACTATAATCTATCGTATTGAGCTTAATATCTTACTCAATGGGTTTTGACCAAAACTATGCATGTTGATAACAATACTAACAAAATAAATAATGGAATATTTGTTTCATTTATGATTTTTACTATATTGGAGTATGATATCAAAGAATCATCCGGCAAGCATTTTTTTTCAGCTAAATATATTTTATCTGCAACTAAGAGTGATGACTTACAAAGTTACAAAACTATATTGACTATCATAACTTTAGGCCAGCACGTTTAGTTATTCAAAGATTAAGAGGAACTTAACACTGACAGAAACATATTCTTCCGTAAGTTCATTATATTGCAATGACTTGAAGGTTTTGTCATCAAAAAGTGTCCTGGAATTTAAACACTAACACTTGTTTATGGCTAGAAAGTAAATGACATAATGTTGGTTTTTATTTTACTGCCACATATTGAAAGTGATTACGGTAACTGAGTTATTACTGCATAATGTTTCACGCAAAGAAGGCTACTTTATTACTGGAGATAAATCAGCCTCACACAAGATTTGCAGGAGACAGAACAAGCCCGGGTGTATGGTGAATGCGTGGCTTTTGTTGAAATATAACAGTCCAATACTGCAATGGTGGATATCATAAATAAGTCTACTTTAGCTAGCCCCAATCATCAATGGATGTTGCATCAGTGATGGGAACTTTTTAATAAAATAAAATAATTTTTCACTCTAAATTTGAATTTAAGTTAGTTTAAGTATGATATATTCGTGCATGAAAGGAATTTTTTAAATACAATACTAAGTTTTTTTTCTTTAAAACATTACCAGTCTTTAACTACATAAACAAATATGTTACCCACGCTTTATTGTTAAGGTGGGTGTTGTAGTATCACAACCACTTAGTATACTTCATTTATATTTTTTATCCACAATAACGTTTAAGAAACATTGAAACGATTGTTTAGCACTTTGAAAGACACAATGCTCATAGCTTGGTTTAAAATCTGACTCTGATATAGATAAATAATTTATATATTTGTAGAAAATCTCCTATTGAATGTTTCTATGGCTATACGTATGTTGAGTTACTCTAATCTCATGGGTGATGTTGCAATCATAATACTGTACCACCGACCAATTTAAATTTTACCAATTTTTAACACAGAAAACGCATTCGAATAAATATTAAAGAACAGCTCCTGAAATATGAAACATGATTGTTTGGTGTACAAAAACACAATAAGTGTGCAATATGTGGTATGTGCAATTTTAGGATCCATTTCGAAATATTGCTCGTTTTTCTCGGAACTAGTTCAAAGCAGTGTGCACGAACACACAGCCATAATATTATACTTTGTAGGGTTTTAAAGTTTGGGATATAAAAATGAAAATGAATATGTGGAAAAAATTATATTTAGCTGGTTATTTTAGAAATGAGCTATAGTCTTCATCCTGTCTGGAGAAAGATTATGGTGATCATTACACTTTCTTCAAAAGTTCGAGAATTGCGCTAAACAAAGCTGAAAAGAAAAGGTGACACTGTTGGAAAAATTCCCTTTACAGTGGAGCCTGTCACAAGAGATACGGATGTGCTTTCTTTAAAAAATACAGTTCAGCCTAAGGATTTATTGCAGCCTCAGAATTCGTTGTAGCTTTAACTGGTTCAAGGTGGTCCAGAATGGCAAATAATTTATTATATGGGTAAAGAGGAGACTTCAGTGAACCGCCCAAAGGTTATTGGTAATCTCAGCAAGAGACTCTTGGATCTGTAGAAGCCAGTCAACAAAACCCTAGTCAACACAGCTATACATGATTTGGATGGGTAGGCAGTTAACGAAATTTGGGAATAAAAGCATTTGCCAAATAAGTGGTAATATTAATGATTTCACCAGGTCTTCTAAACATAATTGAAGCTTCTTGAGATAATTCTACAGGGAAAAGGTTGAACAGGTGATTCCCACGATGGGAAAAACAACTAGGCCTACACACGGTAGTGCTAATAAATACCTAGTACAAGGTCTAGAAGTTACCAGAGCTACTGTATTCAAAATAAATCTATAACAGGCAAAAAGCCTCTGAAACCGTTAAATTTAGTTAAGCAGCTTATTAAATGTATACTAATAAGAGATATCCTATTTTAGTTATAGCATTTTACTCTCCTGTAATTAATTAGGAGCTGTCTAATTCAGGATTTACTTTAAAACAATTATTTATTGATACATCCTCATACAATATAAGCTTGTGAACAGTTAATTAAAGTATTTGGGTTTATTATGGTGAAAAATACATAATCGTTATGTGCGAATGAGTTTTACATTCTCAAATGGCAAATTTAAAAAAGATGTTACGGATTTTATCATGTAAATATTACTGCACTAGTTGGAAACTTGTATTAAAGTATCGCTGTAGTCTGAACATGATTTGATAGTTTATTTTGTTTATTGCTTAAAAAGCTCAGTAAACTAGAGTCACAAGCTGATCTGTAGTTATGTGGAGGTTTGTAAGACTCTCACAAACTCTGACAAATCCTGTCAACATTTCATCCACTCCTGACACAACAAGCTTAGCTCTTGTAGTGAAAAATCTTCGTCAGTCTTCGTTCTTAGAGGTCCATAGTTTATACACTAGTTGATGTATAGTGTTATGTCAATTTTTATAACAATTTTAAAAAAACTTTTTCATTTAGCAATTTAGATATGTTTGTACCTAAATGTTTTTGGTTGAAACTGAACAGCTTGAGAGTTTGAATGTGCTAAATACCGGTACAGTATACACACTATACAGTATACACTTAGCATAATCTTCTAATCGTGTTTGTTAACTAGCATTATTCACACCACTTTGATATCATGAAGCAAAAGTTTTTAATTTTTATTATAAATGATCTAGCTTTCTTGTTTTTGATTGCACCGCTTAATGTAAGATGTGTTGTCATATTTGAGTACCTGTTCCATAAATTTCATAGATTTTGATAGTTTTGTCTATCTATAATGCTGCTAATATAATGCCGTGACATATCGTTGTACAGACACATTTTCATACATAATTGTAGTAAGGATTATAATAGATTTAAGATTAAGGGGAAACGAGGTTTTCATGTTGAGCTATGAAAAAAGTATTGCCAAAATGAAACCTTATTGACGTGGCCAGGTTTTATAACACAACATTTAGAGAACCATTTCTCACAATTGACTAAAAAACACACACTTCAGTGAGGGTTTTGACTTTTATTTATATGTTTGTCTTGACTCTATTTTTCCCTGGCAGGTTTCGATAGTAACCTTTTCTTCTCATATAAAAGCCACAATGTTTGTACAATCATGTTTTGACAGAAGTAGTGGAGTTTTAATGTACATAAATTTAATCTCTAAGCTTTGAAAACATTAACAACAAACTGCGAGTGAAAAGTACGTGGTAAGCTAGGTTTTACAATACCTTGTTCATTTGACATTTCAACACATATGATAACAACTAATGTTACGTGTCAGTTAATTTCAACATATTGTTTAACCAGTTACAGCATGAACATAAATGTGCAGTAAGGTAGTGAGCCAACTCTCCACAGTATTGTATATTGCCTCAAATGGCTCGCTGTGGAAACCCAAAGTATAAAAGTCGGATCATAAACTGGCTAAACTACTTTACCACTACTTTGTATTATCTTTACTTAAGAACTTTAAACAGTTACCATATCCATAAAAGGGATATTCTTTCACGGCTTTTTTATAGAAATCACCTAACTATCTCTTTTCTTTAAAAAAAAAAGAGGTTGGCGTCCTCTTTTAACCTTCCTACATAGACTAACTACCCTATTTTCAAGCTATATTTTAAACACAATAAATTCAAGGGCAGTTTTTATTAGCATTCAATTGTTCTAAGCGTTCTACAGTACGACTAGGCAAAAGATATAATACTATTTAGGCGTTAATCCAGTCAAACTTAAATTATTCAACCACTCAATTAAAATTTACATATTTCATTGCAATGCAACATCTTTAGATCTTACAACACGTCAAAAACATCAACAACAAAATGTATACACGAACCATTACATTACACAAGAGACATATACACGAACAACACGATAGCGCTCTCATGACACACTTTCCTTTGAGGAATTCACTGAGCAACTTTTCTGGTACCATTAGTGTTTTTTCTTATTGTTTCAAGCATCTATGTTGGCCTCTATAAACATTTCATTTCAACATAATACAAATCATATGTGCTACTAGCAGAGTACCCGTCCTTCGTACGGGGTTGGAATATGAGTATAAAATGCTTAATGCAGTTATACTCAAGCTTTGCATTTGCAATAAGGGAGGACACAGTTTGATAAAATTAGCTTTTTTAAATTTACAGTATTCTATAGTATTACACATCTACCATAGCCATAATGTTCTACCACTTTAAGTGGTAGAACATTGTGGCTATGGTAGATGCACTTCACCTAAACAATAGAGAAAAATAAATTATCAACAATTCGCAAAATATCCCAAATTATTCATGAAATGAAAAACATAAACATAACTGTAAACAATCCTACTTTGACAGTTCTCATTGCGAATCACAGTTTTTTGTTGCTGCTTAGTTCAAATAAGCTGTTTTCATAAATGCAAAAAAAAAAATATAGTGCTGCACCCTGTTGGTAAATCTTATAACTTTTTATTGCTTTTCCACATCATAGAACCAACTTTTTTACTTGAAACAGCTGACTAAATTCTTTAATTCCCTTTAAATATGAATACTCGTAAGGTTAACATGGGGAATTACAGATCCACTGGGGCGGAGCCCGAAATAATTTTTGAGATAAGAATATGCCTATATGTTAATCGGGAATGTAAGCTATCATCATGCCAAATTTCAGCCCAATCCGTCCAGTGGTTTATGCGTGATTGAACTTCAAACACACAAACAAACAAACAAATAAACACACAAACTTTCACATTTATAATATTAGTAAGATAATATTCTACACTAACTTCTTTTCTGCAACATACTCCTTGCATAATCACTTTGCCGACATTTAAAACACTAAATCCAACTAAGAATGTAATCAAATACATTTGATCGAACAGCAGAAAATACTTTTAAAAACATTACCGTTTTTTGGTTACTTGGTTAAGTTTTGTTACTTGGTATATTTGGTTTAACTAGACCATTTGGCTACACTAGAAAAACCCTGTTACCTGTCAATTTGTTAAAGCTAAACATACCATGTAGATACTGATGCACAAATTCGTTACATATATGTTTAACATATAAAAAAACCGGAAAATATCTTGTTTAGCATTATAAAAACAATTAAACGAAAGATTTGCTATAAATATGTAACATATTACTTTGAGTTAAAAAAACAATTTACTATGTCACTAAAAAAAAAACATTTAATCTCTTAGCTCAAGAAGAAAGAAGGGTCTTCTTACATAACAACACTTAGTAAACGAAATCACTTTTCATACACCAATAACCATACTACTTCCATAACATTATTCCGTGGAATATTATATCACAGCTTCTGAAATATGTTGAGGTGATTTATTAAATATGCAATAGCACTTGGTGTACTCTACAGTTTTAGGATACAATTTCGAAATATTGTCTTGCTCGTATTTCTTTGAACTAGTTCACAGCAGTTTGCACGACCACTATAATATTTTACTTCGTGAATTTTTAAGTATGCAATATCGACGAAGTAGAAGAGATTGCCATCTAACAAATAGCAAACAAGTTTATCCTCAATATCAAAGTAAATTGCAAATATTCTCCATAGAGTTTTTAACAAAAGTACTGACTTTTGTTAAAAACTCTATGGAGTATATTACGTGTTTTATACATATGCATTGAAAAAAGCTTACAAATAATATATAAATTGATGTTCACCTTAAGTAGTCTTTATGTCCACCTAAAATGAATTAGTTCGTATCCAACGTTCTTTATAATAACTCGTAAAATGGAGATTGTTATAAACTCTTAATGATTATGAAAACAACAATCTCTGAATTGGAACCAATAAACGTTCTTTTTTATGTATATGAAAACCATAAATGAAGCAAAAGCACTTTTTATGTTACCACAGTTATTTAGCTGCGTACTCTAAGCAGTGTTTAAAGAAGGCAAACTGTTTTTATTTGAATGTTCTTAGTATTTCTTGTAGATTGATTTGAATCCATACCTTAAGCAATAAAATTATCAATTTACTCTACTTGTAAATTAAGTAAAATACATTGTATTAGAAACATTCGCTAGTAATATCTTAATGTGTCGACACTTATTTGTATTCAGCATGCTATTAATACATGTTTTATGATTGTATTTTTAATATACTTTGTTTATCATTACTTTACTGATGTCTTGGATCTTGAAAAGCAGATAATATGTCTCGCAATACATTGCACAATGGTTTAGAAGCCATCTAAAGCAAGTTCATACGTCTAAAAAATATATGGACAAATGTTTTATAATATGGAGATAAATATTTATATTTGAGATATTTCTCCTTCAGAGCTCTTAAATTATTGCTATTTATTACTCAACCGGATCTTAAGTACACAACAAACTCGGAGGATCAAGATATTGTCATCGATATTATCACTGAGTTTTGATGCTCACGTCCAAAACCTGACGTGCCTCTTCAAATGCAGTGAATAATTTTCAAATGGGAAGTTAACTTCAAGGCAGCGAGATGAAGTTGCAGAGTTGGTCTACAACAGTTGGTAATGACGGGAATCAATATCATGATGCGAATTTCAACCTAAATTTTAGATTATAATATTAAGGACCCTACGTAAGCTTACTGTAAGGAGTTAGAACGTGTTTGTGCAATGTGTTTTGTGTTTAAACACGTTGACTATTGCCAAAATAAGTATTTAATAAAAAAAATGTTGCTTAACGAACTGGAATCGTTTAAACACCATCACGTTCGCTCAGTTCGTGTTTTATGTGTTTTATTCGTGTGTTTTACTACAGTTAGAAATGCCAATTTGTTTAATACAACATATACAGGGTGGAACGAAGTTAGTGTTAAAAAATTTTATGTGTTAAATTACTAAGTATTGGTGACAAAATGGCACCAATTTAAGTTTCCATACCCTCACAGGTAGGGAATAACAGACAATTTAAGATTTTTTCAAAATATTTGTACTTACTTACATAAAATGGCCATAAGTGCATTAAACATTGTTTTTATTCCAAACTCATTGTCATTTTCAGAATCTTCGTTAAATTTCCAATAGTAATAGTACAAATTCATTGAGATTAAACATCTGCATAAGCCCTTATTTGACCATGGAAGTTTGAATTTGTGATTTTTTATAAAAAATCAATAACTTTTTCCAAAGTTTTTCTATACTACACTGGACTGTAGAGAGTGTCAAATATCACTAAAAACTTCAGCAGTTAATAACCTTTAAAATGATGTATAAACATCTACTGTTCCTTTGATTTGTCGTTCTCAAATTTAAGAGTTTCTCATGCAAAACACGGAACGGCTAATATTAAATTTCCTTTAAAATAGCATGTATTTGCTTAAATAATATGGCAATAGCTGCAATAACAGTTATATTTGAATAGGGTCTATTGTAATTTTTAGAATCCTTGTTAGATTTATTATAAGAATATTAAGAATCTATTAGGATTAACATCCATATAAACGTATGTTTTGTGAAAACATGTTAAATTAGATTTATTTTTATTTTTTGAATACATTGAATATTGTTTAAAGTTACACATGGTACATTTAACTTAAGATTTGTTTAAGCCTAAGCAAATACTTCCAATGGAGTAGCCTATAAAATTATGTAGATACTACACTTTACAATCTTGTCAATATGTTCACCGAAAACCGACAATTAACCTAGTTCACAAATAATACATTTATACATTTCATATATTACATTTTATGTTAATAGTATACCAATTAATTGATTGTAGTGCTTAGACACATGCTAATGGAAATAACTCAGTCAAGTGACATATTTCTTAACTAAAATAATTGTTAACACCTCAAAAATACTTAGTTTTAGTTATTTATACAAAAACTAAAAGTTAATTCTAAAACTCACAATATTCGAAACTTAAATAACTGTTCCTTACTTCCTTGACGTTTTAATAGTTGCCTTCTATTTAATGCCAACTACTTGAGTTTTTTTTTTTTCAAAATCTCCTCCATTTTCCCAGATACACAGCCAAGCTTTTTTTGCAAGTGGCACCAACAGTAACATTAAAATACAACGTTCCTCTGACTAGCACATCTGCATTCATTATCCAGTAGTTAATTTCCTAAATATCTTCTACTAAAGATGAGTAGACCAAGTACTCCACATAACACACAAAGCAAATCTAGTGGACTTAGGTCTGGCGACCTGGCATGCCAGCAAACCACACCATCATTATAATTCTTATCATTCAAGTTGTGTATTTTGCTTTAAGTCAATCTCGCACATCGGTTGAATGTGCCATAGAACTAACACCGTACAGATATTTAATTTATTCCAATAAATAAGTAGATAACCCCCAAAATGAAAATTCATCACAAAACATAGTTTCATAAAGTGTTAATCCTAACAATTCCTCAATATTCTTGTTAGGAATTTTACAAGGATTCTGAGAATTGCAATAATACCCATTTAAACATGATTTTTAAAGCAGCTGCTGCCGTATCATAACAGCCAATACTTATTTTTTTAAAGGAAATTAAACATTAGCCGTTCCGTGTTTTTCATGAGAAACTCTTAAATTTGAGAACGGCAAATCAAAGGAACAGTAGATGTTTATACATCATTGTAAAGGTTATTAACTGCTGAAGTTTTTAGTGATATTTGACACTCTCTACAGTCCAGTGTAGTATAGAAAAACTTTGGAAAAAGTTATTAATTTTTTATAAAAAATCACAAATTCAAACTTCCATGGTCAAATAAGGGCTTATGCAGATGTTTAATCTCAATGAATTTGTACTATTACTATTGGAAATTTAACGAGGATTCTGAAAATGACAATGAATTTGGAATAAAAACCATGTTTAATGCACTTATGGCCATTTTATGTAAGTAAGTACAAATATTTTGAAAAAATCTTAAATTGTCTGTTATTCCCTACCTGTGAGGGTATGGAAACTTAAATTGGTGCCATTTTGTCACCAATACTTAGTAGTTTAACACATAAAATTTTTTAACACTAACTTCGTTCCACCCTGTATATATATATGGATTTAATTTGCAAAATAACATGCTGCGTAACTTAGAAGACATGCAATACAATTTTAATCTCACCGTGATATCCCAGGGTAGAATCACCCTCACACACGGAACTGCACCATTTACCCCACAGTTATCACCAGTCATGATGTTAACTTGGTTACTTTACGATTTAATCTGCTAACTGTTCATCCTGTAGCTGAACAATATACTATAGGCTGCAATGTACCTCGTGGCTTTGTGTTCAATTCAAATATTGTTTTAGCTGTAACGGTTATACGACTGGGGTTTCAATATTGAAGTTTTACGTGAATGACTAAACTGATAATATTTTGATTCGGGTAATGACCTTATTGTATTCGGATTGTCTATCGTGGTCATAACATTGACCTTCATAATAAAAACATTAGTGTGTTATTTTTTGTGTATAATTATTGTTTATTTGAAAAAAGTCATCAAATGCGTAAAAACCAACTGAAAAAATATTTGACTCCTAAGTTAACCATAGTCAAATACTTCTGAGTTGTGAATAAAATGAGGTTAATATGTATCTGCTCATTTACCAATGTGAAAATCTTTTCATGTCGAACTTTTCTTACACAATCATATTTCAGTGCTAACCGAACATGTAAATTGAGAAAAAATGTTGAAGCAAAACACGATTTGATTTGTTTTTGATCTATGTTTTACGATAGATAATTGTATTAACTTGTTGATCAAATATATTGGACTTTTTTTATAAACAAGATTTGTATAAGCTTACAAACCATCATTATGCCTTAGGTTATGGCGGATATCAAAATTATGTAAAACGTAATTTTGTAACATATAGATCTAATTTTTAATAACTTAACCAATAAGCTTATAAATATACTAATATTACCCTTAAAAGGAATTTTGCCATTATTATTTAAACTAATTCTTGATTGATCAGCATTGTACGTGTTATTAAATTTACGGAAAGTAAATGGAAGATACGTCTAATAACACTTAAAACATATATTTACGCTTATACTGTTAACTCACAAGATGGTAAATATACATAAAAGATTAATGTCATTCGCCTATTGGGTCTGATGATGATTTGAGTGTCCAATCGAAATCGATCACCGATGGTAAGTGGTGATCGATTTCGATTGGACTCAATCATCTTTAGGCCCAATAGGCAAATGACATCCATCTTTTATGTATATTTACAGTCTTGTGAGTTAACAGTGTAAGCGGAAATGTATGTTTTAAGTGTTATAAGACGATTCTTTTACTTTCCTTTATTGTTTGTTACCAAAAAATATACACAGTACCCATCATCTAGACTACTGAAATAAGTTCTAAAGTAATGTAATTGTACGCTATTCATCCAGTTGAGGAATTTACGAAACGCGATAACTCAGCAACACCAGGTAATATTGCATAGTTTCTGCATAACCTGAAGTTACTGGCAAGGGAATAAATCTTTTGGTAAGTTGAAGTTTATTACGGAATTTGGACTTTTATTACCCTTAACATATTTTTAGTTTCAGAATTTTAAGTTATAATTTTTAGTTGTAGCGATTTCAAATCAAAACCTATCTAAAAAATTAAACATGCATATAACACATAATTGTGTGTAAAGTCTGTGTGTGTACGAAAATTACGTATGGCAGACGAAACTACTCAGATTATACCTTAAATTTTACTTTAATTAGTTTGTTATTAGTTAAATAACACATTTTGTAGATTAATGCATTTCTCAGCTATAATGTATCGATTTGTGTTTATGTCAGGTTTCTCCCTTACCATCAAATTGAACCCCTTTCAACTATAAATCTGCATCTTGCAAAGTGAATTATGTTCCTTAAATATTTCATTATCCTCCCCAGCAAACATATAAAAGATACTATATTGCCTCAACTTTCCGCCAACACATATCATCGTATAAGGCCAGCACCAGTTGATGAAGCTAATATCGGCGTAGCTTGTATATTTGAGGCGTCGAGAGGGGGCTTATGAGGGTTTATGGGTTTAATCTACTGTGCAGATGCTAAACAGGCATTTTTTTCCTTTTTAATACAGTTGCTAATAGAAGAAAACACCTGCCAAAAATGAACTTTTATCAGAAAGGATGAATGTTATTATCTACTAGGAAAAATAGTTTTATTGCTGTGGTACACTTTTATCGATAAATCATAATAAAGAGCTTTCTTAGTAAATGACTTTTATGCAAATAGCTTTATTTCAAATGAACAAAACTTCAATACGTATAAAGATTATTTACAATTTTTTCACTTGATTTAATGTCATCAAACAAATCTTTTGTCAACAAATTTAAACAAACAAATTATTTTTTATAATTGATTTTTCCTTCTATGATAAACTAATAGAAATATGTTATCGTATTCTCCATGTGTTTTCTTTATCATTCTTCGTTACATAAATGAGTTACTATCAAGAATAACAGTCGATATTTTACAAGATAAACATTTCAAAAACCACCAGCAGAATGATAATGAGCTAGTTCTTTAGTATGGTGGGTCGAGGGATTTTGCTATGCCTGGCTTTAGACATTTCTTTATATTATTAAAACAATATACACTGTGCATATTTTGTGATAAGGCTCCTACAACCTAGATTCAATTATGTTACATACAGTACACATCATTAGGAGTTGTTTTGTTTGGCTTTAAAGCTCATCTTAATAATTCGATTGTCATGCTAAATTTCGTGTTCAAACTCAATATTGGATTAAGCATTTTTATATTAAAATTTAAAATTTAATTACTTTTGTATGAATACCACATAAAAGGAATCAACCGATATGAAATAAACCGGCTCTTAACAGTTAAAGAGAAGACGTCATTTTGTAGTTCTATTGAATTTTATAACAACTTTCCTGAAAAGATGAACGAAATATTTTTGTTCAATGCATTTTGCCAGGTACCTTAAATCTGTTTAACTGTGGTGTATATATTTTTAAATAATTTAATAACTAATCTCAATATTTATAATCATTCAGTAATGATCACCTAGGTTTTAAGTATTGGTTTAGATTAGAATAAAAATGGAGAAAACGAATCGTAATATTTGCTTGGTTGTTGACTTTTGGTTAAGTCAATAATACAAAAACGTAGGTTATTTGCCTATAAAAATTGTCTCGTTATACCAAATGTCGTATTGGTCGATTATCTTTGTATGAACTAGGAAAATGACTCAGTTTTTGCACTTTGGTTGATATTTTCTTGGTCACTTGGTTAACACGTGTAATTAAGTCCTTTGATAACTAATTAGGTTAACTACCGCTATGTTTCACTATGTCAAGGTTGGTATTAACTACCTTGTTTAGCTAATTAGGTTATATCAATTTAAACTGTTGCCTGCAAAAACAACAAAATGTTTTGTCTCTTGAAAGGTTTTGAATTACTTCTTTCTTACCATTTTCCGTGTTTTTACCATAAAAATATAAAACATGTTCTCAATTTTTTTTATACCAACACTTACACTGTAAATATTTACAAATCGGTATTTATAAAGTATTAGATTAGGACTGGAGACCCGTCAAAATCAACCATGTGTTATCCTTATATATAATACGTGAAGGCAATTTCTACGAAACACTTATCCTCTGTTAATAATAGCCGGATTTTTACATACGTTGTGTCAAAATTTTGTATTTCTTGTGTACAAATTCACAAATTCCTGCAATAAAAGTCCTCGGGCTTTGCCCCATAGGCCATCAAAACGCCAATGTATTTCTTATGAAAAAAAGATTTTGTTTACTTTTACGGACGAAGAATTTGTATTAATTACAGCTGTTCATAGCAAACACATGACATTTTCATGGTGAGTTTGTTTTAAGTTTCGATAACTAGAGTTGAGTGATTGATTGCATTATCTTTGAGTTGAATCTTTTAAGTAAGTTAATCGAAAATTATGACTGTTATTTGTTTTGAAATAACACCTGTAATACTTTGCAATTGCTCGAATTCGAGCAACAGGTGCACTAGTATTAATATTTTTACCGTATTGTAAATGTTTACAATGTAAGTTTTGATTCATCAAGTGTTTGGAGAATTGTTTTAATATTGTTTGTAGGTTTTCTACGGACAAAATTTAAAAAAAAAAAGTTGTTATTGTTTTTTTTTTATTGCAGCCTAATTATTATTATAAGAATAAGACAAATACATGTCCTCAAATAAGCCTTCTGAAAGATACATTTGTGGCATTTTAGGCCAACAAGAAAGTCATGTTAAATTCAAACAAAGATTTTATACAGAGTTACTGCTAATGGCTTCGCTGTGCAAAACCAGAAACTGTAAACATAACTTTCAACCCCACCTGGAGCATAACAAAAGATACAAACAGAAATGTTGGTTATCCTTTGGAGAGGATTCTGTGTTTTGCGTGCGTTGTATGTAGTTGTTTTTTGTTTACGTTTAGCCTACAGTTTTAGGGAAATTACAAACATTAATAAAAAAATTATATATGGTCTTTTTTGTTTAAATTTTTCTAGCAAACTAAATTTTCAACGAGCTTTATGGTTTTTCATATCTACATCTGTATATCCCTTTCGAATCTTAACATACGTATTTATAAAGAAAATAGTCTCTTAGAGTATGAGTCGGACAAGCATATAATCTTCAACTTAGATCATATTCCATAGTCCCTTATTTCAGTTATTTCTGGCTTATTTAGTAATTAATTTTTATAGTTACGAAGTGGCTTTGTTGGTTATTAAGTAAATTGCATGCTAAATTCAACGGAACGTGAAATATACAAGTCCAATAACACTGAAATAAGAATATGAAAGATACTATTTTAACGAGACGGTAAATACAATAAATATGGTAGTGGTAATCAATTTCAATTAGACACTTTGAATTTTTTTCATAATCATAATCAGACCTAATCAGAAAATGACAATAAATGACGAATAAAATAATATAATTAGACAATTATTTTTACTATACACACTAGTAATTGTTTTAATCATTTAAGACTATTTCATGCATGAAATCATTTTAATCAAATTCAAACTTAATAATTTATTATTTATTTTTGTTAACACAGAATAAAGAGGTTGGAACTCGATGCAAACTCGGAGGGGAAAGAAGCTTACATTTCCAAGGGCTTGCAATAAATTTGAATTTGCTGGGATTTGTAATTCATGTGGTCCCTAGGTCAGAATTTCAATATCAGATACCAATGTGTATAACCCCGACCCACTACCAATAAAGATGTATACATATTTTTATATATTTCTAAGTTTGTTTCAACAAGGTGAAATTGAGTGAATTTTCTAAGAATTCTTTTCGTGCACTATCATATAAATTAAAACATTCATATAGACACAAGATACAAGAATACAAATATATTCTTAGGTTACCGTTGATAGCAGTAAAAGAATATAAATATACCACTGCAGCATATAGGATAATTGAATTTCCATTTACCTGATTATATTTTTACTATATTTATCTGTGCAACTAGTGCGCAAAGTGGTATTTTGCTGTACTTGAAATACATTTTTTTGAGTGTAGCAAAGAGACTTTTTACCTCATGTTATACATTATATTTTTCCTAAGTTACTTTTAAGTATAAATAATGGGTAACTGAATGTATGTATATAAATGAATGTATGTAATCGTATGTATATAAAGGTTAACTTGTACAATTAAGTTTTACAAATTAACAAACCCAATCCCAAATGATAATGTCCTTCGAACAAATTAAATTCCATATCAAATTGTTACACGAATTAACAAATAAAAATCCTAAATAAATTTCACAAACATAATGAATCAAAATCTGAATTGTTCATTTGTAATGTTTATTTTAACACGCAATAACATGATCATATGTTAATTTAAGTCGTTGTATTAAAAGTCAAATGGAATGATAAATAAACACTGCACCAGCTGATCGATTTAGCAGTGTAGCCAACTTCTTTCCAAACATACCCGTATTACGTGTCTAATACAAGCAGGTTATTTTGTATTGTTTGTAAAAATACTGGATTGTGGGAAAGTAAGCAAATGCAGGAATCAACTACTCTGCGTCCTTATATCAGTGCAAAAAAGACCACTTTTTCAGGTTACTGTAGGAAGAAATCTTTAAAATATAAGGGTTAATTAACATAAGGTGTTTAACATGAGTTTGCTGCAGCACAACCTACAAATACCTCCTCCGCAACAAACCTGCCGACTAAGCGAATTTCCATTTGTCTGATTGATTTTCAATCATCTATTTAAATAACATTAGGTTTAACGAGTACCTAGGTTTGCTGCTAGAAGGAAAGTAATAAAGTGTGTTTTTTTATTAAAATATTAATCGCTTAGTATAAAATAAATAAATCTGTAGAGGTTAACTGTAAGAAAAGACCATGAGGTCCTATGTTCGCCTCAATAAAGAAGTATTTTCATTTCATTTCAAATCTGCCAAGTTTGATCAAAATGCATCCATAAACAAGTTAACTACAACACTTTACAATATTCTCCGTAAGAATGACATGGCAATTTTAAATTTACAATTTTTTTTATTTTCTCCGTTACAAATAATATAATTGTACAAAAACACTTTGATATAATAAATTATTTCGGTTTTTTAAGCTATTTAAAAAGGTCTAGAGAAATTTTGGGAAATTTTGTGATTTGAGGATCAAAAATGAAAAAAAAAAAGTATTTTCTACCCCAGAAAACCCCGTTGCTATGGTCTGATCATGCTGGTTCGCGAACTCATTCAAGTTTATCCCGCCTTACACCTTTAAACCAAATTTCATCAAAATCGGATAGGTTACTCAAGTCAACGCGTTCACGGATGTATATAGAATGGTGTTTTTGGCCTCTGAGGAAAAAGTAAATCTGTCCCGGGCCTATGTCTTGTCGTGCCACTTACGATAATAGCTACTTCCCTATAGGGAAATTTGCTAAATACAAAAACCCATATGCAAAATCAACAAGTTACTTTATGGACCAGCATCCGATCACATTTTAAAGGAATATCCTTCATAATTGTTTGTTCTAATTCATGCCTGGATACTATCATAATTATTGACATAAGTGTTTCAGAAGGTACGAGACGTGTCCTTCGTATATTTGAGGTTGTATAATTTGAATCAACATCCACTAACTCTATCTTATCAGTTTCCTGTCTTACAAATTAAGTAAAGATTTCTATAGTTCTTTGACAATGTAATCTTTGACAATTACAACTAGACATTCCATCCCCATGTTTAAGTTGTTTCATAGTAATAATTCTTAATTTTATTTCTCAATAAGGCTAACGAAAGAGTATTAAACATTTTGCCAATGTAAACCCTTAAAGCTGGCACTAAACTGTATGTGCTCAAACTATGAAAACAGAAAATGACTTTAAAAAGTTCAACGAAACAAAATAATAACGACAAAGCAAAACGAAAGATTTGATAGTTGTACGATACAAAAACAATATTCGTGAATGACTAAAAGTATAGTGATATGAAACAGTTGCTCTTTATATCTGATATTTTATATCTGCATCTCTACTATAGCGTCACTTGGCTGCAGTTAAGAAAATTGACAACAGAAGTTTCCGTCGAATTTTCTCCTACGCGACGTGCTTGTTGTGGAAAATATAAAATCATAAATTTCCTTTATTCGTTAGTAAAATTTATATGTGTGTTTGTTTGAAGAGCCTACTCAAGTTAACGAATCTTTTAAATGTTACAAATAATATGTGCAAACTGATTTAGGGAATCTTGATCATGAAATTCCAACGTTTCCAGTTAATATGGATTTTTTGTAACTCAAACTTCCAGCCTTCAACTTTTATGAAAATCTACACACGTTTTCGTCAATAATTTAACAATATTTTTAATTTTATTATGTAAGTAAAATAAAATATTCTATGAAAATTCTTTGAAAAATGCTAAGAAAAAATTTTACTCATTTTCGCCATTAGTGGATATGTATCCAAACATAAAATTTAAATGAAAATTTCTTCAAATTATTTTTATTTTACAAATAAGTTTAGCCAAACTAAAGTTAAGCTGCATATTTTTAGGTTTGTAACTTCCAGTTTAAGATTTTAATAAAATATCTAACGCATTTAAATATTTAATCCCTACCCTATTAATCACAGTATGAACGCTTCTCATAGGTTACATCGAGAGCAACCTAATCACATAAACAAACACAGGTGCAGTGGCTCTCTTAAATACCGTTTGTATGGCTCATATGTATTGACTTGAAAACATAAGAATAATAATTGCCAACAACAAGTATTGAATTAAAAATTAATGAGAATATTTTACATTTTGCCAAGTAAATAAATATACACTAACTGTAATAAATTATGTTACAAAAATATTTTTATTCGTTTATTTTACGTTTACTAACTGTTGAACATTGTACGTTGGGTGAAACAAATATCAACGATAGATCCCATTCACATTACAATACAAAACCGATATCTCTGATACTCTTTTCGCTCAACTAACCATCAATCATTGGATGAATGTGAAACCATTCATCTTTCCAAGTAAACGTTTATGTACTCAAAAGAAATATAGTGAGAGGTTTTATGAACGACTGAATATAGTGTATACTTGACGAGGATGACAGTTACTAAATATAGTTCGCATTATTTGAATTTTTGACTGTTAACAGTTTACACAAATACAGTAGTTAAACAAACGAGTATTTTCATCAATAGGCCTACGATGAAAAGCAGTTTTACGCATTCATTTGTACTTTTGTTTAATCATATTTTTGGGAAAGCAAGTTTTTAAACGTACATAAATTTAAATTTATTTCATAATAATTTGCAAAAAATCCTTGCGCGTTGTTATCGTTCGTTTCAACTAGCGTTCTTGAAACACTAGCAATCAATGATCGCGTACACAGGGAGCTCTCTTATTTTTGGCGAGCGCTTCTTGAAAAGCGTGTCCGAGATGTTCTTCGTGTAGCACCCGCTGTTGAGGAATGCTTATATAACCATCCTCAAGATAATAGATAGTCCATTATTAGCATTTTACAAAACTGGCATTGAATTGATAACAGATTAATAAAAGTCTTTTATCCCTACTAAACAGCTTGTTGTCCTAACTAAACGCAATAAATCAATGGTTCTTTTCATCTTTCATTTTCAGTTTCTAATTTAAGACAAATATCAATCTGTATTTTTTCGGGTTGTACTTTTTGTTATTATTCATATGAGAAAGATGTTTTCAAAAAATAACTTAATATGTAATTATATTTTAAACTAACAACACAAGTAAGTTTTTCAAACAACTTGACTATTGACGTTATTTAAATGACTTACTTATATATTGGATTTGGCAAAATCGTATTTAAAGTAGTGGATAAAATTATGAATTCCTTAAGCATCACCCGAGTGCGCCAAGGTGAACGTTGATTAATCTTCTAGTCTTGTCAGACTTTCCAATAAATCAGGATCCATACGATTTATTACGATGGTTATTTAAAACATGTAACGTTATCATTCGTTTTTGAACATATCGTTGGTTTAAATGATGTTTACGCAACCGCTTTGGCAGGATAATCAATTTACAACAAAATTAAATATATGTGTTTTTAATTAATATGATTGATAACTACAGTCCAAAAATAGTCATTACGTAATTGTAACTAAGGATTGTTAGGTTCAGTGGCTAATGTAACAGTTAACAATGTAACCATCGCAATCTGATCACATGTGTATTAGCTTTGTATTAGTGAACCAGGGTCGTGTGATCTGTGATTTGATAGAGAAATGTTTATGGTATAATGTTATTTTAGGAATCTTAATACGTTACTTCGTAGATTTCTGTGGTAAAATTGTAAATTTAAAGCAAAAATCAAACCATAAACAGTTGTAAACTTTTATTTGCATGGAGTAAATTATTGCATTCAACTGTCCATAGAATAGCATTAAAAAATATTGCTGATCCATGTAAACAGATTGATACCTGTTGAGTTTAATTTAATTAATGCTAGGTAATTAAAAATTAATTAAAACTATTCGATTACCACTTCTCTCGATTTTATTTTTACAGGTGGTGCTTGACTGCAGATGGTATTTATCTCTTTTAGTTAATTTAATCTTAAATAAATATGCATTAGTTAGTTATATTTCAAATAAAGGAAATCAAACAAAACTAAGTAAGACAAGAAACATACTTAAATGGTGGTTCTGCTTAAACAAAGAGTGGTAATTTTTAAGTCATCTGATCAGTGGTTCAGTCTTTAAGTATTTTTTTTTGTCGTTTCCTGACATTGTTGTCATTTAGTCTTAGTTCTGACAGTTGCCAACATGGAGCGCTAGTGACTTGGCTCAGTTCCAACAACATCAAGAATGATAAACGGAACTGAATGTCAGTTACTGATAACCGCATCTTAGTTATGTTTCAAACTGAAATAACTTAAACTTTATTTAAAAGAAGTTCGACTCAGATAATAAGATTGCTTATTGAGATATTTCAAAATCAAAATGCATATAGAATATATTTTTCCTACAGTCACCCTTAATTGCACAGATTATAGTACAGAAAGCCTTACTTACTACATACATTTCCTTACTTTGGCGCACAGTTTTTACTATGACGCACACCAGTATTCCAACCAAACGACACAAAACAGCGTACTTAATTACGTAAATATAATGCACGTAATTCGTGTACGCTTGAAAATAAGTTGGCAACACTAAATATATTACGACTACGATCAGCTGGTGCAGGAAGCGTTTCCCATGTCATTCATTGTTGGATTTAACCTAAACTAAAAACGTGTGGTACAGTGTTTGAAAGACTGATTATTTATATAATTTTTAGTAACTGTAGGAAAAATATATAGTGTTACACGAGTTCAAACTGCCTTTCCTGCACTCGAGAAACTTTTCCCACTAGTTACACAAATAACTATTTCCCTCTTTCAAGTCTGATTGATGTTTCAATTTTCGAATGGTTGGCAAACTGCGCGGAAAAATCGTTTTGTTCAATAATTTATTTTCAACCTAACTAAGTATACGTTTTGGAATACAAAGTAATGTAAATGTATTAAACTAATGTAAATATAATGTAGCAACGTTTAAAAATCTTATCTCGTTGCTTGGTGTGTAACTGTTGCGAGTAAGTAATGAAACTAAGACAAAGTCCGATATAATGTGACAAAGCCTGTCCCTTATAATACCCTGGTGACATCATCATTCTTACTCTTATCAGAAACATTCGTCCATCCGTGGAACAAATTAGACATTTGTTATCTCTCTAGAAAATACTGAAATGATTATTCAAATGGAACTTTATCCTTACTGGTACATTTTAAGTTTTAAGATGTCTAAATTCAACTTAATTATTTCAGAAGAATCACCTGGGTAAGGCAAGAATTCCAAGAAATTTAATATATGATTGTTTATTTAAGAGTGCTACTAAAATACCATAAAGCTAGTAACACAAAAAGTAATAAACATTAAGATCCTTACTCCTTTGTTTATGACAGGACATTCAAGTTTATGGAATGTATTAAACTTTACTGAACATGTTTCTAAAGCTTGGTGGTAAGTGTCTCTTAAGCTTTGCATAATATCTTACGTTTCTTGTCAATGACACAACATGGATTGTTTTCATTGCAACATAAAAGGAATGTTTCTTTCTGTGTGAACTTTGGAAATATTTGTAATAATGATTTTCATTTTAGAAGCAATGAACTATTGTTACTATTATTATTGGACATATCCAACGTGTCTTGTGTTTTTATGTTAATAATAGTATTTATTTCAGACCCAACGTCATTATGAATTTTTAAAACTCAGTAATATATTATTCTAATTTCGGTAATACTGAACCGAAAAAAATCTCGGAATTGGTGGAAATTTTCGAATCGGTCTAATTATCAGGATATTACTGCGGTTAGTCGTAATACTCACTAGTGCGGACGTTAATCCACACCAGGGAGTATCGCATCCACAGTGCATACCTATAAATATCCACAATTCGTGACCTCCTAGTCATACTATCCTGATAATTAGACCAATTCGTATATACCAAGGCAAAAATAAGGTTCGGATTCCACTATAAACTGTAGGTCCCTTAGTTGTCATTAGCTGTATGGACTATTAATTAACAGCTGTGTTTAAGGAATGTCGGCCTTAGTCACTAACAAGACTAATAGATCGTGCCACTCATCCTACACTCAGCTCCATTTATTCTTGGCTTAAAATACCTACTTTGTATGGTCGCCATTTATTAAGAAAGTAGGCCTATTAAAGAAAATAGCTGAATTACAGGACGACGCCACCGTCCCAGTCTTCATATTCAAACCATTTGTAATCATAACTTAGCATGACCAGTCACTCATCCTCATGACAGTGGACAATGGACCTCAGTTTACTATCAAAGTGTTTGTTTACCCTAGCAAAAGTTAACGTTCAACGAAACTGATATTTTACAATGCTGTCTTTGTTTTATTTTGTTTTTTTTTTACTTTAAAATAAACACTGTTGACAACTTAAAAACCAACAATTAATTTTACTGGGAAAACCCATGCTGTAATTCTTGTTTCTGTACGTTAGGGTATTGGTATTATATATTTCACACATATCTAAAAAAACATTTTATTGATTTAATTGAATGGTAAAAACCATGTGGGTATTTAATCAATAAAACTTGTTGTGATAATCAATAAAATGTCTAATCTATTAGGAATTTTTTAAAGGTGTTTAAAACACAACGAAAATACATTTATTATATTTTATACAGGTTGATTTTACAAGTCTTTCCATTATTCAATCGGATCATTAAGATGGTGGACTTAATCGTCCCAGCTAACGGACAAGATGGTGTCCTATAATTAGGGACAATAACCTACTTAGCTTAATTTGAACGCTCAATACCTTGAATATTCAAACTGTTGTTGCTACGTGGTCTTGAATAAGTAGGTATTTCAATAAATACGTTATTTATTATATTTTTTAGCTTTATTTAATTAAGAATGATGCCGAAATCATTCAATATTTCAAATTACTATACTATATTTTTGTAAATACCTATATGTTTTTTATATAAAGAAGACTGACTCTTTTTAAAGTCAGTTTAATATTTGATGAGGGAATATCACAAAATATTTAACAAAATATTCAGTATTAGTAGACCAAAACCAGTATTAGTAGATCATTGACCAAAACAGTTATACAAATAAAACACATTAATTTGTTATGAAAAGAAAACTATTTTCATACTATTGATTTAATTTTGTGTTTTTTACGCCGTTGGAATTTGTCAACATTTTGTAAGGGAACGGTCCAGACCCTGGTCTTGTTACTATCTATCGTCGACCTTTTTGTTAGATAGCATAATTAATTCATAGCCCAATAACAAATGGCATCCAAGTCTAAATAACTTCGCTTGGGATTGAACCAGCGAACTTCAGATTTGAAGGTGAGTGCTATATATTGTTTTATATTTATTCATTCAATATTTTTTTTATTAAATAATGATCAAATCAACTTTACGAAAACATTTAATATTATTATTTTTGTGTTTATTCGAGAGTTTTTGGCAAGAAGGTGACACACAACAGTAAGGTAATGTGGCCCAGAGTTACTACTAATGGCAACATACAACTCTACAAAAGCAGACAACTGGAAAACATAACTTTCAGTTGCACCTGAGACCTGGCAAAGGATACAAAGAGAAATATTGTTATGTATCTGGCTTAGAATCAGAACGTCGTATGTTTTGTGTTATTTCCACCTAAATCGCTTATTCAAGGCTCAAAGAAGATTTGAAGCCTAGACTACTGAATATAAAGATTAATCGTTTTTTGGCATATAATTTGTTGGGGTTTCCTAAATTTATTTCAATTAAAATAATTTAATTTAAAAACAATAATAATTGTTTACTGATATTTTTTCCAGTTTAAGCATATTTTACAATTTTCAGTTCTATGTACTAAACTACTAAGCCTATATTCTAAAACAAGTCAGCAGACATTAATCCAAACAAAAACCTAAAACTATGCACACTAGTTATAATGTTTCAAAGCATAAATTTTCATTCAAACATCAAACATAATTTATTAGGGCTTAAAGAACTGGCAGGTTTAATCTAGAGATCAGCTAGCAAGGGTTTGTGATGTAACCTCATCAGCAAATGCATCTGCTGAACACAGACCAGAACTGTGAACAAGGGAAGATGTCAGAAAGTGATCTACTGCTTAGTGATGTCAGTGACAGTTCACCACGAGTACAAATCGATTAATTTAATTAAATGTTTCTATCCATGATATACAATCATACATTTTAGGTCTATGTTGTCTAAGTTTAAACAACAGTATCAGCTCCGTGGAGATTTATTTTAGCAACAATTTAGTACATATATTAAATTGTTGTAACAGAGGTCTTCATGTAGTTTCTGTATGCATATTACCATGCATTTAATGTTTCGATAGTGGTATATGCTATAAAGTTGTTTAGGAATGAACTAATATTAGTGTTTAATATTCTAATATGTATACCTGATATAGACTATACCTGTAATGGACTTAATATTTAAAAGATAAGTATACACGTCAGAATCCGTTAGATTAACAATAAAAAGGTGTCATTGGCGGATGTCAACAATTGTAGTTCCGTATTACTATAACTTCATTTAATAGTCGTAACGTACATCACACGCCTAGATTGCCACCCCCAAAAGTTCAGTTATTGCAGTGCAAAATAAATAGCATACGTCGGTTCATAGTATTAATAGGTAAAATTTTGCATTTGTATTTCACACTAAAACATCTACCATCTTAAAATCAATCTTTTAGGCAATTCGCAATGCATGAAGTTTCGAGAATCCTAATGAAACGTCAGATTAGGTTAAGTTAGATGATAATCAGCTTATTATGTTTGGCTTGCCTCTATCTTAAAATCAAAATACCTTTTTAGCATCTGCTCTGTAGATTAAAGACATAAACTCAAATAAGTAGACTACAAGAGCCTTAACTTCACAGGGTTCGTCCATATTTGCCTCATCATCTAGCGAAATTTTTTAAAAGAACTGAGGTCAAATTAAGAGTTTTATTCACCCTTTACATATGCAAGGGAAAAATACTTAAAAACTACATTTAACAGGGGGAGATTTACCATGCCATTATGAATGTCTTTAACAAAATATATAATTTTCGTATTATTACTATTTATTTAAATGTGAAACATTAATAAGCTAGGAGATCACAAGTGTGATAGTCCATTTAGTGAAAGTTTTATTTTGTTTAGAGCCAGCAACCAGAAAAAATAAAGTGTAGCTTTGAGACTTTTTGCTACAAACCCTAACGTTGATATTCTAAATCTTTCGCTGCCATTTCTGAAAAGTTCATCATCACCTGAAACCTGAAAGAATGAACGTTATCAAAATATTGTACGATTTTGTTTCGTAATTTGCTACCTATTCTTATTTTCCTCGGAGAGAAGGTAGTTTTAAGTCCCAAATACCATTACGAACTCTCAAGAGCCCCTTTCTCTTACTTTCTTTGGGCTGAAGCTACTTCCTGATCTGTGCTCAAGAGAAATTGGAACAAACCGGTCACAAAACGGATCTAAATCATTTTGGAGGTTGTGTAGTTTCATCAGATGTTTGTGGATTTACAAATTGTGAATCGCATATTCAAATGGTTTTTCTTCCTAACGGTTCCGGCATTCATAATATCAAAGCCTATGATTACAGCTGATTTCGAAGCTATATTTCAGTGACTTAGTGCCTTTGATTTCAATCAACCCTGATACGATTCGCATTGTTGCTACACAATTAATTATTTAGGCTATCAGTCTACATGTGTGTCTAGTCTGTGTGTGTCTACCAAGGTAGGGACTTGGAGGAACTGAGAAGACCATCGAGGGACAGAGAGGGTCAGGGAGGTATGTAGAGGGTAAAGAAGAAAGGAAAAAGACACAGAGAGTAGAGAGGGTCAGGAAGGGACCAAGAGGAATAGAGAGAATGAGGGAATGACATTGAAGAAGGAAGAGGTCTGGGGTGGCAGAGTAAAACAGAAAGCGTCAGTAAAAGTACAGGGAGGTTGGTATAGAGAAACTGATAGAGGGTCGTGGAAGGACAGGGGTGGCAGACAGGGTCAAAGAGGAACAGAGAGGGTCAGGTAGTGGTAGAGAGAAACTGATAGGGCCAAAGAGGAACGGAAAGGGTGAAGCCAGGACAGAGAAGAACAGAGGGACCGGGGAAGGACAGGTATGTCAGAGAGAGTCAAAGAGGAACAGAGAGAGTCAGAGTGTGGCAGGCTAACAAATAATTTTAATCCCGTTGAACTACTTTTGTTTGCATATTTGCACTATAGATGGGATGAATTTCACTCAAAACTGTCTTTGAAAATATTACTACCTGTATGCAAAGGCAATACAACACTAAAACACAATATTTACTTAAGCAAACCAATCGAACATTTCACTACATACTAACTACATTAGTGACCTTGAGCAACAGCTGTTCCATGACTGTACCAATCGTGTACATTAGTCTATTACACAGATGTTAGTGTAGTGATGGATCTTGCAGAGAGAGGGGTGTGTGTGGAAGAGTGTGACAGACCACGCAGCTGGTGGGAGACTCTCAACTGGAGAAGAATCTGCTTATACTTCGGCATCGCAATCGTCTTATACGACTTCTGCTATTGTATCATCATCTACTTCTACATCAAGTTAGTAATTCTTGAAGTAGGGTTACAACAATCAAGCTTGATATACTTGATATTATTGTTGATATTGTTGATATTCTAGGGTTGATAACCTTGATATTCTTGGTCTTCAGGCAAAACTATGCAATATGATATAATATGATTTTAAGCTACAGATGGCTCTATTTCATTCACAACTGTAGTGTTATAAAGTTGGTATGATATTTTTTGTTTTAATTCTTTTTCGATATTCCTAATATCAATACAAAAAAGGAATTTGATCAAATAAATTACATGGTTTTGGAGCAATAATTTGATTTTAGCTGAAAGAACAGTTGCGTTTAAAATACAACGTTCAATATTGCAAGATATATTCAATATACAAAAAATATAAAATACAAACAGGTAATTAGATGAAATCTGGATCTGGTTATCTCTTTAATCTCTCATTTTTATCAACAGAAAGTATTGTCAGGGCTCTCAAGTTAAAGGTTTCTCATTTAAACAAAAAAGATTCTGGTTGTGTCCCAAACAAAGACGATTTTAAACCCAGATACATCAATCAATTAGTTTTGATATTTAATCTTAATTCCATCGTCCAAAAGGAACACTTAGTATTAAGAATGGGATGCTGACTTTCCTTTACCAAAATATAGAGAAATCACAACGGTGTTGGAGAATAAACGTAAAGCAAGTATTCCACCGAACTTGTTAGGAATTTTGGTTTGAAACTAACTAGTTTACAGCATGATATTCGTAACTAAGAATTAGCTCATCCCCTAAATAACAACAGATTTGTTCTAAACTCATATGAAAAGTTGTAGATTTATTGAAATTTAATAGGATACAACAAATGCAAAAAAAGATACATCCATCTACAATGCAATTATCTAAAACAATGCACTCTTATACCAGTTATGCTACTATTTATTAAAGTACAGTACTATATTTACAAGATAATCTTCTGTATTCAACCAACAATAACTTTTTATTTTACTGCACTACGGAGAGCATTGTTGTTCGATCAGCTGTCAGACTTCAGTTTTAATTACTTTTCTCTCGTGCCAGTCTGTTTGTTTAATGTATCAGTCAAACAGGCCTGATTTCTTGCCTTTACTATTAACGTTGTTTAAACTGTCTGGATAATTATAACCATTTATAACACGCACAAAATTATACGGCCTTTTTTATTCTGTTCCTTATGAAAAGTTGTTAACTATTATTTTCCCATTCTTTTCATAATTTAGACATGTTGACTTTCAGTATAGCTATTTTATTCTAGTCTAGTAATATGTATATAAGGCGTACGCTCATTCTTCCCTTATTGGGACGAAACGAAGACAGTGAATAAGGCTGCGCTGGTAAAGGCGACCAGAATACACAGTCGTACTCTAGTTGTTGTGTGTCCACATTCTGGAAAGTCAGGGATAGTCAGGGAAAGTCATGGAAAAAAATGCTGGTCATTGAAAGTCATGGAAATAGGTAAAAAGTCATGGAAATTCCCAATGATGGATCTAGTCTAGTAACATATATATTTTATATTTTCTTGTTTTTCTCTTTTTTCCTGTACATACCCTATTGTTATCCTCAGGGCGCTGAACAGAAGTCCAGAGTTTCGGCTGGTGGTGTACAAGTCCAACTACAGGTTCATGAAGCTCTACTACACTTTGCACTATTACTTCGGTGACGCCTCTCTGCTAGATGAAGACACTTCCCGCTGGCAGCAACATGGAGATCTGTGACAAGACTGTGTAATTATTATAATTATTTTCAGCAAGACAGTTTTTTATGCCACATGGAGGAGGCAAGAAGTTCAAGAACCTGTCGGCTTTCGAGCTATAATTTTATTTTTTTTTTTAACTAACGTGACAACAAACGTTTGATTACATGATGTTGAAGTGTATGGCGTTTTAAATATTTGAAATGAATTCACTTGCCTTGCCTGTACGTTGCATGTAATTCACTTGCTGTAGGAAGAAATATTTAAAAATGTATATGATTTATGAAAAACTAAAACCAAAATACCCAATGTTCTCCTCACTCAGCGCTCCATCAATAACTGGTGAACGTGGAATCATTAATCTCTTTGAGAATATCCACAAATGACCAAAGAAGTACCTATAGATATTTTGGAGATCTCTTTAAGTGGTTTTTCACGTCACTTAAATAGTTTTTAGAGAAACAACAAATATAAATCCAGTAATGTATTTAATTATTTATTATTTCTACAGGAAGATCTAGCATTTCATAGTTCTTAGTTCATCTAAATTAGATTATACGTTGTTTGAAGATGTAGAAAAATACATATGCAACATTTTGTAGATAGAGAACTAAGTTATTTTTATATCCTGCAAAATAGGTTACACTACACAACCCAAATTGTATTACATGAGGAATGGGTACAAATAGTAATTTGCAAATCCCTATTCTTATTTTAAAACAATCGTAGGTATATTTTTTTATTTATATCTATTTATTAATTAATTCCTGGCAATCATCCACGAATTATCAAATAGGCCATGGTTTTGCGATTATAATACGAAAGAGGGGTTTGGTGTATTTATTTATTTCTATATCGTTTGGCACCAAACGAAATATAGTATTTATATTTATAGAAATATGGTTCACGGCTTCTGCTCCTTGCAATTAAAATAATTCTTATAATAGTAAATGTAGTTAAGTATATAAAATACCTTGATACTGTACGATAAAACTTGTAATGTACTATTTACATAATGTATAAAGTATTATTCAAAATAAAGTCGAGATATGTCCCTAGACTTTCAATTGTAAAAAGAAAGTAGACAGTACACCCTCTATGATATTTTTCAGAAGGATGTTATTTGACCACTACGACAATCTAGTACAAATAAATTATTAAGTTTTGTATGAATTGTTATTAACATTTTTAAGAATACAACATATAGGTCTTCTAACTTTCTAATCAATTATAGGGGATTGTATGAAATTAGATTCATCGTAAAACCTGTTAAGGCCAAGTGATGAATCTACATTCGACCTTTTTCTCGTAGAATGCCGCATTATCAATAATTGACATTCAACTCGTTTGCATTTGAAATATTCACTAAATTTAACGGGGAATTAAAACGCTTCTCTTATCACTAGAGAGTACTTCAACGTTTTATGTGAAATAAAACTATTACATCAAAACAAATGGCAGTCTAAAAAACAAGTCCTTAAACCATCAATTTCATTTCCCAGAGTCTTCTTTAGGTAGGCCTACTTTTTTTAAGGTTACATAGTGGCTTTTCAAAGAATATTTTATTAATTCTTATGAATGTAAATACTAAATACAATCATGGCTAGCTACAATGATCACAATGATCACAATGATAATAACTATTCAGGCCCTACAATGGGTTTATTGAACCCATTAAGTACCTTCACATTCATGATCAGCCTCCTTACTCGTGATTAGACAATAGTTACTCGTGATTAGACAATCTAGACACTCTTGATTAGACAATAGTCACTCAATACGTCTTGAGCGTATGTTCGACCATTGTCGATATCAAATATCATCAAACATTTAAAGAAACGTTACATTGGATATGGAATCAAAAAACTCTTTCAAACTCATAAATGTGAATAACAATGTCATAAACCATTTGAGTGTAAATTAAGCCCCTAAAATCTATGAATTGCTACCATTAATTGTGTTATACATATCTTTAAGTAGCTAACTAAAATATTACAGTAAGCCAACATAACTTAAGAATAAAATAACTTTTAATACGTAAACTAGGAGTTTACTTCAGACAATTTACTTCATGTTTGTCACGTTTAAGTCATAATTCTTGTTTACTTTTATGGATAACAAGGTATCCATACATGTTGACTATTGATAATCCTAATCCACCACCTACAACGTTTAAGGCCCAACAATACAAGTTCAACTTACCATAACTTTGAAACGTCATCATTGCTATCATTTATCTTATCAACAATATTCCTTACTGTACGCTAACAGTGAACTTGTTGTGCCATGGTCTAAAAAAACAAGAAAATATGGCAAATTATGACCATATTTATTTTTTTAAGTGAAATGAAATATTTTAAACCATATGCATTATTTAGAAATGCTTAGTAAAATAGATTAATTATTGTTACCCTTACAGTAAAAGTTTTAGTTTAGATACATCAAGATTTCTCCGTAACTAGCACACACCGACGATTAATACTAATGTATGTGCAAAAACGTTGATGTTTTGTGCTCTACCGAAAATTACCAATTGGTCCAAAATCATTGAATATTTTGTAGCAATGTCCGAAATCAGCTTTCTTCTGAGACCATTTCTGTGCTCTCTGGCTCCCTCATCGACACTCTGTAACTCATCTATTATATTTTTCAAGATGAAGTGTAAATTGTGGTAATATTCTAGATTTATGAGCAGTTCCTGTATATTTTCACCACAAACGAGCCAATTTCCTGTTCATTGTCAACGCCCCAACAAAGGCCTTGGTAACGTCACTGCGGCTGACACGGTATTTGTCTTTTACCAATAATTAATGTTCTATCTATTTCCTACTTGAACTGTTTTAATAGGCTTTATAAGATTGATTGCTGATTTGGAAATACAAAACATTATGTAGTACATTTAGAACTACTAATTGCAGTAAATCCTTGCAATAGTTTATCAACAAATATGTGTAATTGAAACCCGTAAACTTTGTTAGAAAATTAAATAATATAGGCATAATTTTTTTACATGATTGCTGAAAATTGGTTTTGTACAACTTTTTTTACAAATAGTATACATACTATATTTTATTATTCCTTAGCATATGAATCAAATATTGAATGAAACAGGAAACATATTTAAACGAATTAAGACTCATTTATTTGGAATAGTTGCGAAGGCATACTTTCTATTTATTTTACAATTTCAACGTTTTTAACCCTGAACTTTGAGTACTTTGACATATGATGATAAAGTTAAGTTTCTATGTATCGCAAATACCGAAGCTATGTCATATATTGCTAATTATCAATCTGATCTATTGCAACCAATGGTTTAAAATTTTGCATAAAAATGTTTTACATATTATTCTTGGTATAAGTTAAAAAGTAGTGTGATACTGTTTTGAAGGTTTTTCTAGTGTAGGTAAGCCGTTTTGTTGAACTGTTTTCTATATTATTGTTAATACGTTTACTTGAAAGTAATTGATCCACAAGAAATAAAAGGCCTTTACTCTTTGTAGTAAACCCACTCGGCAATGACCTTTGTCGCTAGCCTCCAACATAAAAGGTTATTGGTTCGTTTGTAGCCTGTGGAGTAATGTAATTGCTTTAGTGGACAAAATCTTTTACTTTAATACGTTTTGATGTGAAAAACGTTAAAGATTTAAATTATTTACAACGGGAGACGCGGGATTTTTACTTACACATGCACGCTTTTTATTTTTCCTTCCCAAACATATATGGAGAAAGTATTGTTTCGTCAAAATGTTCGAGTTAAAAATACATCCATCGTTTTTTGGTGGATATATCCATTTTGGGTGTCCCAGAATTTAAAAGAGTAGTATTCCAAGTTATGACCGTGTGTGTAAATTGTACAGAGCTATCAGTACTATGTTACGGTAATTTGGTGTGTAGAATATAATTAATAGTATCACCAGGATTTTTATTTTTGAAAAATTTGGATTTTTAAGCGTGATCTTCTCCCATAAACCCAATAATATAACGAAAAATCAGATTTTATAACCAGCTGGAAAGATTTAGAATAAAATTTAATTGTAACTCCATGTAATTTTATTTCCCCAAAAAAACCCATAAAATAACAGAAAAGTCGGATTTAAAAAATATTCACGACCTAATTTAGTTAAAATTTAGTATGGAACTCTAAACAAAATGGTACTACCCCAAACAAGTACGTTTTCTGTGCCCAATCACTGTACGGTTTGGAAATGATTGCACATTTTCTTATTTTTCCAATCAAATATAATAGTTACTTCAACCGCCAAACCATGATAAGAAGAAGAGGATGAAAAGGGACAGGAGGAAGAGTCGAGTTACAAAGGATTATATTTATGTTTTATTGTCAGTACATCAATAAATGACTGGACAAAATTTTGAATTAAATTAAATCGATAAGACTTAAAACTAACAGGTAAAGCTAATACATCATTAGGTTTGTTCTTACCTAATTCCAGCAGCCCTCTAAATAGTCGGCCAATGAAAAAAAGGATTTGATATGGTAATTACACTTTTTGGTAAATTATTTAGTATTTTTGGACCGTGCCGTTTATTGCAGTGATAACTGGAATAATTGTAAATTGTCAGCTATAGGTTTATTTATTTTTTTTTTTATTATGTTTCGTTTGATGTTCCCTAAAAGTGGACAGGTTTTTATGAACCCAGCCAGCCTTTTCTAAAATGTAGTGATCATAAAAAGTTAAAATTTGAAATTTTGAAACATTGTTTTACTAGGGGTTCTGGGAGGAACTGTGCCAGATTTTGAATGAGGAGAGTTGCCCCAGAAATAAGGCAACATATGAGAAATACGTATATGATGCATTAGTAGTTGTGTTACTAGATTCGTTACTTGTGAGATTATTTTTATTGAAAAAATGCATGAGTTTAAATTTGTACCTAAAATTTCAATTTGACCAGTTAAGATTCTTATTCAAAATTAATCCAAGGAAGTTCACGTTTTGTTGTCGAAGTACTTGATGGTTTGAAAGTAAAATGTGGTTTGAATCTTCCCTGTACTTCAGAAAAGTTTATTATTTGTGCTTCTTCCACATTTAAGGGCCAGGCAATTGGCCCAGAACCAGTCACCCAGAGCAATTAATTCCCTATCTATGCTGTTCTGCAAGAAGTCGATAGTGGGTCCCATACAGAAAAGCATTGTGTCACCTACTTATTAAACGAGTTAAGTGTTTATTATATTTGGCAGATCATTTGCTTGGATAAAAAATAAAGAGGGGCCCAATATTGACCCCTGAGGCACACCACACAAGAAATTTTCCCAAGATGAATCTACCCCCTATAAAAAAGTAATTTCTGGCCATATATGGCCATATCAAAATTCCATATACGGTTTTATAAAGCCATATATGGGTTTTGATGAGCATATATGGAAGCATATATGGCCAGATGTGGTTGTATCCATATATGGTGGTGTCCATATATGGCCATATATATAGTATATATATGGAATTATTGTTCATATATGGCCATACATGTTTTCGATATATGAAATAATTGTTCTTATATGGCCATACATGTTTTCTATATATGAAATAATTGTTCATATATGGCCATACATGTTTTCTATATATGAAATAATTGTTCATATATGGCCATACATGTTTTCTATATATGAAATTATTGCCCATATATGGCCATACATGTTTTCTACATATGAAATTATTGTTCATATATGGCCATACATGTTTTTTATATATGAAAATATTGCCCATATATGGCCATAAATATCCTCCATATATGGAATTATGGTCTATATATGGTCATATATGACTCCCAGGTATGAAATTAAATTACTCATATATGGAATAATAATTTTCCATTTATGCTCATCTATAAATGAGTTTTTGACAATATCTGGAATTATTATAAGGGATTGTTGCCACTTTAGGATTATGTAACTCTCAAACTCCCAAACACTTCTTATAATATTAAAAATCTTAAGTTTATCAGTTTGTGTATTTTCTTGTTGCTCTCCAAGCACAAACTACTTAACTGATTGAGTTGATATGTGGTACAGTAAGGGGGCAGATAATATAGGCAATTCTATTTTAAAGTAATTATTAGTAAAGAAATAAAATATCCAGATTTGAACCCTGATGACAAAATCCTGTACATACATCTATTGTACAATTTTATTATAACGCAACAAAATCTTAAAACTGACGTATAATTTTAAAATTGTAAGTGTAGTAGGCCTAAATAAGGAGAATATTATATTAATAATTAATTAATTGTACCTTTGCTATCAAACAGCCTCAAATATCAATGTCACGTAGTTAGGCTATATTAATAATAACATTCTTCAAATGACATAAAATGTCTAAGAAAAATCTTGTTTTACGAGACCAAATACAGCTTCTCTTATTCGTAATGGGTTTTGATCATCCACATGATATGAAGCAATCGTGGTGTAGTGGCTAAGGGGGCAGACTCTCACGCCGGAGTCCCGGGTTCAAATCCCAGTCAGATGCTTAAAAATTTTGTTTTTAAATTTTTGAATTTAAAATTTTTATTATAGTTTTAATTTATAGTTTATACCATTTAAGGTAAAAATATGTTTAATTGTTATTTTTTTATTTATTTATATATTTTTTATTAAAAAATTCCATATATGGAGGATTCCATATATGATCATATCTGGGGGATTCCATATATGATCATATCTGGTTGTATTTGGTCCAAAACCAAATATAACCGGATAAAAAAAATTTTATATGGCCATATATAAACTTTTTCATAAGGGACACGTTGACCATTTTTGCAAATTTTAAATCTCTGATCTATCTATTAGTTAAATATAACAATAAAACCAAAGTTGTTCTTTTCCTACAACTCCAATTTTGCCTACGATTGTCAATTAAAATGTCGTGGTTAACACAGTCCAAAAGCGCTGTACAGGTCACACAGCAGCAGGCAGCCTTCTGCAACCCATTCCATCCCAGCTATGTGAAGACCCACTTGATTACCTAAATTTATTTAGCTGGTGTTTTCAAAAATTTAAAATATATACCTTTAGCATATATTTGTTTAATTTTATTTATTTGTTACAATAATTAGCATATATCAAACATGAAAAATGCCAAATACAACTAACTAACTAACTGTTTTGAATGCAGTACTTCTTACCTTTTCTAAAAAAGTAAATACTACTTCCAATGAAGCAATTTTTAATCAACAATACACGGGGGGAAGTAAATAAATCAAACAAGTCAAATAGTAGTTTCAAACATAATTATGCATATTTTTTTTGACAAATCATTTGTGTTTATGAGTAGTTTTTGAATGAGATATAAAAAGAGATATTATCATATATTTCAAAGTTTCAGAGTAAGAAAGAGGAAGTTTGTGAAGAAGGCAAAGTAGCACTTAAAAGTACTTTGCAACTCAAGTTGTCGCCTATCCACATTATATCGGCCTGAAGTTACGCTAGACCGTTAGAATAAATTATTATTCAAAAGTATTTTGACTATTACAGGTTATTTTGGCTTGATGTATTGATAAATAAAATAATGCCTTGGACGAGTAGATCGAAACATACTTATGTCCAACTTTAATTACTGTTTTATTGTTATTTTATTTTTTAGTTATTGCTTGGTCAAAAACACGTAGATATGTTATGGTTTTCGTTCTTTAAATGAACCACCCTAGTGAATAGGAGCAGTAACAACTTCTTTAGAGTAGAAGGATATCAAAATAAAATGTATATTAATAATGTAAATACTTTAATTAGGTTCAATATTTTGCATCCATCCGTTCTGGACATTCCGTACGTTCTGTTTGTACGTTGGACGTTGGGTTTGTACGTTCTGTACAGACACAAAGGTAACCAGAATGCGTACATCCAGATACCAACCACGTATTTTACTAAATTTTACTAGGCAAAGTTGTAAAGGCTTTAACTGAGGGGTAGTGCAGTGGTATCTTGTCACAGTTCTTTTTTTTAATTATTCCCTGATGGGGCAGTATCACACTAAACTCGGTGGTAGGCCTAGGCTGTAAGCACCTCTCTATATAATTGAAACATGTAATTGTGTACCGTAATGCCTAAGCTAGCTACAGAGAGTATAGTAGTCCCATATAAATAAACGACCCTATATAATTCACAGTTAACCTGTTTATACACCGTGCAGGCTATATTTGTTCATCTCATAAGAACATTATTCTCATGCGAACGTTTATTGCAGAAGTTTGAGTCATTCCCAATGAGTTTGCACGTTTTGTACATTAAAGCCCATAACAGGGTTATTTATTTACAAAATTATGCCGTTGGTGCAAAGTTGTAACTCTTTTAATAGGTTTAGTTTGGAATAAACTGTAAAAAACGGAGTAATGTTTGGTAAATAGAAATTTGTTGATGAAAAAGCCTGAATCCTGAATACGAGTATTCTTTAAATTGAAATCAAAGAATAAGACGTTAATGTTTTTTGAAATAACTAATGCTATGGTCCAAATTATTGTAGGGTCTGATAGGTGATTCTTTAATTGTGTGTGGGATAAAGGTCAAAGGTCAAGGTTCTATTTCATAAAAAGGCTTTTAGTGGAGTGAGATCTCAAGCACAAAGAAAGTTCTTATCTTAGAAGCCTATCCAAGTAAGGTTTCTCGACTTGCAGCCAACGATATAAACAACTCAAATGAAAATTGGGACGGATAGCAAAGGAAATGCATGACAGTTTTTATAAACACAATTAATTGAAGAGGCATATCTTAAAATATTTTTCTAGTGTACCTGTTGCTTGAATTCGAGCAATTGCTAAGTATTACAGACGTTATTTTAACACGAAGAACAGTAATAATTTCCGATGACTCTAAAGGAGTCGACTCAAAGATTATGGAAATACTCACGATGTACATAACAGTTTGATATAATCAACATTTCTTGTAAATATCTTGTCATTTTTCAAAGGCTGATCTTCTTTTTTTAGTGTTTACTACAAATATTTCCCACTAATATCCACATTAGGTTGTCTATAATAAAAATTATAAATTAAAAAAAAACATTATTTCTATTTCTTCTACTTTGGTGGTGTTCTATGACTTTCCTATGTTTTTATAGTTTGCAAATCAGCTCTTCAATGATTGCTCAAGAAATGCAGCACAGTGTTAATTCACTTTTATTTTTAGTATATCAAAATGGCAAGGCTTTCTCGCTTTTTCTTCATTGTAATATTTACGACAAACCCAAATCTAAATAGTAAATATTTCATTTCAACCCAGTCGGTAAATGTTTGTAAAACACCTTTCCTTAAATCTAAGAAAAAAAAACCAAACAGCTTTTGCAAAACTTATGACAGCGAGCCTGGCCATACTAATGGATCGAACACAAACAACCTAACAGCTCTATTAATGTGGAGAGTGACAAAAAATTTTTTACTTCAAAGAACTTGCTATTAAAGAACTTGCATATTTAATGGTAAAACATGCTTAGAAAAAAATTGAAGTTGAACAAAACATGTTGTACACTACAGCTGATCTAAACGTCACAGAGAGGACATGCTGCTGTTAACATTTGACGTCGCATGCAGCGCAACGAGCGTAACATTCTGTGAACACTTTATGTTTGCTGCAATGCTGCAGACGTTAATTATTGAAGTTGAGCAATTCCACAGGCTTTAAACGAGTTTTTGTCGCGTCACTAAGTGCAAAACATAACAATGAATTTTTACCGTCTATGTTGTTTAAAATTTTGTAGCTCTGCTGAAACAAATTAGTCTTACAACTGACACCATTTTTGTTATGGCCTGTTCCTCTAATTGAGTTCAGTTAATTTTTACCATTTAATCAATACGCTATGGCTTGGTGATTGTTTCGTTTGAATTAGGTTGTGTACAACCTTTGACTATTAATACAACGATTTACAACGGTACAACTAAATAAAAAATTGTTTTAAACAAAATATCTCAATGGGGAGAAATAAAATGATCACAGTATAGTGATTGAAAAGAAATATGGACAAAGTTATTCTATTACTGTATATTAAAATACATGTACAATTTTTTTCTAAATTTTCCGAACTAATATATACAGTGGAACCTCTTTAATCCGAACCCCCGTAATCCGAACGTCCACTAATCCGAACCCCTCATTGATGTAATCTATACACAGGACAGCAGTTCTTTACTGTATACTGTATTTAATTTACAGTACTGTTTATTCACCATGTTTACTACCGTACTGTATTAAATAAACACTGTATTTTACTTTATAAAACACTAGCTGTACCCACGGACTTTGCCCCGTTTTACTTCATAAGTGAGCTCGTTCGCATGGCTCAATTACGTCCTGGTTGAAGTTCGTTCGCTACGCTCAATCACCTTTAGGTTGGACCTCGTTCGCTGCGCTCACTTGCCTTCAGGTTAGCTCGTTCACTACGCTAACTCGCCTCCAGGTTGAAGTTCGTTCGTTACGCTCACTCACCTTTTGATTGCAAATTAGCTGTTGTCATAAATTCAAAAAAAATAATAGTGCTGCACCCTGTTGGTAATCCTTGTAAGTTTTTAATGCTTTTGCATATCATATAACCAACTTTTTAGTTGAAACAGCTAACTAAATTCTTTAATTCCCTTTTAATATGAATACTCATAAGGTTAACATGGGGAACTATAGAGCCACTGGGGCGGAGCCCGAAAGGATTTTTGAGATAAGAATATGCCTATATGTTAATCGGGAATGTGAGCTATCATCATGCCAAATTTCAGCAAAGTCCGTACAGTGGTTAATGCGTTTACTTGTCACAAACATAAATCCATACATCCATACATCTAAACTTTCTCATTTATAATATTAGTAGGAAGCAGGATTTTTTCACTTTTACCAAAATAATGTTGATCAATTTTAGCTATTGTTTTGTAAAAACAACAATATTTTCTTTAATCCGAACTATTCAATAGTCCGAACTACCCCTGGTCCCAATTAGTTCGGATTAAAGAGGTTCTACTGTAATAATAATAATTGTAAAATCTAAGGTAGATGCAATGCACACTAGAATGCACAGCTGTTCTAAAAAGGTAAAATTCGTCAAGTGTATAAAAGCAAAAGGTTAAATTATTTAAGAAATAAAAATTAATCTTGAATATTTTCATTTTTCTACAATTTAAATCCTTCACTGACAATCTTAGCTAGCTTATATTTGGGACTTTTCTAATGCAATACTGAATTGTACTGGTATAAAATACAAAGTGCTTTTATATTTTTGAAATATAAAATATTAAGTAAATCAATTTTACAAATTTAATCAAATTCACCATCGGCCACCAGACAGAATAAACAAATGCACAATCTAGACCTAAACGTAGTCTATTTGTCCACTCTTCAGTTAAGTGGTACCGGAACCTAAACAAGTTAGGAACCACTTGATGAAACAAACTTTATTCACTTTATTTATAGACACAAATGGTACAGTAATAAAGTGCCGTATTTGGATTATGGGAAATAATAAGGCTTGGAAGTATACACTGTACATAAGTTTATTTTAAAGAAAATGCCCAGTTTCAGGTTTACAAAAGGTGTAAAAGATTAGATATACTACTAAGGTAGTAAAGCACCTTATTGCTTGCAAGTAGAGTGTATTATGATGGTTGAAAACAAACATTTATTTCAAATGTAATAGTTTGAATAGTTTGAGTTAATTTTAAAATAAAACTTTTTCAACTTAGAATAATTACAGTTTTTTTTTTTTAGCCATTTCATGCACAAATCTAGATTTGTAGGTACTGGTACATTGTACACTTTTTGTATGGGTTATTTTATTATTAAACACATATCGCTGAATGTAAAACTTAACAAAATGTACATGGGAGAAATAAAATGTTTGACATACTGGTTAGCATTTCCAGCTCATGAATGATTTGATATAATGTTTTCTTTTTGTGGTCCAATCAATGGATATAATGAATAGTGTAGTTTGAATAGACATTTTCAAGGCCCGCTGATGGTCTAGTGGCTGTAAGTTCTACCGTTCTGGAGGACTAACAGCATACACTCTGCACGTCGAGTCATCACTGGCACTCACCAAAGTGTTGCCATCCCTGAAAAGGATTTCATTTAGATAATTATCACATAAATATTTCTCTCCCAAGACTATAGGCATATGGAGAAAGTATGCCTAATGTTTTATTCAAAATTTTTGAGTTTTGAGTTATGGATGGCTATATTTATTTTTAGCCCCTTTAAACCCAAAAAATTGGTTTCTGTGTGTGAGAGAGAGAGTATAGAGCTACAAAACACTATGGTCTGATTTTGATGGAACTTGGTATGTAAGTACTAGGCCTACATCTATGGTCATTTTATGAAATTTAGATTTGTAATTGTGATTTACCCATAAAAACCTTAAAATAGCAGTAAAATCAGATGTTCAAAAAGAACGGCTAGAACAAAACGGTAAAAGTTATTGAAAATTTTGTCAATATACCCATAAAAAAAAATAGTTACTCTCACCACTTGGCGCTTACCCATAAGGGTTGTTGACAAGCTATTGGGAGTGTAGGGTCAAGAATGGATCCCTGGAGCACACAACTCAGGAAGGGGCTTGGGTATGAGTGAGATTTATTGACACAAGTAACAGGTAACTTATGATACTTGTTTGGATCTTTAGTGACACCTTCTTCTTTTAAATATTGGCCTGTTTTTTTTTTTTTTTTTTTTTTTTTTTTTTACCCTAGGAGTGGCGAGACCGATTTTCGGTATGTGCTTTGTGGAGTGGCACGCTCATTTTGGTGAATTTGTAAGGGAGTTCTTCAAAAATCTGTATAAAATTAGTATGTAGAGATAAACTATTGAACCGTATATTCATTTTGTTCGTAATAGTCAGTAGAATTCAAAAATGGTAATACAAACCAATTTTAGAAAGGTAGATTTTTAGAAAAAAGTAAAAAAAATAAAATTTATAAATTTATCAAGTTTTATTTCAAAAGCAAACACGTGTCACATGTAACGTAATTTTTTATTGCACAATTCAAAATATGCATTTTGTTCAGAATTTATTCCTCTACATAGACATATCATAATTTACACAAAATAATTATTTTTATAGATTTACTAGCAATAATACGGAAAAATTGGAAAACGTCAAATTCTTCAACTACACGTTGATAGATCCACAAATGCCCTCTACTAATATATCAATATGATAAAACCATATTTTTTTTTGTAGCCAATAATATCATTCTATATAAGAATAACTAAATAAGATAAGTAATAGAATATTTGGTTTTCACAAAAGCAAAAATGTAAACAAAACAACTGATCAGCTGTTATAGCCCACAAAACTTCACTGACCTTTTATCCTATTTTGGATCACACATGTATAAATATTTATGAAAAATAATGCATAAATATTTCGCCTAATACAAAATAATGAACTAAAACGAACATTACAATGTAAAATTAGGGATAAACCCACACTTCGTCTTTGTTATCGAACAAAAACTCACGACGACGCCGCCATTTTAGGTTAGACGATGACAAGTGTTCTGTTCCTTTTTAGCTTTGAAAAATCAAAAGCTTCTATTTGTGTGACCAGCCTAACAACATTGAATTCTACTGTCCTTCGTCTACAAGAGAGTATATAAAACAACGTTTTTGTACTTTTCACATTGTATATATATGCGATTTAGAAATCGACATTTTATGTCGATCCGCCACATGAACAATATGTAAAAATAGGCTATTTACAAAAATTGTTTATCAGCTGTTGGAATGTATAATGACGTTATACTTTATACAGAATAAAATATTTCTTTATGCTTGTTGCAGTGGTACCACTTGCTTTTGTCAGAGACAAAAATTACGTCTGCTATTTGTTAATGAAATGACTCATCATTTACGATTGCGCAACAAAACATGGCGTTCGCGAGTTAGCGCGTATTTTTCGTTTAAATGTAACTCATTATAAGAACGATATATTTATGTTATAAGGTTCATTCTTATAATAAAATGAAACTACGGAATCTTATCTTTCCATTGGTATAAGAGTTATGTCATTTCACCAACTTTAAATGTGCTTAACATGTAACTGAAAAAAACGTTACATAAATCGACATATTCTGTCGCCCGCCACTCCAGCGGCACATTTTGAAATCGACATTTTCTGTCGATCTGCCACTCCTAGGGTTAAGCCTTTTCATTGCAAGGTTTCCGGAAGACAACCAGAAGAAAAGGAGAAAATTATGGGATGGCTGATGCGTTCAGCCAATGAGGCAGTGATTTAACATTCAAGGTGATATTTTATCAATTCCAGTTGATTTTAATTTTTTTTAGATGCTATGAGTTAGTGACAGTCAACTGTATTTGATACTTACGTTGACAGGTCAATGTCGAGAATACTCTCACGGTGGCCCATTAGTTGACCATGCTTGGCTCCGTTGCGGGCGTCGTAGATACGTATAACCCCCTCCAGTCCAGCAGCAAACACTACAGGACTATGACAGTCCCAGACCAGACGACACACACCACAGTCCTGCTGTATCTTGTGACGGACAGTCTACAACATCATATACCGGGTGTTCAAAAAGTCTTCGTATTATATCAACCTATGAGTAGGCCTACATTTAAAATTTTCTTCTGACTCATAGTGGGCCGTACCCCTAAGGAGGTTGGAGGACACTGAATACGTGTTAAAATGTTAAAATAGTATTTTGTGTCTGAGAGACATGTTCTAAGTTTTGTAGGTCAATATAAAATATTTAAAAAAAGTTACAAAGCCGATCCGGGACTTTCTGAACACCTGGTATATAATCTTTCAACTAGGTTACAAAAAAACACACAATAAATAAATAAATGAAAATAAGTAAGTCTTAGAACTGATTGATCACCAAACAACTTTTTTCATTTATTTGATAAAAAGATTTGATAAGTGCAAAGATAATTTATACAGCGCAGCGAACCAAGCAAATTAAATTCAATGATGATATCCTGGGTTTAAAATTCAAAACTTCTAGGGAAAAAGGTGTGGTTAAAAAAAGAAACCTAGACTGAATTATTAGTAAATACTTCTTTATTGACAATTGTGTTGATTACATAACGCTTTGATTACAGTTTTTGGTCCAATAAAAAAAATTTAAAGACTTTTTAGTCCTGCATTTGAAATGTAAAAGCAATATTTTTTTTAAATGCAAGTAGGCCTAGATTAAAAAAGAGGAATGACCAAAATATATGATAGCCTAACAATCAAAGGAATTTGACAAACAGCTTGATAGCCAAGTGTACAGTTTGCCCGTCTAGCAGCCTCCATGAGTATATGAGTATATATACATAACTTCCTCCAAAGTAATAATTGATGTGCAAAGAGAATTTGATATGTGAAGAACAAGTAACATGTAAAAGATTTTTGAGTGTAAACCATTTAAAAAAGTTTCTGACAAAAAATGTTGATTAACTTGGCACCCCTCATCATGGTGATTCATTTAGCCTATGAGGTGTTTTGGTAAACCCTGTGTGAATCAAAGTGGACAAACAAATAGGTATTGCACAATGTCAGTTATTGCAAGTGGTATATTACAGCTCCCTCACCTGTTTGGTAAAGTCCAATATGTACAGGATGCCAATGAGAGTTCCAGCGGCCAGCAGGGGTAAAGTAGGATCTCTGCTGAACTTGATAGTCTCAATACAAGTGTTGGAGTCATCTTGCTCGCCACAACTTAGACTCCAAACTGACTGTGGGAAACATTTAGTTACTACTACACAAAATCAGAGACAAGAGCTGTCTTAAAATATGAGGGTTGTTTGTAAATAAAGTTTTATAAGAACTTCAATCGTCACCATGCGAGATTGAAGCACCAGTGCCGTATTCTTTATTTCCCCCACTATTTTTACAGCTGGTCTCAACAACTATGCGACAATCAGTTCCGTCTTAGAAGTCGATAACTATGTGAGAGAACTGTTACGCCCTCTACAATAAAGGATCTTAAAGTATTCTTTGATTGAGAGTTTATTTGTTAAGAAGCCAATTTTTTTCATGTATTTTTTTTATTTGATGAGATGTGAATGGATAAAAGTGTTGGACGTAAAACATTTTAATAAGAGGTAGAGAATCCAGAGACAATAAACAATTATACGATTTTACAACGAGACAATAACCACAGTAAGTATATACATGCGGATTGCTGTGTTGACGAAAGATTGCTCAACTGATAGGGGACGTCACATAGTCTGCCACGAACAATGGTAAACTTTGACAGTCTTAAACATGCTAATCCGCAAACAGGTTTTCTCAACTCAAACCATTGTCTCAAATTAGCTTTTTTGGTAGTGTCTGCCGCTTGTTGTAGACCTTAGTTAACAGACAACCTTTTCCTAGGCTTGAAAAAAAAAATTAAGTAAGGCAACAAGTCCCAAAATACTTAAACAAAAAATCAATCTGGAGTGTGTTGAAGTGACGTGCACGTTGCATACATACGCTAACAGAAGTTGTATTGTCATGCAGAGGCATTAATATTTTTTTTGTCATACTGCTACTGCTTGGTAAAACGGTTGTTTTTATACATGCAGATTGGGCTGAAGTCACTCTTGTATTCCTAGAGTGAAAAATAATCAGCTTGGTTTCGAGGACATCACCTTTATGCTGTACATTTTGCCCTGAGGGTGTCCGCTGACTTTCAGAATCAAAATAATAAATTCCCATTTTAAAATTTTTTATTGACACAACAACTTTTTTGAAGGGTTGATCATCCAATTGATTTATTTAAATATTTTTGAAAAATCGTTTTGAAAAATCTAAATATTGCGATTAAAATCTTTTTTTCTTCAAAATCTAAAAGATTTTTTGAAATGTGTTGGAATCACACACACATTGACACCACCTTTCATCGAGCTACAAACTGTCTAACCGAAAACTCTGTCAAAAATGTTAAGGAAATAATACAGTAATTAAGCTAGCTAATATGAGTAAGGACAATGTATATTTATCTTTGTGAAAGTTTTTTTTAGACTATAGGAATACTGTGCACCTAACTACCAACCAAACCCCTGCAAAATTGATGTTTAATAGACCTTTAAGAAGGTATGGGTTGGATTGTATCAGGCCAAACCTACCACAGTTTTTACATAACCGACAGAGTAAGCAGATTGATAATTTTGGTGGAAGTAAAATAAGAGTTTACGGGTTAGAGGGCCAACCTGTAATAGTATTTGACTTCTTATTTCACCCAGGTCTTACTAAGTGTTCTTTACAAGTTCTTTCTAAGTTTTAAGAGTGGAAACATTCCAAATACAAACCTTGAGAGAAGGCTGAGTTTTAAAGAGGTTTATTTTCCCATCAGCGCCGCCCGTGGCAATGATGTTGTTGTCACTGAACGCTTCAATACAGAGTACAGACAGGGAGTGGGCCTCTCCCACCGCGGACGAGCCCTGGACTGCGCCAGTCTTGAGTTCAAACACCTTCACTGCGCCGTCCGAGTAGCCCACCGATACTCTGCGTCCTGTAGAGATAAAACATCTGTTAGTTTTAAAATGTATGAATAACCTTTGACCATTAACTAAACTATACTAGGGGCCAAGAGAGTCTGCAATTGGTGGCAGCCAATAGCAATACCAAGACTGGACTAGCGCAACGTTGCTACATCACCCGTTCACTAATTAAAATATACTAAACAATATTTTCAAATCAGCTCGTATTATTAGATTTGGCAACACCGCACTGTCCTCATCGGCTCCTCCGGAGTCACGTGGTAAATAGGCTCCTCCCTCAACTGCAGACTCTCAAGGACTGTACTGTAGACATTCCTAGTTTTGTTAAGTTGTAGCCAGTTTCATAATTAAAATTAAAAAAAAGTAAATTCCCGATTATTCACCATAGTAAGTGGCTGAGCCCGTAGCATAAAATGCCCTAGAAATAACTAAATATGAATTAGGGATGTTTCAATTCTCAATACCGATTCTCTAGATAACACCAATACTTGGTCATTGGTATTGTTATCAAAAATCAATCATCAAAAAGTCAATTCCATTACCGACAACCATCACGGCTGCGCGATCGGAAAATTACCACTATAGCGGTACGCGCAAGACGACGACATATTAGTCGATAACATATTTGTCATCTTTTAACTTCTAACTGCAGAATTTTAAGAAAATGTTCCATGATATGTTTAAATGGTGTGTAAAAAGTATACCTATATAAAGAAATTGTATCAATTCAGTAGTATTGTAAAGACCTAAATAGGTCTTAAAAACTTATTTGTGAGATGTCAACCTGCTTAAAAATTAAATATAGAAATAGGCTATGTGTGTGGAAAATGCCCAACACTTACAGTTAACATTAATTTTAGCTAGATAAACCTTCTTGAAATGGTAGGCCGAAACTTCTGTTATAATTTATACATAACAATAATATAACAATAATTATAAACATCAGGTAATTTAAAATTTCCCAAATTATAGTCTTTTAGATTAAATATTATATTTTCAATAACATCATCCTCACAATTTTCATTTAGTTTTGTGTTTCTCAGTGTACTACATAATATTAATAAATTTATGGTAGTAAATAATTACAGCCTATTATTATTTTATTGGTGGGTCACAAAAAAAATTCGAAGGTGGTAGTGGGTCACCATACCCACCAGGTGGGAGTTTGGGAACCGCTGGTCAATCGGCTTGGTCAATTAATTGAACCGGAGAGGAAACCTGCTGTCAAATATACCTTAAGCCAATAAGCTATAAAATAAGGCAAAATAAGCTAGGTCTATAAACTATTATAACATCAAGTCTTATACAGTATAATGGCCCAGGTAAAAAAAGACTATAGTCATGCTATTTTTAAATACAGGTTTTTTTTTATTTTTGGTATTTTTTTGCTGCGTTAGTAATGCATGATTATTCAAAATGCTTTTCAATGACTTGAGACAACAAGGCCATGCACAAATTTTGTACAGCCTTTTAAATAGCACCAATAGTTGAGCATGATAAAATGTTATTATACCAATTTTGTTAATTACATATTTTAGACAGAATTTTATAATATCAAGGAAACCTACAAATGTAGGCCTATCTTTTATTTGTCTAACCTCTTGAACAGATTAAACACCATGAGCAAAGCTCAGTCCTCTGGTATTATACATAAACAAATGATAATCATAATTTTATTTTGAGTCAAAGAAACATGTTATATTATTTCATTACATAACAAAAATTGACGTAATCAAACTAATACCTTGCATTTTTATAAGAATTTAAATCCATCTAGAATATTTTGTAAAAATCCTATAGGCTACTCTAAAACAAGCGTGTATGTACGAGCAAACTTTTATTTTCGCCTGAGGAATTAAGATTTTTTGTTGGTGAATATGGGGTATTTGGACACGAGATATCGATTGGAGTTGATCAAAATGCTGGGGAAAATCCGGTTTTTGTCCTACAGCCCTTGAAAGTGCAGATGTTATCGGCAACACATTTTTGTAACGGCAGTTAACAAAAACAGCTGTTACAAGTTATTTTTAATGTCATAATTTGATTTACGTGTAAACAAAAACAACTGCATTGCTTAGTTTAGACAAAACATTAATAGTTAAATGAGTTGTATTTAGTTAGTTTATTAGGTACATATTAGTATTTAATGTTTTCAAGGTTAATCTCAAGATTAAAGATGAAACAGGAAAGACCTCCGAAGCGAAAATATTTACAGAATCTGCAAGGGCAAGGGAGAGAAGCTACAATCGATCATCGAGAAACAAATTTGACCACTTCGGAAACAACCAAACCCGATCCAACCAGCTCATACATCTCACCAGATGTCTCAGAACCTCGGCCAAGTCGTGCATGGCAGAATGAAAGTGGTTAACAAATTTCAGATCTTATGGCCGAGCAATATGATGAACCTCAGGCCGATCATCTTGAGCAGGATGGTAGAAAATTACTGCTCTACTAGGTACAACGTCAGCGCATTAAAGTCTGAACTTCCTCAAACCTATGAAGACGTCATGTTGGCGGATTAGAGATTTTTTATTTTATAAGCATTATGCACCCACATTGCAAGCGGACAATATTCAACAAGTTTAAAATACCGCGCTATCTTTGCTACACTTCCTGTGTGCTTGAATCCTGATGTGCGCCAAAGTATAAACCGTACGACAAAGTATAAACCGTACGTCAAAGTATAAATATGCAGTAATTAGCAGCTTTCTGTACTATAAACAGTACAAGGAAGCCAACTTTGTCGGGTGACTGTAGGAAAACAAAATTATTATCCAAATGCTACTGGCCAATGAGAAGGTTTGCAGTTTCTATTCAATAATTAACTTTATTTTTTAATTAATGTTTTATTGAATCCGAGCAAAGCTCAGTCTCCTGGTACAGTTGAACCTCGTTTGTACAAACCTCAATAAAACAAATTCCTCGATAAGACAAATTTTTTAATCCCCTTGACACTTTCATATAGGTCAATGCTAAAAACACCTCTATACAACGTAATAATTAAGTTAAAAACCTCCATAAGACGAATTTGTTTGTGATATGGGCTAGGACTGATTTACCTCTATACAACGAATAATCGTGAGTAAGTAGAATATATTTGTGAATAACAGCAGCATTAAACCTCGATAAAACGACCCTCTTTATTAAGAATACCTCTATAGTACGAATTTTACCCGTACCCCTTGAAATTCTTTATTAAGAATACCTCTATAGTACAAATTTTTCCCGTACCCCTTGAAATTCGTCTTATAGAGGTTCAACTGTACTCTTATTTAATGTGAGCTATATTGTTAGTATTTTATAAATTGATTTGATAATCATAACACATTTTTATAACGTCATTGACATCTATAATGACATGTTTCTGTTGTATCAAACATATTTTTAAAAGGTCTCTTTTTAATGTAAAATTTATGTTATAAGCAGGCATGTTAACTTACAACCATAAGCCAATGAGTGACACGATAATCTGATGATTAATTACAGTTCTAGTTAGATAAATGGCAAGTACAGAAAATTGCAATGATGACAAGAGAAATGGAACAGTTAGTGGCATGCTTTAACCATGGAAGGTTCAGTTTTACATCTCGTGATGTTTCTTGTTACTTTATTTTCAGTGTTGATTTTGTCATTGGTGATCAATGTTGATGGAAAAGAAGACAAACCCCACATTGGTCCAACACCGATTGTTTTGTGGAATGGCAAGTTGAATTCTTGTAAGTCAGAGGAAATCTTAGATGCAACTAGAACTATAAGAAGTGAAGAATCGTTGTCCTCTGCTTACATTGTGTGTTTAGAGTGGACCTCCGAAAGGCTTTTGGACATAACTAAATCTGTGGTGATGGGTAAAAGCGAATCTTTTTCAGACGTATTAAAATCTGTGTTTAAAAATAAAAGCAAAATGGAAATAGTAGACATGGCTTGCAAGATGATCGCTGAAGACAAGAAATTACAACGGGGCTACCATGCAGTGGGGTTTGGTGATGGTGGGTTGTATTTGAGAGCAGTAGCACAAAAATGCTCAAACCCTCCTATCTTTAATCTAATAACTCTAGGAACACAACACCAAGGAAAGTTTGGCAAAGCCGGGAAAGACAAGTTCTTAGCGGACATAAATAATGAAGATATAAATAACCCTAATGAACTCTACAGGACAAACCTCATCAAACTTAAAAATCTAGTACTTTTGCAATTTGAATATGACGAAAAGATTGACCCTCCACAATCTTCATTTTTTGGGTTTTACGAAAAAATCAATAACAACAACAACAATGACAACAACAACAATAACAACAACAATGACAACAACAACAATGATAACAACAACAATGTAAGGGTAAGAACAATGTTTGCTTCGAAACTGTACGTGGAGGACAGAATTGGGCTGAAAACATTGGCTCAGAGTAAAAGGCTTCACATAATACAGGTGATTGGTACACACCTTCAGATCCACGAAACATGGTTCATGGAGAAAATAGTACAACCATATTTGACTAAGAACTACTGGGTAGATAAAATAGATTTGGAGTAAACTTGTAATTGTATCGCCACTTTTATTGTATCAAGGCACAAGCTATCATATCTGATAAACGTAGTAAGCTTATAGTTGTTGAAATAAAGCTTTCAAAGTGTATGCATTCTTACTTATTTAACGTACATTTGAATATTACTTAGTCCATTAATTTATGTTGGTGTTTTTTTTTTAATTTGTTATTTCATTCAAGACTCAAATAGAGTGTGTGTGTGTATTACAGTAAAAAAATTAAATTTTTATAACCCTTACTACGGTATGTGCTATTTTATTTTTACTATGTAAATTTGGCTATATTTTTCATGATTTCTTGCAGAGGATATTACATTTTAATGTAGTATTGCACAGAATTTACAAGATACAGTACCTGCTAATGTGTTTTATTGAATTTTAATAAATATAGTTACTAAATCATAAAACCGGACATTGTAACCTAATTTCTTACTTAACTTTAAAAATATTATCCAAAATTTGTTTCTTTATACAAAATACAGCATACTGATATCCTAACAGGTTTATAATTTCACCTTTACATTGCTTTAAAACCAGTGTGCATTTTGACGTATTAGCCTATATTGTGTCGTAAATACATATACAATGAAGTTACTCGTATGTTCATACTGGTGGCTCCATTGGCAAATTTGCCAGGGGCCCCTGAAGTCTTAAGTCTGGGCCTGGTTACATCAGTAGGCACACTAAATGGTTTCTACATGAAACACACATCAGGGGGGTAGACCGATGCTTCTAGGTGTTGAGATTGCTTCAGCAAAAAACTCAAACAAACAAACATCAAAACAGGCAGTAGCCAAGATTCAAAGATTTTTGAAAAAATTGTAAAGATTCAACTAACAGAATATTTAGAAAGCAATAATTTAATAAATCCTTCACAGTTTGGTTTCCGCCCAGAACTCGGTACTGAAAAATCCATAACAAAAATGATTAACTACATTGCGGAAGCCTTGGATGGATCGCAGAAGACTGTGGGTGTGCTATGTGACCTATCCAAGGCTTTTGACTGTGTGAATCATGAGATACTCATAGAAAAATTAAGTATGCATGGAATAAAAAATACTGAATTAAAATGGTTCATATCATATTTAAAGACCCGAAAACAAAGACTTATTTTACAAAAAATGCAGAGAAATTATAAATCAGAGTGGAACATTAACCCCAATGGAGTTCCTCAGGGCTCCATTCTCGGCCCTTGTTTATTTATTATTTATGTTAATGATCTATGCAATGCTACTAAGATGTCCACCTTTCAATACGCAGATGATACCGCTTTAATATGCACAGGACAAAACAATGAGTTCATTCAAGCCTCAATAACTAAGGAATTTCAACTCCTTGGGGATTGGTTTGCAGTAAATGGCCTGTCCATGAATGTGGCAAAAACTCAACTAATTCAGTTTTCTGCATCCAATATTAACCAAGAAATAATTGTAAATACAAACTTAACTACAATTCATTCACAACAGTCAATAAATTATTTGGGAATAGAAATCGATTCACAACTAAATTGGCAAAAACACATTAAAAACCTATCAAAAAGACTACGCTCAGCAACATTTGTTCTCACAATAATTCGGGATACTACTAATCTAGAAACACAAATAGTAGTATATCACGCATATTTTTCATCGATTATGAATTATGGAATTACTGTATGGGGCTCATCAAGCCAGGCCAAAAAAATATTTATTCTCCAAAAAAGAGCTGTAAGATTAATGGCCAGAGTCTCCCGTAGAACACATTGTAAAGATTTATTTATTAATTTTAAAATTTTAACTTTTTTTAGCTCTTATATTTACAAATTGGCATTAATGGTTAAAAGTGATTTCGACACATTCATGGACTGTCAACAATCTCATCCACATAACACAAGATTCAAAAATATTATAAAACCAGTTCAACATAGGCTTAAAATCTTTCATTTATCCCCTCAGTATATGGGACCAAAAATTTACAATAAATTACCCGCTGGGATTAAAAACATTGCCTCATTCTCTAAATTTAAACTATCTTTAAAAAATTTCCTTTTGGAGAGGGCATTTTACTCGTTAGAGGAATATCTGGAAAATGAGTATATTTGAAAGGTATTGCTTCTCCCATAGGTTTGTAGCTTATTATATGCTTTATTTCTTTTGTAAGCTATTTTATTTTAAAATGTAGTATAGTATTAGTATTAGACTTTGTGACAAATTACCTGTCAAGAGAATTGATGTAATGTGAGTATGTTTAATAAATAAATAAATAAATAAATAGCTTAGCTACGGGAGGGGGGAAATAACCCTTCCCCGAGAACCCTATAATGGAAATCTTAATGAAATCATTTCAAAAGAACTCAAAAATTTTTAAATTATATATTTTTATCCAATTGCTCAAGATACATTGAAGGACTAACTGTCTCTTGAGCAATTAGGTAAAAATCTTAATTAAACATTTTTTCGTATCCGACCACCACTCAAATGCAGTGATCATTTTTAAATGTGCAATTCGTACATGGGTGCCCTTGTAGTATATTTATTAATTAGACAATGATATCACTGTGATATTATTCTCACCATCAGGCATGATGACGCCACAGTCCGAGTTGGCTGCGTGTCCTGGTATCACTTTGCACTCTCCTCCTGGTATCCTCCACATGTAGACCTCCCCTGTGGTGACAGCAGCTACCAAAGCACTGGTCCCATGGTGCCACTGCATCCACTACAACAAACACATGACCATTCAAGACAGGCCTACTACTAGCAGATGATTGGATACTAGCAACACAGGATTGGTGATCAGCTGTTCTAACAAAGCCGAGAAGGACGGACAAAGCCAATCTCAAATCCAAATAGGTGGTCACAGGTTGTAACAGTTTTACAACAATTATTTAACAGGAAAGAAAAGTTGAATTTTAATCATTGGGCATACAGGACTGATCACCCTGTCAGTAAGTTTATCAGTTGGATAGCTGCAGCTCCAGCCGGCCTAACAATAATCAGCTGGACTTTCCAAGTTAACAAAGGCAAACACAAACATGTTTTACTCTGCATAACCTCTCCCCCCTTGTCTCTTCCTAAATTCTCAGTGTCAGGTTGCCAGTGAAGACATCTACATCCAGAAATCTATCTTCATGTCTATACTCCCTCCTTGCCCATTTTATGGATCTAGCTAAGGTGAGGTATTTTCTTTTGACAAACTATAAAATGATTTTATAAATAATGTTTTGAGATTTTGAACTTAAAAGTTAACTTTGTTGAAATTTGGAATTATAATATTTTATGAATAAAATGATTTGACAACCAGAATGAACAAACATGATAACTTGTAAAATGTAAAATATGTAAAATGATAGTTGTGTTAAATATTTGTAAATGTTTTGTTGTAAATGTGTTAAATTTCTCTTTATGTCACTTTGCCTTTACTTCCAGTTATTTATTTTGTTATTTAAACTTGTATAAATCAAAAATTGTTTAAGCCTTATGCAACATAAGACAGGTTTAAATTTGAAACTTTCATGTCCTACAGACATGTGATTCAATTCCTAAAATCAACTTACTACAATGTATTACTGTTTTATTATTTCTAGGGTCAACTGGATATTAAATTAAATGTTTGATTGTTTTTTTTATGCAATAAGATGATTTTAATATGTACCAGTGGTGATTTAAATGTTTATGAAAATTTATTTGGATATGTTATGAAACCTAGGCTAGGGTTGAAATATCAAGAAATAGTTTATAAATAAATTTATGTGTTACAGAAATCTTATTTGTGGTTAAAGTGTTGCTGACATTATTTTTTTGAAGTTACAAGACAATTTGACTAATTTGTCCAAGTTTAAATGTACCATACAACGTAACGTTAACGTACACTCCCTGCCAGTAAGAATTTGTTCATTTTGTAGAAATCCAATTTAATTATCAACTTAAATAGGTTGTAAATGATGTCATAATTTGAACATGTTTTGTAGATAATAAATAAATGTTGTACTTAAAATATTTATTTTTCTTGTTTTAAAATTGAGATTAATTTCAAGAATCAATTTTCTCACTGTTAGTATAGACAAAGGTCCACAGTTTTAAATGTTAGTGAATAGTATATCTCAATTAGGGTTTAGTTTCTATTTCTTGTATATGCTCAGGGATTACTCTGGGAGAAGACGTGCCTGACTACAGTGAGCCACTACAGTTGTCGTCACCTACCTACTGCCTACCTGTACCTATACCTGGGTTCTGCTGACACCACGACTTGTTGACCCACAACCGACTTGGTCGCTACCTTCTCGTACCTGCTGTATACATCGTACCGATAAGTGGCATACCTCATATCATATATCTTATTTAATTTCTTTCGATGAACTTTTTGAACTCTTTATTACTGGTACCAGTTAGTTAGAATTTGATCTTTGAGGCCAAATTAAGGATAACCAGGAACTTTATTGAAATACTACTGATAAAGTCAAGGATCATATACCGGAATTGTGTTAGTGCTGGACACTCGACTTCGGACGACCATCAACGGCTCTAGACTGACTTAAGATGGAGTGGGACTTAATTTTAAATATATAAAGTTTAGAGAATTTTGGGTATTAGGTTAGGTATTGTATATATGTGTATAGATTTATATTGATTCACATTTTCAGGAGTTGTCAGCTCACCATTTATTATGTGTTTGTATAGTTGTAGCCTAAGTGTGTGTGTATATCTGATATAATCTTTCCAGGAATTTCTGGCCGGCCAAGGTATTTTGATTATATTTCTCTGGTATTATAAAGTACATTGCTTAGGCCTGATTATAAACTTGATACTCTACTATTCTTTATTGTAATAAATCCAGGTTTGCATATTTTAAGTGTTTTCATTATCTAGCCATTTACTTAAAATCTTGATTCCTCATAGTTCACAAAACTTTAAATAATTTTTCTATCTCAATTTTTATCAACTTATCTACCAGTAAATAATTTGGAATTTCATTAAACTATTTTGATAAAGGGTTTTATTTGGTAGAATATTTAAGTGTGTTATCACTCTTGCTAGTGTTTAGTGATTAGAATCATCCTAGACTTGTTTTATTTCATAGATCTTTAATTCATATTGGTTGTCAAGTGATATCTCACCTTCACTATTTTTATATCATATATGGGTTTTTTTCCTTGTTATAACCCTTCCCCCCTGCTTTGAAAACAAGGTGGCGCCCTCTTAAAACAAAAACAAAAAAAAGGTATACCAAGAAAAATACAAAAAAAAATATACAAAAAAAACTGATAAAGAAATATTAGGCTATTGAATTTTGAAGAAATTAGTTTGAAATTTTGGTCAAACCCCCCACCCCCTAGACTGAGCTACTGGGACCGCTACATTTGGCGCCCAACGTGGGGCGAGATTAGTTGAACTGGTTCTACATATCTACTGTTGAAGAATTTTATGGAAAATTTTGATAATCTTGGCCTAGCATTGTACACTTGTAAATATTTGGGATTTACGTGAAATATTATTTATTATTCTGTTGGTGATTGTTTGTACTTGTTTATTATTGTTGATTTTACTGAGCTTTGTCACTTGATATCATATCTACCATTTTATGAGCACATCTCTTTCATTGTGGAATCTTATATCAGCGATCAATATGACTTCTCACAACTTGCGCAGATCTGAAATCGAGTATGAATTAAGGATTAGAGGTGTTGAAATTGAGGGAAACGCAGATGAACTGAGGAAAAAATTGAATTCTTGCTTTTCCAAAAATGTAAAGGCTGATGATAAAATTGTTGCTCAACTGGACCCAAATGATGAAATAGAGACTTGTGAAGAGAAGTTTTCAGATTTACATAAGCTTGTAAAGGATTATGAGGGAAATACAGAAGATAACGAATATAAAAGAATTCAAGCAAGATTATGGCATTGGTACTGGCGCGTGGAAAGAATTCCATTGCCTGCTTCATCAGACACTGACTTAGAGGATAGGCAGAAGACATTGCTAGGAAAAATCAAAGACCTCATTGATAGCTTTGATGAACTTAAGAGTACTTTCAAAACAGTAGAGAACATGGATGGAAATACTAAGCCAGGTACTGGAAACTCTAGACAACTATCTACCGCTAGCAAGGACCTAAATTATAAAGAAACTGAAGATGCACCCTCGTCCAAGCCAAGTGATTTATCGACATCCCTCACTCAATTTTCGTCTACCAATCAACAACCTAGTATAGGACTACGACCGACATCCAAGATGGTGCCAGTGTACAAATGGAATCTGAAGTATGATGGTGAAGGCAGTCAAAGTGTTGCATCTTTTATTGAAAGGGCTGAAGAGCTTAGTATGGCCAGAGGGGTCTCATTTAAGGAACTTTATGATAGCGCTGTTGATCTTTTTAGTGGGACTGCACTTATATGGTATCGTTCAGCTTGTCGGAGAATTTCATCGTGGGATCAACTGAAAGAAGAATTGAAACTTGTTTTCCAAAGCGCTGACTATGATGATCGTCTACAGTTGGAGATTTTGAATCGCACCCAAGGTGAAGCTGAGAGTTTGGATCTATACCTAGCTGCCATGGATGGATTGTTTGGAAGACTTTCGACTCCTATGTCAGAGGAAGTGAAACTTCAACGGATTTTAAGGAATGTTAATACATATCTACAAGACAAACTGTGTATGTTTAACATTACTTCGCTTGATGATCTACGTCGTCTTGGCAGGAGAGCTGAAGTTGGAAAACTACGTTCATCCACTCACCAACCCCCACCTCGACCCACTGGAGTTTTGGAACCAGACCTCGCGTGGACACCTACTCGTCGGAAGCCAACTCATGGAAACATAGCCTACATGAACACTAACGTAAACCCTTCGACTTCTAGAGCTCCTTCTAATCGGCCATTCAAATGTTGGAACTGTAAGAAAGAGAATCACAGTCATCGTGATTGTCCTGAAGAGAAAAAAATATTTTGTTTTGGTTGTGGCGAAGCAGGAGTCACAAAAAGGAAATGTTCTAAATGCATGCCAAAAAACGTGTAAGCATGGAGCATTCTGCAAATAATCGTAGATTGCTCCATAATAAAAATCCTGAAAAACCGTTAGATGGAGAAAACTGTCATAAATTAGCTGGACCACCTATGGAGTTAAATTTTCTACTGGAATCAAAAGAAAACGATCCTCGTCCTTATCTCACTATTCGTATTTTTGGAACTCCCTGCAAAGCACTACTGGACTCTGGTGCATCCCACACTGTTATGGTCAAAGAACTCATGTGGATTTTTGATAAATTTCCTGCAAGGCTACAAAATCTGGTTGATCAGTACATATTGACTGCTGATAAGAAGAAACATATTGTTACAGGCAAAGTTACCCTACCTCTTACTCTGGCTCATAAGACAAAATACTTAACTATTTTGGTTGTCCCTTCCTTAGAACAAGGTATAATTTTGGGAATAGATTTTTGGAATCAAATGCACTTAGTCATGGATGCCTACAACAAAAGTTGGGAATTTTCTGATCGTTTGAAATCGGCTGGTCAAATTTGCTCTGTTGGACTCTTAGATGAGAGTAACTTATCAGAATCTCAGAAACTTATCTTGGAGAGACTTTTAGATAAATATCTCGACAACAAACCGGACAAAGTTTTAGGTAGAACTCACTTGGTTGAACACAAGATAGATACCGGTGATGCTTCCCCAATTAAACAACGCTACTACCCCATGTCTCCCACCAGGTTGCAGCAAGTATATGAAGAACTTGATAAAATGTTGGAACAAGGCATTGTATCACTATCTACCAGCCCATGGTCCTCCCCTATAATTTTATTGGACAAACCGGATGGCAGCAAACGTTTCTGCGTTGACTTCAGGAAGGTTAATGCGGTTACTAGAAGAGACGCGTACCCTCTCCCTCATGTCACATCGATTCTTGACCGATTACGTGATGCACGTTTTCTTTCTGCTTTGGATATTAAGAGTGCTTATTGGCAGGTGGCCTTGGAAGAGTCTAGTAAGGAGAAGACTGCATTTACGGTTCAGGGCCGAGGGTTATTTCACTTTAATGTCTTACCTTTTGGTTTACACAATGCACCTGCAACATGGCAACGCTTGGTAGATACAGTGTTGGGCATGGATCTGGAACCATACGTATTTGTCTACTTGGATGATGTAATTGTTGTGACCCAATCTTTTGAAAAACATGTTGAAATTTTAGAGGAAATTTTTAAACGTCTCTCCACAGCTAATTTAACTCTAAATAGAGATAAATGTCACTTTTGCAAAACTGAATTGCGCTATCTTGGGTATGTTGTTGATAGACAAGGTTTAAGAGTGGACCCAGAAAAGGTCAATGCTATTTTAGAAATCCCTGTTCCTCGATCTGTGAAGGAAGTTAGGCAATTCTGTGGTACTGCAAGTTGGTACAGAAGATTCATCCCTAATTTTGCTTCACGTCTGTATCCATTAACATCTATGCTCAAGAAAAATCAACAATTTAAATGGACATATGCTGCTCAGGTAGCCTTTGATGATATCCGGACAAGCTTAGTTCAGTCCCCTATTCTATCTTGCCCCAATTTTGGAAAACAATTTACTATCTCATGTGATGCCTCTGGTGTAGGAATCGGCTCTGTTCTTTCACAGAATTCTGAAAGTGGAGAAAAGGTCATAGCATATGCTAGCCGAACTTTGAGCAAGACCGAACAAAAGTATTCAGCCACAGAGAGGGAGTGTTTGGCAGTAATTTGGTCAGTTGAAAAGTTCCGTCCATATATAGAGGGTACGCATTTTGAAGTAATCACTGATCACCACAGCCTCTTATGGCTTCATAATTTGAAAGACCCACAAGGCAGATTGGCTCGTTGGTCCCTTCGACTCCAACCCTTTGATTTTACTTTGGTCCATCGAAAGGGTAAAGAACATGTCGTGCCTGACCTTTTGTCACGTAACCCTTTGAAGTCCGTACCTACGGAACCAACTATTGATTCCATTTCCATTGATTTCCCTATAAAAGATAAGTGGTACCTCCGAATGTTAGATCTTACAAACAAAAGTCCTGACCTCTACTCCTCTTGGAAGGTAGTTGATAATCAACTTTGGAAGTGTGTCCCTTCAACCTACTCAGTCGGTGATGATAAAGAAGATTGGAAGCTGGTTATACCCAAAGACCAACGCCAAGCTGTTTTCAAAGAGTGTCATGACGCTCCAACTTCTGGACATATGGGAACCTACAAAACCTACCACAGACTCCTGAAGAATTATTATTGGCCTAAGATGAGAAAAGACACAGCAACCTACGTCTCTCGATGCAAGATCTGTCAACAATCCAAGAACAATACATCAAAACCAGCAGGATTCATGGGAGCTCAAAGAGTTGTAGATCAACCTTGGCAATGTATTAGTTTAGATTTAATTGGCCCTTTTGTAAGATCTTCGAAAGGCTTTAAGTATATCATGGTAGTTGTCGACTATTTTAGCAAATACAGTTTATTATTTCCTTTGAGGGCAGCTACAGCAAAACTGGTGTCACAGCATTTAGAAGAAGACGTTTTCTTGGTTTATGGGGTTCCGAATCAAATCATTTGTGACAATGGATCCGAATTTGTCGGTAAACCTTTTAAAGACTTGTTAAGAGAATACAAAGTGAAGACCATCTACACACCCAGTCGACATCCTCAGGCAAACCCAACAGAAAGAGTCAACCGAACAATAGGGAACATGTTGAGATCCTACGTTGGAGATAATCATCGCCACTGGGATGCCAAACTTCCTCATATTGCCTGTGCCTTGAGAACAGCAGTTCATGAGACTACAGGGCATTCCCCAGCATTTCTTGTTTTTGGACATGAGATCAACTTGTCAGGTAAAGGATCAGAAGGTTTCTATGAAGAATTACCTCAAACTACTGATGTTGGTGATCACCTCCAAAAACTACAACGCTTGTCTGACGTCTTCCAGGAAGTCAAGGAACGGATAAAGAAAGCCCATGAGAAGAATGCCCAACGCTACAATTTACGAAGAAGAGAACAGCAGTTTGAAGAAGGTCAACTAGTGTTGAAGCGGAATTTTGCTCAGGCAGATGCAGCTAACTACAAGTCTTCTAAGTTGTTTTATAAATTTGTTGGACCTTTTGTCATCAAAAAGAAAATATCACCAGTAACTTATCAACTTGAGTCAGAAGATGGACAACCTGTAGGAACTTGGCACACCTCAGATTTGAAACCATACATTCAGTAACTGAAGAAAATTTGGGAAATTTTCTCATGGCGGAGGGGGTGATGTAACAGTTTTACAACAATTATTTAACAGGAAAGAAAAGTTGAATTTTAATCATTGGGCATACAGGACTGATCACCCTGTCAGTAAGTTTATCAGTTGGATAGCTGCAGCTCCAGCCGGCCTAACAATAATCAGCTGGACTTTCCAAGTTAACAAAGGCAAACACAAACATGTTTTACTCTGCATAACCTCTCCCCCCTTGTCTCTTCCTAAATTCTCAGTGTCAGGTTGCCAGTGAAGACATCTACATCCAGAAATCTATCTTCATGTCTATACTCCCTCCTTGCCCATTTTATGGATCTAGCTAAGGTGAGGTATTTTCTTTTGACAAACTATAAAATGATTTTATAAATAATGTTTTGAGATTTTGAACTTAAAAGTTAACTTTGTTGAAATTTGGAATTATAATATTTTATGAATAAAATGATTTGACAACCAGAATGAACAAACATGATAACTTGTAAAATGTAAAATATGTAAAATGATAGTTGTGTTAAATATTTGTAAATGTTTTGTTGTAAATGTGTTAAATTTCTCTTTATGTCACTTTGCCTTTACTTCCAGTTATTTATTTTGTTATTTAAACTTGTATAAATCAAAAATTGTTTAAGCCTTATGCAACATGAGACAGGTTTAAATTTGAAACTTTCATGTCCTACAGACATGTGATTCAATTCCTAAAATCAACTTACTACAATGTATTACTGTTTTATTATTTCTAGGGTCAACTGGATATTAAATTAAATGTTTGATTGTTTTTTTTATGCAATAAGATGATTTTAATATGTACCAGTGGTGATTTAAATGTTTATGAAAATTTATTTGGATATGTTATGAAACCTAGGCTAGGGTTGAAATATCAAGAAATAGTTTATAAATAAATTTATGTGTTACAGAAATCTTATTTGTGGTTAAAGTGTTGCTGACATTATTTTTTTGAAGTTACAAGACAATTTGACTAATTTGTCCAAGTTTAAATGTACCATACAACGTAACGTTAACGTACACTCCCTGCCAGTAAGAATTTGTTTATTTTGTAGAAATCCAATTTAATTATCAACTTAAATAGGTTGTAAATGATGTCATAATTTGAACATGTTTTGTAGATAATAATTAAATGTTGTACTTAAAATATTTATTTTTCTTGTTTTAAAATTGAGATTAATTTCAAGAATCAATTTTCTCACTGTTAGTATAGACAAAGGTCCACAGTTTTAAATGTTAGTGAATAGTATATCTCAATTAGGGTTTAGTTTCTATTTCTTGTATATGCTCAGGGATTACTCTGGGAGAAGACGTGCCTGACTACAGTGAGCCACTACAGTTGTCGTCACCTACCTACTGCCTACCTGTACCTATACCTGGGTTCTGCTGACACCACGACTTGTTGACCCACAACCGACTTGGTCGCTACCTTCTCGTACCTGCTGTATACATCGTACCGATAAGTGGCATACCTCATATCATATATCTTATTTAATTTCTTTCGATGAACTTTTTGAACTCTTTATTACTGGTACCAGTTAGTTAGAATTTGATCTTTGAGGCCAAATTAAGGATAACCAGGAACTTTATTGAAATACTACTGATAAAGTCAAGGATCATATACCGGAATTGTGTTAGTGCTGGACACTCGACTTCGGACGACCATCAACGGCTCTAGACTGACTTAAGATGGAGTGGGACTTAATTTTAAATATATAAAGTTTAGAGAATTTTGGGTATTAGGTTAGGTATTGTATATATGTGTATAGATTTATATTGATTCACATTTTCAGGAGTTGTCAGCTCACCATTTATTATGTGTTTGTATAGTTGTAGCCTAAGTGTGTGTGTATATCTGATATAATCTTTCCAGGAATTTCTGGCCGGCCAAGGTATTTTGATTATATTTCTCTGGTATTATAAAGTACATTGCTTAGGCCTGATTATAAACTTGATACTCTACTATTCTTTATTGTAATAAATCCAGGTTTGCATATTTTAAGTGTTTTCATTATCTAGCCATTTACTTAAAATCTTGATTCCTCATAGTTCACAAAACTTTAAAAAATTTTTCTATCTCAATTTTTATCAACTTATCTACCAGTAAATAATTTGGAATTTCATTAAACTATTTTGATAAAGGGTTTTATTTGGTAGAATATTTAAGTGTGTTATCACTCTTGCTAGTGTTTAGTGATTAGAATCATCCTAGACTTGTTTTATTTCATAGATCTTTAATTCATATTGGTTGTCAAGTGATATCTCACCTTCACTATTTTTATATCATATATGGGTTTTTTCCTTGTTATAACCCTTCCCCCCTGCTTTGAAAACAAGGTGGCGCCCTCTTAAAACAAAAACAAAAAAAAAGGTATACCAAGAAAAATACAAAAAAAAATATACAAAAAAAAACTGATAAAGAAATATTAGGCTATTGAATTTTGAAGAAATTAGTTTGAAATTTTGGTCAAACCCCCCACCCCCTAGACTGAGCTACTGGGACCGCTACAAGGTAAGTTGAGTTATTGTTTATATCAATTGTTAAAATATGTCTTTTATACTTATTTTAAACAATTGTTTATCAGGTCAAATAGATCCACACCACTTCCTTTCAATGCATTGGGTCAGGTTAAGTTAGTTTAGGATGTGGGCTATGTATTTTGAAAAGGAAATATACAATTTTTTGGTATTGAAATAAAATAAGTATCCATGTTCAACAAAAATGACAGAAGAATCAAATAATATTTTTTAACGAACAATGTTAAAGATTATTTGAATAGTTCTCAGATTTCAGAAATATAGTCTAACATTAACATATATTACTTAGTTATCACAATAATGTGCATAAATCTCAACTTCTAAGCTTATTATATTATAGGCCTACTAACTTGCCATAATTGCCATGAAAAACCCAGGTGGTTTTTGTAAGTTTTCTGGGGCCTCAACAAGCTTAACAAAACTACCTTTCTGGGGACAACTTTCAGGGATATTTTGTGCAAAATTTAAACAAATTTTGCTACACTTTTAGATATTCTTAGATACTTAGATATTTAGACATAATATGATATGGTGAATTGTATAATAACGCAAGAATGTTCTTGTTATAAACACTGTTTTTAGCTGACAATAATTAAGTCATTACCTAGTTTATCAACTCTGCAAATCTCAATTCACTGTAAATGTAAAATGAAATTAGCAAAGAACACGTCATCTCTCAGCTGCATAAGGATATTTATGATTAAAAGACAATTTATTTGAATACTTAATTAGTAAAAGGTTGTGACATAGTAGGCCTACTAAGCGTAATCAAGTTTTAAACTTTGTGTTTTTAAGGACATAGCCTACACGAACTTACTATAAGAGCATTGTTCAGGATATTAAGGCTTTTTAGATGTTGTTGACTTGACACCCTACTTATGTTAGAGTATCATTCAGTAAATTTCAACGTACTGACAGATCCCCCACAGTATCACTCCAGACGAGAGCATGAGTCGCAACTTTCCACACTTGAATGAGGCCACTCATGTCTCCAGTCGCGACATAGGAACCGTCGTAACTGAATGCCGCCATCGAAACACTGTCCTGTAACATTTATCAGCAGATTAGATAGGAATAAACACCATTGATGCACTGTCATGTATCACTTAGTTAGAATGATATACCATAATTTTAGCCTTGAAACATTCATTACTAGCACCTAATTATAACTAACTGAACATTACCTAAATAATAGGCTACATAGGAACACACTTTTCTAAAACATTGATGTAAATAAAACTTCTTCAATTAACTTCCAATTATATTGTATTTGATTATACAACACCTACCTTCTTCCAAACGTCAGTGTATTTGTGACTTGTCTTAGAAAATCAAATGTTATGTTAGGCCTATATAGTTCTGTCCAAATAAAAGAAAATTATAAAAAATGTTTAAGTTGTGGCAGTTTATAATATTAATAAACTTGTAATAACAATTTCCTTTTGACAAAATGTCTATATTTTGTACATTGTATGAACGTAAATGTATTGGTGTGTCGGGGGCTCAGTTGGTAGCCAAACAGATTAGCCTACAATCCAAGGCAGCGATGTTGTAGTGTCCAGTCCTGGAGCCGCCACTGCCTACAGGTTATACTTGTACTCTGTCAGATCGCTCTTACTTAATGTTTTAGACACAGAAAAGAAACCCATGTGGACTGATAATGCAAGTTGCTAACCTTTTAAAATGCTGCAGGATTCTAAAAGTATAAGTTAATTCAATGGACAACTGTCAGATCCAGATTATAATCCTTAAGTCTTCCATATGTTTTGCTGCTGATATAATGTAAACAACATCTACCTACTCTTTTTCTAGTAGGTCCTAAGTTCTTTATTGTTTTATATAACTTAGTAATTACAATAGTCATTCATTAGTTAATTTTCACATTTGAATCCAACTTTTGTGTCTTGTATCTAAAACTGTGTATTACCTTGTGACCGGAACACTCAAATAGAATCTGCCCGTTGTGTATTTCCCAGACATAAGCCATATCGTCTTGACCTCCAGTTACTGCCAAATTGCCGTTTTTTGGCTCCAATGCACAACAGAATACAGGACCTGAAAAATTACTTGAAATTGAAATGTCTTTAAAACTGGCAAGATCGTCTAATTTCCTAATATTTAAAGTTCCAAACTATAAATAAAATAATTTAGTCTCTCAGCCTTAAAACATGTTGGGAATTAAATAAAGAAGGTCTATGCCCCACCGAAAGTTTTACAATTAAAATTGGGCCTATCACAAAAACTTAGTTTTGTAAGATTTGTTGTCTGAGATTAAACAAATGGGTTTCAATAAGTATTTAATTGTAATTTAATCGCTGTAGAATTTTTACTCGTAACATGATTTTTCTAACTGTGCGTGACGCAATGAATAATGATACGGTAGCCTAATATCTTATTTTTGTGATAATTGGCGAAGCCAATACGGATAATAATTTTAATGATTGTAATACCGGTACTCTGTTTAATTTCTTATGCTGCATAGTATTTAAATGACTACCATTGCAGGTGAAGCCGCGGGTAAAAGCTAGTAGGCTATCGATAGTGATTTCTCCAAGGATAAACAAAGAAAAAACTGTATTAAGGTTAATTTATGTTATTGTTTTTATCAAAAGTATGGTGATTGGAATCCAACTCTACGTTTTTAAGCAAATATTTTAGTCACTTTATAGAGGCCTATTTTCATGATACAGACACACCTATAAAGGCCTAGACATACCCTCTAACTTTCAATGATTAAAGTTTTTTAACCATGGTGATTAATGTTAATGTTGGTATTTAGTGGTCGCGCGGGGTTCTGTGAGACCCCTAGGTTGGTAATTTTTTATATCTGATAGAGCTATTTATGGATCACAGCCATAAAGGCCTTGACATATACCCTCTAACTTTCAATGATTAGGTAATGTTTTACCCATTGTGAATAATGTTAATGTTGGTATTAGTGGTCGTGCGGGGTTCTGTGAGACCCCTAGGTTGGTAATTTTGTATATCTGGTAGCTATTTAGGGGTTGTCAATAGTGTTGTAGGTCTTGGTACCTTCAAATGGCACCCCCTTCCTCCTGTTAAATCATATTTCATCTGTTACTCACTTTCTAATGAGGGGGCAAACTAGCTCCTGGGATTTTTCTTCTTAATTTTAATTCAAAAAACTTGAAAATGGTGGTTTGGAATTTTGACCCCTTTTAGTGTCACATAAAACCACGCAACCACTTCAGGGTTAATAAAGTTAGGCTTAAGTTACCTGTATGTTTCTGGAAAACAAAGTCTGCATCATCCCGTTCAGGGGAACCTGGTCCTTCATCTCTTTCATCGTTTTGATCTTCTTCCTCACTCTCCTCCCCTTCACCTACAATATTATCTAAAACCTCCTCAATATCATCTTCATCAATTTCTTCCATCTCATCCTCTCCAATGTCGCTGTCATTTTCGATCATCTTGCTAAAAAATATTAAATATCTGTTAACTTTTCTGACAACAAAGAGAAACTACCGGTACTGACCTGTATCTATACAAATAGCCTACGGTAGGTAGTCCTAAAGGTGTAATAACTAATTAACTAAATGGTTATTCCGTATGAAATTAATAAACTAACTTAATAAAACAGTTCTGATCAGGACCAAACTAGACTTCAGTAAATTTAGTAAAACTTAGAGGGACAGAATATTCTTTATGTTTGCAGTAGAGAGGGTCGACTGGGCTGCACTTTACTTTAGGTCCTACACTCATTGGAATGAAAATATCGATTATTTGATTGTTTCATTCGATATATCGCTTGGTTAGTCTAGTTAGGTTAGGTTAACCTACCTAAGTAACCAAACGATATATCAAATAAAACAAACAATAAAAACAAATTTTATTTACAAAATTACATAGAAAAGATTTTAATTTTAAAATACTAGCTACTTGGGATGTATAAAAAAATAAAATGAAAGCTCAATAGAGCAATGGGGGAATTGGGGCACCATCTTCAAATTGAATGCTTCTAATTTTACGTCTAGTTCCTTGAATGAGTGTAGGACCTAAAGTAAAGTGCAGCCGTCGACTGGCTTATGGTTTTGTCCATTTAGGCCTACCATAATAGGCCTACCTTAAGGAATAGGAAAATGGAAACATCAAGTTAGGCTGGTCTGTAAGTGAATTGCTAGCATGTTGATAGTAAGTAGGTCTAGGTCTAAGCTATTCATGAAACTGAGCCGCGGATATTGAATACTGCACATTGATGGCATCGCGAATCGTGTATTTTTTCCTGAATAATAAAAAATACAAGTAAAGTACAAAACTAACCTATAAACAGATCATTAAGCGGACAATTTTCATAAACAAAGTTACCGTATCGCTAGACTAAGTGTTTACATATTTCATTATTGTTCACTTATATATCATAGTTTTCAACCCATACATGATTCTTACCTTAAATTAATACACAATAAAATAAAATAATAAATACAGTGCTGACGGCAGGCAGGCTGGTCTGACTTACATCATTCAAAGAACATAACCTCAAATTCCTTCAATATTTTTATTTATCTTTCATTCATTGTCATTCATCAAGTTTTAGTTTACTTTTCAGAAGGCATTGCTAAATGTCATGTAGCTCTATATATTAGTACCATAGATTAAACATCATCCCTTCGGTTACCTTAAGGAGTATGTTTAATCTATGTTAGTACAGTGGTACAGAATTGAGTTTACCATTTTACCAAATCAGTTGATTTGATCACGGCCACCTTTAACTCGATGTCATGACAAATAAATACCCCCGCCACAGAATACCTGTATGCCAAGCGAATCTCAATTTGTCTCATTGTATTTTCTTTACTAAAATATTTCCATAAACAGGTAATAGGGTATAACTCATTTAAATAGAATTAGATTTAACGATTGCTTAGGTTTGCTGCTAACAGTGGTTAAACTTTTTTTAACTTTAAGTAGTGGATGAAATAACTAAATTGTTCATATTTTAACAACATACTTGTACCTGTAAACAAGCAAACTACAAACTTTTCTTTTCCTTCATAGGCCTAAGCGTAAAATGGAAATATTGTTGTCTCCATATTTTAATAATTAACGTTAAATCAAATACTAAACAAACTGAAAGTCACGCGATCATAAGCTGCGCTACCATTGGTTGTTAGCAAGTGACCAGTTCTGCTACAAAAGTTGGGATGGAAAAGGCGAGTTCTGCTGCAACCGCTAAACTTAAGAATGATTTTTTAATAGGAAATAGGCTCTAGCCAGTTTTGACATAAACTGAGCACACGGTCTGGTGTATTGACTCCCATAGAATAATAAAACGTAAAAATATAATTAAAAAAAAAATTCACTTAGCCAGTTTTGCTATGACCCACCTCAATTAAAATTATACGGTTTTTCTATTTTCTCCGTTACCTACCTCTAAACTGTATAACAACACTGCCAACGCGCAAAATTATTTGTTAAGCTCTTCACAATAGCTGTTATAAAAATTGAGCATTTATTTGTTTAAATTTATTTGCCACGTTCTTATGACGACAGGGAAAATGGTTTTCTAAAAGATTGCCATTATCTCATTGATCTCTATATAGTATAATAGCCCACTGCTTCTTGGAATGAATTACTTTAGCGTAATAACGATGGTGTCCAGAGGGATGTTTTCCAAAATAACCTCAGAGTTCGTAATATTGTACTGCAGCACGTTGCATTTGTGCACCTAAAAAACTTTCTTTCCTTAATTTTGATCTCTTCTTTTTGTAGCATATATTCATTTTTCGAATTTTTTGATTTCTATTTAAAGAACCAATTCTATTTAGTATGTCTGTCAAAATGGACAGCACTTTATTATTATTATTTATTTATTAGTATTGCACATTGTAGATTGATTACCTTTGTGGTTCTTGCCTGCGTTTTTTAGTAGGTAGGACGTTAGGTGCACTGCACCTAATCTGTTAGGCTACTGTTTTGAATAATCAATAAATTATTGTTAATATTTAGACAATCTATGGATGCTTTCATAGATAGCGCTAGGGAATCTAACTGTCAATAATGTTGTTTTGTTAACTATTGCCATAGACAAAAAGAATAATTAAATATAGACGGTCACAGCTCATGGTCTACAGTATATATTTAATTTTTTTGTCTATGCTATTAATTGCTTAGTTGGTTTGTGCAGATTTTCCGTCAAAACAATTTAAGAAATAGATTTGTTTTGTAAGGAATCGTCTGCATAAAATAAAAAAAAAATTAAAACGTTTTGAGTGTAACACGTGATGGACATAATTTTGTTTATCAAACAAAAACAACGCAGTATGAAAGGTCAAGTAACAATTTCATTTAATATAATCTTTATTAGGAAATTTAGATACAGCCGGACTGATTTATAATCGAATAGATTTCCAATACGATAGAATATTAATAGAAAGTCGTGTTAAATATCTACAGTACACTGTGACTGTATTTTTCTAATACTTTTTAAATTCAACTAGAAACATTTAAGGATTTAGTCAAGTTAACAAGCTAAAATACCTTTTTGACTTTTATGGGGTATCGACTGGACCGGTTACATCTTACATCACTCGCATTAATTACGCCAAAGAGTTCCTTAATTGCGCCAAGCCCTCTAAAGGTCTCACAAAATGTTCCTTAGAAACGCCAAGCCTAAGCCAGGACCATAGACGTAGCACACGATATCTAGCCTACTCAATTATACAGTCAAAGAGTTGGGTACTCCCTGAAGTAGTTGAAGCAATTCAGGAATACCCGACTACCTGACTCAGGTCACTTTGGCGCAATTAATGCCCACCCCTCATCATCGACAGTCCCACAATCCGAAATTGAGAGCATAAAAACCGCGCCCATTCTTGCATATCAACATACTGTTATGGGGACGCAACGAAGGTGTATTTGAACCCAACTATGAATGGAAAATGAGTGAGATGAGGCCAGTCGTTTCTACAGCTAGAGCAGAACTAAATTTACTAAAAGCGTAACAAATTCAGGACAACTGATCGAGGATAGTTATCGGTTAGGCTGTTAAGAACCAAGAACAAACTCACTGACTTATTCACCTATAGAGGGAGTTCCGAAAACAAATTCGAATAGTTTTTACTATTAATTAATCAATTAAATAACCCTGTTCAGTATTTCCATCAGACAGTGATAATGAGTGTGAAGTTGGCTTAAGGATTTCGTATGGGTTCATGGCATTTCACATTGCGAATAGTAACTGATAAGAAGTTACTGACTATCTCTTATCGACATTTTATGATAATGTTTACCATATAATGTTGCCTATCAAAGAGGCTCTTTATATTGGAACTTTCCATTCGCAAAATTACATTGATAACATTTTTACTTGCTGAACCACGCAGTTGGATAGTCTAACAGTCTAACCAACAAAATGTACCCCCAAGTATTCATCTATATAATTTTAAATTTTAAGAATGTTTGTCATCCATGCTGATTGATAAAACTGCCTCTCCGCACTCCACTGTCCGCGCCTGGGAAAACTCAGCAAACAATACCAGCTGCAAGAAACCACAGAAGATAAAATTTGCGTACTTAATTATGGTGAACTTAATCGTTCATATGTTGCAAACAAAAGCTTAAACATAACGGAAATCTTGGTATACTTTTGTGGGATTACTGAAATGTGACTTTATTGGTAGACTTTTCATATGATCCATTAACGTCAATGTCAAAATACTCTCATTACAACAGAGTTTCAGATTTTTTACTTTAGAAATTGAGAATTAGCCAAATAAAATTCTGTCGAATTAAAACGTTATTCGTTCGTTGTTTGTTAAAACGTTATTCGTTTCGTTATTTTGTGCAGTTAGCTGTCTTGACTCGCCGCATTTTGTTGCATAATTTTCAAAATAGTAGATCAAGACCACCTTAAAGCTCCACATCATTCCTTATCAGTTAAAGATTTTAAGGCAAGCCCCTGTGCGGTTTTTGTAGACAGGCTGTTTTCTTTGTTATCTCGTTGAACTTTACTAAAAAGCCGTAAACAAATTCAAATTGTTGTATATCGTTGATTTTAACAAATCAAAATCATATATTTGCACTTATTGTTTTGAGGCTAAATATTAAACCACAAGAAATTGCATTTTTGCGTCTGTTCGGTTAATTAATAAGTGTTTTTGTTTCCTATTAGTTTCTTACTACCTATTTGGAAAACATAAACGAACTTATCTTTCAAACTAAATACAACGATCCATTTGTAAACTAACGCTTGTTTTCTAACCAAAGAGAAAAGCACAAACTTCAAATTCTATCCTAAATTTAGTAAGAAACACGTCAACAACGCACTCGATCTGAACCAGCACTCAAACACACATTAAAACGAGTTACACCATTCAAAGTAAATAGTTTTACTTTATGTGTATTGATGCTCTGATAATTTCTCCCCTTTAGTAACCACTATGCGTCTTTCAAATCACGTTAACGGTAGCAAAATGTAAGATTCTTGGCTCATGGCGCAATTAATTCATAGTACCTGGGGACCGAGTCATGGCTCGGTGTAGTTTATTTCGATTGTAAAAGCAATATAAAAGAAACTCACGTTTTATTTACAACTAGTTTTGCCTTTTACAGTATTATCTAAGTTTCAGTAGAATTTCATTGTATTATGATGGAAATGTTAACCTGGCAATTCTTATTCATTTATTTTACAGTCGATGAAAGGTCGCTCGTTTATAATAGCCTATACTTGCATAAACATTGTTTTGACATTTTGTTTGAATTAAAACAACTGATTAAGTTTTGGTAGGAGAGAGAACAGTTAAATCTAAATAACTATACAGCCCGATGTGTAACTCACTCAATGGGGATACAAATTCTAGACCACTTCTAGACGTGCTAGGGAGTTGAAATTTGGCACGATTGTCGGTCTTGGTACTAAACCCCCGGGAAAATTCTCAAAAGTCGCATTTTTTTATTTTAACCCCCCCTTATTAAAGAATTTCCCCCCCAATGTTATTCTTATGGGAAATAACATTGAAAATTACCGACTTTGGTATGCTCATCTGAACCACTTAGAAACGTGGTAGAGACTTCAAATTTGCGTAGTATTGCAGTATGCGATCTTACATTACTGGTGGAATTGGCAAAAGTCCCATTTTCAAATTTTAACCCCCTCAAAAATCCAAAATGGCGGACCTCTGAAAACGAAAAAACACTTTTTTTTCAACCGGATGTAGCTCGAAAACGGTAAGAGATAGAAAAGATTTGAAAGTATATGCAGGAACAGGAATTAAATTTTCTACAAAACCCTCTTTGGCGTTTTCCAAAAATCGGACTCCTTCAGCTTCAAAAAACGCCCTACTTTCAAAAATTGGTAAATTTTTATTACATTTTTACCGGTTTTCGCCATGTTTTCATACTTAAATAATTATTTTTTTCAAAAACTATTATTGCTTTGCATTCTCCTTACTTTACTTTAAATTTTACTCCATACATGTTTTTTCGTAACTTTACTCCTTGACCCCCAAAACTTAATTTTAATCTCAAAATTTGAAGGTTTTTTGCCAATTTTACGAGCCCCATGTTATTCTTATGGAGAATAAGATTGAAATTTAATGTTTTGGTATGGTCATATGAATCGTTTAGAAATGTGCTAGAGACTTGTAATTTGGTAGTATTGTAGTAAGGGATGATAAGCTAATGGTGAAATTTTCAAAAGTCCCATTTTCAAATTTTAACCCCCCCAAAAATCCAAAATGGCGGACCTCTGAAAACGATAAAACACGTTTTTTTCAAACGGATTTAGCTCGAAAACAGTAAGAGCTAGAAAGATTTGAAAGTATATTCAGGAACAGGAATTACATTTTATACAAAACCCTCTTAGGCGTTTTCCAAAAATCGCACTCCTTCAGCTTCAAAAAACGCCCTACTTTCAAAATTTGGTAAATTTTTATTAAAGTTTTACCGGTTTTCGCCATGTTTTCATACTTAAATAATTATTTTTTTTCAAAAATTATTATTGCTTTATATTATCCTTACTTTACTTTAAATTTCACTCTTTACATGTTTTTTGGTAACTTTACTCCTTGACCCCCAAAACTTAATTTCAATCTCAAAATTTGAAGGTTTTTTGCCACTTTTACAAGCCCCATGTCATTCTTATGGAGAATAACATTGAAAGTGGTCGACTTTGGTGTGCTCATCTGAACCGTTTAGAAACGTGCTAGAGACTTGAAACTTGGTATTATTGTTGTAGGGGATCTTATATTAACGGTGAAATTTGCAAAAGTCCCATTTTCAAATTTTAACCCCGCCAAAAATCCAAAATGGCGGACCTCTGAAAACGATAAAACACGTTTTTTCCAAACGGATTTAGCTCGAAAACAGTAAGAGCTAGAAAAGATTTGAAAGAATATCCAGGAACAGGAATTAAATTTTCTACAAAACCCTCTTATGTGTTTTCCGAAAATCACCCTCTTTCGGGTTCAAAAAACTCCCTACTTTCAAAATTTGGTAAATTTCTTTCAACTTTTTACCGGTTTTTGCTATTTTTTCATACTTAAATTAAATCATTCCTTTTTTGCAAATATTATTATTGCTTTGTATTCTCCTTACTTTAGTTTAAATTTTACACGGTACGTGTTTTTTCGTAACTTTACTCCTTAACCCCCAAAACTTAGGTTTAATGTCAACATTTGAAAGTTTTTACGAGCCCCATGTTATTCTTATGGAGAAAACATTTACCCCATAAAAACCACCATAAGTCCCCGTTCCCATGGTCCGTTCATGCTATAGATTTACTCTGGTTTACTTAAGGTTTCATCCCCCTATCGTATTTACAACCCCCCCCCTTAATATTAAATACCCCCCAATGTTATTCTTACAGGTGCATAAGTCTAAATCACGTTTACACATTTCTAGATTAACTGGATATCTGAAATTTTGAATGATTGTAGATCTTGCGCCCTTTCCGAAAAGTGACATTTTACAAATATAACACCCACCCCCACGAAATATAGAATCCCCCCCCCCAATGTTATTCCTACAGGTGCATCGGTCTAAATCAATTTTACCCACTTCTAGATTAGCTAAAGATCTGTGAAATTTGGCTCAATTGCAGGTCTTGCGCCATGGCCCATTTCTTTTTATCCCCAACCAAAAAAGGGGGCCTGGGGGCGGAGCCCCCAGCGAGCCAAAGGCGAGTCTATATATCTAATTCCGTAAGCCCAAAATTTTACAATGAAATTGTGAGCGAACCGGAGGGCGTAGAAAGCTGGGAGGGGTCTCATTTTAAAGGTCTGGGCATGAAATTTTGGGGAAAATTATTCATTTTTCTTAATTATGCACCAAAAGGTTGTGACAGAATAAAATAATTCACATTTAAATAACCTGGGAATCTAGGTCATGTTTGCTTTGTTTACATTAAAACATGTGGTTTAACTTTATTTAAAGCATATGGTAATATGTAATATGCACTGTAATATGTATACTAACCCGAGAGGTTGAACCTACCAATTGACTATATTAATTTAATTGCACGATCTGGAATGCCACCACACAAATTAGTTTTAAAAGTTGGTTCAATAGTGATGCTCATTAGAAATATGAAGCTAGGGTCTGGATTAGTTAATGGAGTACGATTGGTTGTGTTAGGTATTACTGGAAAAGTTAGTAGTAATTACTGGAGTAGGCAAAGGAAACGTATTTTCCATGCCAAAAATAATACTAATATCCACAGATCCTAATAGGCCATTTAAGTTTACAAGGAAAATTTTCACAAAAATTGGCATTTATTTGAAAAATTTATCTCCATGTATTTTATCTAAGTGAATTTGTCTATATTCAAAGAAATGTATATACATTTAATTAATAGTCATGAAGATTATCATTGAAAATTATCCTTAGTTGTATTATGATTAGAAAGTTTATACTATAAACACACCGCATGAAAAATCCTTTGTAATATTTTTAACAGAGCAGACCTCAAAATGCATTATGCAGGTATGTAATAACTATTATACATATTATAATAGACAATAATGTTAAACGATAATCAAGGTAGGGTAACCCATGGGACTAATAATTTGTACAAAATAATTACTACAATATATACATAGGGGCTACTGCCCCTACAAGCCACTAGTAATCAGTATTTTGATCGAACCTTTTTTAGGAACTTTTTCACCTACAAGTTATATTCAGTGTAATCTAATCTTTGCTTGATAGTAACAGCTGATGTTTTTACTTTCGTACTGTATTTTGTTATTTGCTAGTATACTGTGGGCGGATGGCTTATAATGAACACATGTTACAGCTTACAAGTCTTTTGTTTACTTTTTCCTTGTGTTCAACCAACATGGTTACTTATCTAAGGCCAATGTTAAAAAGTGTTGACTTTCAATTTCATTTGTTTACGTAATTAGATTTTTGTTGGCAGTTTTAACTGCATTTTAAACACGTTTTTATGCCAAAAATTAACTATTTACAAAATTGAAGGAAATCGTCGAAGCCGTTTTTGAGATCTTTGTGCAAGCATACATACATAGACTAAGGAACCTTGATAGAAACAAGCAAACATTGCTCATAAACATAATTATAGGATTCGTAAAATAGTTGACATCTTCTTCACATATACCTTCATTTTGGTAGCCAAAAATACAGTAGTTGATGTCTAAAACCAATATCATAACAAGAGGGAACGAGTCGAGTGGTTCAAACAGGAACAGCAATATTAACCTCGTGATTAAGGGAAGAGGGGAATATACCTATCAGTGCAGTGATCAGTGTATAGTGTGTAGTGTAGCACAGTGTATAGTGTATCGTCCTTACACTGCAACATTGACTTTAGATAGTACAAGTGGACTTCTCGTCCTGTTGTAAGGCCCGGTTTGAGGAGTGTTTCATTTCGATGTGTTGGTTTTAGATTAGATTAGATCTGTAAGACGCCGACACAACGGGCGCGTATAAGGCGAAGATGAGTAAGGTTACTATGGACAGCTCCCTTTAAAAGAAGTAATAATGCCATTGGAGTAGAAACAAGGACGAAAATTATTCAAAAAGTTACCGCGTTATACACGCCATTTTACCTCAAATTGTATTTAAATCCCATATTTTTATCGGTAAGTGTTCAAAGATTACTGGAAACTAAATTAGGCGTACAATTAAAAATATTTAAATTTTTTATGTGTAGGTCGGATATTTAAAAGATTTTCAAACAAGTTAACTGAATGTTCATGATTTAAAAAAATATGCGTTGAAAATGCATTAGTACAAAAACTGACAAAGCAAATCATCAAGTTCATAAATACGAGTTTTTATTTGTTGTGATTCCTCATTTCAACCCCATTATTTGCACTACACGGATATTGGATAAGATAAAACAACACGAATATTGGGACTTTTATATTAATGTTGCCTTTATTTCTTAACTACATAAAATAAAAATCAATGTAAAAATACAAGTTAATAAGCTCAGACAGTAATTAATTGTGATCAGTTAGAACTAAGTTTCATTATGTTATTGTCGTTTTGCTGCACCTTTAGCCGTATTGCATTTTGCATTGCAGATTAGTATTTTCTCTCTTGTCGATTTTACATTTATAATCCGGACTGTAGAGCGATTATTGTTTGATTTGTGATTTAAGTTATTTAATTCTAACCAAATATAATTAAAAAAAAACTCTTATTCTTATTATCTTAGGACTAAACAACAATAACCAGTAACTTATACCCTATTAAAAAAAATATAAGAGAAAGGTAGTCGGACATCAGCGAGTATAAACGTTATCAACACGAAACACATTAACACAGGTTTTACAAAACGATAAGTCTACGCACACTATAAAGTCAATGATTGCAGGTAACTCAACAATCGAATTCTCAAGGCCAAGACGCGATCAGCTGATGGTGTGAACAAAGCGCGGGAACGAGCGCGCCATTCCCCCACCCTAACCTCGTGCGGCCATGCGGTAGTGTTTAGGTTAGTTCTAGAGATGCCGCGCGAGCACAAGGTGGCGGCCGCGGAGCTGCTGCCGATGCGCCCCGTGGAAGACAAACCTTCCTCGGGCATCCAGCTGAAGAAGGAACTCGGACTCCTGGACGGCGTGGCCATCATCGTCGGGGTCATCATAGGAGCCGGCATCTTTGTATCCCCCAAGGGAGTTTTGGTCAGCTCTGGGTCCATCGGTCTAGGTCTGGTCGTATGGATACTGTCCGGAGTGCTGTCTATGATCGGCGCCCTCTGCTATGCGGAACTGGGTGAGTAGTTAATTTACTGTAATATTTTAAATGTTCCGAGTGTGTAAAGTATCATCTTATCGGTTCGGTTGATTCATACAAAATTTGTTGTTCTAAATCGGGGAAACAGTTTAAGTTATTTTTGTAGTTTAAACAAGTTGTTGCCTTAAAACGATATTTTTTATCTTATCAAGAATAATAATCTGATCACATTTTATTCACCTAATATTTTATTCATGAAGCACAATTTGTAACTGAACTCAATTTATTGTTTTTCCAGGTTCATAAAAGAATAACGGCTCATTTAACGTATGTTTTTAGTTTGGTGAAGTCAACGCATCAACTGATAATTTAGTACTGTATCTGAATTGATAAAAACTACAAATCATTTCAGCTTAGTCAAACACATTGTGTATTCATCTCATAACTTATTCTTTCTCGCAAAATACGAGAATTTATTTCAATTTTAATGAAATACGTATACAATTTAAGGTAACTTTATATACAGTGAAATAGTTCAATTTTTGTCAGTTGGATTAGAGAAATCGATTAATGCGACCTTATTTTGCAATTTGTGTACTTCTGATCCTGATGAGTTTTAGTGCAAAAATAATTTTGCATCTGTTTGATAAGATCAGGAAAGCAGATAAAAAACATTTCTATTTATCTATTTTTTATCTACACGTGAGTTAATTTCATGGCCCCCACAAGGGTGGGGCTGGCGCAACTCTGGTCACAGGGCCCGGGCCCTCTGGGGGCCCGGGCCTACCCATTTTTTCCTTTTTTTCTTTTTTCCCCATTGAAGATCACTTTACAGCAGATCATAAATTGAAGATAAAAAATAGTTTATATATATATTTTACAAAAAAACTAAGTTAAATAATTTAAAATGTATTAATTCTTGATTCTAAGGAAGTTCATATTTAAATACTATATGTGCATAGGTGCGTATGTACTATCACAGCCACCTCTAATACAGTACTATACAACAGCAGAACAGCCAGCTCGGGCCCCAGTGGCCGGCTCCACAAACTCCCTCTACCCCTTCCTCCCGCCAGGCGCCTAGCCAATCCTACCTCATTCCCCCCATAATAAACAAAGTTTGGTTTTATAATTGAACTGATAGTTTCAAGAATGAATTCTTATAGTTATAAGTTAAAATAAAATTTGTACAGCATTGAAAAATTGACATGTACTATGTACCATAGCTAAGGTGACCAGACGTCCCGTTTTAGGGGGACTGGTCCATCCAGACAAATCCTCTCGGGACGCTTATTTGTCCCGTTTTATCAACATTTGGTCCCGGTTGCACTTTTATGTATGGAATATTTCAATTTAATTGCAATCTAGGTTATTTGACACAAACTTAAAAATTCTTTACTTTTGGAGTTTTAAAAATATGAAAGATTGTAGGCCTAATAATTTTGACCTAAGTTTTCTTCCCAATTCACTCGGTATAATACTGAACTGATTAACATTACTAATCGGTTAACATTACTGCATCGGTCATTCTCGGCATTACTCGTGCACATTCGTTTTTCTCCGTGACTACTCGGCGCGAGTACTACTCGCGCAAGTTCGGCAGCTCAGGCATCCACTCCCAAAAAATGTAGTATTGTTAAAATTCTTGATGAAAATTGTCACTGAATAAAATATGATTTCATTGGTGTAAGCTGTTAAACTCAATTTACGTAAGTTTTTTCCTACTCCATATTACAAAGTACAATTATAGCAGTTAAGATAGCCAAACCCTTTTACAGGGAAATAAAAAGGACAAAATATTAATAGGCATGGAGCTTTTGTGTATTGATATAATAGTTTTAATTGCTGAATTCCTGTAATTTTAAGTCTTATAAAACTCATTGAAAAACTCTTTCTTCCTTAAAAAAGGCTGCAAAAGTGCCATTTACCACTCACAAATTTAATACCTAGATTGCATTAAAAACTCACTAAAATACATGACATTTTCAAAATTTTCCCGGGGGAGAACCCCCGGACCCCCCCTCTACGCCGGGGGGTATTCCATACCCCCCCGACCCCCCGGTTGGTAGGGGGGCCCGAGCCAGATCCTGGTAACAGGGCCCACAATTAAATGTGGGGGCCATGGTTAATTTGATGACTAAAGGTAGGTTGGGGTAAGAAGCTTAGTTATAGACTACGTCTGAATTGAAATCGGTGACATGTTCTCAAAAATCTTTGTACAGTACATACATTTTGTTTGCTAGGACTAACCTACTACTGTATTGGCTTATACATCTCTTTCGTCTCAAATCAAAACATCTTTATTTTCCTTACATGTACATGGGTACAAAAATAGTGTCAAGTATAAAGTACTAACTAGCTTAAAGATATAAATACATTTTAAGTATGAATAGGTATTTATTCAATGAGTTCCTCCATTGTATAAGGCGCCTTTTCTATTAAATGTTTTTTTAAATTTTGATTTAAATAATTTATAATTTGATTCCTCCTTTATAGAGGCAGGCAATTTCCTTAGAATTAGTGATCCAGCAAAAGTTGGTTTTTATTTTAGAATTCCAGTTTATAGGTTGAAGTTACAATATCCAAATATACACAAATATACAATATCCAATATCGTCTTTTCCGTGAATTAAAATATTTTTTCCCCCTTTAAGCTGAGTACAGTACCTACATCTCCGTCAAAAATATGGACAAACGAGGTTTCTCAAAATAGCCAAAATAAAATGTAATTTCTTAAATCGATTATGTGATCCCAATGTATGATGTAACCTAAACTCAGAATTTAAATCTCCGTGAATGTTTTTCTTCAAAAGGGCACAGAGAAGCATTTGTCTCTGTGATAAGAGTATTATCTCAGTTTGTAATCAAAGTTCGTCATCTATGTTTGTTTGTTATCTATGTTTGTAAACATTTCTCTAAACATCGCATGCTAACATCGATTTATTGGCTGTCAAAATAAGCCCATTGATGCTGAGTTATATGCATTTTTAAATACTAGTACAAAAGTATTGACCCTAATTCTAATAACCCTACAAAAAATATACTCGCATAGTAATGCACTCATGACTCATACACCTCGGAACAGTCGAAGATACAAAAATGTATGTTTACAAAATCACATTTCATTGTAGTCTATAGTTATAGCCTTAAACGTCTCAATAATGGACACAACAATGTGATTTCAATCTAGTTTTATGGTCAGCAGACCCAGTTTTTCCAACAGAACTGTGGGGTGTGCAAGGCGCGAGGGGTTGGGCGAAGCCCCACCCTTGTGCAGGTGAATGGGGTCTTTTGAAACTCAATAACAGAGGCCCTTGATGCAACTCCAAGATGTTTGAAACGGAAGTTTTGTGTTTTTAATTAACTGTGTAGGTTATACTTGTATCTTTATTAGCAACAACTAACTTGCTCTGTCTGATAGTTTTACATGATAAATGTGTTAAATTCCAAAGGAATTTACGTGTATTTGAGCATTTTACACTATTTAAATAGTTGGTTGTTATACTGACAGCTTCTCGATTCTTCCATACATATTAGTTATTATTAAAGTAGTGGTATATGGATTCCCTTCAGACGGTACATTCAATATTGTAATATGTACTGTAATCACTTACGTAATTCGTACGAGTGCGTTTCGTCGTTGACTTTGGATACTGGACACAGGTAGAAATTGCAATTTCTACAATTCTAGTAGAATTTATCAATACATCGCAACCTGATGCTGGTGTTAACTAAACAATTGTCGGCCAGTAGCATTGACTTAGGATAAAGCAAGAACTAAATTCACCTTTCTATTTAAAAATTTCTCACCCTGTTCAATGAATACCGGTATAGTTATAAGCGTTTACTAAACATTCTTCTCTTATCATAGAGTGAATTTTGTAGCGGTTGGTCAAAAACTACTAAGGAGTCTAAAATAGAAAATACTTCCTTTTTTGAAGGTGCTGAAGTCTGGTTACAGACAAAGGGAGGATGAAAGTAAATAAAAAAATTAAATTGCCGCAAAATTGGTTCTAAACGAAGATTAAAATTAACATTAAAATTAGAATGATTTTGTATTAAATTGTCAACTCTGAAGGAACTACAGTAATAACGATTGACAATTGAATTATATTTAACTTCAAAAGCTAAACCCGTGACACATATTAAAGTGCAAAAAATATATACAGATATTCAATTATATTTTTCAATACTCAAAGTAATACCAGCCTGGGTATACCTCGAGACTTTGAAAATGCAAAATGTCTGCTACCTTATTTTGCATTCGCTCTTCTCGTCTTGGCATTTAAAGAAGTATCAAAGTGGAATGTAAATATAAAAACACTGGAAGTCCTTGACTCGTGCGTTCCTTTCTTGGACATAAGCTACACATCGCGAAGTGTGTTGAGAATACTGAGCATCCGCGATCCTTGAATGACCAACATTGTAACTGGGCCGCTGCAGAAGAGTTCGTAGTGTTCGTACTGATAACACATAAACAGTACATGTTGTACCTTGTCCTTGTGGGTCAAAGGAAAGCTATTTTAGGTCAGGTCTATCTGGATATAGGATGATTTTTAGATACAGTAACTAAGTATGAGACTTTTTGTTCAACAAACTTTGGAACCATTGCAGTGCAGCTAAATATATAACGGTCTACTTTAAATGTTGCTTTTCCTCTGGTATTTTTCCAACGAGTAAAGGACAAATCGTTATATATGTATTCTAAACTAGAGAAGCACATTTTAGTGGTCATCACACAAACGTAGGTAGTATACCACATAAAACACCTAAAACATGATTTTTTTTACTTTTTCGTTTTAACTCTAGTTTATGCTCATTTCCACGTAATATTTCGAATTTGGGTAGAAAATATAGTTTCGGTTGGTGGTTCTCAGCTCTTCCAATGCTAGATAATATAGTGAAGCAGAAAGGTAGGAATATTTTCCATTCCATTCCAATGTCATCTTCCCGAAACTTTTCCTAAAAAGCGAAAAATAATGTCGCAAACCATGTTTCAAACACTTTATACCCTCCCAAAAACGCCCACAACAATAATATGTTTTGGATCAAGAAACTTCTGGTCTTAGTGAACAACAAAGCTCCATAAGGTAACTTCCTCATCCCACACTTATCCATTAATGTTTTGGTTCTCGTGGGTCTACGGTTGGTCGCTCGATTTCGTAACAGTGATATATTGAAGTAGATACGTCAGAGTCTTTCCATTTCGAAAACTCTGAGCTACAAAATGAACAATGCTGTCACAGACAGCCCAACAGTTTTTGCTGCCCACGTGCAAATGACAAAACACCCACCAAAATTCGCAGAGGAAGCGGTTTTGGCGGGGAGAGTGAGCTGGGAATGTAGAACAGGTAGAGAGAGAGGGAGAAAAACAATGGTAGGGCCTATACAAAACGCACCTGGCTGGAGTAGTTAGCAAGTTCAGTGGGATGATGCAATCATGCCCTACACGTGGTAAGCAGTAAGCAATACTACACGTGGAGAACCAGCTGGCAATGTGCAGATCTGCGAAACATAACACTCACGTAGTACGGAATAAGCAATGTAACTGGCTTGTGTCTGTGTGAGCAAGTAAATGCGCAAGAGTGTACATGGTGTTGCGCATAAGGACTTTCAAACGTTTACACTTACAGCTTAGTGAGTTTTAAACATTGGGTAGTTTCCATGTCAGATAAATGTACAATATGTCTACCAAGTATAATACAGTTTAAGTCTTATGTAAGATATATATTTTTTTATTGGGCTTTACATAATTTTCCGACATCTTCTGGTTTAATCGATTAAAGATGTACATATTGACGACTGGGCGTATATGAATGAATGTGTGTATGCATTGGTGGACACACATATCGATGTACAGTATATAGTTTAACTATATACATCGATGCACTACCACCTGTATAACAAGTTTGTGCTGAGAGCGAGTAGTAGAATGTTTCAAAGAACAAGTTACTTATTGTGTGAAAACATACAAAACAGGTGTGACTTCGAATACTACTAAACTGTAACTGATGTGGTAGGATTAGATAGAGAAACGTTTATGCATTGATTCAATTTTCACAGTACTGGTGTGTTTGGACATCAACATACAAGCCAAAAACCACCCTAACCTAACCCCCTACACATGCCCATGTATGTTGTGCTTTGTATCGATCATATTTTTGTTCAATTATTCATTTCAAATTATTTAAGGTAAGGAGGAACATTGTTATCGTTCAAATACTACCAAAACGTGACCTGTTCCTCTTCCTATTTATTTGTTGTTTTTTACAATATCGTTATCGCAGCGCAAATATGTGTAAAATCGTACAATTTAAATGCCACTTAGATCGGTTTCGCATAATCGCGGGTGGAAAAAAGGCAATTAACGATAACAGTCAATAAATCTCTTTGAGATTCACATACCAAGACAATGTGGCATTCATTTCTTATCAACAATATTGATGGATTTGCTTGTTTTTATCGCGGTAATGTGTTAACCTACAACCTTGAGATTCACATTTTTCCTGGCACAATCTGAAACGTTATGAAGATATTTTCAATAAAAAATCATTGTATTTACAATTCTATGGTCTTTTACATTTTTAAATAAATTAGGGTGCAATTAAAGTAGTGCGTTTCCGCTTATTGGCCACAATCGTTAATGTTCTAACGTTAATCCGGTGATGTTTGAACTAACATTTTTATTAATTCTTGTTCGTACCCCGGCCAATATCATGAGGTTTTTTTTTAATCAATGGTTTCACCTAACTCTTGACTATGAATAGTGCAGGTTGCAGGTACTCTTCTCGTGCTATTGAATTAGGTGCGCTGAATGATGTTTCTGTCTTATTTTAGGGCAAATTTTACGATTTTGGTTTTAGTCCTTAGCTTATAATTCAAGAAGAGAAGACAACTTTGTCAAATAGATTGCTGTACTATGTTGTAGTATTTAGTCTAATTTGTTTAAAAGTTGGTTGAATAATAAGAAACAACAAAACGTTATTAACAGAAACAGGGCAGAAACTTGTCTTCAGCTAATCCATTATCCGTAGGAGGTGGAGGAGTAAAAGGTAGATCTGTAAGGGAATATTATATGATCTGAGTGTATGTGTAGCTGTGAGGTTTCAGTGCTGGTCTAGTATTCAGAGGTTCAATCGTAAAATAATCCAAAGCTTTATGATGTATCGGTCTTGAAAACCCAGCATAGTACCCGTCCTTCGTACGGGGTTGGCGTGTAAGTAGTAAATGCTTATTGCAGTCCTCGTGCTTTGTGTTTGCAATGGGGGAGGACACGGTTTGAGAAAATTTGGTTCTTTTAATTAACGGTTCTATAGCACATCTACCATAGCCATAATTATATTCTACCACTGCACGTAAACAACAGAAAAAAGTAAATTACCAAATATTCGCACATCATCACAAATTATTTATAAATAAAAAAACATACGCATAACAACTGTAAACAGTCCTATTTTGTCAGTTCCCATTGTGTATCACTACTTTTTGTTGCTGCTTGGTTCAAATTAGCTGTTGTCATAAATGCAAATAAAAGTTAAAAGTGCTGCACCCTGTTGGTAAACCCTATTCCTATACATTTTAATGCTATTGAGTATCATAGAACTAACTTGTGTAGTTGAAACAGCTGACAACATTCTTAACATGGGTGTTTAACATGTGAATCTCCAGAGCCACTGGGGCGGAGCTCGAAAGGATCTTTGAGATAAGAGCATGTCTATGTTAATCGGGAAAGTAAGCTATCATCATACCAAATTTCAGCTCAATCCGACCAGTAGTTTTTGCGTGATTAACTGCAAACAAACAAATGCACAAACTGTCACATTTTTTATAATATTAGGTCCTGACGAAATAGCCAGCTGGTATGAGCTAGTAAAAAAACTGTTATTTTACAAAAATTTACAAATTATGACTAAACATACCTCGTCAGACAATACTTAACCGCAAACTTATACGAATCTGACCTGTTCTAGTCCTAAACAATCGATTGCATAGTGTTGGATGCACTAAAAGGAAAACCACAAGAAAGTAACGGTGAAGTGCGGACTTGGGTGAACTAAAGGAATAAAGACTGTAGATTTTGTGAGGAAATGATTGGAGTTTCCTTTAATCTAGATAGTGGTTTGCACTCAACGCGCTTGGTTGAATAGGCACAAATCATGCACCACGTGTATCGATTATGAATGTGTAATTCGAGACTTGTTTGTTTGACGCGACAGCTGTTTATGCATATGTTTGTGGCTGCGTTCTTATTAACGATGCGAGAAGTCAAAAACACGAAACACGACATAAAACCGTGCTCAGCAATGGAAAATTGCTACTTTTGTATACTTTATTATAGCTTTGTTGTTTTAGGTTTTGAACTTAATAATTTGTACAGATTTTTTATATATTTATATTTTAGTGAATATTTTTCGATAGATAAGAAGCTATTACCTTTGACTATATGCTATTACCTTACGTCACACGGTAAGCCATAGACTCGGGATTGACATTTTTGTTTCGATAGATGCCCAGGAATGACATGTTTGTCTTTTGAAACAATTCAGAAAATGCAATAAGGTTTGCTTTGCCCAAAAGTTCTATACCTAAATATATGGATTTTCCCATCATACTGGTGGGTCCACAAGGAGTCGGACAAAACCTACAATTAGAGCAACGGGAAACATAGTAATATACCGCAAACAAAAGGATGCATAAAATGTAAAATGTTGATATAGGTAATACTGTTATATTTTTTTTTAATTTATACCCAAACTACAACAGCCAGGTTTACTGCACTATTATACAGAATGGCTTGCCATAAAAAACATTATTTTCTTCACGAAAAAACTAATGTCAAAACTATTAAATAAAAAAATAGGAAAAAAGATTCACAGCTGTTTTCAACGCGCTCGGGGATGGTACAAACTGTAATTTAAATTTTGCAGGCGATGAGACCAACAATTTCGTCAGAGACGTGACGGTCTAAAATTACAGCCTAGAAAGAGGCGTACCACTGGAAATTGCCCTCATAAAGTAACCCAAGTCACTGACGCCTTCGCTAGAAACAGTCAAACTTGTCGTGTTAAACTACTATATGTGTCAGCTGGTCTATGAATATATCACTTCAGTAGGTCCATAATAACGATGCCATGTCTATAAGGGATTATATGTAAAATATGTCTAGGTAGCCAACAGCCAAGTGTTTAGGGTGATCGCATTCAAATCAGATGGTCGCTGGTTCGAATCCTAGCAAGATAGTTTCTGAAAACTACAATCAAAAGGTCAACATTAGAGTAGTAGCAAGACCAAACTAACACAAAATAATCTATGTCTACGATTAATAAATAATAATAATAAGTTGTCCATTACTTTAAAACATGACCGTAATCAATTCCAAAACTATAAAGTGTTTGGTAGCCGACGGGATTGGGGATTAGAGCTCCCCTAGTAATTAGAAGATTGTCAGATTGATGACAAAGTTTTGAGGCTTTTTGATGGTTTTAAACTTTACTCAGCTGTTTTGATTATTGGACTTTAAACAAATGGCCCTGGCTAAAAGTGGCTCATCTTAGTTGGGAACAAATTTGTAATCTCATTCATAAAGCACTTATCTTAGCTTTAAACTTAAAATACGTACCCTGTTGTGTTGTCATCATAGAAATCTAATAATATACATGAGTCTACCCTATCCATACTCCAGTCACTGAGTTAACCCCAATACATCCCATACATCAAACACCATGTATACCAGTGCCTCCTGGGTCTGACTCCGGAGTCATTCAGTATATTATCAGAATCAGATAAGTCGATACCACACAGCTTTATACACATCTAATGTATAGGTAGATATTTCCTAGGCCCGTAGTCGGTCTCTGTGGTGTCTCTGTGGTGTGATAACAGTCTATTATCAGATAGGCCGGTCTCACTTGGCCTTGCCCCGATAGATTACCGACATCCGCCACACCGCTCCATACACAGCTGATATAGATATTTCCTAGGCCCGTAGTCGGTCTGTCTCTGTGGTGTGATAACAGTCTATTATCAGATAGGCCGGTCTCACTTGGCCTTGCCCCGATAGATTACTGACATCCGCCACACCGCTCCATACACAGCTGATATAGATATTTCCTAGGCCCGTAGTCGGTCTGTCTCTGTAGTGTGATAACAGTCTATTATCAGATAGGCCGGTCTCACTTGGCCTTGCCCCGATAGATTACTGACATCCGCCACATCGCTCCATACACAGCTGATATAGATATTTCCTAGGCCCGTAGTCGATCTGTCTCTGTGGTGTGATAACAGTCTATTATCAGATAGGCCGGTCTCACTTGGCCTTGCCCCGATAGATTACCGACATCCGCTACACCGCTCCATACACAGCTGATATAGATATTTCCTAGGCCCGTAGTCGGTCTGTCTCTGTGGTGTGATAACAGTCTATTATCAGATAGGCCGGTCTCACTTGGCCTTGCCCCGATAGATTACCGACATCCGCTACACCGCTCCATACACAGCTGATATAGATATTTCCTAGGCCCGTAGTCGGTCTGTCTCTGTAGTGTGATAACAGTCTATTATCAGATAGGCCGGTCTCACTTGGCCTTGCCCCGATAGATTACTGACATCCGCCACATCGCTCCATACACAGCTGATATAGATATTTCCTAGGCCCGTAGTCGGTCTGTCTCTGTGGTGTGATAACAGTCTATTATCAGATAGGCCGGTCTCACTTGGCCTTGCCCCGATAGATTACCGACATCCGCTACACCGCTCCATACACAGCTGATATAGATATTTCCTAGGCCCGTAGTCGGTCTGTCTCTGTGGTGTGATAACAGTCTATTATCAGATAGGCCGGTCTCACTTGGCCTTGCCCCGATAGATTACTGACATCCGCCACACCGCTCCATACACAGCTGATATAGATATTTCCTAGGCCCGTAGTCGGTCTGTCTCTGTAGTGTGATAACAGTCTATTATCAGATAGGCCGGTCTCACTTGGCCTTGCCCCGATAGATTACTGACATCCGCCACATCGCTCCATACACAGCTGATATAGATATTTCCTAGGCCCGTAGTCGGTCTGTCTCTGTGGTGTGATAACAGTCTATTATCAGATAGGCCGGTCTCACTTGGCCTTGCCCCGATAGATTACCGACATCCGCTACACCGCTCCATACACAGCTGATATAGATATTTCCTAGGCCCGTAGTCGGTCTGTCTCTGTGGTGTGATAACAGTCTATTATCAGATAGGCCGGTCTCACTTGGCCTTGCCCCGATAGATTACCGACATCCGCTACACCGCTCCATACACAGCTGATATAGATATTTCCTAGGCCCGTAGTCGGTCTGTCTCTGTAGTGTGATAACAGTCTATTATCAGATAGGCCGGTCTCACTTGGCCTTGCCCCGATAGATTACTGACATCCGCCACATCGCTCCATACACAGCTGATATAGATATTTCCTAGGCCCGTAGTCGGTCTGTCTCTGTGGTGTGATAACAGTCTATTATCAGATAGGCCGGTCTCACTTGGCCTTGCCCCGATAGATTACCGACATCCGCTACACCGCTCCATACACAGCTGATATAGATATTTCCTAGGCCCGTAGTCGGTCTGTCTCTGTAGTGTGATAACAGTCTATTATCAGATAGGCCGGTCTCACTTGGCCTTGCCCCGATAGATTACCGACATCCGCTACACCGCTCCATACACAGCTGATATAGATATTTCCTAGGCCCGTAGTCGGTCTGTCTCTGTAGTGTGATAACAGTCTATTATCAGATAGGCCGGTCTCACTTGGCCTTGCCCCGATAGATTACTGACATCCGCCACATCGCTCCATACACAGCTGATATAGATATTTCCTAGGCCCGTAGTCGGTCTGTCTCTGTGGTGTGATAACAGTCTATTATCAGATAGGCCGGTCTCACTTGGCCTTGCCCCGATAGATTACCGACATCCGCTACACCGCTCCATACACAGCTGATATAGATATTTCCTAGGCCCGTAGTCGGTCTGTCTCTGTGGTGTGATAACAGTCTATTATCAGATAGGCCGGTCTCACTAGGCCCTGCCCCGATAGATTACCGACATCCGCCACACCGCTCCATACACAGCTGATATAGATATTTCCTAGGCCCGTAGTCGGTCTCTGTGGTGTCTCTGTGGTGTGATAACAGTCTATTATCAGATAGGCCGGTCTTACTTGGCCTTGCCCCGATAGATTACCGACATCCGCCACACCGCTCCATACACAGCTGATATAGATATTTCCTAGGCCCGTAGTCGGTCTGTCTCTGTGGTGTGATAACAGTCTATTATCTGATAGGCCGGTCTCACTTGGCCTTGCCCCGATAGATTACTGACATCCGCCACATCGCTCCATACACAGCTGATATAGATATTTCCTAGGCCCGTAGTCGGTCTGTCTCTGTGGTGTGATAACAGTCTATTATCAGATAGGCCGGTCTCACTTGGCCTTGCCCCGATAGATTACTGACATCCGCCACACCGCTCCATACACAGCTGATATAGAAATTTCCTAGGCCCGTAGTCGGTCTCTGTGGTGTCTCTGTGGTGTGATAACAGTCTATTATCAGATAGGCCGGTCTCACTTGGCCTTGCCCCGATAGATTACTGACATCCGCCACATCGCTCCATACACAGCTGATATAGATATTTCCTAGGCCCGTAGTCGGTCTCTGTGGTGTCTCTGTGGTGTGATAACAGTCTATTATCAGATAGGCCGGTCTCACTTGGCCTTGCCCCGATAGATTACCGACATCCGCTACACCGCTCCATACACAGCTGATATAGATATTTCCTAGGCCCGTAGTCGGTCTGTCTCTGTGGTGTGATAACAGTCTATTATCAGATAGGCCGGTCTCACTAGGCCCTGCCCCGATAGATTACCGACATCCGCCAAACCGCTCCATACACAGCTGATATAGATATTTCCTAGGCCCGTAGTCGGTCTGTCTCTGTGGGGTGATAACAGTCTATTATCAGATAGACCGGTCTCACTTGGCCTTGCCCCGATAGATTACCGACATCCGCTACACCGCTCCATACACAGCTGATATAGATATTTCCTAGGCCTGTAGTCGGTCTGTCTCTGTGGTGTGATAACAGTCTATTATCAGATAGGCCGGTCTCACTTGGCCTTGCCCCGATAGATTACTGACATCCGCCACACCGCTCCATACACAGCTGATATAGATATTTCCTAGGCCCGTAGTCGGTCTCTGTGGTGTCTCTGTGGTGTGATAACAGTCTATTATCAGATAGGCCGGTCTCACTAGGCCCTGCCCCGATAGATTACCGACATCCGCCACACCGCTCCATACACAGCTGATATAGATATTTCCTAGGCCCGTAGTCGGTCTGTCTCTGTGGTGTGATAACAGTCTATTATCAGATAGGCCGGTCTCACTAGGCCCTGCCCCGATAGATTACCGACATCCGCCACACCGCTCCATACACAGCTGATATAGATATTTCCTAGGCCCGTAGTCGGTCTGTCTCTGTGGTGTGATAACAGTCTATTATCAGATAGGCCGGTCTCACTTGGCCTTGCCCCGATAGATTACTGACATATCCGCCACATCGCTCCATACACAGCTGATATAGATATTTCCTAGGCCCGTAGTCGGTCTGTCTCTGTGGGGTGATAACAGTCTATTATCAGATAGGCCGGTCTCACTAGGCCCTGCCCCGATAGATTACCGACATCCGCCACACCGCTCCATACACAGCTGATATAGATATTTCCTAGGCCCGTAGTCGGTCTGTCTCTGTAGTGTGATAACAGTCTATTATCAGATAGGCCGGTCTGACTTGGCCTTGCCCCGCCATAGATTACCGACATCCGCCACACCGCTCCATACACAGCTGATATAGATATTTCGTAGGCCCGTAGTCGGTCTCTGTGGTGTCTCTGTGGGGTGATAACAGTCTATTATCAGATAGACCGGTCTCACTTGGCCTTGCCCCGATAGATTACCGACATCCGCTACACCGCTCCATACACAGCTGATATAGATATTTCCTAGGCCCGTAGTCGGTCTGTCTCTGTGGGGTGATAACAGTCTATTATCAGATAGGCCGGTCTCACTAGGCCCTGCCCCGATAGATTACCGACATCCGCCACACCGCTCCATACACAGCTGATATAGATATTTCCTAGGCCCGTAGTCGGTCTGTCTCTGTAGTGTGATAACAGTCTATTATCAGATAGGCCGGTCTGACTTGGCCTTGCCCCGATAGATTACCGACATCCGCCACACCGCTCCATACACAGCTGATATAGATATTTCCTAGGCCCGTAGTCGGTCTGTCTCTGTAGTGTGATAACAGTCTATTATCAGATAGGCCGGTCTCACTACGCCCTGCCCCGATAGATTACCGACATCCGCCACACCGCTCCATACACAGCTGATATAGATATTTCCTAGGCCCGTAGTCGGTCTGTCTCTGTAGTGTGATAACAGTCTATTATCAGATAGGCCGGTCTGACTTGGCCTTGCCCCGATAGATTACCGACATCCGCCACACCGCTCCATACACAGCTGATATAGATATTTCCTAGGCCCGTAGTCGGTCTGTCTCTGTAGTGTGATAACAGTCTATTATCAGATAGGCCGGTCTCACTTGGCCTTGCCCCGATAGATTACTGACATCCGCCACACCGCTCCATACACAGCTGATATAGATATTTCCTAGGCCCGTAGTCGGTCTGTCTCTGTAGTGTGATAACAGTCTATTATCAGATAGGCCGGTCTCACTTGGCCTTGCCCCGATAGATTACCGACATCCGCCACACCGCTCCATACACAGCTGATATAGATATTTCCTAGGCCCGTAGTCGGTCTGTCTCTGTAGTGTGATAACAGTCTATTATCAGATAGGCCGGTCTCACTTGGCCTTGCCCCGATAGATTACTGACATCCGCCACACCGCTCCATACACAGCTGATATAGAAATTTCCTAGGCCCGTAGTCGGTCTCTGTGGTGTCTCTGTGGTGTGATAACAGTCTATTATCAGATAGGCCGGTCTCACTTGGCCTTGCCCCGATAGATTACTGACATCCGCCACATCGCTCCATACACAGCTGATATAGATATTTCCTAGGCCCGTAGTCGGTCTCTGTGGTGTCTCTGTGGTGTGATAACAGTCTATTATCAGATAGGCCGGTCTCACTTGGCCTTGCCCCGATAGATTACCGACATCCGCTACACCGCTCCATACACAGCTGATATAGATATTTCCTAGGCCCGTAGTCGGTCTGTCTCTGTGGTGTGATAACAGTCTATTATCAGATAGGCCGGTCTCACTAGGCCCTGCCCCGATAGATTACCGACATCCGCCAAACCGCTCCATACACAGCTGATATAGATATTTCCTAGGCCCGTAGTCGGTCTGTCTCTGTGGGGTGATAACAGTCTATTATCAGATAGACCGGTCTCACTTGGCCTTGCCCCGATAGATTACCGACATCCGCTACACCGCTCCATACACAGCTGATATAGATATTTCCTAGGCCTGTAGTCGGTCTGTCTCTGTGGTGTGATAACAGTCTATTATCAGATAGGCCGGTCTCACTTGGCCTTGCCCCGATAGATTACTGACATCCGCCACACCGCTCCATACACAGCTGATATAGATATTTCCTAGGCCCGTAGTCGGTCTCTGTGGTGTCTCTGTGGTGTGATAACAGTCTATTATCAGATAGGCCGGTCTCACTAGGCCCTGCCCCGATAGATTACCGACATCCGCCACACCGCTCCATACACAGCTGATATAGATATTTCCTAGGCCCGTAGTCGGTCTGTCTCTGTGGTGTGATAACAGTCTATTATCAGATAGGCCGGTCTCACTAGGCCCTGCCCCGATAGATTACCGACATCCGCCACACCGCTCCATACACAGCTGATATAGATATTTCCTAGGCCCGTAGTCGGTCTGTCTCTGTGGTGTGATAACAGTCTATTATCAGATAGGCCGGTCTCACTTGGCCTTGCCCCGATAGATTACTGACATATCCGCCACATCGCTCCATACACAGCTGATATAGATATTTCCTAGGCCCGTAGTCGGTCTGTCTCTGTGGGGTGATAACAGTCTATTATCAGATAGGCCGGTCTCACTAGGCCCTGCCCCGATAGATTACCGACATCCGCCACACCGCTCCATACACAGCTGATATAGATATTTCCTAGGCCCGTAGTCGGTCTGTCTCTGTAGTGTGATAACAGTCTATTATCAGATAGGCCGGTCTGACTTGGCCTTGCCCCGCCATAGATTACCGACATCCGCCACACCGCTCCATACACAGCTGATATAGATATTTCGTAGGCCCGTAGTCGGTCTCTGTGGTGTCTCTGTGGGGTGATAACAGTCTATTATCAGATAGACCGGTCTCACTTGGCCTTGCCCCGATAGATTACCGACATCCGCTACACCGCTCCATACACAGCTGATATAGATATTTCCTAGGCCCGTAGTCGGTCTGTCTCTGTGGGGTGATAACAGTCTATTATCAGATAGGCCGGTCTCACTAGGCCCTGCCCCGATAGATTACCGACATCCGCCACACCGCTCCATACACAGCTGATATAGATATTTCCTAGGCCCGTAGTCGGTCTGTCTCTGTAGTGTGATAACAGTCTATTATCAGATAGGCCGGTCTGACTTGGCCTTGCCCCGATAGATTACCGACATCCGCCACACCGCTCCATACACAGCTGATATAGATATTTCCTAGGCCCGTAGTCGGTCTGTCTCTGTAGTGTGATAACAGTCTATTATCAGATAGGCCGGTCTCACTACGCCCTGCCCCGATAGATTACCGACATCCGCCACACCGCTCCATACACAGCTGATATAGATATTTCCTAGGCCCGTAGTCGGTCTGTCTCTGTAGTGTGATAACAGTCTATTATCAGATAGGCCGGTCTGACTTGGCCTTGCCCCGATAGATTACCGACATCCGCCACACCGCTCCATACACAGCTGATATAGATATTTCCTAGGCCCGTAGTCGGTCTGTCTCTGTAGTGTGATAACAGTCTATTATCAGATAGGCCGGTCTCACTTGGCCTTGCCCCGATAGATTACTGACATCCGCCACACCGCTCCATACACAGCTGATATAGATATTTCCTAGGCCCGTAGTCGGTCTGTCTCTGTAGTGTGATAACAGTCTATTATCAGATAGGCCGGTCTCACTTGGCCTTGCCCCGATAGATTACCGACATCCGCCACACCGCTCCATACACAGCTGATATAGATATTTCCTAGGCCCGTAGTCGGTCTGTCTCTGTAGTGTGATAACAGTCTATTATCAGATAGGCCGGTCTCACTTGGCCTTGCCCCGATAGATTACTGACATCCGCCACACCGCTCCATACACAGCTGATATAGATATTTCCTAGGCCCGTAGTCGGTCTGTCTCTGTAGTGTGATAACAGTCTATTATCAGATAGGCCGGTCTCACTTGGCCTTGCCCCGATAGATTACCGACATCCGCCACATCGCTCCATACACAGCTGATATAGATATTTCCTAGGCCCGTAGTCGGTCTGTCTCTGTAGTGTGATAACAGTCTATTATCAGATAGGCCGGTCTCACTTGGCGTTTCCCCGATAGATTACTGACATCCGCCACATCGCTCCATACACAGCTGATATAGATATTTCCTAGGCCCGTAGTCGGTCTGTCTCTGTGGTGTGATAACAGTCTATTATCAGATAGGCCGGTCTCACTAGGCCCTGCCCCGATAGATTACCGACATCCGCCACATCGCTCCATACACAGCTGATATAGATATTTCCTAGGCCCGTAGTCGGTCTGTCTCTGTGGGGTGATATCAGTGAAACTTAGCAAGAAGTTTCATTTTATAATTTTGAAAATTTTGAGTGTCCCCCAAAAATGGCGTATTTTGGGGGCAACTCAGAATTGTTAAATGTAAACCCCCTTCAAGTGACAGCTCATTTTAAAGTGTTTAAAAAACTTAAAGAATGATGGAAACCAGGGTTCGCTATCTCCATATATACTGTATAATATATCTTAAGTCATGTTATATTAGCCTATATATAGTCGATGATCTAATTCCCTGTTGTACTGTGCAGTGATTTTGAAAACAAATATACATCTGTTCTAGTTTGATATGTATGTTTTTCTGTGCGCCCTCTGTTCATTTAGCCGTACGAGATCAAGAAAGGCTAAAGGCTTAAAATCACCAAAGGATTAGTGAACAGTGAAAACATTATTATTGACGCATCAGTGCAGGGCTCAAATTAACGCGTACCTGGGTTTCGAGGCTCAAATCAGCGTGCCTCTTTGTACAATAGATAACGGGCGATGGCTCATTCACTCCACCTACTGCAGCTTCGCTTTACCTTTCAAAGTACCATCATAGATAAAACATACTCCCCCAAGTACTTGTGTTGGTTAGTCTATGGTACTATCAAGTTCTGGGTTATCAAGAGTCAGACACCTATTTAATGTATACAGTAGTAGGCGTAATATTTCCCATTCGGTTATCAAATTTGTATTGGCTGTCCAGCATTTTCAATGTATTGTTTTTACATTGTGTCAACAATATCTTGTAACTTTACATTGTTATATCTTGGCAAGCCGACATTCAATGTACGACACGAGTCGGCGTTTGAACGTGCACGAGTTGGCCCAATAAACTCATAAAACGCATTCTTGGCGAACGATGCCCGGTCTCACTGTAGTTGTCAGATTAATACACTAAGTAAAAGGTTGTTGCCGCTGTACAAATTGGCATTACTTATCCATGTTTTCGCCGGAACATTCAGTTGGCATGTCACTCTCATAATAACAACCGGATTTTACGAAAAGAATGGATCGTAAACGACGTCTGCTTATTAAACGAGAAAATAACTTGTTCCTGGTCGAAAAATTGGAAAACATCAACGTTGGGAATCAGAGAAAACACGGATATGTTCTGCATTACCGAAGTCTACAATCAATGAGTTATTTGACCTGATACCTGACCACAAACCAATGGTAAGCACGGTACTGAAGTTAATGACTGTGGTCAATTCGAGGTCGGTCAACTCTTTTCTTCTCAAGTTGGTGGAGTCACGATTTTACTTGGGAGAATCACGAACAATCTGCCCTCATTTTAAAGAATTTGTTTATATTTTCTTAAATTAACTATTTGGTAACTCGTTTTTCTTAAACAGCGAAATATGCTTCTTAACCGGCACCAACTTAAGAATACTTCATCTATAAAGCTGTCAATACCATATTCTCACTGACTCTTTTAGAGCTTGATGCTTAAATGTTTTGAAAGGAAATCTTCAAATATTCATTTAAACAATAAACGTGAGAAGGAACTGCCTCTCACGTCTTATACGCTCTAAAGTTATACGCTCTTATACGTCTTAAGTTGGGACGCTTAAAAATCACCGCCATCACTCTGTCGCCCAAAATTGGGTGACAAATTCATTTGGACACACTCAGGGACGTCATTTAGGGGGCGGAGGGGCATCTGCCCCCCCCCCTGGTGACTGGGTTAGAGAAAAAATATGCTGTACTAGAATATTTTTTCATCATTATTACTTTTGACATTTAAAAAAATTTTAAACCTCTATTTTTTCAAAACTGCTTAATTTTCCGCCCGTCTTTTGCGGGGGATATTCCATACCCTCCTTACCTCCCGGTGTCCCCCCCAAGGATTTGGTGAAATGACACCACTGGACAAACATACAAGGGAATAATCAACTAAAAAATGTAAAACCAATGAATCCTCACGTTCTTGGGAATTACTTACTTCGGACACCTAGACATGTAGCCGCTACGGTACTGGGGGTGGGGAAAGATAAAAAAATTTGTTGACTGAGAGAACCTTATGGCTGCGGTCTTGTCTTACTGCTCTGTTGTCGACTGTTTTATCCTGTTAAATGAAGTGTGTAGCTTCGTTTGACCGAAGGAAAGCCGGGGTTTTCGGGGTATTTTTTTTTAATTATCAGCATATCGCATCTTCCAATGCAACATTTTCTGTTTCTAAATCCTATTTATGAGCTGCTTACATAACTTCATACAAAAAATATTGTGGCTGTTCCATTATTCCCATCGGTTGTTATGGATCTTACACGTACTTCTTGTTTCAGGTACAATGATCCCCAAGTCTGGCGGGGACTACGCCTACATCAGTGAAGCCTTCGGTCCACTCCCAGCGTTCCTGTACCTGTGGGTCGCCCTGCTGGTCATCGTGCCCACGGGTAACGCCATCACTGCCCTTACCTTCGCCCAGTACATCCTGCAGCCCATGTGGACCAATTGTGACCCTCCTTACGAGGCTATCAGGCTGCTGGCCGCCGTCATTACTTGTGAGTTGTGGTGTTTTATGTAGCTTTTTATATAGGTTAGTCACAGTATGATAACATTAGTTAACAAAAATCATTCACAAGAAAATCTAGATAATCGTTGATGCTGCTGGGTACCTGTGTAAGAACACCGGCTTGATGGTAGTCAATTAATGTACAACAACTGAAGAACAATATGCCAACATTGTTTACGTAGGGGAAATGCGTACGTACTGCAGGAACCCTCACTCACTTAAACCCCACGAGCCTCGGAAATTTATTTCAGAACCCTAATCGAATAGTTTATCAGAACCTCGTTCCTTGTGTCGTAGAATTTCGGATCTTTTAGGGAAATCTAAAGGGCTATACAGGTAGCACTCGATTCGCGAAAAACAAAGCAGACGAACGTGGGAGGTGACTGCTCTCCACTCATCCTCTTCTTTAAGAGATACATTTACAATCGTATCTGCAGTGGCAGTTCCAAGTCGAACTGACACATTTGTTTGGCCAGAGAATGTGTTGTTTGCTTTAAGCTGTTCCTGAAAGTGTTTTAACTGCATCTCCGCTTTTAATATAACGAAATTGTATTCTTTTATTAAATGTGATGTATAGACTGGAAAATCAAAGATGTATGCATGTGTAACCTGATGTATAAGTTTGGATACCCCCGCCGCAGCAAACCTGCAGACTAAGCGAATTTCCATTTGACTGATTGGATTTACACTGAAATGTCTACTTAAAAATATAACATTTATTCCCAATTTAAATAGAATTAGTTTAACAAGTACTTAGGTTTGCTGCATCAGGGAGGGTAAAATTGTGTTTTTTTTTGTAAAATGTTAATAGTTAGTAAGAAATAAAATAATTTTCCAAATTTGATCAAAATACGTTCATAAACAAGCAAACTACAACAGTTTACTTATTCTCCATAAGAATAACATGGGAATTTTAAATTTACAATTTTTTGGAATTTTCTCCGTAACCGTTAAGCGCATAATAACGCTTCAATATACTAAATTATTTTTTTTTAAGCTCTACAAAATGGTTTGGAAATAAATTGCAAAATTTTAAGTTTTTTGGGTCAAAAATGGGAAAAACCTATTTTTACCCCATAAAACCCCCCGTAAACACCCGTTCCCATGGTCCGATCATGCTGGATCGCGAACTCGTTCAAATAAACGTAGGTTTACACGTTTGTACCAAATTTCATCAAAATCGGATCATTTTTGCTTGAGTTATCGTGCTGACGGACACATATATATATAAATATATATATATATATATATATATATGAATTTGAACGGATGGTGTTTTTGGCCTCTAGGGACCTCAAAACGAAAAAAAAATCGGTCCCGCGTCCAGGTCTTACCATGAGTACTACGGTAATAGCTTATTCCCTATATGGGAAATTCGCTAAAAATCAGACCCTGACATTTGGAGACTGGATAGGTGGTCGTGAATGGGTTATGGAGGTAGGGCTTCGCCGACTCGAAGGAATTACAAACTCCAACATAGGTAGAGCTGAGGTAGGGTCGCTCTGAAATTCTGAGGAAATAACACGAATTTTGGGATGGGAGGAAATGCAACACGTAGATGACCATCATCTCCTTCAGGCAATCTCCTCCTTCGGTATCTCTTCCTATCCTTCAGGCAAAACAAACAACAGGTGGTCACAACCTCCCCATCTGACGAAGGTAAGGTCTGACTCTCCAGCCATCCGGTCCTGCCAAACAACACAAAACATGTGTTTCTTGATTATGGTAAAAAATCAATCAAGACAATCAGGAGGTATTTTATTCTATCAGCATTTATAAAATGTCCTTATTGCACCAATGTTGCTCATTTTTCTTTGTTATTTTCTTAACACTGTTTCCAAACACCCGGTAATAATGTGACACACAAATGATTCAGGTATTCATTTAAAGCATTTTTCCAAAAGTAATGTTTTAATTTGTTTTCGATCTGTTATCTTTCAGTTTGTCAGTTAACAAACATTTATGTTATATACTCTACATATTTCTGTTAAATACTCGCTTTCAACACCCGCATTTCTAGACCGGAAATTGTACCACAATGAAGTACTTGAGGCAGTAATAATCTTTGACAACCCAATTCCGTCAGTCTACTAAACAAAATATTAAGTGGTAGGCCTATTAAGTCCGTATGTTAACGCAAGTTTTACCTTAATTCATCTTACTTTTTGTTACATTGTCAATTTAAACACTCTAAACTTCTTCAGCATGGATGATTAGTTAAAGCACTTCAATAATCTCTTTTCGTAACGTACACCCAAATGCGTATGATGCTTACTATGTCGATAAAAAATTATGATACAGAATGGAAGAGTAAAAAATTGGCAGGTGTACCGGTCCGGTTTGTTCATTATAGCACTTAGATATTTATCAGTAACCGTTGTAGTCGTCTTATTGAGGAAGCAGTTAGCTTGTCGAATGTAATGTAGGAACTAATTATCGTCGATGATGTTCGGCAAAAACTTGGGACATCCGGACTTGTCAGGCATGAGGTAGAAAACTCACTATGGCGTTGGTTCTGAAATGTTACAGTGTTAGCAAAACGGGAGTGCCGATGGAGACATGTGGGGGTGCGTGCGTTTGAAGGGACTTGACCTGGTCTCCATCGGCACTCCCGTTTTGCTACCACTGTGCAGTACAGTACTATTATTGTTTGGACTTTTCCAAAGGTTTTTGTGTTTAAAACTACACAACGTTTCAGGAGGTGAATCATTTGAACCACCTTTTTGAGGGCTAATTAGAATAATTTAGGATAGCAATTTACTTTGAAACGGGAGGAGTTGATCCACCTCCAGAAACGTTGTGTAGTTTTAAACACAAGAAACGTTGGAAAAGTCCAAAAATAATAATTGTAACATGGTACAAAACGTTGAACGACTTAAACAACTCAGCCAAAGATTTCAGGTTCGGACAGAACGATATAGTCCTGTTATAATAAACTGTATACGCACGTAGTCAATACTTACGATTTCATTCAAATCTACGTCAAACATTCGGTTCGATGGAGGTTTCAACTGCAATGTTATGCCATTTAAGCAAGCGCTGAGCACTGCTGATCTAGTGGACCAGTGGACCGCATGCATTGCTCCTTGGGTGCCCTGGTTCCAACGCCGCTGATTCAAATGCGTATTAGCACAGAATACTCTTCCGTGTTAATTATCCATGTGATAATTCCGTGACCTAACATGAGAGCCAACCATCAGAAGTTGAAAGAGGATGAGAGTGAAAAGTATTTTCATCGACAGTTGACTCTGTTCAGGAAATCACGACAAGTCATACACGAGTTTTGTAAAGCTATCTCAGACAATATGTCTATGAATAAGAGATTTTGAACGTCAACACATATATTTTGCAATTTACCTCAAACCCGTTTTATAAAGCTTAAAACTGACAATTCAATACATTGAAGCGTCGTTTTATGACGTTTTAATGGTCACATTGGAAATTTAAAAAAATACTAAATTTCAGGACAAAGTAAATTTGTTTAGTATGCAGGTTTGCTGCGGCGGGGGTATTTAGTTTTGAATTATCTTCCTCTGCATTGGAGATCTTCACGAAAAACCCCCTTGTTGCGAAATACGTTCAAAAATTTAAAACGATGAAATGTATTTCCTAATTAGTGACCGCACTAAGTTCTCGCAAGTGATCCCTGTACGTATCAGTCGCGACAGCTGACAGACAGATGACAGATGGTTGATGGAGATGCCTGTAGCCAATTGACGTGCGAAGGCGGCGTCCTGTGTGCCGCGGGTGCGCGTGCGTCTGTCAGATTGTCCACTTCCTTCGGTCTGCAGGAGCAGGACCTAATGTCACTGACCGTGACATCTGTGGTGAACCAATCACTCACTTCTTGATGGAGAAAACTAGTTATTGGATAAGAAGGTCCACAAAATCGGTTAATTACCGGTAGTGTAAAATATACCTAAGTCAAAAAATAAAGAGATTTTATGTAAATTTAAGGTTAAATTATATTAAATCAATGCCACCTACTGAAAGAAAACCGATATCGTTTCAATGATTCAAAGGCTTTACGATTAATGACGTGAGCCTACACACCTCAGCAGGCGCTTGGATGGGGTATATTATATTAGACAATAAAGGTTGCCTGTTTGAAAAGTCCACGCTTTTTGATAGTCCGAATGGCCCAGCTGCCCTTCACCATCTCCCAAACAGCTGATCTTAGTACTGACACTATATCTTAGTCAGAAACCCGACTGTCGTCCCATTCATTCTAAATTAACCCGTCACTCGTTTTCTTATGATACAATCTAGCTGTTATTGTGTGATTGTTGTATAAAACCATAGATTAAGCATGCTTCGATAAAACTGATATAGCCCTATAAAATCTGGACAGACCTAACCTCTTATAATACTTTCTTTGGGCATTCCATAAGGATGATGAATCTATAAGGGGGTTTGTTTAATCTGGTGTTGAGTTGGTTGAAATTGAAACTAGCCACACGACATCACTTCCTCGCATGTGCATTCCAGTTAGTAGACTGGATGTGGCGTAGGAGTAGGCCTACTAGCGTTGCATTCCAAGAGAGCCTACTTGCAGTATTTAGGTCTCCCATATCAGCGCTGGACTGCAGCTGCAGATCTCCTGTTGACGTGGCATTTCTTGCATACTTTTTATACAGTAGTGTACAAGGCCGTAATTTGGAATATTTTGATGGCATAGGAATTGACTTTGTTCAGATCCTGTAGTTTTGTTTGGCTTGTACTGAAGTGTAGCAGAATATCTATCTAGCTTTGATTAGTGTACATTATATTATCTATGAATATTGAATTACAATGCTTTAGAATAGACACGTTACCCGCTCAACTGTGAATTTGGTGGTTAAACCTTAAGAACATATAAGGATACGATCATGATTATTTCAAAGTTCCCGGTATCAAGAAATCGTAGTTTTTATTACTCCTGACTTAAAATTCAAAACCGATCCCAGAATCTCCATAGATCGCGCGAAAATCATGGCCATTACCGCATTCGCGGGAACATGAGGCCGCGGACAATTTCTTTCGTCAGTGATCAGGTCCAAAATAATTTCCCACGTGACCACGGTGGCAAGGTGGGCACTCGATCACGCAAACCTTCCGGCTGTTACAATAATCACTTTAATATACCGTGATTACTGTTATGGAAAGAGTTCCTGCTAAAAGAACGGGAATACAAATTTCCTTAGTTCTGGGGTTATTACCAAGAACATCTTTAATATAGGTTTAAACATTTTGTGTAATCGTTTTGCATTTAAAAACATAAATCAGAATAATTAAATAAACCACCTTTACATAAACATTACAAATATAGTAAATTTTAAGCCATCTTTCCTTTATTCGAGTGAAGGATGAGTGTGGAATGGGATAAGATGATCTGTGTAGCTTTTGTTACTGACTAAGATCAGCTGTTTCATTAGCCAGGAATCAGGAGTTTGAAGCCATGATCATCAGGAACAGCTGGGTTCAGCTTCGAACCATATAAAAAGCTACTGACTTTTCTCAGGATCGATCCGGTAACCTTTCAGCTGATCTTAGTCAGTCCTGTAACAAAATAAGCTACAACATTCAAAACTCATTCTTTAGTCATCTGTGCCTTTATAATACACACCATGTATTGTAAGTATTGTTGGAGTAGTGTTGTATAACCAGTACATCTTATCCAGTAATACCACAGAATAGTGGTAATATATCCATAGAGCTTCATCTCCATTCAGCACTCTAAGCCATCCACACCTTACCATACTCATGTGATTTGGCCACAAATATAATCTAATTTTGTCCACAGGTCTACTGACTGCTATCAACTGTTACAATGTCAAGTGGGCTACGAGAGTACAGGACGTGTTCACTGCCACCAAGATTCTTGCTCTGGTTGTCATCGTATTGGCCGGCTTATGGTTCCTGCTCAGCGGAGAAACCGGCAACGTCAGCAAGCCTTTCGAAGGCACCAACTTTGAGCCCGGTTACATAGCGCTCTCCTTCTACTCTGGACTCTTCTCTTACGCAGGATGGTAAAAATGTAATTTTATTTTTCAATGGATGTTTTATTTCTAGAAATAAAACTTTTTTGATCAGTGGAATTCAAATAAATATATTTACGGTTTAATTTTTAACCATCTTAGATGATATTCAGATTGACTGGCCCCAGGTTTGTCAAAATTAGCGAGCAAATAATGTTTGAAATATGATGACTTTACTATTATGAGATGGGGATGCTATCAAGGTGAAGATAAACTCAAATATGAAGGGAATATAAAGTGGGATGGCTGAGACGACTTGGACACTTTGTTACCTTCTCTTTCTCTCTTTAATATCACCTATTTCTTTTAGTCAGAACCAGTTATTAAAATCCAGATCAAGGACAGTTGGGTCTAGTTTTAAACAGTTGAAAAGCTAATACCTGCACTTCTGTATTACCCACTGTACCCTTGGTTGTGTTTTTGTATTGTCTTATTTGATAAGTAAAATTATGGATGAATGGAGTGCAATTTTCTTATATTGTCTGGATTAACTGTCCAATCAAGCTATATATTGTATGGCTATTATATTATCGTTATAACAACCTCTTTGTTGATGGGTGGATATAAAAATCTTCAACTTAAAAAATTTCTTGAAACGAAAGTACAACAGAATAAATTGATTTTGTGTCAATCAGTTTCTAGGATCTTCTTTATTTTTTATGTTTACTTAGGTGAGTTATTTGAACTTTTTGAGTGCGGTAAATATTTGAAAAAACATGTATTTATTGATCAGAGACTTACAAAATAATCTGTAGAGAATATCTTTTTAAGTCTATTTACAATTTTTTTTATTATGATATCAACTTACATTTGTAGCATGATTGATCAAGAATGGTTTGTTTCAGGAACTATCTGAATTTCGTAACAGAAGAGTTGAAGGATCCTTTTAAGTAAGTTGAAATAAAATTTATACTACGGATACTTTTTTAGCCTTAATTAATTTATCTAGGGTTGTTGAGATGTCAACAGGATTGTGACATCAACACAAGCATAAACTGGACAGTGAAGACACATCAATACAAGTTTCAGAATAAGTAGTAGCATAGAATAAATACACACCATCTATTACTTCATCTATGGTATATATGGTATGGTATCTATGGTATGGTTCATCTATGGTAGTAGTCTATCAGCATTCAGCAGTAGTATTATTAGCCCTTCCCGGACGGGTGACGGATATATCCGCATAAGTCTTTGGTGATAAAGTACCGGTGACGGATATATCCGCATATGGTTTTTGATGATCCGGACGGGAAGCGGTTATATCCGCCTTCTTTTCAGACACACTGGCAGGTGCTTGAGCAGTAACCAGATGTTTTGCGGAACCAAGGCGTCACTATCCTGCTCTTTCCATGACTGCGCTCTCCCCCGCACTCCCCCCTCTCTACTGCGCTAAACCCTCTCTTGCGCCTCACCCCCTCCCGCGCACCTACCACCACTTCTACACCCCCCCTCAACGTTTCGCGCTCAACATTACGTTGTCTCTATTTATTGTTTACATATTGTTCTTTATTTATTGCCTAACGTTGTCATGGTCATATCTTCAAAGACGGGTAGCGGATATATCAGCATAGTAAAAAATGATAAAAAAAAATTAATTTGACAGTATGATGTGTTCCACTGTGTTTCTTTTATGTATAACACAAGTAACAATTTTCCTAATTAATAATTCCTCAAATTTTTTCCCTCCTATGTCATGATTTCGCCCGTCCGGGAAGGGTTAAGATGAGGGGATTGTAGTGTTTATTCCTATCTTTCAAATTCTATTGACATACCACGAATAAAACAACCTGCGCAGAAACGAAAAGATCACGTGGTTCGCGCCGGTAGGTGTGGCTTACCCTTCAAACCTGCGCGGCTCGAAACAGCCCAGGGTTCTTTTGTTTCTGGTATTACTATAACATCATAAGCAAGAAATTTAGTCATCTACTGATGTACATTCGTACTTAATTTGTAAACATTTACAAATTCACAAAAACAATTGCTATTACCCACGGGCTTCACTCCGTTTGACTTCATAAGTGAGTTTGAGTTCATAAAACTATTGGTGGAGTGCAAAAAACTTTCTGCTCTGCCACCAATTTATAGTGCCCCAGATCTAGGGTTAAGGATAGCACCTTATAGCTACACAAGTATTAGATAAACTTTTTTCAAAAAAAGAATACTCATTGATTTTTTTTGCATCAGCCTTCCTTGTACTGTATTTCTATAACCTCATGAGCAGTGTCCACTCTCTTTGGATTGATTCCAAGCGTACTGGTAAGATTTTCCCATTGTTTAGGCTTACTTATGGTTTTTGTTACAGGAATCTACCAAAAGCCATCTGTATCTCATTGCCGCTGGTAACGGTCATCTACGTCCTAGTGAACATCTCGTACTACGTTGTGTTGACAAGGGAAGAGCTTTTGTCCTCTAGCGCAGTGGCTGTTGTAAGTTTTGTTATTTTTTCAAATAGATGACTTGAACTTGTTGGATTATTTCGTGATTTAATCATGCCTGGCAAGCAAGACACCATCTCAGACTATTCAACCATTTTAAAAACCCAATAGTTTACAGCACTAACGGGTCAACTAAAAACGAAGCTTAGTGGACCTAGTTGTTACTTGACTTTCACAGTTTACAGCGCATGTCAAACTATAGCTTTTTAGTTTTCAGTGAATTTCTGTATATGGAAGAAGATAATCATGATTAGTCAGAAAGTCAAGACTGGTCAAGCTTGTGTACAAAAGCAGCACTAGAGGGTACAAATAATTGTTGTGCAATACTATTTAGTAATATCACAGTAATACTTGGAAAATTATTAATTAATGGAAAAAGAGTTACCAGAGCAAACAACTCCTAGAATAAATCCTGTTTTGTCAGAACGTACCTTATAATTTATTATGTTTATTTACGTACATATTAATTTACGTATTAATTTATTACGTTAGTATATTGGTCTAGAGGAGCAGATATTAAAATAGAAATAATGAGAATTAATAAAATTCCAATTGACAAAAAATATCTGTAAATACTGAAGTCTATGAAGGTGTAATTTAGTTTCACTATTTTATTTTAACACTTTCAATTTTCAAACAATGTGTTATTATGGATAGTTCACCTAAACACTAACACTCTCAATTCATCAATTCTTTTAAAATATCCTTTTGGAAAAAACAAACAAAAACGCAAAGTTAAAACCTGTCTGTACGCTATCATAGACAAAAAGAATTAAATATAGACTGTCAGCCGTGCTGCGGTTACCATGGTTACCATAGGTCCCGGCGCACACCGCTGTAGTTTAAGTAGCGCGTCGCGTACGCCGTAAATACATGGCGCTCCAAGCGGTGTGCGCCAGAAGCTATGGTAACCGCAGCACAGCTGACGTTCTATATTTAATTCTTTTTGTCTATGACGCTATACTCCTTTAATCTATGACTCTATTGACTGATCGTAATAAGAGCAGTAGCATACACAGGATGGGTTCTAAATTGATCTAATGTGCTACACTGTTGACAGATGGACCCTGAAAAGTACTTGTACTTAATTTTTGTGTGGACCATAAGAAATAAATTTTATTTTTACATTTGGAGGAAGTGATGACCAGAAAACCCAAGACCGAATTAAAGGGGTTCTTCTATAATGTGTGGGTGGTAAATATGGTGTGTTGATGTAAAGTGTATTGTTTCTTAGACTTTTGGAGACAAACTGCTTGGCGTGATGTCCTGGACAATGCCCTTCTTCGTGGCTTGCTCCACATTTGGAGCTCTCAACGGAGCCATCTTCGCCTCTGCTCGTTTGTTCTTTGTGGGAGCCAGACAAGGTCATCTTCCTAAAGCAATCGCCTTGATCAACTATGAACACTACACCCCAGTGCCTTCATTAGTCTTTCTGGTAAAACACATTTTCATTCCATTAAATCAGCTAGATTTCTAAAAATTAAAGTGTAGGAACTGATACTAAATTATCAGGAGTTTCAAATCTCATGGTAATCCTGTTAAGGATCTATTGTCTCCTTCCTCTCATATTACTCTTCTTATTCCTCACAATGCCTCTTCACATTCATGACAGTCTCTTTTCTTATTCCTCTCCCAGCCTTCTTTCACCTCTCCCTTATCTCTCTTCTGTTTTCTTCCCCATGAATCCCATAACGCCTTTTATACAGTACCGCTGCAGACGCAGCATGCTTTTCCATACTACAGTGGTCTAACCAATACAATGAAAAGGGATCTTAAAAAATATTTATCAACACATTAGTGAGGTGGAGGAATGGGCATGACAGCTCAAGGTCAAAGTCATTTCTTGTATTACACGCTTGTGTAGACTTTGTATGGTCGCCATTTCAATGAAAAGTATTAAAGTATTAGAGTAGGCTGCTCCCACCCCTGCCATCCCACCCCTTATCCCCTCCCCACTTCTTGAGTAACTTAGATCATGTTCACGACACCTCTTGATCGCGGAAGATGTCCACAATTTAACCTTCACCGTGACCGCAGGGGACGCTTACCATTTTGTCGTGAGTCGTGACCAAGGACGATTTTTTAAATTTTCTATTTCGTTTCTTGTTCACGACTCTTTTGCGACCGTGGGAAACAAAGATGCAAACAGGAAGGTGTTCACAAATTCGTCGAACAATTTTTTTTGTTCGCATGATACATAGAACACTTTTTGTGAGCACGAATTTTCACTGTTTCACCGTGATTGTAGGAGACGCATAGCGGACGCTCACGATCTTGTTCATTTTCACTGAAGTCATTTAAATTGATTATAGTACAACAATTTAATGTTAAAAAAAAATAGTATACTTTTCAAAGCAAGCAGATTTCAATTCTGTACCTGATTACGGCCCGATACCCGAACATCATATTTTTTTTACCTGACCCATAACAACAATTTTTAACACACAGTAAACAAAAAGTTTGACCCACAGAACCTGAATAGTAGTATTGAAAAAATGAATTATTTATTACCTGGTATCCTAGCCTCCTAGGTCTATTCACTGATAAGATTGTCAAAAACAAGGGTCTTAACAAAGGGCGGAGATCATCCAGTGGAGTTCACTATGTGTATTTCTAAACCTCCTAAGCTCCAGCTACTGAAAAATCATAGAGACAAGGCCTCTCTGGTGGAAGCCGCTGGGAGCCTCATTGATGTTTTTTTAAATACGGCCCTGGGTGTGTAATCAGAAAAATGTGTAGATGGAAAAATAATAAATTTGATTAATGGCCGGGTTGGTCTATCACATTTAAACAAGCATGTACAACAAGCAATTTAAACAAGCAAGCTTCGATTAGATCTTGTTGGAATGCTTTGTAAAATTAAATAGTCTATTTAGTTGTTGTAATTCTATGTTATTTGTTTCAGTGCATCGTGACTCTTGCGCTCCTTGTTATAAAGGATGTTTACGTTCTCATCAACTACGTCAGTTTTGTGGAGGCTCTCTTCACGTTGTTCTCAGTCTCGGGTCTTCTGTGGCTCAGGCTCAAGAGGCCAAATGCAAAACGACCAATTAAAGTAGGTTTCTAGACTTTCATAACAGTACAGTACTGTAATCAGAAGACAATGTCTGTTTCTTGGATGAAAATATCGGGGTTGATAAATTACCTATAGAGGTTACTATAACATTTGTATGCCTCAGTCAAAAAAAGTTGTGCACGTTATGGCAACAAGTGACCAGGGCGGGTTTAAGAAAGAAGGCCTGCCCCTCTTAACCTCAAATCCTTACCAGTTAATGTGCTGTCACTGACACGTCTAACCACGGTTTGAGTACACTAGACTGTTTTTCATTGGTGTAAACAACCTCGTTTGGAAACTGTTTACTAAAAAAAATTAAACATTTTATGTGATTCAAAACAATTGATTTTGTAGGCAAATTTATACTCTATCTTGTATGAACCAGCTGCTGGTACAACAGGCTTCCAACCACATGATGAGCAAATTTACAGCTGTAATAAAAACACAATTTCAATTTCATTTGTTTTTCATTGAGTTAAAAAACGTTGCATGTGAATCAGCTACCCAGATGTGAGGGGTAGGAGAGAAGAGATGTTACAGCTGATATACAAACAAGTGAAATGTTAACTACTTTTACCTAACCCGCCATGTTAAACTTCCCTATCCCAAGCGTGATGTATATAACTTCGTTACTTCTCGAGTGATGAAAAGTTGGAAAAACTCACTCGGTGATGTAATGAAACCCATTTAAATAACATTGAGTGCTTAACTTAAAAAATATACCTCTATGGAGCCAACGACGTTCAACACTAGAAATCAGCTGCGCGCTTGAATGTTATTGTTATGTTTTGAAGAATTTTCCTAACCTAGCTTTTGTTTGTAAATGAACGTTACTGTTAGAAGATGAGTGAAATGGATAATGAAAAATATTGTTCGTAACCTCCTGTATATTGTCGGGTCAGGTAAAATCTTGTACGTTACACGTTACGCAAGAGCGTGTTTACATCACTTCGGTAAATTATGCAACTCGCTTCCGCTCGTTGCACAACATTCACCTGCGTGATGTAAAAACTCTCTTACTACACTTGTAAGGTAAATAGCTATTAAGAGTATTTAACAACAGTAGAGCACCCCAAGATTTTGGTGTAGAAAGTTGCAGATTTTAACACAAAATTTTAATTGGATCCCTGTGAGTTCTGGATTAGGACTTATTTATGTGCTTCAAACGGTGGCAGTAAAGTTGAGAGTTATAATTCAAGAGCTTTACCACATCTAGAAGATTTTATAAATTTTTAGCAAATTTCCTATATAGGGAATGAGGGAGGATTATTATTGTACTGGTTTTTCTTGACTTTACATTTCTATGTTGCCAAAAGGCTCATGGATGGGTACATGTACTATTCTTAGAATATCTACTAATCTATCACTACTACTTATATTTATCACGCCAAAATATGTTTTAGTTCCGAAAACCCCCTTTATATATATGTATACTTAATACTGTACAGGAGACAAAGGACAGAATAAGCAGGCTAAAAGATTGTAGTCATCCCGCTTCTCTAAAGTAACACAAAAGAAAACACAAAGGAAACACTGGATGTTGTGGCCACTGGCCCCTTTCTCAATATTGAGCCACATTATATTCTGGAAGTCTTTCCCTTGTAAAGGAAGCGGTGTTGCCAACACAATAACGACAAACATAACAAAACCTTTGAAAGGTAAAAGGGTATTGCCTTTGATTCGGCTTCTCGATTTTATTTTAAACCTTTTTTCTGCATGGGTTTCCTTGTTGATTTAATAGCATATATTTTCCAGGTAAATATTTTACTACCAATAACGTTCTTCATAATCTGTGCGTTCCTGGTGGTGTTGCCGTGTTATGTCAAACCTTGGGAGGTCGGCGTGGGAATCATCATCATTCTCTCTGGCATCCCAGTCTACCTGATATTCATCCACTGGAAGAACAAACCGAGGTGGCTTGATGACCTAGGAGGTAGGTTTTTTTTATTAGGGTTAGTTTAATAAATTTTATGATATTGTACTCAGAATACATACAGAAGCTGTCTAAATGTGATTAGATTGTTAATTGTACAATATAATGTATTTGAAGGAAAAAAACTGTGTACCGGTATAATATGTTTAAGGTAGTTTATTTAAGTAAGAGATGTTTGTGTGTATACCTTTTTAGTTTGCATTTTGCATGTATGCTGTAACAAGGCTCCTCGTCACTTATTGTTATCATTTGTGAACAGCGAATGACGCCATTTTCAGCTCTGTAGCTTTACTGTGTGCCAGATTTTTTTTACTATTTAATCTCCTGTTGCATGAGAAATAATTACAGTGATGTTTTTTCTACAATAAGAAACATGTCCGCTGCAGGCATACATGGCCAGATGACTGAAGTTTATGGCCTGCCTAATGCAATGAGTGAGGCATAAAGTGCAGAAATGGGTTAGGGAGTTTGAAAATGACTCCATTTTGGAAGGAATTGTGTTTTTGGTGGGTATCAGACTTCTCATATTAGAGCACAAAGTAAAAAAGTTCTCAAGGTCATTTTTACTCTGAGCATAATCCATTTCCACACTTCCATGCCCTCATTCGCATTAGGGCCATAACCTTTAATAATTATCTGGCGATGGATGCCAGCATCAGATGTTTCATATGTGGTCAAAAATCATATCACTAGCCTTATCTCGCATGCAGTGGGAGATTCAATAATTTAAAAAATGTTCTATAGGTAGGCTACACACAGCTAAGCGCACACCAGCATCAGAGCTACAAACTATAGTTCGGCCGCTTAGAAAGCGACCTCCTCTAGCATTGGTTTAGAATTAGCGCGCAGGTCGTCGAACTATAGTTTCAAGTTTTTGCTTTAAAAGCAGTAGGATGTTCAATTTTAATGTTAAGCTGACAGAGTCAGTTAAGTGTGTGTCAGTTTTATTGATACCGTTTTCTTTGTTTTAGAATACTTTTCCATGATGCACAAGCCCCTAGATGCTAGTTTGGGATTTAAATCAGCTGGTTATTTCTCTGTTTTGTTGCAGACAGCTTCAACTTCACATGTGCCAAGATGTTTATGTGTGTGTTGAGTGAGGAAGTGAAATCGGATTGATGTTCAGAGCAAACTTCTGTTCTGTTCCCAAGTTTGACATCGACAGTGTCTCAGCTGTCAAGATCAAAATCTGACAAGTCGTTTCTGCCAAATACTGCCAACGACCTTTTATGATATATTCCATTGTTGTGAAAAAGAATTTTACTTTTATAAGACATATTTGCGGTTTTAGTATAGAGTTTAATTTAGCATTGTAAATATAATTAAGAATGTACATAGTTACTGTAGTTAGTCAAATCTAGTTGCCTTTTGTATAACAAATTAATGTAGTAAATATGTTTTTGTTTTTAGAAAAATCCTCTAAAAGTTGATTTGATATTTTTTTAAAGTAGCTTTTTCATTTCAACTTATTCAATTTAAGAACTTCCTTGTTTGAAAATATTTTATAATGTTTTAATAAACCATGACTAAAATCGTGACATATCTTTTTCATGCTCAAAATATTTTGACATTTTCCTTGGTGTAAACTGTATTTTCTTCCTATAGTATAGTAATGTTTTAAAAGTATTGGTGATATGGAATTTTTCAACGAGCCACCGACAGACTGTGCTGTTATAAAATACTATTTTTTAACCATATGCTAAATTGAGAAGGAAACTTTTGTAAACTGAAGTATTTTTCAAATTCAACTACTATAGCATCAAATAAACAAATGAGGAAAAATAACTTTTTTAATAAATAGCTACTGGGTAGCACACCTTGATGAAAGGCCCATTCAACTTGTATAGTAATTTTAGTAAACACACTGGTTACTTAATTCACTCCGGTATGTTTTTTTTCGTGATGGCATTATCAATGTTAATCTTGGTTTGTTGGCTACTGATCACATAAATAAAATTATACACAATCCACTAAAAAAATTTGGAGGTATATTTTCGAGTTTACATCAAAACCCATCTTCAGCCTCTGGTAACAACATAACAAGTGATTAACAAGTAAAAGTAATATTATATTTTACCAGAGGATGAAGATGGGTTTTGTTGTAAACTCGACATATACCTCCAAATTTTTTTAGTAAATTGTGTATAATTTTATTTATGTGATGAGTAGCCAACAAACCAAGATTAACACTGGTTACTATTGGACTCCAGTATCCAAAGTCATGGTTGTTTTTTGCACTCACTTCATAATTAATTATAAAAGTAGCAAAATATATGAAGGAAAGTTCTCAAATTCACCCATCAAATGTGATTCCTATTAGAATATTTGTATAGAGAAATTGACTTTGTACCATTTATTACATTTTTGTAATTTTTACATTCAACATCGGTTGTAGTTACTCAGTTGGGACCACTGCTTCAAAACAGAAAAATAAATCACTGCACAAGTTTTGTAACATTCGTTATAAATATTTACAACAACACAGTTGTATTTTGTAATATTGGCTAAAAAAAAAACTATTAAAGTATTACTACAAAGATACTATCTGTTTTCTTTCCACTTAAATGTTTGAAATGCACTGTACAAAGCATAGGCTACATCTTAACATTTTACAGCTAACAATTCTTTCATAACAATTTTTTTTTGTTTCGAATTAATATATCCATTGATATATCGATTATTTCATTCGATATATCAAGTTTGGTTGGTTAGGTTAAATAAAACCTAACGTAACTAACCAAATGAAATAGGTAATCAATATATCGAATAGTCTATAACCGATATTTTTCGTTCGAATGAGTGTAGGACGTAAACTAAAGTGCAGCCGATCATACTTCAGATTTCTTTTTTAAATTGCACAAGAGGCAGAGGATCTAAGATTTAAATATATCCATACTAAGTCTAAGTACCTATGTAATCAAAACCTTAAACTTAAAGTTAATACAACAAACATACACCAATATCTCGATCCTAATACGGTAATGGTTTTGTTGAATTCTGAGAAAAGCCAGTAGCTTTTTGGTGGTTTTTTTTTTAACTGGACCCAGATCATGTGTCTTTTTATCAACATTGACAGTTTCTACATGTCTTCTTTTTCTCATAATTATTGAGATAACATAGGGAATTGTGTCTCTGTCCAAGGCCCCACTAGAAAAACCTCTGCCTCACCTACTGATAATGGCATAATATTATAGAAGTGATAAAATCCAGGCTTAGTTTAAGGAGTCAAAACTATTTGCATCTGCAATTATTGAATGGATTGCCTAAATTGAAGACATTAGATTTTTTAAATATAATTTGGCAATCCGGAGGCTAACATCTACAATGAAATAATTCATGACGTATAGATGCAGAAGAAAAATCGCACTTTTTCAAGTAATAGATAAGTTGCAGAGCAATACATTTAACGGATCGGTATTTTAAAAACAAGCTGTCAACAATATATACTGCTAGGTGAAACCCGTCGAAATCGGCGGTCTCTAAGAGGCCTCCTCGTTTATATGGTCGTGTGGCTTCATTGGCAACAAATAATGCAAATGAAATAGCAATGGGGTATTTCCAAAGAGAAAAACTTACTGTAAATTGGCTGTTACGTAAATATTGACGTTTACATGCGTTGTTAATCAACGTATCTTATAAAGGATGATGTTACCTAGTTTAAAAGGAATATGACCTTTCTGTCATGACAGTAGCTGCTTAAATAGTACTTACTCTTACAACCAAAATATCATGTTACTTTCAATAATGTTACCAACCCAGTGGGCCACTGTCCGTAATATAGACCACTGCAAATAATTTTGTCAAGATAGGTACCATTTTAGGCAAGGTTTTTGTGTTTAGATGTTATTAGACACGATAAGAGCACACTGAACTTCTTCTGCAGATGAATAAATGTTGGAGAAATATAAGCCGAATCATGAATGTCACAATGCGAGTTTGAGCATTTTGTAACTATATGAGGAAGTTACATGGGTAGTATTTTTTAGGCTGCTGCTCAGTGCACTTTATGAATCTACAGTATTTTTTTGAGATAAATTAAATTATTTTTATTGTTGAGTAGCGCTAGTAAACATGCACAAACCTTTTCGTTAGTCTAATAACATTCAAAGGTTCTCTAAGAGAAGTAAGTAAGAGAAGATGTATTCATTCAGATTAGTGAAAACATGATATATATATATATATATATATATATATATATATATATATATCATGTTTTCACTAATCTGAATGAATACATCAAAGCAACCTCTCTGAAAAGTCTGCAGTAAATTGCAGTTTTCCAGCTTAATGACTTTCTAAATAATGCACATATTTCTACATAAATATTGTAAAATGTTTTATCCAGTTGCCTTAAACTACTATTAATTTAACAAGATATGGAAACGGCTCAAATGGCCACCGTGCCCTTCTCCACTTACTTGCATTATTTTGTACTGTATTACACACTCTAAGATTTTCCCAAAGATTGAAAACCTGTATGACAATAATCTTATGAACCTATGATGATCTGTCTAGAATAATTTGATAAAATATAGGCAAAAGTGGTGAAAAAGGCAGACACCAACCCGTAAAATTGATATAAGGTAGTTCAATAAGAAATAATTGTAAGAGTTACTGTGATAAAAGGATTTTCCACAGATTTCGTAATGGAAGGTTATATTACTCTCAATAAATGTGTGTTGTTTAAAATACAATTTAAAAATTAACAGCTGTTTCATTAAAAAGGCCAAAATGTAAACAAATCTGTGGAGGGATCTTTAAAGGCTTCTGGGGCAGAGCCCTAAGGGAATTTACTTCGTTTTTCTTTTGATAAATCATCTACAGACCAAGACCTTTCTTTGGACACCCCTACCATGTTTCTACGCCCAGCCGTTCTCTCAAATTAGTGGAGACAAAGTTTCCAATTAAATATTTAGATTCCCCCATGTTAATCTTATGGGAGAAAATCCAACTTTGATGGAAGATCCTGTAAAAACTAATAAAGATTTCAAAAAACAAAAAAGACTTTGCAAAACTACAGATCAGGGCAATTCTTTTGACACTTTAATCATCAAAATCGGTCCAAAAATGAGGGAGGAGTTCTGTTTACAAAAATTGGCTTAGCGTATTATATATATAGATTTTGATTTTGTGTTACTCAGGTATTATAGTTTCTAGTCTATATATTAATTTGAAACTGTTTTTCTTTGTCATAGCTATTTTGAGAGAACGGCTGGGCGTAGAAACTCGGTAGGGGTGTCTAAAGAAAGGTCTTGGTCTGTAGATAAGCCATCAAAAGAGAAACGTGGTGAATTCCCTAGCGGCTCTGCCCCAGTGGCCTTTAAAGTCCCATCCCATGTTATTCTTATGGAGGAAAACGGGGTTTTTGTCACAGCTAATTTGAGAGAACGGCTGGGTGTAGAAACTTGGTAGGGTTGTCTAAAGAAAGGTATTGGTCTGTAGGTGAGCCCTCAAAAGAGAAACAAGGTAGATTTCCTTGGGACTCTGCCCCAGAGGCCTTTAAAGTTCACTCAGCAATTTTGTTTACATTACGACCATATGGATAATTTTACTCTACTTTAATGAACCAGCTGTTAATATTAAAATTGTATTCAAAGGTCTACTGAAACGGTCAAAATTAAATGTTTACATTATTATTTATGATTTCTGCAGGTTTGCTGCGGCGGGGGTGTTTAGTTTGTGGTTGCAGATTTTCTGAAAACATTAATCAGCCTTAAGGAACCACTAAATTTTTATTACATCATTAACCAATTAATAATGTTAATAAAAAATTCATTATATACCAGAACATGGTTTGAAACTAAAATAAAGTATAGTAAAACCATAAAAACACTACTTAAAAAAACACACATTATAATCAATGGCTCCGAGATGAAACTTAGAGAATTGCTGAGTAAAAGTAATTAAAGTAAAATATCATGTGTTGTATGGATTTTTAGCAAACACATGGTTTACTGACAACAACCACATCCAAAATATTTACTAAAATGGATTGAAAACAAATTTTAACAATTTATAAAACTTTTAGATTAATTACAAACAACAAATTCTTGTTACGATGGATGACAGAACAAATGTTGATAACATCATCGAGAGGCTATTGGAGGTCCGAATCAACACTAGACCCGGCAAGAACGTTCAGATAGCTGAAAATGAGATACGCCTTCTCATTTCAAAATCTCGTGAGATATTTCTAGCTCAGCCGATGCTGCTGGATTTAGACGCACCTTTGAAGATCTGTGGAGACATCCACGGACAATATTACGATCTCTTACGACTGTTTGGAGCTGGAGGATTTCCTCCGAGCAACAACTACTTGTTTCTTGGCGACTATGTTGACAGGGGAAAGCACTCCATCGAAACTATCTGTCTCCTCATGAGCTACAAGATCAAGTATCCCGAAAACTTCTTTCTACTAAGAGGTAATCATGAGTGTGCGAGCATCAACAGGATTTACGGATTCTACGACGAGTGCAAACGAAGATATAACATAAAGTTGTGGAAGGCATTTTGCGACTGCTTCAACTGTCTACCAGTGGCTGCTGTCATAGACGAGAAGATCTTCTGTTGCCATGGAGGACTCAGTCCTAACCTCAACAGTATGGAACAGATCCGACTGATCGGTCGACCCACAGATATCCCTGACCAAGGACTTCTATGTGATTTACTTTGGGCCGATCCCTCTGAAGATGTTGTTGGTTGGGGTGAGAATGATCGTGGGGTCTCTTTTACCTTTGGAAGAGAAATTGTTTCACGATTTTTAATCAAATTTGATTTTGATTTGATTGTTCGTGCTCATCAAGTCGTTGAAGATGGCTATGAGTTTTTTAGCAACAGACAACTTGTGACTATATTCTCTGCGCCCAACTACTGCGGGGAGTTCGACAATGCCGCTGCGTTAATGTCTGTTGACGTTAATTTGATGTGCTCTTTTCAAATTTTAAAACCAACTGAGAGAAGCTCGGGATTTATGAAGTTTCCAAAGGGGTTCATGGCCTCACGAAATCCCGCGATAGTTCAGCATAAACCTAAAAAATAGCACATTTGAAATTAAGTTAATTAATTAAAAAAAACTTACATTATACTTTTTGTCTGAATAACTTAGCATAATATGCACATCTTCTCGTTCTTGATCAGTTATAGCTCCTAATTAAAATGTCCTCCATAACTACAATATCAATTGCAGCTAAGTATATTAAAAATCCTAACCTCTAAGCATTGATACATCACATCTGCTCCATTTTACACCCATTAACATAATATCATTGACTATTGGATACTGAAGTAGACTTCCCATCTATATGGACCAGCTGTAGCCAATTTTTTATTAAAAAAGAATTTAGTTGTGTGAGTCAGTGTGAGCCAGACACAGAATGCCCTAGTAACTAAAATTCCATATTATACCTTATTTTTTGTTGCTGACCTGCTTGTATTGATAGTCGAAGATAATATTTACGGAGATGCAAAAACTTTAAATTAGACGCTCTTACGTTAAACGGCAAACGTTTAGTGTTTGCATAGCATATAATGGGATTTTCACGAAGATGCAAAAACTCTCTATTAAAAATTTTCAAGAGCCCTAAATATTAGTCTGATTTTATATTGCACACCAAATAACACACTGTAATTAAAAGCAAGCACTGTACAAATACTAGCCTATTTATTAGAAATAAAATAACCATATACTATAACCAAATAGTATTTTTGAACTAGAGCAGGGATCATTAAGCTTTGTTCCAGGGAAATAATGTCTGTTAAATTCATACTATTTGTTTTATGCATTTTTTCATGGGTTTGCAATATTTTTTAGGGTCAAAGAGTTTTGCAATTTACAAACAAACAAAAAGTCAGGTATGGGTCATGTTGTAAAATGTATGGAAAACTTCACAATAAGAGAAATGTTTTCTATGAGTTGCCAAATAATAAAGTTAAAAACCCCATGGATATCAGACTAAACCCCATGGATATCAGACTACTTATCAAAACAATCTTTAATTGATAGCACTATCAAAGTGTGACTATAATCGTTTGTTAGCTGGACTTAAGTAATTAGAGAGGCTCTGGTCTTTTTTTCATTGAAATCATAATCTTATTTCAAGAAGGAACCCTCAACGTAAGTTTTGACATCACCAGAGGTAATAGAATATTATATTTTAAATAATAAATCTCTTATCACGTTACTTATTGACAAAATTTGTACGTTTTAATTAAATGTCAAACATCATAAATTTTCTTACTGAGCACCAGGCATTGCATCCAAAGAAAAACTCATGTTCTGCTCCGTCTATTATCTTTTGAGTAATATTTTATCCTGTTTTAAAAATGTGTATGTCCCTAATAACACCAAGAATTAATTATTGTAAGGAACTTGTTTTATTGCATAATGCTATAAATGGTATGATACAAGTTAATATTTTTTATTGTGAAAAATTGTGTTTATGTTATGTACAAATTATGATGATCAATATAATTTTTATATTGATTATATTATTAACTTTAAAAACACAATTTTAGTTTGGTCTTTCTAGAAATTGTTCTAAACAAAAATATAGTAGTTGCACTTCTTTGGATGATAAAATATTTTTTTATATATCAATGGCTTAACTTTTCAATATAAAATTTCCCTTATATAGCTTGGTTGAAGAGAAAGGGAATCTGCTTGCTGGCTGAGTGGATTTAGTGCTCGTTTAGTAATAAGATTACGAGTTCAGTCCTAAAAAGTCAGAGGCTTGGTACTGGTTGAATCTTCAAATTTGACTCGGATTTCCTTGATCAGGCCTCCTTGAGTCAGTAAGCAGCTGTAGTCATTGTTCTTTTAAACTCATTGCTGAATCAGCTTTGCCTTGAAACACACATCTTGGTGTACTTAGGTGTCGCATAACCCTTAGCTAACGTATTGGTCCTGCACTTTTTAACTGCCTCTTTAAAATTGTCTTCAGCTATCCCAAAAGTAAGATAAATCTATAAGGGAATAATCTATGATTATTTAACACCAGGTTTCCTTAACCCCCTTTTAAACTGATGGGTCTGACTGATTACTATTTTTTGTTACACAACTAGGAACGTTGTCCATAAGATGAAGTTTGTTTCAATAACCAAATAAAAATCCAGGTAAGAAGCTAATCTTGTTAGTAAGTTTTTTTGACTTAAGGCAAAATCAATAAACATGAACAGACAAGACAATATCAAAGACAATATTGATAGATCAAGTCTACCAATAATAGATTCAAGTAACATAGTAAAAATGTAGACCAGAGTTTGTTGGATTCCCTTTCCAATAACTTAATTATCTGGCGCTGGTCTAAGTTGATTTGTTCCTAATCTAAGGTAAATCAACAAAACCCACTCCATATATCACTTTTAATAATCAAACCATATACAAACTATTTAACCTCAATTTTATACAATAAAATATTTGTCTACAAAAATAAATATATGTTAAATATTCATAGCCTATACAATAATATCAGGAAATATAAAAGCTAGTATACATGTGCTTGGGTTAGACTTGTCATATAGTAAAAGGAAAATGAACTATAAATGAGATCAAATTGTCAACGATTAAATGATGGATTATTACAAGTTTTTTAATTGCATAAGGCAGTATGGCAGTTTATTAAAAAATATACCAGTGTTAATATTGAAAATCAATGATTTGCTATCACACAATGCATATACAAATTTCTGGAATTTTTTCTAATGACAAGTAGCTTTCAAAGACAATTAGCTCATATCTTGCTATAGTTTCTTTTATAATTTTTGCTCATATCTCGAAGTGATAAATTTAAAATGTATTAATTTGGGGTGTTACACTCAAAGATAAAAAACTTTAAATGTTAGGCCTGGATCTTTCATAAAGTGAACATAAAAGATTTAACAACATTTAGACAAATAAGTAAATAAATCAGCATATTTTTATGAAAAATATAAATTTTTTATGCACCTAACAAAATATTTTTTCTTTTTTTCAATACATATCATAAAACCTTGGTATAACCATGCAAAAATAAAATATCCAAACCAATGATCTCTTAAATGCAAGCTTAATTTATAAAAGAAATGAATTGTAGAATAAAAAAAAATTAACTGTAACCACTTGAAAGAAAGTCATTAGGCCTTACCAATAAGAATCAACTCATAGTAAGGATAGAATTTATAGATTTTAGTCAAATAAATGCGTTGAAAACAATCCTTTCTTTGGGTGAAGATTGTGAAACTAAATATTTACAAAAACAGCCATCAGCTAACTAAAACACATTGAAATAACTGGTCCCCCGTTAAAATGCAAAGCTCCTATTTATCCAATGGTGTCACAAATAAAATCACTGGCAAATACTGAACTGGTATTTCAGCTGGTTATATACATAGCACTTCTATAATCTATGAATTCCTAACACAAATGAAGCCTAATATTGTTGCTTGGTTGTAAACTTGTACAGTATCACAGAACTTGGCGAGTTTAGTTATGAAAACCGGTAAATTTCAAAGTCTTTATTAAACATTGTCCGAGTTTAGTTTAATGAAAACAGTCAAGTCCAAAATCTTAATTATTACACCGAGTTTTGCAATAAAAACGGTAAAGTTACTTAAACACTGTCCGAGTTTAGTTTAATGAAAACGGTAACGTCCAAAGTCTTAGTCACAGTCCGAGTTTAGTTATGAAAACGGTAAAGTTACTTAAACACTGTCCGAGTTTAGTTTAATGAAAACGGTAACGTCCAAAGTCTTAGAGTCCGAGTTTAGTTATGAAAACGGTAAAGTTCAAAGTCTTCGTCACTGTCCGATTCTCTTAACAACAAAGCTGCAATCTCGTCCTCATCTGTGTTTACGTTGTCTCATCTGAGTGTTCGGTAGGCCATACCCTTGAACGGAGCCAGATGTGAAGGAAGCTGCAACATCAAAACATCGTTGGTCAGGTTTGTATAGAATAAATTTGAATTAGATGATTTTATTAGTAGTTTATTTATCAACCTTCATCTATTCAAAGCAGAATTCTTTCTTTCACTGATATATGGTTTGGTTAGGACTTGAGGGCCCATAACATGTCCAAATCAATCCAGAGGCCTTAGAGCAGAATACCTTAGTGTGTTCAGGCAGTGGGCATAATGGTTGCGGATGTGGGGTTACAGGATCCCTAACCAAAGTTTCTAAAAGGAACTAAATGCTATAGCCTACAGGCTATTATTGCAAACACCTGCATTTGGTTATTTTCCAATTTCCATACATTCCATGAGTAAGGACGTTTTGTGTCAAAGTCATTAACAAAATAAAGAATCACAACTAAGTACAGCTTTTTTTTGGTTTGATTTAAAAATAACTCATGCAACAAATATAATCAACATGTTCAATTTAATTTATTATAACATGCTTTTAATTTGGATCTGTTTAACACGTTCGCTACTGCAATAGTACAAAATTTTGCATTCACATGGACCAGCGACGCACATATGCGACGGCCGGTTTCCACCCATAGACTGCCGTCGCATATATGCGACGGCTAGTCACATTAAAATAGACTGCCGTCGCATATTTGCGTCAGGGTTCTAGTGTTATTAAAATGCTTATATCTTTGTAACGGTCTATTTGAAGCCACTGAATTCCCTGCAGTGGTCTACAGAGATGTCTGACGCACTACTGCGTCGCTTGGTCTGTGGATATGATGATTAGTGACGTCATATGATAGTTGGAAAAACTTGCCTTTACTTTTCTGCATCACTGTATGTATGTATGCAGTATGTATGCTGCATTATCCTATGTAGCTTTTATATTTGTTCAGTTATGAAATGTTCTTGAATATTCTGTTTTATTTACTTACTTTCACCTCAAAACAAAAAAAAAAATTAGCGTTTGGTCTATTTCAAGAAAACTATGATAGTTTTCACTTTTGTCTTCGCTGTAGACCGGGCGTCGCAAATATGCGACATTACAAAAGGTTATAAAAAATACAAAAAAATAAGAATAAATTATTTACAAACACGATTGTAGCGTATTAAGATGTAAATGATCACTGTTTTACAGGTTTTCGCCCGTGGTCTGTGTGTACTGTTATCCAAGTGACAGCCGGTCCATGTGTAAGATTCAAATGTATACCTCGGTCTGTGGCAATGACCGCGGCGTCGCATATATGCGACGCTCAGTAGCGAACGTGTTAAGCCATTCATTTATCTGTAATCTCAGCATAAGCAGACCATTTCCCTAACAACTGTTTTGTATTGAATACTAGCTAAACTAAGTCCAACCTCTATTCCAACCATGCTAATGATTTAACACATTGACTGTAGGATACCAAAACCGTTTTCTGAAAATATTTTCATTAAACTGGAGCGGTATTCAGAGTGTGTTATCTTATTTTTATTGTACAATTAGTTTTAGCCCATACAGGTTGAAGTTTTATTTAAATTACATTTATCACAGTCAATATATTAGTCCATTAAGCCTTGTTTTCTAATTCCTTAATAATTAAAAATAAAATGAGTGGTAATTCCTCCAGCAGTGGCTTGATTTTGTTAATTGAACTTCGAGCGACTTTCAGCAAACAACGGACGATAGCGGACGACACTTTCCCCAAAGTAAAATGACCGAACATTACCTGACATAGAATTTTGCGCAGAACACCTCAAATGCAAACGCTCACAATATTGCACAAACAGAATGTTACTGTATGATCCACCTTGTTGTCATGACGATTGAAACTTCCATAAGACTTCCAACACTCAACAAAGTTTTATCAGTTAAATTTTCTATTTTCTTACAGTTAAACAATAGATTTGAATATTATTAGTGTGAATAGCTTTAATATTAAAAACTTAACTTTTATCAGTTATTTACAAATTATAAAACTATCTTTTAACTTTTAAACAATTTTTCTTTCATAGTAAAAATAAACTAGCTCTGTCCATTAGGCCTAAATTACAAAAAGTGTTATCGACTTGAAAACCATCAATGAAAACTGATTGAGCAGGAAAAAGTAATGAAATATGAGGTGAAAAAATTATCAACACTCTTTAGAAAATTAATGGTTAGTTGTTATTACTGTAATTGAATCTCCATTCAGAGGATGTCCGGGTACTTGTACTAAAAGCTAGGTTATGCTTTTAGCATATATCTTGGTTATACTGCTATACTGCTATTTAAATTGTAAATAAAATAAAAACATTTGTCCAACTCAAAAATTTAAAAGTTTTAAAAATTTATTATATGTATTTTATAGAAGTTTTCTAATTATTTATATGATTTACCTAAACATTAAAGCAAAACATTCACAGCAATTTTGGCAATCATCATTTTATAGTTATAAAATATAACAAGATATAATAACCGTATAACTTATATAATAAGTTATAATAACCGTTGAAAATATACTGTTCAGCTTTAAGTAACAATTGCAAATGGAAAGAATAATTTGCAACAAAGAGATTTAAAGGGAGGGTAGAGGCAACACTTTTAGAAACCAAAATTATGTTTATCACAGGAAAATCTCTTATTACCAACTTCCAGAAAAATATACCTTTTAAAACTTATTATTGAACCATTAGGCCTACTCTGTGTAGTTTTAAAATTAAGGGTGTGCAAATACAAGCACATCAAGTACCGGTAACTGTAATTAACCCTGTAGCACAAGTTGAGAAGTTCTGTCAGGTCAGAAAATTTGGATAAGAAGAATCCTGACTAAAAATAAATACAAAATAAAACACCTTTAGCTTACGATAAGAAAGAATGTTGGCCAACGTACAATAACTTTCCTTAAAAAGAGAGGGAACCTTTATTTGCAATGAAGTTATGTTGTACTTTAGTCAATTCAATTCTTACATAAACTAATTAATTTAAGCTAGCTGCCAATGTAAGCAAACATAAAATATTAATAAAACAATTGGAAAAAAAATTTACCAAAAATTACATGCAGTTTACAGTTATTGAATGAGCTTTTACGGTGTTATTCATAAATTTTCCAAATGGCCAATTAAAGTTACAGGAATGAGTTAAGTTAGCTTAACTGGAAGTAAAAAAAACATGAATGAATGGGTTTATTTTATTTATACACCCGCTTTAGTGTATAATCAGCCAGTTCGCTTTGTCAAAACTGTGTGGTCATATGATGTTCCTGTATGTGGTAAGCTATGGTTAGCGCTGCCAGACTTACGTTGGCTCCGATGCGACTGAGGTAGCGGTTGCGAATCTGGAAGTCTGATTGCGTAGTAAGAAGATCCTGTGAGGTGTCCGAGGCGTTTGCAGACAACAGCTTCTCTCTCTCAGCCAACTCTGCAGCCCTGCGACAACAAACAAGAGACGTCTTAGAGACAATATTTTATTTAAAATAGTTAAAATACCACTAGTTAATCCTTGATTGCTGTAATTGCAAGTTGCGGATCTTTAGTTGACAATCATCAGGCCTCCAACTGGCAACTAGTTTCAGTTCTTAGGTTGAACCATATTCAGATCAACAGGTAGTAGGAAAAACCAATAACTTCATTTGAAGGTCGTAAACTAGCTTAAGTTGGATAAAAACGGACAACCTATAAATATTACATCATACACACAAAAAATACATAACAAAGGTAAAGAACAAAAAAAATTTAAATAAGTAACCTAGCTGGGCTGAAAAGACAGATTAGACTGAACAACCAAAAAGTAATACTTATCCTGTAAACAATTACTAATTTACTAAAACATTGATATATTTCATATATACTAAAAATATTACAGTAGACTCCCTCTTATCCGGACACCTTTTTAACCGGACATCGGTTTAACCGGACTACACTCGACGAAAATGACATCTCTTTAACCGGACAATTTTTATCAGCACATTGGTTTAACCGGACTAGATCGTCAGGAAATGGCCGGTACTGAAACGACTGTTCTCGTGGGAAAGATTTGAGAACAGTAATCACATGTCTAAATACAATGCTCTCCTAAATTTAAGTCGAATATCACCTTAAACGGTCCGTTTTAATGAGTTTTTGGGGACGTCGGCTTAACCGGAAAACCCGTTATCCGGACTGGCCTCGGTCCCTAGGAGTTCGGATAAGAGGGAGTCTACTGTATATTCAAAAGATCCTTAGGATTTTCTGTAGTTTTATTTAAATACAAGTTGTGAGTTAATCAATGTTTTTGGAGACTATGGAAACTAAATAACATATACCAAAAGGTTTGACTCATTTCCTGGATCAAACAAATACAGCAAGAAAAATCTGAATAAAGCCTTTATGGAAAATAATATTTATCTGGGAAAATATGGACTGGGACTTCAAGGCAAACCAAATCACCAGAAAAACTCGAAGAAACTTTAAAGGAAAACAACATTTATCAGAGAAAATCTAGAATAATCTTAAAAAGAAAAAAAAATTATTAAGTCAAATGTGAATTCAACCTTTGGGTCAAATTAAAATTACCAGGAAAAATCATGCCTAAATATTTAAGACTTCATTAAAATACATATGGACTAGCTATTAGTTTAACAAAAATCATTAGATATAATTCAGACTCAAACCTTTAGATCCAAATAAACTTATTACGAAAAATCTCTACAGGACCTTTGGGCACACTAAATTCATCAAAAAAATTCTAAATAAAGGCAAAAAAATCACTAGGGGAATTTTGGAATTGATCTTTAAGGCAATCATTAGGGGAAAACCGATCCGAACCTCTAAGGCAAGCCAAATTAAAATTTCAGCATATCTTTGTTTTGTTATACAACACAATCTTCTTATGGGCCATTGAGAAGAAACGTTAGCTTTACTGTACATTGAATAAAATAATATGTTGTCTTTAAAATTAAATAATACACAAAGAACTTTTGCTTGAAAGAAGAGAGAACACATAACTGTTATCAGTGCAATACTTTGAACTGATGTTAATAAAGAAGTTAATCTGATTGAAATGGCGTAAGCCATTAGTGAATTCAAATTAACAGTTTCTCTAGCAGTTAAGTACACCCCTGACGCTTAATATACTTAAAAACCAAAAGTCAAATTACAAGAGAAAAATGTAAACCAAACTTTTAAGTTTCAAACAAGTTTTGTTGTTATACAGAAAAGTAACAAAACTTGTTTATAAATAACTCCTTGTCTGACATTACATTTATTAGAACAGAACGATGTGTCCAAGCGACCATAATCAAAATATTAACAAACCCATATCAGCTGTTTGAAGTTCAACATAGACAGTTAATCAGTTAAATATTCCCCCACTTGGGATAAAACCGCTACTTTGGTAAGTGACCTTTTTAATGTTCCATATGAAGTGGTGACGTCAACTATTCGGACAAGTGCATCTTTTCCTGGGCATACCTCTGATATTCGTCCAAGAGCCCTTGCAGATTCAAAATAGACACCCTTCAGTTTAGATAACCTAGGTTTTCCGATTCTGTATTTACATTTTACATTTAAAATGTGCAATAACATTGGTTTTACAAACCAAGGTTGACATCCCGTCTGTATAGACTTGCTGCAGCAAATTTTACAATCAAATAGAACAGAGTTGAATGATGCATTTAAACAATAGGCTACTTTAAAAAATCCAACTTTCTCTCTAGATGTTGATACTTTGATGATTGATGTGACAAATTCTTTCGAATAGACTTATTGTACTCTCAGTTTGGCTTGGTTTGCAAGTCAGTGTATACAACAGAAATAAGTTGTTGACTGGAACACAACATCATTTTAACTATATTCATTTTTCATATAAAACTGGCTACAATTCTAAAACAAGAATGGTATGTCTACTACTCTTCAAAGTGAAAGATTATGCTTCGTTGTTAAGTTTACTACCATAGTTTTTTTAATGACATAAAAAATACCCTAAAAACCATTTGAAAAAATAAAATCCAAAGAGACAGGTTGAAAGAAGGTAGACACTACTGTAAACATTTAATAATTATTTAAGTTAAAAACTATTCCTGGCTAAAACTTACTGTCGTAATCTGTCCATCTCCTCTCGCTGAGTGGTGGACATGTTGAGTATACCCGAATGCTTTGCGTCGTACAACCAAATCACTATACCAGTCACCAGGGCAACTGAAACAATGCAACATTGCTTCTATACCAACCATATGAAGGGAAGATTATTGCATACCAGAAAATAGATACTTTCAAGACAGTCAATTACAACAGTGTCAATTTAAAAGTTAATTTCATAAATTTGGTTTTACAAGAACAAGAAACGAATCAACTCTAGTTAACCTAACAGATATTCTCTTACCTATGTTACGACAAATAGCGAAGTCCAATTGAAAGAGCAACAATAACCAGAATTGGCCACATGAACATACTGAGCAAGACAATTCCACTGTCCACTTCACCTTGAAATAGAATCAGCAAGACTAACACTAAGAGTGTAGGGATTCTTGCTTACACAAGCTTAACACAGGCGACCTACTAAATTTTGCTGTCTGTAAGCAATCAAACATGTTTGTTGTTTATTCAAAAAAACAATTATTCAGCTGTAAAACTGAAACTGTTTTCTTCCAGCTTCCTCAGAATGTCAATTATGAGAAAGAATCATTGCTGCAGTGTAGAAGATTTTCAACTTTTTTAATAAACTACCTATTTATTTATAGAAATAGAAAATAAATGTAAAAAAATGTCCATACAATAATTCTTACATTGGCACACCTTCATTTTTGGAAATGAAAGGTATCCTATACAAAAACTATAAAATTAGGTTTGTGATTCAATTGTTCAACTTAATATCTAAAGGTATAATTTGATCCATATCAAAATTGATCCAAAACCAAAAAAGCCCAACTTAGTAAAAAATATTGTGTTTAAAAATAGGGAAGTACAGTAAAAACTAGTTTTTAGGGGTTTTTACTTTGCCTGACAATAAACTGTCATTCCACGATTTTAAAGGATTGCTTTACACCGTTTACCGTAATTTTCAAAACACAAACTATTTTGAAATCAGCAACAGGTGATGTTCTCACCTGGAGGTTTTTTGTTAACTGTTATCTAATGATCTATCAGACAGTTTAAACCAGAAAATAACACTTACCGGCTAACCAGGCCAGGAAGAAGAGCTCTAGCATGAAATATCCTCCGCTATCTACTATAATGCCTGTCACCAACGTGATGACTCCCAGGCCAAGGTTCTGAATGGCTTGAGCACTGCAACACCAGACAAAGACTATTAACTAGAGACAATGTTTATCTCTACTGTAATGCTTTACCAGTTGGTATCATTAGGACGCATAGAGATTTTCATCATCAACTGCATCGTCAGCTGTAGATTGCTAACAAACATCACAGCCAAGCCAAACGGCGTAACATCTGGGAGCAATATGAAACTGACAACACTGTTGACAACAAAAATTCACTATGATTTATTGTAAGTTGTGGCGATGTTGAGCAGGTAGACTGGAAGTGTTGCTACCAGCTTGTACTGAGCTATGAAAGGTTGTGGTTGTAGGTGTGTATTTGATCTGGGATTGATGTGGTAGGATGACGAGCATTAGGCCAAAAGTAGGAGCTGGAACACTAGGTCTGCCTTGAGTGTTGAAAAAGTTAACATTGAAGTTTGTTTTCTCTCAATCGTACATTACATGTGTGGGTCCTTGCCCAAATAAACCAAAGTCAGAATCATTGGACGATAGTGCAAAAATAATTGTATACGTTACTAAATCACACATTATGTGGGCAGTATGGTTTTGCAATTCAAAATGTCCTATAAATCGTCTATAAATAAATATACAACTAATTTATAGCTACAATTATTAGTTTGTAGCAACTACAACCGTGTTTTAATTTTAAATTACTCGCGCACCCAAAAATGGTGGAGTCATCTCCAAAACGACCATAATGCTAGCAAATTAACTATTACAATATACGTAATATATTTAATTAATTGGTTTCTAGTTTCTATTACAGTGGAGTCCCGATAATCCGAACTTCGGTAATCCGAAAGTCCGCTTAATCCGAAACCAAAAAAAAATATATTTTTTATATTTTTTTATAAAAAAAATTAAAATTTTGAAATTTTTTTTTTTTTTTTTGAAATTTTTTTGAAATTTTTTGAATTTTGTTTGAAGTTTTGTTTTTTATTAAACTTTTAATACAGTTAGCTGTACCTCGTCAAAGTATTCTGTAGCGGCCGGGCGAGATAGACCTTTTTGTGGAGTATTTTAGTAAATATTTCACCATTTTTGTTATTAACATTTTTTATTTTCGTCCGCCAAATCACAAATGGATTTTATTACTGTAAGTGATAATGCTGCAGCCAGTAGGTCTAGCCTTATGTAATGTGAAAAACAATCCCGGGCTCGTGCCTGCGTCCTTAAGATAAAAAAAAATTTAAAAAATTAAAAAAAAACGTTTAATCCGAAATATTCGGTAATCCGAAATGGGCCCGGTCCCAACCATTTCGGACTAACGGGACTCTACTGTATATTAACTTTGTGATAATGTATAGGGAATGTACTGCCCCATGGACTGGCCTAGCAGGGTGTCCACCAGGCCAACCAGAAAAAATTCATAAGTAATTCATGAAAAAAAAAAAAATCCATGGTCGTACTTTTCATACTAAAATTTCCAACGTATTTTGCGCCAACTCCCGCAATGCTGTTTTAGCGCTCTAACACAGCTCGCTATTTTAGTTAGGTATCGGAAAGAGCATTCTCAGTTAAGGGGGGAAAAAATATGATTGCTGTAGTATTGCCTGACACAAGTATTCAATTTTTATATATATCTGATTAAATAATCCAAAAATTAAAAACTAATCCTTAAACCTGCAATTTATTACTAACTTCCTAAAAATAGTGATATGTCGATACCAAAATCTCCGAATCTCTGTATAGACAACTGAAAAATAGATTCTTAATACTAATAATTTCTATTTAACCAAATTTTCTTAAGGATTATTACTTTAACCCCTGGCTTTATGTACTTTCATATTGTATAATTTTGGAGTAATGGGTTGTTTTCCAAGTGGCCTAGAGAAATAATAATGAAGAAATTACAAAAATTGCTTAAATAAATACCACGTTAAAGGTAAATGAAGATATTACAAAAAATATAAAAATCTTTCTAGAAAAGTGCCTTTTTGAAATTTTTGGTCATGCCAAACTCAAGGTTATATTGTAATCATCTAACACAGTCGTAGAGACACCATCATCGTTTTCTGCGATGACTGAAAAATCCTGAATATTTCACTCAATAACAGAAACATCACCACTGTCTTCCGTGGTCGTAAAAACATCCTGATATTGTTCAGTGGTAACGGAAACATTATAATTGTCTCCCGCGATCACAGTAACGTTATCATAATCGTCCTCGATCGTAGCTTAATTCAAATAAGTTCCCGCAGTCATCATTCCAAGCAATATTTTTGGACATCATCGTCGTCTCCCGCGGTCACAAAAACGTCATCGTCGCCTCCCGCGGTCACGGAAACGTCGTCGTCCGCATGCGCGATCGCGGCAAAATCACAAACATATCCCGCGGCAGTTGGACATCATCATCGTTTCTTGCGGTCACGGAAACGTCATCGTCGTCTCCCGAAGTCACGAAAACGTCACCGTCGTTCTACGCGGTCACGAAAACGTCATTGTCATCTCCCGCGGGCACGGAAATGTCATCGTTGTCTCCCGCGGTCACGAAAACGTCATCGTTGTCTCCCGCGGTCACGGAAACGTCGTCATCGTCCCCCGCGGTTATGGAAACGTCATCGTCATCTCCCGCGGTAACAGGAACACCATCATCGTCTCCCGCGGTCCAGAAACGTCATCGTCGTTTCCCGCAGTCGCGGCAAAAAATTCCCGGTTAAATACAAAATTCACGCATAATTCCCGGTTTCCCCGGATTTCCCGGTCGGTGGACACCCTGCCTAGGTACAGATATCCTCCTTTATCAGACAGCACACAGATAATCGCTAGTAATAGAAAGGTCTGTTGGTGGTTCCAGCCAGCACCTTGCAACATCCACAAAGAGAATCACATGTTTGTGGAGGAGGTGGACCTAGAGGATTGAGACATCAAAACGTAACTAATAAAATTTGAATTCAATTTTTTGTATTTTTCATTTTGTTGCCGAAATGAAGACTAGAAGTGTAAGAATGGCGAACGGCCCTTTTTTTTTAGCCTAGCCTTAGAGATTGATTAAGCAATAAATAGTAAATTAAAATAGGCCTAGTAAAGAGTAAATTGAACAGAGCTTTAATTATTGCTATCAGAGTATGCAACAGCATTGTGACTCATGAAAAAGGAAAACATGACACAGTAACAAAACCAGAATTTGTCAGGTTTCACAAAAAAGACAATTGCTTAGAAATTACAAAAAAAGTGACTTACTTACAACTACACATTATTCCAAACTGTCAAATTAATAACAAAGGAAATCTAATCTTTCTAAGATAAGAGTTTCAAGAATACTCACACTCCGTAGGCAGTTCCCAGCTGGTACTGTGGTATGATGTATGCTACTAAAGGCCACAGACTACCAGCCAACATGGAGTACGCAAGTCCTATAATGCCCTGGAAATGATATAGCTAGATATTATCTGTCAAACTTACATTGATATTATAGTATTAAATAAAATATGCATAGATCTAGGCCTATTTAAATATTTTTGTTAGTACGAGTAATTATTTATGCCGAATTGCCGAACATGCCGTAAGTATTCTGATCATGTTTGGCAGGGATTTGGAGGTCGAACGAACCAAACTCCCACTTACAATTAGCTATCTAAGAAAAACTTGACAAATACAGTTGAAAGCTATTATACCTTACATGTGCTGTAACCTGGGAGTCATAATTTAAAACTACTTGGATTTTGGTTGACCAATGTTAGTAAGATAGACTGTTAGGTTTAATCAATGGCCAAACGTTGTTAAATCAATGACATCTCCTATCTAGAGACAAAACCTTAGCTCAAAGGTTCAAATTTGTCTCGGCCAGTTTTGGTATAGGCACAGAAAACGTACTACTATACCCAGAATGCCAACCGCATGGTAAAAAGCATTAAGCGGTTTGAGAGAGCTTTGCCTGTCAATCCGTAGGCAGCGCCACCAGCGTTGCTATGCTATTGCATGGCAACGCTGGTGGCACTGCCTACGGATTGACAGGCAAAGCTCTCTCAAACCGCTTAATGCTTTTTACCATGCGGTTGGCATTCTGGGTTGTAGTAGTACGTTTTCTGTGGTATAGGCTACAAGCTACAACTTATGAGGAGTTTACCTCTCTGTTGACAGAGCCTGAACTAAGATAAAATAAATGCGAGCAGCTCGGTTAAAAATTGAAGAATTCCAGTATCCACTATCCAGTTTGAAATTAGTATGTGATTACCATAAATTAAGGTACAAAAATACTAGCCAAAGGGGAAAATATATCAACGTGGAAAATCACAACATATAAACCGTTGTTACCCTCAGGAAGTAAAATATGTGAATAAACTAAAATTTTATCTAGATATTTTTAATTTAACCTATTTGAAAGTTACAGGTTTATTAGGATTTTTGAAATTTTGGGGATGAAATTACAATTATTGTTTCCTTAACTAGGCTATAACATAAAATATATAATTGAGTTTCACTCCTAAGTTTGTACAAACAATTGTAAAATTACTACTTTAAAGTATGGTTTAAGTTCTACATTATTTTTCAGAACCACTAAACAACCGTACACTTTTAATTTTTTAATTTTAGATTTTTAATTTTTAATACCGGTACATAATTTTAAAGAACTGTTAATTTTTTGACAAAACATCCTTAAATTACTGGAATTATTGTTAACAAAACAGTTCAAAACTTTTCCCAAAACAGCTTGTCGTGCAATCTACTCACCATAACTATATACGGGTTGACAAACGTGAACGCCAGCATCCCGTGAGCCAGTATGGTACAGAAAATAGAGAGTGAGACCCAGAACACATTGCGGCCCGTTTTGTCCACAATGTAGCCGGAGACTGGGGAGAACGCAGCTGAGGTGATGTAGAGGATGCTGTTGGCATGACTGGCATCATCCTCAGTCATGTCGTACTTGCGCTCGAAAAACACACTGCAAAACCAGACAACATTTACAACTCTAAGATTGTATTATATTATTATTTTTTTATTATTTATGCTAATACTTCTACTAAGAGTAAATAATTTTTCTGTGACTGATTTGCTAAACATTTTTAAAGCTAAGCTATCTAATTAGGTTTTTTTTATCAAAGGACAAATTTTCTAATTTATTATTACTACTGTACTAACTATGATGTAGATTCGACTGGGTGTATTTTAGCCCAAATATGAATATAAAATGAGTGTAGAATGGAGTGAGATGATTTGTGTAGCTTTGTTACTGTCTGTACCCTTAGGAGTTCAGGCAAGCCCCTGAACATATGCATGTCACCTGGGATTCGATTCAGGGACACTTCCCAATTTAAAACCCGATAATCAAGAACAGCTGGGCTGATTACTACCCAAGGGTAACTGGTTATCAACGGCACTGTTTTTTTCTGGATTTATAACCTATAAAAAAGATCATGTAAAGCTGTTAGTCTGGCCTTCCTTAAATTGTAGGCTAATTAGTAATCCAAAACCACACATTTTCTTATTTGAAGGGGAAACACAGAGCACCTAGAATAGGCTATTTAATATATTCTAGAACATATCCCAGTCTATTACCAAATTTAGGCCTGAGTATAAAAAATTAACATCAACAAACCAATGATATTTGCTTTTTAACAAACAATTGTTTGAATACAAAACTTTCACACAAAATACAATTTCAGGAATCATAAAACAATCCAGTAGTAACAAAGCAACAACAGGCCTCTTTTAAACGGAACAAGCATGCTGGTAGGGAGAACACAATGTTATTGTCAGCCAATTGATTTGAAAATAAAATAACTGATGTGGGTACACTAGGTTGACAGGAGCTAATCAGTGGTAAATAGTAAATACTACTTTCTGGGAAGTTTTGCTCATGTTTTGCAATGAAAATGTTTTTCTTCAGAAGCTACTGCAGAAAACCAGAGTATAGTATTGTCTCTATGGATCAAACATATGGTAGTTTCTATAACCAATTAGTCTCTGTGATAGGCCCATCTATTGTTAATTAAACAGACATGTATTATTTTGAGCCATCTTTATGAAATTGTATTATAAGAGAGCATTGGGGAAACATTAAAAATATAAACATTGCAGTTGTTGATAACAATTGATAGCCTATTTAAATCCCAAAGCACCACCTCAAATCTTCAAACACCTGTGTGAATCCCAAGTCGAAGCAAAATTAAAAAGGTCAATGGAGTTCAATGGTTTTGCATAGCTCTAGCCCTAAACCTAGGGGGAGGTAGCTGGTCTAGTGGTAGAGCGTGGGACTTTGGTCCCTGAGGTCCTTGGTTCAAATCCCACCAAATCACAATGGATTTTATCTAAGTGATAATGCCGCAACCCCTAGGTCTTGCCTGAAGTCATGTGAAAAACCATTTTGGGTTCGTGCCAAGCGTACTGACAAAAAAGTCCTAAACCTATAAAATAGTATTATCAAAATTTAACTTACGTTCCAAGAGCAATGAGTGGGAATATCGCCACGTAGTACGCTACACAGATGACTGTGATCAGCCAGAACGTGAGGTTGAAGTCCTTCACATCAGTTATCCTGACCACATCAGTACTGGCATTGTCTCTGGCACTCTCCTCTCGTCTGTTCCTTAACATGCCGAGTATCACAGCTCCAAGCAACGACATCACACAGGTAGCTGCAGCTGAAATCAGAACAGGTGTTCATAAAGATGAGTCAATCAGATTGTTTTTGTTATTGCATAGTTTAAGTCCAAATGCATAAATTCTATAGTATTCTTGAAACAATAGTTTGAACAAGACTTTTAACACATTCCCTGCGGGTGGGTCAGTATTGACCCACGGTACTAACTCACACTGCAGTGCATCAATCTGTTGCTTAGTGCGAGCCTAGCGTCGGTCGAAGGTGGACCTATACCACGTTAGCGTGACTTGCTTTGTTCACCGTTGAGTTGGTTCCCGCGTCTTGCTCCCGCCGTGGCGGCTGGGTTGGTACTGACCCACGTTACTGTGAACACCCCTTGCTTTGCTACTTTTGTGTGCTTTAAACTTTTAAACTATTTTATTTAAATAATATTAACATTTTAAATCTTTTATATTTCTCATTTTTGTTTAATATTTAAATTTTTTATACTACGGTTCTTGATGGGTCAGCACTAACCCATGTATAGACGTCACATTATGAAGTCATAATCAATTCCGGAATCAATTGATATACTATTTTATGTTGGTTATTTTATGATATTGACTACATATATCTTTAGAACATATATTTTTAGTGACTTATATAATGTATTCAGTGACATTTCCATTTTTTTCTGACTCTGGCTCCTGATGGGTCAGTACTGACCCATTATTATGACGTCACTTTTTGACATCATATTCACTTCCGATCGTATTATATAATATTGTATTTCAATAAAGACACAAAAAGGAATGTTATACAACAATAAAGTTTTTTAGAAATACGATTCAATTTTATAATTTCCTTTAACAGTGAACGTGTTAAGGAATTAAATGAAAGTAGTTTGGTCCAGAATTATATCATCAATGATGACTGATGTTATCTAATCTATCGTGTGGATACAAACTAATAATACTCGTGTCATCAGATCCTATATTTCCTTAGATTATAGTGCTATATAAAACACCTGCTCCTGAAAACTTTACCTTAATAACTAAGAATTTTCTATTTTATTTTATTTCATTCTGTGCCACTTACAAAAAAAGAGTAAAATAGATTGAATACACTTTAATGCACTGTAATTAAAAAATACAAAAAAAATAATAGGTCTAGTTAAAAATTACAAGTGGAACAATATTTTATTCAAGTTGAGCCGAGCCTAGGCCTAAAATCTCGTCTTCAAGCACTAAATATATATTGATAATAGTTTACTGATAATAGTATGGTAAACTTGTATATCATACCTAACAAAAACTAAAACGTTTAAAAATACACTATCAGATGTTGCAAGCACAGAGAGAACATAGTTCTAACGAAGTTGACACAACATAATGATTAACATAGTAAAGTATAGCATGGATTTAGATTTTGAATTGTTTGAAAGCAGAAATTGTAGTGTACCAATCGTTTGGTACCTATGGTGAGAACCTCTGTGTGACAATTCTTGCTGACCTTCGTCATGAAAGTACTTACCTAGAAACAAGGTGATGCCCAGGCACTGGTATCCATGGAAGTACTGTTGTACAGCTTCGTACATGTACTTCAACACCCACAGGTTCACTGTGCTGCCGACCCGAGCAAAACTGAGCTGCAGGCCAAACACTGTGTTGAGCTCCTTGCCCATGAACCAGACAACGGCGTAGTTGTTCTGTGCCACGGCCAACGACTCTCCTCCAATACTGTAACAGTTAATGTTGAGTTAGAACTGGGAAGTGGCTGGTCCTGGATGTTTATGTTCAAATCAATTAACATAACCAAGGGCTTTTGGTTACATGATAATGCCATGACCCAGAGGTTCAGACGACCACTGAAGTAGAAAACAAATAGTGATAGTTGTGACTCTCTGCATTGTATACAATCTAGTACGCTGGTCTCAATATATTGATCATAAAAACACATGTAACATATTAGTTTTAATTAATTATACATCTTGTACATCTTGCAAGGAAAAAATCTGTAACAATTTTAATGTTCTAAATGTTTAAAGTGTGCTTAAGATTAAGATTATGTTGACTGAAAAAAATTAAACAAATCAAATTTTAATGAGTCTGAATTATTTTAGATGTAAAAAGTCTGATACAAATTCAAACACATGTATCCACACAGAAGAACAGTGATGCAATCTATTTTTAACATGATTGAGGCTGTTTTCACAAAATAAGGTTCTCTCCTTTAAAAATGCATCAATACAATCATGGTTTACAAAATTGCATGAACCGAGTGGGGTTGTTGTAGTAAAACCCCAATGACTAAGAGCAGTTGGATAAATCAACAAAAAGCATGTGGCTGGTTTGGATATGTTATCTGGCAATTAGTTGACACAATATCATCTTTATCAACAAAGACCGACTAGCTGGTTGAGCAAAATACTATAACTGACATGATGTTAAAAGCTTATAAATAGGCTAACTTTATATGGTAAAAATCAGATATGGTAAATGCCCTCTAGAGTAGCCTAAATGATATTAAAAATATAACATACGGTACTAAAAAAATCATGGAATTATCCTATTATGGAATTATTATACTTAGTGGAATTTAAAATCTTGATTAGTTTTTAGGCAGATTTTTAGGGATGAAAGTGATTGTTAATGACACCTTTTGCAGGATTTTGCATAGTTTATGCAGTAAAACTTTCTTGAATTTGCTACAATCTAGGAAGATTCTGGAATCAATAAAAAATTCAAAGACACCTAAAACATATTACGGATTGAAATCTGCCAACCCATAATTTTCAATGTTTAACAGAAAAATGGAAAGCCTATTCAAGGTTTTTTTACAGTCTACAAAATTCACGGCTTATTCACCCTTTTAAGGTTCTCAGGCCTAATTGAGATGGATACCCCAATGTGCAGGTCTATTTTGTGTACATTACATGAGGAAGTGCAAAATCTGACGAATAATCGCCTATTGATTTAAAATATATTATAGACTATTCTATTTTCTATCAAGTCCTAAAGTAAAAACTGATTTTATGAAACATACCCAAATATAAATCTACCGACTAGCATAAGGGCGAACGAGTTTGCGTAGGCACCATAAGCGAACACAAGCTGTCCAATAACAACAATGAAAGCGTAGAGTACCGTTCCCAATCTTACGCCAAACACTCTGAAATCAACAAACAATACCAAGTCAGCCAAGATGAATAAACATTGTTTTTCTGGTGACGTACAATAAGTTAGTAGGCTACAGTGTGGTGTGTAAATTTGTGTACAAACATATTAATTATTCATATATGACCTCCAGCAGTTTTAGCATTTACAACTTTTATTTGCATATTAAATGCAATTATATTTCATTGGAAAATTCTTTACAAAAAATCAGCCCATCTCACTTCAAAAATTAAGTGATGTTTGTGTTTTAAACAAAAAAATGAACATTTCAGCAGGGCCAATTTACCGGTTAGGCACAGTAGGCACGTGCCTAGGGAGTGAGGCAATTGGCTTTTTTGAGGGGAAAGTAAATAAAAGAAACGTCTTATAACACTTAAAACATATATTTACGCTTATACTGTTACTCACAAGACGGTAAATATACAAAAACGATGTGAAGTGGTGATCGATTTCGATTGGACACTCCAATCATCATCAGACCCAATAGGTGAATGTATCATTCATTCGCCTATTGGGTCTGATGATGATTGGAGTGTCCAATCGAAATCGATCACCACTTACCATCGTTTTTGTATATTTACCGTCTTGTGAGTAACAGTATAAGCGTAAAATATATGTTTTAAGTGTTATAAGACGTTTCTTTTATTTACTTTCCGTAAATTTAATAACACGTACAATGCTGATCAAGAAGTTATTTTTTGAGGGGCACCAAAAAATTGGAAAATGAAAAATGTAATTACCGTAAATGAGGCAAAGTTATCTTTTCCCGCGGTTGTGTGGACATTATTTTTTGCTGCGGTCATGTGGACATTAGTCGTCTTCCGCAGTCGTGTAGATATCATCATCAAAACAAACTCACACATAATTCATATAAGATTTCCCGGATCGTAAACACACTATAATATATATTGCAAAGGGGCGCAACTATTAGTTGTGCCTAGGGCCTGCATTTAAGTTATACAGGGTACGGGGTACAGGGTGGCTCTACGTTATGTTAAATCTTAAATTTTGAAGGAATTTTGCACCATACTTTTTTTGTTTGAGGATACGGTACATCAAGAAAAAATATTATGAAAAACTATCCAAATTTTAAGAACATAATTATGAGAAATTAACTTTCCAAAGTGATATTTTTAGGATCCCGTCAAACAGTTTGATCTACAATGGTCAATTATTTTCTGGAGAACATAACAAGGATAGCCTATAGATCCCTTAAAGTGAGATTCAAGATGATAATAATTTAGAACAATTAGAGCAGCATATAGGCCTAAGCCAATAGACCTATTTAGTGGATAAATCTGTGGCTGTAGGCTAGCTGTTATTATTTAATTGAGTTTTATTTTTAAAAAAGTTTTGCAATTATTGTTAACTTATTATTTACTTCGTTGTTTACTTTTTTTCCTTACTGGTGTTGTACCGGTACCGTACTTGTTATGACTGTAATAAACCTTCTAAAATGTAAATTATGTAGGCCTATTATTCTTAATCATTATACAACACCAACGACCACAAGCCTAACTACTGGTAAAAATAAAACCTCTAGGTACTTAATCAAGACTTTAGAAGGCTCAGAGTTTCTTTTAAAATGTAAAGGTCCATTCACACATATCAGTCCAGTCACAGTTCCATTTACAGTAGTCAAAGTTCAGTCTCAGTTGCATCCGCAATTCCTTAGTCAAACTATCAGCAATTTGGTTTCAGTCAGTCTTCTCTTCCTTTAAATACAGTGTTGTAACAGTACTCGGACCTAGTTGTACCTTAGACCACTGATTTTAAAGTAGAGGAAATAAATGTAGAAACACATTTAAATGTCATAAGATTAAATAATTGGTTTTTATTTGATAAAATATAAAAAAAAAACTGACCCTTATAATACATATTTTAATCATATTTTATAAGAAATTCACTCAAGTTCACTTATAGCCTAGTTAAGGCCTACGTCAAATATTCGTCTAACTGTCTTGGGGGCTCTGTCCTGTTCGTTTAGCAAATTAAATTACAAATGCCTATAATAAACCTTTTTGACAGAATTTTTAAAGTCTGCTTTTAGTAGCCTAAGCTACTATGGTCCATGGTACAACCTATGAACTAGGTCCAAGGTACACCTGGCCATTTTGTAAAAACTTGGTTCTAGACTATACTAGGTTAGGATAAACATGGTGAATCATATGAAACTGTAGCTGAGTTGTTGGTTTATAGCACCAAATTGCAAGCTAAGATTAACAATCGTTAAATCTAACATACCGGTAATAAAAGAAAATTAAAAGTCGCATAAATTACTTTTACCTTAGGCCTATAAGGTTTAATAAAAACTTAAAATAATTTAATAAAAACTTGTTACAGTTTTCCTGTCAACAGGACAGATACAATTCCAACTTGAACACATCAGGATAGACCTCTGGTAGCTAAAGCATTAACTAACGGTACAAGTTCTCCCTTTACTTAACAGATAGAGATAGGTAGTGCTAAAATGAGTATAGGTCCGAGGTACATATAGGTCCAAGGTACAACACCTTCCCCTACTTAACACGTTCGCAGCGGCATGGGAGAGATCGCTCCCATACTGAACCCTAATGGCATCCTGGTGGGTGCGATCGCTCCCAAGCTGCAACGTAGTACCTACGAAATGATTTTTCTTTGAGCCAGGATTAGAGCTAGAAACTTGAAACCTCGCACAGCACTGCTCAATAGTATACTGTATTTTTTTTTGGCGTAGGTTGGTAGTAAATTTTACCTTAAAATCCTCGTCTGACAATCTCAAAAATGTACTATTTTTGTCCCGTCTTTTTCCCTCCATTTGGCATTACGATTCCATGCTACATGCGCTGAGGGCCGCGCCGCACTGGCCCGCCATTTGAGGTGCCGCCGCGAACGTGTTAAAATATAAGCGATCATTTAAATAAAAAAGCACTATTTTCTAACATCAAACACTTTGTCCGTCAGGCGTCCGAACAATCCAAAAATATTGAGTGAAAAGAAATCTGGGCCCTGTTTCATAAAGATACTAGTCTAGTAATTACTAGTCTAGTAAATACTAGTCCCGTATTTACCTGTCCTACTAATTTGTGTTTCATAAACGTTTTTATACCGCTAGTAAATACTAGTGAATTTTACTAGTCACGTGACCGAAACTACTAGTCACGTGACCAACTTTACAAGTGAACTCTCAAAACAAATTTCTAACCTCAATCACGGGGTTTCTGACGCTTCATAAAGCGTTTTAATTTTTTCTTTTATTTGATACTAAAACTAAATAGTTGTAGAAACGCAGTGTTTTCTTTTAATTAATAACTATATAGACACATAGGTAAAACATTCACACATTATTTATCAAACCGCTATTATTTATGTTCATCAATGAGCCTGCCGACGCGCCGGCGCGGCGCGGCGTCGCGCCGCTGCAATCAACACGGTGATTGTAGTAGCCGGTTGTAGGCCTAGTTGCGGCGCTCAACAGTTGGGTGGAAGTTGATCTGTTGCTGCCGCATTCGCTGTGATTTGTATAGTTTTTGTTTTATTCTGACATATAAAATTAAGCTTGCTATGATTAAAGAAAAGAAGGCTCAAATTTTGAATGTAAATCGGCTAAGGACATTTTGTTTGGAACGTTTTCGTACCCTAACCTATGCTTTCAAATATTCGAATGCATAAGAATATTTGTTTTACAAACTATTTGGTGATATTCTAATTTTGAGTCTACAAACCATGAATAATAGGCCTAAACGTTTATTGATGTAACAAATATTGCAGCCGTTACAAGCAATGGTTTTCAAGCAAATGGTAGGTTTTCAAGTAGGCCTATAGTAAAACATGGCATTGTCACTAGCTCAGAGGCAGAGTTCTCGATTGTCATGTGGAGGGTCTCTGGTTCAAATCTGCGCACCTCACTATACTTTTTATTCCATTAATTAAACTTTTACATGTTTTTACATTAAAATAACAGCTCTAATTAACATCTATTTTTTTATTACTTTGGTTAACAAATTCAGAATACCGAAATGGATTAAAAGTAATGTTTTTATGATAAGCAGTTCAGTTCAACGCCCAAAAATCAAATATAGGCCTACAAAATTGTTAGTACATCACAGGATTTTAGCTATTTAGCAAATAATAAGCACCTCAAAAAATACAATGCAACTACAAAACTACAAAATTGCTTTACTATTATTTCCTATTAAAATGTCTTTAAATAAAACCGAGAGCCTTAATTGGGTGTAAAATAATCTGATTAATGTTGCAATGTTGGATACATTTTTGTACATCTTTGTATGCAAAACGGTACCGGAATGCGGTTTTAATTTGGTTTCTCTCAAAGCTTAAAAATATTCTCTTTGATAGCTAAATAGTTGATATAACCATGAAATTTCACTCAAGTAAAATTAGACAAAAATTTCACATAAATTGATAACTTATAATTATAATTATTCTAATAGGGCGATTGTACATACATTATAAAAATCAATTTCACTCATTTTGTACTACGCCACATTTATTTATTGTAATTTGTATCTAATTATTATCATTTTAGCACTCACAGATCTATTCGTGAACCAATTCGCACTTGCAAAAAGAACTTAATAATTAATTTTTTAAAATTATGTGTGTAATGAAATAACTTTCTTTTCAAAAATACTAGTCTACTTCAAATAATACGGGTGAAGAGAGGTTGGTAGAAAATAGCAAGTATTTACTTAGTGTAATTTACAAGAGTAAAATTTTATGAAACACATTGCTGTCTACACTAGTAAAAACCACTAGTAATACTAGTCCCTACACTAGTAACTAGTATTTTACACTAGTAGATTTTTGAAACGTAGACTTGTAAAATACACTAGTATTACTAGTCCGTGAACTAGTAAATACTAGACTAGTATTTTTATGAAACAGGGCCCTGAAATTAACTGAGGGCCGGCAGAGTGACTGACGGAAACTGAGTCGGATGAGTGTAGGCTGTAGCCTATAGGCCTACTTAATGCAATAGAAAATCCATTAAAAATAATTTGTGTGACTGTGACAGGACTGATGTGACATAACTGTGACTAAGTTATATATAAATTTTTCATACATACCTGTCTATTAAAAACCCACCGACAAAACACAAAACCACATTGGGCCAGGAATAAACAGAGTATAAAAGTGTAAACTCTGCAGTTGAGAGACCCATATCTTCAGTGAACTTATTCTGAATTGCACCAGGATTGTCATAACAGAAATAAGAACCTAAAACAATAAAAAAAAATTAATTTATCATTCAAGTCAAGCACCCAACTAAGTTTATTGGCCGCTTATCCTAAATATTGTTTTAAATAGGCTACAGTAAGCTTAACGGTAGGCCTAATTATTAACCGTGATGGAATCATTTGGTAACTTAAGTTTAGTCAGTGGTTTGAGATGTAGTAAGTTACTTACCCGTACAGCAGAAAATTAACTTTGAACCAGTAAGTTAGGCCTACTCATCAATGGTAGGCCTACAGGATTTGTTTAACTCTTTCTCTTTGATTAAGTTATTGCATATTATCTTTCTAATGCCTTCTCACCAAGAGGAGATTTCTTTTCCCTTCTTACCAAATAAGGTGGGTACCAACACGTAGTATCCTAATGGATATCAAGATAATATTTAAGTAACTTAGGCTAAGTTAGCCTACATTGGCCTATTAAGGAGGGGTGGGATAGGCCCTTCCAAAGGCCAAATTTAACTGAAACTAGTGCCTAGTGCCTATCGCTTAGTAAGCCAGGTTGCCAGTTCGGTGTGCTAAGTCATAGGCCCTAAGTTAGGCCTAGGCTCTGTTCTGGTTAAACTTAGCCTTTAATTGGCCCTTCACCTAACTTAAGTTAAAAGAACAATAGGCCATGGCATAGTAAACGTCTAAGGTAGGCCTACTTACCAAATCCAAGAAGGCACATGAGGAAAAGAGCAAAAAATCTCATAGGACCCGAGTTATCCTGTTTCAAAGAAGATTCAGTATCTTCAACATCTGTGATTTCATCCATTTTTGGGAGGTTAAGTTTCGACTTTTTTAATAAATAAACACTCTTAATGATTATTCGGACGCACCTAGCCTAAACGTTCAAACAATATCTTTCTAAATCAAATATATTAGCAGTATGTGTTTAACATTGTAGCTAATTGCATATCACACTCCCTAACCTAACTTAAAACTGCAAAAGCTGTAAACGATACTGTAGTAAAAAAATCACTTAGGCCTATGGTTGACTTTTTAAATGCACTTTTGGTTATATAAATCACTGCGATACGGACAGTAAATAAAGTATAAGTACAAAGTTCATCCCTCGTTCTTGAAAACTCGTTTGAGAATAAAAATGACAAAGACAACAGGGCCTAATTGGACTTAATTGGTTCACAAAACATCAACTTGCAATACAATATCACTTTGAACATTTCAAATGACTGAATTTACCACACATAAACATAGTAAATGTAATAAATTAATAATATTAACGCAGATAGTAAGGAAAGTATAATTTTTAAATTAGAAAATGTGTAAACTGATTGAGAACTAGCCTAGCCAGCCGAATGACAATGAACAGCAAAACAGCTGTTCTTTCTATTCGAGGTTTCGCTCGCCAATTCTATTGGCTAATGGGCAATGGCTAATAATGGCTATTTTATTCTTCTTTTCTTCAGTCCCTTCTGATGATGAGTCAGTCTGACTCTGCTTCTGCTATTCCGACTCTGCCGACCGATGGAAAGCAGTGACTCATGTACATGTACAAGTACAACCACGGCCACCTAAAGATGGCCGTGCTACAAGAGACACTATGACGACTCCTTTAAGCAGTCACTAGCATTGGTTATAGCATTATAACACTATATTTACTGTAAATAATTAATTTATAACTTCCTAATTGGCACAGTAAAGTTAGATAAGTTTTTCTAGTAGCGGTCAAGGTAGCAAGAAGGTTGCACTTGGCATCATTGGAATACGAGGTGTCGCTAATCTGTGGCTGTCTTCTTATCTTAGGGGACGGAGACAAGTCGTCCAATTGCCATTTGTTGACAAAAACATTCTAAACAAGTGTTGTTCAGACGTTTTGCTGGTCAAAGCTGGGGTGCCCCAGGGTTCAATATTGGGGCCTATTTTATTCATCTTATACATAAAATTACATCAAAAATAGTGTTTCAGATGCCCATTTGTGTTTGTTTGCCGATGACACGTCAATTGTTGTTGATAAACCCACCCACGGTACCATGGAAGTTGCTACTTTTCTTGAGTCTAACAAAGTTGTCAAATGGTTTCTTGACAATGGTCTTGTCATAAATAATGGCAAGACCACTTTAGTGGACTTCAGTATACAGTATCGCCAAAAGATCGCACTGATCTCAGTGTTTGGATTGAAGACAATATATAGTATCTTCGAAGACCAATTTGAAATTTTTAGGGCTTCACATTGACGAAAACCTAAAGTTCTCATGTCAAACTGACAACTTTGACCGAAAGGTTAATTCCGGCATTTTCGTGTTACGTCGCCTTGCTCCTTTCACAGACAAAACCGTTCTTCTATCTGCTTACAATGCGGTGGTTTTCCCCTATTTGTCATACGCCGTCACTATCTGGGGATCTGAAACAGCTACCTACAACAAAGCACATCTTTGCGCTTCAGAAAGAGGTTGTACGGGTCATAGCTGACATTCGCCAGAGAGGGTCTTGTAGATCAGCTTTTGTCAAATTAAGACTTCTTACTTTTCCCTTCCCTGCATTTACATTCTGAATACCTTTAACATTTTTTTAACAAAACCATAGTTTTTTCGAACCTTTGATTCCCCAATCCAGTTACAACATAGGAAAAAAATCCAAATTGAACATTCCATACCACAAAACCTCCTTTTTAAAAAAAAACACGCCTGCCATCATGCTATATAACATCGCTGCCTGACAATCCTAAGTCAGTTAGTGATATTAGGGATTTTAAACGTAAACTTAAACTATACTTTTAGAAAATAGTTTTTATAGCGTAAAAGATTATATGTTAACTACAATTCATCATAAATATGTTGTATTTTTTAGGCATGCTATGTTTCTGTAAATGTGTAAAAATGTATTTGCTTATTATGTATTTTATTTAAAAATTGTGACGCAAGCCATGCATGTATATATGTTAACTGGCAATAAAGGAATATTTGATTTGATTTGATTTGACTGAACAGCTGTGAGTCACCAGCCCAGTTAAGCATTTCTTTTTCCTACAGTCACCCGACAAAGTTGGCTTCCTTGTACTGTTTATAGTACAGAAAGCTGCTAATTGCTGCATATTTATACTTTGCCGTACGGTTTATACTTTGTCGTACGGTTTATACTTTGCCGCACATCAGGATTCCAACGAAACAACACAAAACAGCGTGGTTCTATTTATGCACGTAATCCGTTTACGCTTGGAAATAGGTTGGCAACACTTAAAGATAATAATACTATGAGCAGCTGACTATTATAACTACGATTTAACCTGTCATTTCGTGTTTATAGTTTCGGTATTTTATAATTTCTGAACTTTCTGGACTTTTCTTTTAAACGTTTTCAAAGCATTCCTACGATCTTAATAAACAAGAAAATACCTTTAAAGCATTTTTTTAGGCACGGAAACCACTTCAAATTACAAAAACATACGGACCTATATTCTCAAAACGTGGAGCACATTTCTTGCCGAAGAAAAGTCGCGGAGTGATACGGACCGCGGGTACTACTTTCTCTAGGGCACCATTTGTGTTGCCAGCTGAACCCAAAAACGTGTTGTATAGTGTTTAAAAGACTAATTATTTATATGCTTTATAGTGACTGTAGGAAAAATATAATGTGTAACACGAGTGTAAAAGGCCTTTGATGCACTCGAGATCATTCCACACTCGCCTGCGGCTCGTGCGTAAACATTGCTCTCGTGTGCAGCAAAGTGCCACTTTCACCACTAGTTACACAAATAACTATTTAAGATGTTGGTGGGCTCTTTTAACCTTGCATTTGCCCGTCCACATAGACTACAGATCTGTGCGTGGAACGTATACAACAAAGCAAGGGGTGAGCCGGTACAGTACGAAGGTGAACTGTACTGATAAATTTTAGTTGCAGTGACCAGGATCCGAACCCACGACATCGCTGCCTTGGGCCCGAAGTCCGTGACGCTACCAACTGAGCCACCGACTCACCAATTAATAATATCATTGCCGCTAGAATGCCATTTCTAACGTAATAAATGCTAGCATCTTTTTTTTTAGCTATACGCGCTGTGCTTGGGGCACATTAAAGGTACATTTTTATTGATGTCTAGGCCAGTGGCATTTTTAGAAGAGATGTTGGAGAGACAGTGAAAAGCTTTTTTGTAAAACGGTCTAAACCCGAATAATTAATAATTTCTTACGGTTCAGAGACTTGTATAAGATAACAACAAAATATAAAGTAACAAGTCATAAACTCAAATCGGGACCACAGAGTGTAGTAGGCCACTACCTTGCTGTATGATCAGTAATCTTTCAAATTCCATTATTTGTCTTAACTTAGCGGAGAGTGAACTAACTGGGCGAGGCTCTTATTATACTAAACTCATGTTTTTCTGTTCCACAAAACTATACCGTACTCCTACTGAGCGGCTGAAGCGATCTGGATGAAATTTAGCTTATCAGCTATCAAGGATCCAATTGTATGAGCTCTCTCATCAAGGATAAATAAATGGCGATTGCCGTCAAAATGAATAAATGAATAAATGGATTCATGCTTGCTTAGTCTTAGCTTGGTCAAAGTCATAGTAACCATCAACAATGGGAAGGTATAAATCTGAAATGGTACAACTCGCACTAAAGAGCTTTTCTCTACGTCAATTTTAATTCTTAGAAATTTAATATGGCCTTAAGGCCCATAATTAGTTTATTATTAGCAAGTTAACTAAAAAAGTAAACAAAAGAGTCGTACAATATTTATGTTAGTCAACGAATCATCTAAACTAGCACATTTCAAATATAGAACATAGGGGAAGAACAATCGGATTATTTAATATCGTTAAGGTCGAGGTTGACGCTTTTAATGGTCTCCGGAATTAGAATTAGGCTAATGCACCAATGACTTTAGAACCCTACTCCGAATAGACATTCCATTTATGTAAACCAAATATACCATTGACTTTGGATACTACAAAATCAATTAATTTATGTGAACTAAATATACCATACTAGGTAATATGTGTTTATTATGTAAAACGAATTGTAACGAAAGTAGTCTCAAAACTCCCCCCGTGGACGCGGTACTTTTGGTGTGTCATGGCTCATGGTAAAACGTCGTTTAGGACATTTTTAAATATTTCTACAAAAGTAATTTCTGTTGTTAGAAATTTGCAGTTAGTAAAGAAAAAACCTCTGGCGAATCCATGGCCTGTGCTTTGAATAGAATAATTATATTTTTTATTTTAAAACTACCTTACGAAACCTCCTAAAATTTGCTTCTGTCAAATTTAAAATAAAACACAAAGTTGTTTGTAGTACTAGTAGGGCTAAAAATAAATCTATTTGATATGGTTAGTTTTAGTTATTTATTCATTCTTCCTAAGTACAACATTCTTTTTAAGTAGGATCATAAACTAAAGCATAAACCACTTTTGCTTTTGGGCAAGGCCGCATTAGATATACTTTTGGGCCATACTAACAGTACAAATACGTGATAGGATCTTAAAATAACACATAATATATCATGACTTAATCTACACTAAACTAAGAATTTCTATGGTTATATTTATTAATTTTTTATTACCACATAACCTAGGAACTTTTCGTGCATTAACTATTATTATTATTATCATGAACCATTCCTTGTTTAAAAAAGCACAATTCATTATTCCATGTCTTCAAAATGATTACGTAAGAAAAGTCAGGAAAGCAGAAATTAATTTGCAAGGTGATTTAGATTAACTGTCTGGAAGAAAAAGTATAAATGGGTTATACTGGGTTGGTTATAAATTAGAATTATAGAAAACATTGTACATTTCTTATCAGAGACAATGTGAAAGTACTCAAATGGGCATTATATATCACTTACCATTAAAATGGTATTATTTAACCAGACTCTTCGGAAAATAAAATGTACTCTTACATTAATGCCCGGGGTAAAAAAAACAAGCTGAGTCAATGAGAATGTAGATTTACTTCTATAAGGAGTAGCATAAATCATTTTTGTTTTTGTAACATTTTAATATCATACAAAGGAGAGAAATTTTATTAAGATTTTTTACTATACATATTGACATTATGACTATATTTGCCAAATATTCTTTTTCAAAACTCAGGTTTAAAATACGACTTATAAAAATTAAAATAGTTTCAACAAAAAGTGTTTTAGGATCTAGAGATTCAAATACAATAAGGTATATAGTGGTAATTGGCCTATAATATGTCTTGCCATGATGAATATCGTAAAAACTATTAGTACCTTACAGGAAAAGTAGAAAAAAAATAACTTTGCCAAAAACTTTACAAAACAACTGCCACAAACCGAATAAGCCACCACTTATCATTGCTTATCTAAATCTAAATGAAAGTGTAGAATCAACTCCAATTATGATTGTTGGTAGTTGACAAAATCTGTTTGACTTAAATTGTTGAATGTTTAACAAAAATAAATTTCATGTTTGGTACGTAAGGTTGCACATTTGTATAAAGCTAGCAAGGATTGCGAACGAAAAAAAAACCATAAGCCGCGCACCTAAATTTTATAAATTGAATAAAAAGTTTCGATGAGAAAAATCCCTGAAAATATTTGTATAAATCCTAAGCGCACGGTCCTTAATTATGAAAGGGTGGCATTATTTTAATCACATTTAAAATATAATAGATATCGATGAGTCGTCTGATGTTAGATTTGTTTTGATTTAAAATTGTTTGCCTACTTTTTTATTAGTTGAACAGTGACAGTACTATACGTATGATGTGATTATCTTTTAAAGTTCAAATTATTTTAATTAAAATAAATTAAATAAGAAATAAAAATTAATAAATAATAAATTAAAGATAGCAAAACTATGTTTAAAAATGATTTTAAAAGTTTAAAAAAATATGTTAAAAAACTACAAAACACAGTCTGTTGCAGACAAATGTTTTGTATAAATACGTGAAACCAGAACATATAGTTGGAAGGACCCTTATAATAATTATGTGTTTTGACTGATAAAAATAATTAATCCGTGGAACATTTTTATGAAATGGACATTGATAACATTTATTTACATCTAGCAAAAGCACCTCATCATGCGGCAGTTCCCATTGGACGAGGCAGTTAAGAACCACACTATTTTCTATACATTCTCTTCTCGTTGCGAAGCAGGTGCAGAGTAAATAGGTATAATAATTTAATTACATGTATCAAGAATATAAAAAATTTAGTTGAACAACATTTTATTAAAAATATATACCTGCCTTTATCAAAATCTATAGTATGATATTTTCTATTTTTAATAATTGGCTAAAATAGCCAAAAATATTTTCTTGAATATTGTTTAAGTGGTATTAGAAGTTATTAATAATTAATACTTTTAATTATTAAAAGCAGTAAATAGAGAACATATAAATAATTAAAGAAATATTCAAGGAAGTATTTCTTATAATCATTAATTCTAATGATAAAATTAAATAAGTGAAACATTCATTGAAATAAAAAAAAAGACCAATTAAAATGTATAATTTAAATTAGGACCTTTTTTATATCCCTACATTAATAGTTAAAAATTTGTTTTACAGACCTTTGATGTACTGTATTATGTGAAATACTTCCCCTAATAACGGCCACACAACACGAAACGAGAATGCATAGTTGCTGTTTATTTTATAGTTCAGCAGAAAAAAGCTTGAAAATCTTTCTTATTTCCAAAGAATAAAGTTCAAATATCAATTAAAAATGCTAATGTTAATCTGTATTGTCAACTCAAAACTTCTTTTGAACTCTGTTCACATTAGCTTTATTTCTACTCTTTTACAGGATGGACAAATGTATAATGTAAGGCACCTAAAATTATTTGACTACTTACCTTTTAACAGTTCCAATACGAAAATGTTGGCCTTTTTTGTAGTTTGTAAATAAATAAACACCTTTCTATCTACAAAGCTACAAGTAAGGGATAATCTGTGATGTGTTTTGAAACGCCAGTCCAGATGAAGTAATGACATTAAGGATTTAATAATTGAATTGGCTTGTATTTTAGAAAATATATTTCATTTTACTAGATAAAAAAATCATCGTTCTGATCTAAGAAAAGTAAAGAGTAACTTATTAGCTAACACTTTAATTATCAAATTGGCAAAGCATAATCGGAAAGTTAACTTAGCTAGACGAGACAGAATTATACAAATAAAAAAATTATCTTATATATTGTCGCACAATAATCAGAACTGGAGAAATTTCCAATTAATACCCTAGTTGATAAACACTTATTTCCAGAAGAATCCCCCTCTTTCTCTGAACTTCATGTAACTATCGGATTTTTCTTAATTTGCATCGAGATAACTTTAGATAAATATTATAAATTTGCAATACTTATTTTATTAAGTCTTATAACAGTAGGTATTGAATGTTTGGCAAAATAAGACTACATGATTATAAATATAATAAAAATATACAATTATTAGACACACTAACTGAGTTGGTGGGCTCTAAAGAAATAACTATTGTTTCGCTAAACGATATTTGCTCAGGAGATAAACAACGTATAACAAACATTAAAACACATAAGGCAATAAAATAAGACACCCCAGTTGTATAACTTCCTCTTTTTGGACATTGTTAACTTGGCACTCGTCATGGAAGTGTAGAAAATACCCTTTACTTCTCTGGCGGAAGACTGGAAGAAGACTGGCCGGATTGGTTGGAGTCTTCGCTGTTCGGAGAAGGAGGGCCGATAAAGTGTTCTGGAGGTATTCCAGGTGATCTGGCACTCTGAAAATTCCATGGTTATTAGACGTGACTGACGATAAATACAGATTATTAGTAAATAAATTATACAGTATATCCTCCTAGGTTGTATAGTTTATACTATAATATTACACAGTCCTTACATTGTATAGTGCCATTGACTATTGGATACGGAAGAAGACATCCCATCTATATTGATCAGTTTTCGGCCAATTCTTTACTAAAAAAGAATGTAGATGTGTGAGCCAGTCACAGATTGCGCTAGTGTCTAAAACTCTATTTTGTACCTTATTTTTCGTTACTGACATAGTTGCTGGGTCACAACAGTTGCTATAGCTCATAATAAGTCATTCCATCAGTTTGACTTGGTAAAAACCATCATGTAATCGGTAGAAATCAGTAATTTAGATCAGCGCAATCTGTAGGTGGCTCACATCAACTAAGAAAAATTTTGTTGAAAACCTGGCTACAACTTTAACATATAATTATAGCGAGTTGTTACAGTGCTATCTAACAATTAAAAGGTTGCCGATTCGAACCTGAGAAATGTCAGTAGCATAGATAAAACCAAAACATACTCCCTTAGTAGATTTCTCATCCTTATGGATCAGCTGAAGACAATTATAATGTTAGATATTTTCGGTGATCTATGGGTCGTGTTTTTTTTATTTTTTATTTTTTTTTTACGATTTGCTATTATTTGTTAAGAATGTATACAGTATATCCTCCAAGATTGTATAGTTTATACTATGTTACAATATTACGCAGTGTCCTATAAAATATAGGTAATTGCAGTACCTATATTTTATAGAACGTAATTATAGCGGGTTGTTACAGCGCTAGCTAACAATCAAAAGGTTCCCAATTCGAACCTGAGAATAGGCAGTAGCATTAATTAAATTTATTCCCTTAGTAGATTTCTCATCTTTATGGATCAGCAGGAAATTGTATTGTTAGTTCTGTTCGGGGCACTGTAGGGGTCGTGTTTAATTTACAATTTGCTTCTTGTTATTTTAGTAATTTAAGTCCTCGTTTCCTAAATATACCTAACGATCTATTTATAAACAAAAAACTCCTCCCCTAGCTATATAACCAAACAGTAAAGCATAAATCATCAAATTAAGCTTAAAATGATAGAAAAAATTCTTCGACAATATAGCGATCAATGTCACCTACATGAACTCGGCACGAAAAACGAGCTTAAAAATTCACACGTGAGAAATGGATGAGAAATCTACTTGTGTTGGTTATTCTATGACTGTAGCTTATTGATGATTCACAACCAGGCGTCCCATTGCCCGGCTTATCATTGGGCATTGAATAAAATGATACTGGCTTTAACAGCTGATCTTAGACTGTAATGCTACACAGATCATCTAACACCATTCTACACTTCACTCATACTGTTATTCATCTAAAGTACTGAACTAGGTGAGTTTGTCTCAAAGTGATGATAATGTAATGACGTATAAATCTATATATAAAGCCAAAAGTACCCATGAACTTTTGAGAAAACTACATGTCACACCCCCATAAACCACATACTTAAAATGTTCGTCATGACGAGAAACCTTGCGCAAAATCCATTATTTCATAAATTGCCCTTTAAGGTCGTAAATCCTTTCTAAAGGGAACTTTCCATCTACCTAATGTTAAAAATACCTCAGCTGTATTTGTGTATTGTGTAGCTGTGTTTGTTATTCTTTCAATTTTTTACCTTATTAAAATCAAGTGTGATTATTTGTTTGTTTTACTGTATTTTGTTAATTTAAGGTTAACTTAACCAATCAATAGTTTTATTAATACTTATGAAGTCAAACGGGGTGAAGCCTGTGGGTAACAGCTAGTTTAACTAATAGTTCTTTTCAAAGTGAAGTATAGCCTTAAATGTTTTGAAACTTTAAGCTACCATTGATCATAGAAATAGTTGGTCTTGGCTGAAAACCAGATGCTACTAATGTTAAAGCTACTATCTCATTCAACGCTCGTCTTCGCCTTTAAGTACAAGCCTTGGTGCCTTGTGTGTCGGATCGGCGTTATATCTTATTCTTAAAATTGATTGGTTTGGTAAGCAATTACAAAGGCAAAATTGTGGTTCAGATTCCACCATAAACTCTAGGTCCCGTAGTTGCCATTAAATGTATAGGCTATTAATTAACAGCTGTTTGTCTATGGTCTAAGGAACATGTCGGCCTTAGTCACTAACAAGACTACATGATAGCACCACTCATTCTACTGTCATATTTGGGTTAAAATACGCACCTAGTGGTGTCCCCATCTTAAATAATTGATATAATTGATTGATTGATTCAGAGGAGTTTAGTACTTTTATAGAATATCTTTCTGCAATACTGAGTTATTAGTCTTCTCCTTTTCAAACGTAGTCGATGCAATATAAATTTGGTATTGCATCACTCAAGCCATCCTAACCTTTCAAGAAATCAAACCCGTTTTAATAGATTTAGTGCTAAAAGTACACAGTTTTTTGGTTACATATGTCTTATTTGAAATCATTGTATCCAATTGAAATATAAGATAGGTATATATTACATTTTCACCCCGTTAAAAAGACAAATATTTTCCTTACACTCTGTACAACAAACGAGCAGTTGTTACAAATTCAATATGACCGTTAAACATTGAAAGGATTCAACTGACGAGATAGCATTCAGTAACTTACATTCTGTCGTCTTGCCAAGAAGTTGGACTGTTAAAACGTCTGCAGGATTTGTGAAAATGAAGACTGGATTGCAATAGAATCTGCATTTCATGTTGATAAGTATCGGGCAGTTTTCGCTTGAGAACATGGACGATTGTTCAGCCACGCCCACCTCAACAGCACCGTTAAAAGTTAAAACCGATACAAGTGGGAATTCAGGTGACAACTTCGACGTAGTATATGTGGGCAAACACACGGGTTTGCTGATTCAAAATTTTACTTAATTGTTTTGTAGATTTCTCGATTATTTTTTGGTTCCATGACTAGTCAACATCTCAGTGTTGGTAAAGATTCTCTTGTACGGCGCGAAGAAAATGTTTTTAGACATCAAACATTGTTTACAGTTAGGTTAGGAATAGGTTAAGGTAATGGAAAATTTATGAAAGTTATCAATCCAAATTATGGTGTTCAAATTGAAATCTTTTAAGTTAAATGATGACGTTTACATCTTTTTTGGGCTTTTGTTAACGAGATAAACTTTCACAACCAAGGCCTACAAAGTCTAGTGATATCAATGAGCCAAACAATGGACACGTTTCGGTAAAGATTGCATGAACCACGTAAAACCATTTAGGTTGAGTGTTTACCTACATAGTTAATGTGAGTCGTTGCCTATGGCCCTTCAGCGTAGGCCAATCCTTTACACTGTATATGGACAAGTTCAACTTGGAGTAGGCTCATATTCCCAGAGTTGTCCCATTTTATAGCAACTCTCAGCCATGCGTTGGTTCGCCAACGGTTAACGAGCAAACCTTCCGCTCAACTGCGCTAAATGCCAGCTGAGCCAAGTGCGCATAAATTGTTCTCTAGGATGGACATTTATTGCAAACCCCACCCCTGACTGCACGTAAATCTCTTTTGCGATTTGTAATAAAATGTATGTGTGATATAAAATAGCTAGACGGAAATCAACTTTGTGAAGACCATAAACATGTTACTGGGAAAGGAAAGATAAAAGTTACGCAACGATAAAATACTTAGAATATACTTCATTACGAAACAGTGGTGTCTTTGAATATTTCTCAATTTTTAGGTCCCCACAGCATATGATTATGAACTCTCTGATCTTACTTTGAAGTTCCTTAGAGTTTTACCTTTGATTATCATGGGTAGAACTAGATACTACTACTATTCTATTCTATGTCAACGCTATATCTAGTTTTGTAATACTGTAACATGAATTTAGTTAAATTTAACTATCTACACAGTGCGCTGGTGTTTACCAAATTAGACAGAAAGGACAACTGCTTTTAAGCTATGGTATCTTTTATACTATTTCAACTCTCAGGAAAAAAACCGGAGAGAATAAATATAATTTTTAGACAGTAAAAAAAAACTCTGTTCTAGGCTCATTCAAATTACTTCTTTTGAATAAACGATTGCTACCGCTGGTCTCGTAGACGATGAGATTTCTCATACAGTATTCAGACTTTGATTGTTTCACTGAATACTTTGAATATCCTACACATCTCTTACATAAATGACTATTCAGAGAATAAAGTTGTAAATTCAATACAAAATTAGTTTGTGTAATTTTTATGCATCAAATTAGCATATATTGTCCGGCAGAGTGCTCACCTTATATTATAGTACCTGGTAATTGCCCGTTCGATGTGGGGAAAGACAAGTGCTTTTTGATGCCAAGACAGAGAGCTTAGCTTTCCTTTGTTGTCTCCAAAATGTTACTTTTGCTACTAGATGTTCCTGGCTATAGAAAAAGCTGATCTCGAACAGCAGCTCTGAGCTACTCGGATTCACCACTCCATTCTAACCTCAATGTTTCCTCTCATCATGTATAATATCGTTTTGGTCTCTAAATTGTCTGAAACTCGCTCCCAGAAACCAGTGTTTCCCCTACTCGTCCATTATCAGATTGTTGTCAGTTCAATTATTTTTTATTTGCTCAGAACTGCAACCAGATATCAGTGATCGTTGGATTTTCAATAATCGTCCTGGCCAAGGAACCAGATGACCTTCTGAGACAGGATTATAGCTATCATTAATATTTCATCCATTCAACACTCCAAGCACCCCCACCTTACAATTCACACCCTGTTGTATCAGCTTCGCAAAGTTCTAATCAAACACTCCTTAAAAAACAATATTTTACAAACCTCTTGCACTGGAAAGTGCGGTGAAGCCAGGTTCCCCGGGAAACAGGGGCAAACTGGGAAGATGCTGTTATGGTCGTGAAGTATTGATGAGACGTGGGGAGGGTAGACAGGTTGACCAGAAGCAAGTAGGGATGATCTTGCGACATCTAGAGTTAGGGACTGACGACAACCTTCTGGGCTGAAACCGGTAGTTGGGTTTTCTTTCTTCAACGCTTCTAGAGCTGTAAATAGAATAAGAAGTAAGAGTTTACGAAGAAAAAGTGCTTGAGATTATCTAAGCTGCCTGTAACCAAACTTTATGATGGATTCGCTAAGTATAGAACATTGGCTGGGTAGCCAAGCGGATTATTGTATGTACTCACCTTTCATGTTAACGTTGCTGGTTTGTTCTCGAGTAAATCGTTTCCGTACCAAGATGCTATTTGTCATTGAACTATTAATTGATGATGATATCCAACAAATGCTTGCTACTGGATAGTTAAGAATACCAGGACTCGAACCGTCCCTTTTAGAACATTTTACGTTTTTTGAAAGGGGACGGTCCAAACCTATGTCTCCATACTATATAATGGTGACCTTTTGTTAGATATGATCATTAATTGATAGTCCAATCATCATAAAATAACAAATGTTTTTAATGGTATGCGATGTGATTTGATTGAATGAAGCCAAGTCGAAGGTTTACGTTTCTTTTTGATTATTGTTATTCTTTTAGCAACAGTGGGTAAGGACAATTGGTTGCCTTCAAGCCTAGCAACATTGTTAATTCAGTTTATGATATTTCGGCTTTTTCTTAATCAGTTTATGCCAAACATAGGATTTTTTATGGCGATAAACACTTTTGATTTATACGATAAAGGTGTAAGAGTAAAACTATGTTTTTCAATCCAGATTTAGACTGAATGGACCAACCTTTGAAATATGAAACATCTGTGTTCAATGAAGAAAAGTGTGAACATTACAAGTTGGATTATTGATAAACAACTGGGTTGAGGATAGCCAAGATGGGTTTGATTTACGTTTCCATTTTAAACAGTTTCAGACACATAATGATTTTTGAACATTATAGCACTAGTTTCTGACCTTTGGACCTCAGAAAGTTATTGCTTTGAACTTGCTTGAGACCGTTTGAATGGCTGGGTTTATATGGGGCTCATACCGCGAAACGAGCAAGACTGTTTCCATAACAAATCTAGAAGAATAATCTCAGGCTTTTCAATCCCACGACACAAATGGAAATGTACTGTAATTGTGTAGTAATTTGAGGTTGAAAGTTCAATTTAATTTTAGAGATCTTTAAAGAACTTTTGTTTTTGTTTTAACTGGACTGAGTATTGTACTTGGTCAAAAGACTCTGTTTGAAAAATGTTTGCAAGTACGCATATAAACAAACAAGCAAAACCTAAAAATAAAGAAACTTACATCATACCTTTTGCATAAGAACTATCAGTAAACGTATTTGATTTAAATATTTAAAGGTCAGACTTGTTTATATAACAAAGAGTTATTTATGTTCATAACTTGTTTCCGAGGCAAAACAAATGGTTAATCAATACCATTTTAAGCATCAAAGCTTGTGTGGTTTATTGAATTAAATTTGTTGGTTTTAGATATACATTATAAAGAGCAATTACTACCCCAATCACTTTACATAAAAAAATAAGCCTATTTAAAATCCGCTTTCATAAACGGTTTTGTCTCTTGTTTACTTTCTGACTGCGGTTTAACATTGAACTTAACTATAAACTGTTAAAATTTCAATCAACCAATTTAAACCTTTATAAATAAAGAGGGTCAGCATTGCTGAATATTTGAAAGCGAATTCTAGAATTAAAACAAACGCAAGAAGGTTGAAGCCCTATAGGAAATTACCTTTTTATCATCTCTCCGCTAGATTTAAAATGACACCAGTCGTTGAAATCGGCCGAGGACGGCTGGAAAAGAGGTATAACACAACAAACCCTTATTATAATAGGTAAAGGGTGGGGTAGGGAAGTATCCGTAACTTTAAAGGGTAAATGAAAATACAACCCAAAAATGTTAGCACCAAACTTTATATTGGGATCAAAAGATTACATTTGGAAGTTTATTTTAATATAAACTAGAGGTCGTCCAATGGTCGAAAACTCGACCAAAAATATGTAATGTACAGAATTCTCTATTTCCACCCCATACTGTAAATAAAACATGTGATTGAAATTTATTCCATTTATTTTTATTTTCTGTTTATATTTCGTTGTTATTACGTCACCATCATAACAACCCATAAAGCCCATGTTTTATTTTTTTTTAAACCATTGTTTGTGCTTAATTTTGAGCCTGTTTTAATTTATGAAGGGATTCTGCACATCTACAGGAAAATATCTTTCCAACATTTTGCGTAGATATTACCTACGATCCACACGAGCTGAGAAAAAAGGTTTTAAAGAAACATGCTTGCCTAATAATATATAGATTTATTAAGTTTTAAACAGCACATACTGCAAGGGGTTCCCCTCATTGTAAATACACGGATGTAGTCTGGTTCTAAAGTTCATTCTAACTCTGTGAAGAATGTTTTGTGGAGTGCGGCCACTTTTAAGGTAAATTGCCTCCCTTAAGCCATCTAGGGTCCTCTCTTGATCTACCCTAGGGTTAGCACTCCAATAATGCACTCCTTATTTACCACTGCAGAAATGTGGAAGTTTGTCTCGTCAAAAACAAAACCATTATGAGGCAGGTCCGCAATTGTGGGTTTACATGCTTGTATCCGTTGTTGCCCATGTGTGAGTTCATGAGCAACTACCATCTTCTATGGAGAAGGTGTAGGTCCTTATGGAGAATATGACGTGCATTGCGATTAGACAACGCCAGGGCGGATGCATGCTTATTGCTTACGAGCAGAACGTTGAGGAGACTGCAAAATCAATCTCCTGATAAGGTCAATGTTTTCAGGAGTTGGGAAGGTTCTGTGAGCTTCAACTCTCCTTCGCAATACAATAACACTCAGAAGATTACTGCACCCTCAAAATAGATTTGCAATCTGGAACAGTTTTGCGAAAGGAGATCGGATAATGAGTTCGCAGCGCAGGCTGCACAGTGGCAATATACTGATTTAGGAAAAAAACATACGTCTCTACTGCAACTGCAAAAGCGCATTCCTCACTATTGATCGTGATATTAGTATAAAATCCCAAAGCAACAGTATCATTCGAGCCAATCCCCATTCCTCCACCACATCCCCACTACTCACCGCGTCACCTTAAAAGTAGGGACACTTTCCTGCCCTTCTCTGTATATAGAAAATATGCGGATATATGCAATGAATTGCAAAACGCCCTATATAATCTTGTGAGATAGTTTGTATCATCCGACCGTCCAACATTGGCTTTAAATTATTCAAGATATACAGGTGCCACATTTTATATTCTCAAAAATAAAGTTACCCTGCCGTATAAAACTGTATTTCACTCAATACAACTGGTTTAGATATTTCTCGAACTAGTAATTTCGTTGTATTTAACCCACTATTTTAAACAGCAAACACAAAAGAAAAAGGATGCAATATTACCTATACACAACTTGGTTCACTATAACCTACACTAAGCTACCTAATCCAACCTCCTTTCAAAGAACTTAATGTAAGTCACAAGTAACCATAAAGACCTGCCTTCCCTATATGTCTAATTAAGATCTCATATTAATCTGCAATATTCAGTGCTTAGTTGGGTTTTATATAGCTGTGACCTTTTGTAACATTTGTACTTTGAACGAATTTGCATTAACGTATTGTCTTTGCTCTTCTCCTCATAAGTTTTCGTTTGTTCATTCCAGTTTATTACCGTTAAGAGGGTTCTACCCGGCAGCCTGAACTTCAATTCAAGATGGCGGCTTATTGAAATATAGTTCGGGATTGAACATGCCTCTATAGTAAAAGCTCTTAATATTCTGAAACTAATATTGTTTCCAATGATTGTGGGCTTTTTCAGCTCTTAACATATCAGAGCTTGCAATGGACAAGGGAAATAAATTTTAACAATTATTTAGAAGTTAAAACCACGTGTAAAAAAGGACTGATTTGCGGATTTTCTAAATGGTTTTGTAACTACTTAAAGAAACAATTATGAAGTTTTAGTTCATCCAGTGCATAGTCTGGATATTTGTGAATATTTTACAGTTTATTTCATCTCTTTAAACACTTTAATAATGCCACGAGGTTCTTCTTTGTAGGACCATGTTTACCAGCTGGCGGGTGGAACCCTATAAAAGGTGACCATGAATGGAGCAAGAAGACCACAATATGTACAAAAGAATACAAGAATTTAAAACTTCAAACGAACGTAATTGAGTAATATTAGTGACCTCTTTCTTAGTCTCCAGATTAATGAAACAAATGATGAGAGTGTAATCTATCACATGTCTTACAAGGTGCAACTTTTGGACTGACCTACGTGAAATGTTTGATTATTTCGTCAGGGTTAGTCTTTGTCAGCCAATATAGGGTACGAAGCCAACAAAATTATGTAGATTTACGATTTGTAAGCGAACAATTTACAAAGAGTTCAAATGAATTCACTTTGTTAAGTAGGTGTCTGACAAACTAGGTTTTCTCGCAGCTGATTTGGCTTGGCTACATTATTACTTTGTTGACCTGTGTTTGAATCTTTGACTATGTTTAGAACTAGTCATCGCAGTTGCCAGTTTCTCTCAACTTGGCAACGTAACAACTGAATTGAAATACACGAAAGTTTCAAGAATAATTAATTCAGAATGCAAACCAATTACGGTGCCAAATTTAGAGCCGCTCGAACGGACGTTGCACATAGGGAATTAGCGACAATAAAAACATTTGGTTGCTCTTTGATGTGAGACAGTTCACATGGATTTCGAACGACTTGTAGTACCAAAATCTGATAATTTGGTCTCGCGTGACACCTACCAGCAACAGGGATGCCACGTTAACAGATGGCTGAAGCTTTGTGTGTTTTATTTAACAACAGAACTTGGTTGTGAAGCAAAAATATGTGTCGGATACGACACGAGTTGAAACACATCTGTCATGTCTGACACATTCGTATTCACAACCATGTTGTACGGAATTGAATGCAAACTTGGAGACATAAATGTGTTTGCGTGTCTTTTATGTAGTTTTACAAATATACCTTAGGATTGCTAACAGTTCTTACCACAAGAATACGTTGAAGGCTTGGTTAGGTGTTATTACCAACCGATAACTTGTCACCGTACACTTCCTTTGTTACAAGAATCAGCTGCAACAAAGAGCCAGGTCGACAGGCACGTTTGTAGCAGAGAACGATCCCGTGAACGTGTTTTGGCTAGGTTGGTATCAACCCGACGTGATCTCTAACCAAACAATGAGTGTGGAGTGGATTGAGTCAGTCTGACTAGACTAGGTCAAGTGTTTGCACTAGAACACTGTCACCTGTAATTATACAGCTTGAATTTGTATTGGTAATTCCCAATACCAATACGTGTATTCCTCTTTTCCGTTTACTGAAGATTACCGGTATGCATTCAAGCAACGTGTATACATAGGCGAATGCAAGGTCACTTTTAATTTTCGCTATCAAAGTAGATAGTGTAATTTTGGTTCTAAATGTTCATTAATATTGCAGAAATAAACTATTATACTGTAAACGTTTTTGTAAGAGACAAATTTTATAGACAGCCCAAAAGTATGTTTAAATGAGTTTAAAAAGATGATGTTTGCATGGAGGGCCATTTCCCGGATCACCGAATAATGATACCGGTATTAATTTTAATTAATATAAAATATAATTTAACTATTTAAATTATTAAAATTGTATCACAGGTAGGAAGTGGATAAAACTTATTAAGATAAACCTCATATTTATTAATAGTAAGTTATATTTTTCTCAATAAAACCTAGACACTCCTTCCCCATGTTAAATTTGTAGCCAGCTTTTTTTTATCAAAATCGTCGTAGTTGATGTGAGCCACCTACAGATTGATCTGATCTAAATTACTAAATTCTGCCGAATTCACAATCTTCTTAACCAAGTCAAACATAGGGAACGACTTATCATAAGTTATAGCAACTGTTATGACCCATCAACCTGGTCAGCAACACAAAATAAGGCATAGAATAGAATTTTAAACACTAGCGCATTCTGTGACTGGCTCACACAACTACATTCTTTTTTAATAAAAAATTGGGTACAGCTAGTCCATATAGATGGGAAGTCTAGATAATAAAACTCAATTCTTATTACGTAATTTCTACGTAACGTTTGACGTACGTTGCGGTTTAAACGCAAGTTATATTATTTAACAACATTAGTAGGCTGGATGGTAATTAATTCTACGAAACAAACCATATATATAATTATTGTAAATTGAATTTGTACCCAGGCAAAGCCAGTTTCGCTGGGGTTTGATGCTATAGCACCCTGATACTGATTATGATTTTAGAATCGTTTGGGGTTAAGACTTCTAACCCGATATTTCACAATTACTACTGTAATTCATCCCGATAAAATACAGTGACATCATTGTTGCCTGTGATTATTTAGTAACGACTAAGCGGTTTAGCAGATGAACAATGAATGGGCTCTAATAAATTATATGGGTTGTGGTTCTTTCGTTTGAAATATAATGCAGCATTGCATTTGCTTGGATAATGCATCTTAAATTTGCGTGCTGCCTGTCACAAGAAATTAATTGCGTACATTAAACTGGCACCTGTGGCAAATTATTTATGACAATTAAGCGACACATGCTGCTGGCAGATGTCTTTACAATGTCTTGGAATACTCTGCGGTTGTATACTATCGGGCATAGCGTACATGTGAGCAAGCGGAGGCCTCAGACAAATTTCTCAATTTTGAATTTGCGCGACAACGAAATAGCACATAGTCTAGAAAAGGAAAAATGACTTGCTAAAATAGTAAATTTAGAAAGCACAGGGACAATATGTCAAATACCTCCAAATTGTTTTAGAAAATCTATACATTGTCTTAGCAAAATTAAGTTCGATGAAACTACGAGTAAATGAATCCTTTGAATACTTTGGTCAATTTCTTCGTGGGTTCATTGAGACATTTTAGACATCTAGCTAGACATTTATGAAAACTAAAAACGACTATGTGATGCAGTCTAAGGAACTGTGCTTTTTCGTCTACTTACCGAAACGCTGAATTCTATTGACTGTACATAGCATACTGGTTGAATTTGTCGATTTTTGAGGAATTTTAGTGGTTTTTGATCGTTCAAAACTGGACGTTTTAAACGGGATTGGTTATAGGATAAGCTGATCTTAGTCAGAAACAAATATACACAAAGCCACTTCAATATACACATATATGCAATCTGAAATATAAGTGCAGCATTGAGTGTCTCTCTCATGATAATAATAATTTTAAATAGAAATGGTTTGCAATGAATTCCTACATTTGTGTAGTGAAATGGAAAACAAAACTACAGCTTTGTCTGAAGATTTTATTATTTTCAATTGCCAGCTTGGTTACTAGTCAAAGGTAAAACATACACGCAAGCAAGATAACTCTTTTTGAGTCTCTGAAATGTTTGCAAAATATCCCATTCCCAAATAGCAGGATGAGTGCACCAGTGAGTGATGATAATCGACCTCCAGCCATGCCGGACACCATTTATTAGGTCCCAGCCACACATTATTAGAGTAGATTTCTGGTAGTATCACTCATAACTCGATCTGAGCCAAGTATTACTTATTTTATAATACGTTACTATAGACAAATAACTTAAAAAGATTTTGGATAAATGAGCTCATAAACTTTTTTCTTATTTTCTGGCATGTTTAGTGAAATATGTTGAAATAATGTTTGAATATATACTCAGTTCAACTAGATGATGGACGTATCACCAAAATACATAGACAAGATGAGCCTATGAAAAGTGACCAACTAATTTCATATACATAACCAGAAGAATAAATATTTAATATTTAAATTTTAATTAGGATAGAACCCTGCTCTTGAGAAATTGCCTTAGACTATACATCATGGAAAAAAAAACATGCATGCGAATTTCAAATGCAAAATTTATCTTTTGTTATGTTTATACAAAGGTCATATTGTAAGTTTACGTTCTATAGAAATACATCAGTTGTATGTATTTGTTAATTAGAAAACATCAGCGCGCCATCTGTGTAATATCGCTTGTAACATGAACATACACCAGAAACAACTGAATTAGGTTGGATGTTGAGCTTAAACATAGCAATGCCTGTGATTATCTAGTGATGTTAGCAAGTGCATTCTTCTGTAGTGTTACAACGGTGACTTACAAGTGTTTTGTGACGTCATTATGAGCGTAGGAATGAAACGCGTTGATTTGATTGGTTCTAATGAATGTAACGACGGGCGGCTAACCAACCAGTGTAGTCTACTGGACAACTGTTTGATTTGTAATACATATGTTAGTAACCTGTTTTAATATTGATTTAGAACTTTATGTTTTCAGGCAGTGACATAACTATGTTAGGATTATATTTCGGGTTGTGACACGACAGGTTGCAGGTATAATTTATTTTTGTAAAAAAATACAACCGACTTCAAACGCTCTAAAAAGAATGAAATAATTTCAATAAAGTAAACTTTTGTATTAGGCAAGCTCACATATTTTAAGTCGGCGCGGCTCTATGATGATTGTTTATACAAAATTGAAAGAGGGGGTCCATATTGCAGGTGACTATCTATAACTAAAGGTGTTAATCTGCATGTCTTTTTCATAGTTATGCGTTAAGTGTTATTTTATTACCGTAATCAGAGATCGGCATTATAGTGGTATTAACGAGTATCTTTAAAAAGATTATAACGCATTTAAATGTTTCTAACTTGGAAAAGTAACATTTGAATACCTACTCAACTAGCTTCTTTTCCCTATCATAATATCAAACTAAATTATTTTCCTATTCATATAGAACATTTGTGTGTGTTATTTTCATAATGCATTTATTCTGAAGTAAACATAAAATACAAGAAAATATTTCCTATAATGTATAAACAAAACAGTTCAGTATGTTTTTTATATATTTATGTTATCCAGCTACAATTTATTGATTTTCAAAATACACACACAATATTTAATTTCAATCATATTTGCAGTTTGAGCCGCGCCGACTTGAAATACGTGAGCTTGCCTAATACAAAAGTTTACTTTATTGAAATTATTTCATTCTTTTTAGAGCGTTTGAAGTCGGTTGTATTTTTTTACAAAAATAAATTATTTTATGATTTTTAGTGACTGTATAATTTTTTATATATTAATTACTTGAGGATTTTTCATAAGCAAAACTGTTTGAAACAATCAAAAGTTCCACAGAACAATCATTATTTTAAAACTGCTTGAGTCACCTGTTCAGGTTACATAATCAATGGGTATGAAAATAAACATCTTTAGATATTCCTTAAGAAAGAAAGAGTTGTCCATTACATTAGGCCTAATGGAAAACTAATTGTCTTTTCTAGATACCTTGAAATGTCAGACATCATCGTTTCCTGCAATCGGTGTACTTATACATTATAAAAAGAAATACAGTAACGTCTCAAGCCTTTTGGAACAATATGAAAGTTATTCCTCAGCCACCAGCACTAAAAAATCTCTCAAAAGTGGAAAATTGGTCGTTAACACGTATAGTACCTTTGGAAAATATTATATGAAAGATTGGTTCAGCTAAAAGTGGTGTAAGTCATGTAGGGGGTTTTGTTTGCTCAAGATATAGCCTAGTCGAAATTGCAAATCATCTTCCTCTAGGACTTTCCGAAGCAGGCATAATAGTATTGATATGTTATAGTAACTGGGTAGAGAATATTAATAAACATTCCACATCTGCAAATGAAATATGTATATGAAAGATTGGTTCAGCTAAAAGTGGTGCAAGCCATGTAGGTGGTTTTGTTTGATCAAGATATAGCCTAGTCGAAATTGCAAATCATCTTCCTCTAGGACTTTCCGAAGCAGGCATAATAGTATTGATATGATATAGTAACTGGGTAGAGAATATCAATAAGCATTCCACATCTGCAAATGCATGTTTAGTAATTAAAATATTTAACACTTTTAAGACAATTGACGATTATGCACTGTCACACATCTTAGGTCGTGTAAGGAATAATTATTGCATTTGATTTATATTTAGACCTGTTTTACGAATGCTTTGGTTTTCACAATACACATTTATTTGTCAATATCATACAGCTATTCACTGAAACATAATGTTTTTGTAAGTCAGAATATTCAATACTAAAAACAGAATTACTGTATACGCAAATCAGGTCAAACGTTAAAATACATTTTTTATAGTAACCAAAACAAAATGCATTTTTCTCAATATAATTCATTTAGGCTCCATGGCAAGAAATAGTTTATTGATCAATATCAAGCAACTGTTTCATAAAGAATTGTCTGTAGATTCATTTAAATGGTTTCAACTAACAGCTGTAGGAATGTTGTTATTATTTATTGCCTTCTCTGCAAAAATGTAAACAATCTGCACAAATGTAAACAAAATAAATGTTGAATATTTTAGGTTTTCAGAATTTTTCACCGAAACAAGTATTATACTTAAACATAATATATAAGGTACCAAATAGAAACTCTCCTGGTTATTTTGGTGGTGGAACCACACTGATCGGTAAAAGAATCACAGAGAAATTGGTGAACATACATAGAAAAAAAAAACATCGCCACAAACAAATTGAGAACCTCCTCCTTTTGTTGGTAGTGGGGAAGTCGGTTAAAAAGGGTGAATATTCCAATGAATAATTTTCTTTTGTGTGTAGCACAGTTCATAGGTAATATTTCACTACTGGATTTCTGAAATTTCGGCCAAGGGAAAAACCCTGAAACGCGGAAAGTTTCTCATAATCTCCCATCCACTTTGGATCATAGACAAAAATAAGTAAATATTGACCGTCAGCTGTGCTGCTACCACACTGTAGGTTTTGGCGCACGCCGCTGGGAGCGCTATGTAGTTACGGCGTACGCGCTACGTAACTACATGGTGCTCCCAGTGGTGTGCGCCAGAACCTATGGTAACCATGGTAACAACAGCACGGCTGACAGTCTATATTTACTTATTTTTGTCTATGATCCAAAGTGGATGGGAGATTATGAGAAACTTTCCGCGTTTCAGGGTTTTTCCCTTAGTGCTGTTGTTACCATGGTTACCATAGGTTCTGGCGCACACCACTGGGAGCACCATGTAGTTACGTAGCGCGTACGCCGTAACTACATAGCGCTCCCAGCGGCGTGCGCCAAAACCTACAGTGTGGTAGCAGCACAGCTGACGGTCAATATTTAATTATTTTTGTCTATGTTTGGATGCTGTAGTCATTCAACCAATATGGACCAGCTGTACCTAATCATTTACTTCCAATGCAATATGTATAGTTCCATGAGCCTATTATATTGTGCACTCCTAATAAATTTAGAATGTTACTTTTAGTATTTTATACCATTTTATTTTATAGTAAGATAAAGTAGTATCCTGTAGAATTCAATTAATTGTCCTTGCAGATTGGTATGTTATAAAATGTCGGTGCAATTGACTGCTTCCCACTCGGCATCACTTTGATAGGAAATTCCTATTGGCTACGATTCAGACACGGAAACATAGCGTCTTCTCATTTTTAGTCATAGCTATAACAAAAACTAAGCAATGTACGGTTTAAAATATTTAATAGTATCTTATTTTCAAATAAGTTTATTTTGGGAAGTAAATATTGTTCAATGTCTATTTCTCGGTAGTGTGAACAAAGTCAAAGTCTTTGGTCAACAATATCACGTTGAAATTCAATTTCGTGAGGATAAACAATTCTTTAAGGTTTATAGAGATAGAATATTTTTCTAATTGATATTCTAAAATAATTCACTTCTAGCTGTAAATTGTAAGATTTTCCACTACATCTTGTGCCACCTGGTAGGTCCAGACTTGGTAGGTTACGCTGCAACTCGTCGTGTGCTAAATGCAGCGTTCCGGCAACTTTCCAGGTCCGCTTGATCCTTCATAAACTGTCTGAGAGAACGAGCGGTTTTATACGTAACACACACATTAACTGCTTTGCTTTTATACGTTCTGTCACAATTAGAATATTCAATGTAAGTGCTAATGTTAGTCTATATTGTCTGTGAGAACTATGTTACTATATGTAACACTTACATAAACTGTTTTATAAGACGTTTCGAATTTAGAAGAACAATGTTAACTGTTCATGCTAGCTTATGTTGTATGCGAGAGCAATATTATTATGTGTACTGTAGCATGACTTAATTTATTTGATATGTTCTGTTACACTATTGGAAGATCACAGGTAACTGTCAATGTTAGCCTATTGTGTTATCCACGCGCTGTACAATACTCACATGTAGAAAAAATGACAGTTAACAGAGTTTTACCGTAAATTTGTTGTTATATTGGTGTCATAGTCTTCACGACAAGACTTTGGCCTGGGTTCGATACTACATAGTGTTTGGCAATATATAAAAAAGAGAATAATTATTTTTCTTTTAATAACATTGTAAATTGTATGTGTAGGAAATAAAATTTTGAAAATAAACATAACACAGTTGGATTAACTTTTATTATATTTGCATTTAATTAAAATTTTGTGTATTTGGCAAGTGAGTTATTTTAGGAGGATTCGAATTAACTCTAGAGCTTTTTCTATGAAGGGGAGTAGTTCTTTCGTAAGTTGGCTGAAGAGTGAGAACTTCTATAATGGATTCTCTAAAAAATAGAAAAGTGAAGAGAAGTCCCCACTCCCAAATTTTGAAAATGTGTCCTTACAAACAAGATGATTAAGCTTAAAAATTACCTTTTTATCAACAAATAATAAATTTTTTGTAAGTCCCACCTTCACATACTAGGAAACTATAGGTTCTAGCCCAGAACGGGTTTAAACATTACTTGAAGCTAGCCTTAGAGGGTTGTGACATTATCACATTGATACCCATTGGTGATTGGCGGGATTTGAACCAATCATCACGGACCGAAGTGTAGCACTCTACTACTAGACCAGCCTACTCCCTAAACGCGATGCAGTAAAAATACTATAGCTACAGTACCTGTAAAATGGAAAGTTACTAGAATACAGGAAAAAAAAATCATTAGGCCCTCTCTTTAAAATAACCTACTTAAATTGTTTAGCCACTTTCAGATGTTTTAGTTTTTACTCAGCTTAAAAAAAATTTCGGACGCATTTATTCCTCGTAATGTTAAAAACATCACACTTTCAATTATTTAAGTGGGTTGTAGATCTTAATGGCACAAAAGTTCCATAGCTATGCGGGATAGCTATGCGTTTCAGCGATAGTAAGGTCAGTGTCTGGACAGAATTCAGAGCGCGTGCAACAATGTTTGGCCTAGTAATGACGCGAAAGTCTAAATGCACTTCGCGGCAACGTGCCAGTCCTATTTATGTCCAGTCAAATCCCACTAATGCAAGCAGTGGCCGAATTGCAAGATTCGTTTGTCGAAAGTATTTCGAAGTGACTTGATTAAAACGTGTGTTTATTAACTGTCAAAAGGTGTCATTGTAGCTTTAGCCAGCGAGCACATGTGTTCGCTGGCTTTAGCAGATATTCCAAAAAGGGAGGAAGCCATCACCTCAACCTAGATCAACATCACATAAGACCAATAGATGGAGCATGTTAGCCGCGACGTGAAGCCAGTGTTTTTCACTAATCTTTACTAAGATGGCGGCTGCCGGCTGTGATGAGCTCTAAGTGGGCGCAACTAATTAGATGTTAGTTTATATCAATGATATCCGCGATAATACGCCTTTTTACTATAAATATTTCTATTACTAACACAATGGCATTCAAAATACGCTTTTAATTTGTTTTCTTGCGTTTACCGTTTCTTAAAAAAATTAGTTTACATAATTAACAACAAAATCTTTTTGGGCGAAAGAAAAATTCTGTAAAGCTACAAATTAATTTATAATATTTGTATCTATATCGTATTAAAGTTTGATAAAGTTCTGGCGTTTGGTTTACAATGTATGAATTTTCAAAGTCTCAAGATAGTTTCTGAAACACTTTATACAACTCTCCTTTATATTCTGACTTTCATATTAATTTTTGTGAAAGAGCTAAAGCATATTAATTTTTTGGGCAATACAAAAAATAAAACGAAGAACATTTATATATGTACTCCGTGTTTTTCTTATTAGTTTAGTAACTTTTCTGTATAGCTCCAAACTTGAGTATCTCTAAACTGTATTACAGTACAAGTGAGGTTGCAGGCAGAATCAACGTGCCCGCATGAAGCAACGTGGCGCGGCGGGTAGCCCCTATATTACAATTTAAATTACAACCAAACTATACCAGCTAAAAATAAAAAAAAACATTATCCAAAAGATTCAACTCTTTAGCTACAAAACCCGTTTTTTAACTTACCCGACCGAAAAATAAAAAAAGTAGTAGCCGACGAACTTTTTCATGTCATATTTTAAAACTCATTTGAAAGTACCTACTTTATATGAATATTTAAATAAGAAAATACTAACTTTTAAGCTTTTAATTAAAACCAATAGTGTCATAGACTTATTGACTTCACTTATACGAATTTTAAACCATATAACTTAAGTCTAAGTAGGCTAAATGTCGAGTTTTTTTAAAGCCGAACTTTGAGTTTTGGTGCCGTTTTCATCGACATCCGGCGCTTCTAACCTACAGTAAGATGGCGGACCTGGCTTCACCTGCTTTAATGTTAGTTAGATAGGCGTGCTCCATCTATTGGTCTTATGTGATAGTTGATCTAGACCCATGACCGATTTAATTTTTTATCTTGATGCCCCAAGAGGTCATAAACATTATTTTTAAATTTTCATATATTTAAATACAGTGTGTACGACTGTGGACGCACAACTCTAGTTATTTTGGTCAGATTTTGATGAAATTGTGCTTTAAGATGTATTGCTAGATAAACTTAAATGCGTTTGTAAACCAGCAAGATCGGGTCATAAAACCGGGTGTTATAAGGGTTAAAAGTTTTCAAAAATAGTTTTTTTTTTAATTTTGCCCATTAAAAACGTAAATTCCAAATTTGTACATGACCATCGTGTAAAGCTCGGTCATAAGAATCGGATGTTATAGAGATTTAAAGTTTTCAAAAATTGTTTTAATTTTATTTACCCTTTAAAAATGGAAATTTCATTTTTTAATATGAACATCGTGTAAAGCTTAAAGAAACAAATACATTTATGCATTAAAGAGTTATTGTTTGTTATATTAAAGGTTACGGAGAAAAAAAATTTACGTTCCCAATTCCCATGCTACAGTATTCTTATGGAGAAATATTAAACTGTTTGACTATGGATATATTTTGATCAAATTTGGCAAATTTATTAATTTAATCCTGTACATTTGCTGTACATTGAAATTTCATAAAAATTCCCTTTATTGTAGCTGCAAACCTACTGTATGTGCTTGTTAAATATAATGTTATCTGAATGAGGAATTAATATGACTTGTTTATTGAAATATTTTAGAAAAAATCCAATCCAACAAATATAATTCGTTTAGTCTGCAGCTTTGATGGGACAGGGGTATTTTAATAACTATTTAAGTATATGGTGGGATAAATATGTGAAGTGCACTGTGTTGCCAGGACCTATAAAATATTTTATCTCAAAATGAAAAAAAAAAAAAAATACAACCAACACGTCTTGAAAGAATATGACTAATGTCCCCATTCCAAATTATAATGAAAGATCGCAAAGCCTTTGATTGGTATAAAATTCAAAGTGAAATCCATCCCAAAACTGTCGAAACCAATTAATGTTTAAACCAGCGTTATGCAACGAGACTGATGTTATGTTCGCTATCCAATGTAGCCCGGTTATAGAGGAATGGGGGAAAACTCTTAAAGAGGAATAATTCTGGAAAAACCTAATTAAAGAGAAGAATCAACAACTTTCAAATTCCATTGTCACCCATGACGACTATAACACTATAATCATAGATGAGTATATTATTTCGTCTATGCTATAATCATCAATGTTCACTCTCGTATAATGTGTCATGTTGCTTTTTATAGTTTTACATCATCGAGAGTTGACAATTAAAAATTTAAGTCTTGTTCTTTTTTTATATTAATGTTTTTTATCATTCTTCTCATAATATTACAGTCACCTCCAGAATCTCATAACCAGAAAATCCCGCATATTTTAGTCAAAGTGGTGTCTTGCAGATAGGAATTCGAAAAGAAACTTTTGCCTGATGGGATGCGTTTTAGACTTTAGCCAAGTAGGAGCTTTACCGAAAAATAACACAATGTTTTGCTCTCAAGTCAATTAATTTCTATCTTATGATCATATTCCGTCTATTACAGCAGATAGGCTCCTGAACAAAAAATATTAAGTTCAAAAAGGATATATAGCATACAAGTTATTAAGAACTGTGAGCCGTGTGTATTCTTACCACTTGGAAACATTAAATGTGCCTTATTTAATACTCTTTTTTAAGACTTGAGTCCAGGGCCATTTAAAGTTACTAAATAACCAGATTCATGTGTATAAAACGGAGTACAAACATTGATTTAACTGCAAACTAATTCTTTAAATTTTTTTATTTAAAAACGTTTATGCAGTATGTGTTTATAATTTGATCAAACGTTAAATAAACTAGCTACTTTTTATTGCGTCAAAATGATTTCAATTTCCATTTACCTATTAATAACTAATGTGTAGGGGAAAACAAGAAATAGTTTTAAAGAAACTAGCTTAACCTCTGTAATATCAAATAAGTGCATATGTATTTATTTCGTATGTCACGAAGGAAATATTGTATATTTCATAACTAGGACCGAAAGTCCGGCATTTCCGGCAAAAATAAAAAGTAGAAATAAAAAGTAAGAAAATAAGTAGAGGTAAAAATAAAAGTGTTTTGAAGTAGTGGCATTTTCCGGCACGCGCTCAAGTTTGCCTCACACAGGAAACCACAATTTCACGTGCGAGGCAAAGCTGGGGACGGGAATAATTGAGAAAGTGCTGGAAAATAACTTTCGGTACGAGTTATGAACGTAATTTTCATCACGACGTAAAAATACACAACACAGAATAACAGGCCTTTAGTAATATTACAACTATTTTATTTCCCAATTAATTTGTTTAAACAACAAGATAAAATAAAATCTTCTAAAAGGAAAGCTACATATATTTTAGATAATTTTTAAAACATAAAATAATAGAAAATACTCAAGAAATATTATAGTTGTATAGTATATGGTTGTAAAAAAGATGAACTATTGTACCATCGTTGTATGTATTTATTGAGAAATACTACATATATTTTTAAATAAAAGAATAAAACAACTTTTAGCAATAAATACTGCTGATTCAAATCATTAAATTAAACCGCAACAAAACACTAGCGCGCGTAATGAGTAAACTGAGAACTAATCGGGAATGAGGGAAAGTAAATTTAGAGCGAGGGAAAATCAGCTGATCGATTTTCCCTCGCCCTAAATTAGAGTTTGGGAAACAATTTTTTAAGTCAGCTGTTATCGAAAATTGTTACTTTCGTTACGGAGTGATGAAAATTTATATTCATTCAGCTATTCAATATTCAATTTAAATATTCTCTTAATTGAATTCGACTAATTTTAAACTTATAATTTGAACGGAAAAACGAGAGTCTGTTCAAATTATAAGTTTATTATTATTTTATCAAGTTGTCATAAGTCAGTGCCAACATTACACGAGGGAATTTCCCCGCGGAGCGACGTGGGTTGGCAGCACTGGCCTCGTGTGCATATAATTGCAACAACCTTGACGTTGACCTATACACGCGCCAAATAGCGATGCAACTTTGTACTTGACTATTTCACACTAACCTCTCACTCGCCTTGATTATTCTCAATTATCAGTTATGAAATAGGATTGTTAATAATGAACTAATATTCCCAACAAGCATAAGCAATAAAGCAAATTTATTTGCTTTAAAAATACTTTTTATCAAACTTTCATTTTCTGTTGTAAGTTTGATTGTATGCAGCGTCGTTCACTATAGAGCTATTTATTTTCTGAATTTAATTGGGTTGTTAGAACTAGTTGAATTGAATTAAGTTTTTCACATTTCATAGGTTGTTACTTGTCTAGAATTTTCTTGTCTAATTCAATTGGCTAGTAGTTGAACATTGGATTCAGTTTGGTTGATATTTGTATTCAATTGCATTTTATGAGTTTTAAATGTTCATCTACAAATTAAATACTTCAGTAAAATCATCAATTTTCTTCATACGAGAATAATATTCTGGTCTAAAAAGGCTTCCTATCACCAAGTTAATAATTAATAAAAATTTATTTGGGGAAACCCAATTTAAGTTTGTTTTTTAAAAACAAATTACTTATGGATTTGTTGCAATTTGTCAACTATGATAGATTACACGTTTAGGCTGTTCGTTCAATTAAGGCTGTTCCTAGGAAGCTAAACCGTCAAAATATACTTACGAAGTCTGTTCTTGACAAAATCGCTGGAATAAAACTAAATCTTCGAGATTTAACTGTACGACAATAAAAACTATGTCATCTTTGTGCATTCACGAAAAAAATAAGCTACATTGGCTTTTTATAATCCTGTTCTAAAATATTTTAGTTGAGTCTGTTTTGATGCATGAATTTTAAAGTAAATTAAGTAGGGATTTAAACAAGTAATTCAATTAAATACAACATTTCTTTGGAAACAATTGGAATTATTTAACCTTTTTACATTTGAAGGGATGAGAAAGCTAACTGATTGTGTTTTATGATATTTAACATAAAAGATTTTGGTACCAAAAACATTCTGTGGTGTTTTAGTTGGAATCATTTGACTATGTAAAGTACTGGAATTGGTATTTTTTAGATGAAGTAGAAAATTAATGAATTCTAATTCTAATAATATTCTAAATACTGGTAATACGTTTTTTAGAAAATTTCCCTGTAAGGAAGAAGCTATTACCTTAGGCGACACTGAAAGATTCAGAATCGGGGCCGATTGAATTGTTCATTTTGATGTTCATAGAGGTAAAAAGCATTATTTGTTTAAAGTTTGAAATATGTATGCTGTGTCCGTGAAAAATAAGTTCGCGAACCAGCAAGACCATGGGAACGAGGTGATATGGGGGTTTGACGCTTATACAAAATTGGATTCTTTACACTTAAAACATGAAAATACTAAACCTTCATTGCAGCCATCGTGTAGAGATAAAAAAGAAATGATTTAATACAGTGAAACATTGTTGTACTAAATGTTTAGGAGAAAATAAAAAACCGTGCATTTAAAATCCCCATGTTATTTTTATTGAGGAAAAGAAAACTGTTGTAGTTCGTTTGATAAAGGATATATTTTGATAACAATTCGCATATGTATTTATTCATCCCATACTATTATTATTCTATCAATATCTTCCTTTAATTTCCCCGTAGCAGCAACCTTAAGTACATTACTCATTAAATCCATGTGTTTTAAATGGGAAATACATATTCTTTTTATTTTGTATCATGTCTTTCTACGCCAGTGGTATTTATTAAAGTTTTTTTTTCACGGGACCGTCCAAACTCTTATAATTAATAAATATGACTTGTTTATGGAAATATTTTACTTAAAATACAATCAGACGAATTGAAATTCGCTTGGTCTGCAGGTTTGCTGCTGCGTGGGTATTTTAATAAATCAGTGTTGAATTTTGATCTGTTGAGGAGAGCTAAATATACAAAGCAATGCAAGGAATAAGATTCTGCAACAAGAACTTAAATGCACGAGATCCCTAAACAATCCACATGGAGATTAAACAGTACGAATGGTGACATAAACATTTGCATAAATAATGAACAGAAACAACACGATTTCCACCATTTGAACTACCTTAATGTTCCTCATAAAGGGAAATATCTCCGTCTACTTATCCCAAGTGCCTTGACCCCTGACTTTGCGTTTAATGACAACCGGTCCCACGACTTAATTGCAGAATTAGCAATGTTGAAGTCGTATTGGCACTCGGGGCGAGTACTGGTGATAACATTGTACAGGGGACCCATTAATAGAACAGTTTACGTTGTGGTCAGAGCGTTGCAAGCGCTCTTTACTACTAGATTATCTGAAGGACAAGGACACCAGCATCATATTGTGAGTACTTTGTAGCTCGTGGAGCAGACGTGGCCGTCGTAACCATTCTCGGCTTACAACAGTCATAGGAGAATGTGCATGAGGCGAGTACAAGCACAAATAGCGAGCGAAGAACTTCACCACTTGGGACACAAAGGCCCAAAACAGATAAGGGTGAATGTTGAATTAAAACGTTAAAATACTTAAACTACGAATATTGAAGGCACATTTTAAATTTGTTCCGCACAGCAGAGTGATGACGACAAATTATATTAAGTACAAACACAAATATAAACTACTTAGGGGCTTTAACACTCCCTTTGTAAATTGACAGGAATGGAACGGGATCCTAGTTCAGGGTGAAAACATTTACCATATTTGTGAATAGTTGTAAAATGACAGTATATAATACTATAGATAGCATAGTAGGGTGAGATTGGATTGGAAATGGACTTTGCAGTCCAACCACCTTGACCGTTTTCATGGATGTTTTTCAATTTTATTAAATAAGCTGGGATTTAAAAGTTGTAGTTTTATAAACGAAAGATCCTTAGGTAGAATAAGAATTAGGTAGAGAAGAAGAAGGTAATCAAGATAGAACCAATCAGAAGGAGACAATGTTTCTCTTGTTTGTAGTTTGAACCTAGATTAAAAAAAGTATAAGTGACGTTACGCATTTGACTGCCAGCCATTTAAAAGGTATGCATCCTGAGTTGTTGGCCAGAGTGGAAACCAATCTTTTGTTGTGGATGCCAACCACGTTGGAAAATCTTTATTTCTACATTTGAGGGAACAAGTACTAAACAACAAATAAGTTTAAAAAATTTAAAAGAACTTGCTATAAACTGTTGACGATCTCATTTAAGTACAGCAAGAACGAACAATTACTTTTGGATCAATTCTTTTACTTATGTAATAGAACAAAGAGAATGAATAAACCTAAAACGTAGGGATTTGCTTTGTTTTCATTTTTCAAATGCCGTTTGATGAATGCTGCTGCAGTGCTGATTGAGAGGAATACAACATATTACTTGTAAAATAAACCAGGGCTCCCACTTTGTATAATGCCATGCTATGCCAATGAGTATAAATAAAAATAAGTGAAATAAAGGTTATTAGGACATGTTTAACGTTCAATAGTCTTCTTAAGCTGGAGATTAAGAGAATTGTTCTTAAAAGTCCACGTTTACACCCCTTGAAGTACGATTAAGGCTAATAGTCTATTGACTACGTTTGATCTAATTTCAAATCCACTTTAAACAAAGGTCTTCGAAGATGTCACCTCTCGGTATCTTTGTCAGCCATCCAAATCCAACTTCGCTATACAAATCTTCACCTAATCTTACGAAAGGTTAAGACACAATGAAAAGAGCAGATGCGCTTCGGCCAAAAGGACAAAATTAACATCGGGGCGATTACAGTTAAATACGAGGTGCACAAATTCTTGCGGAACACTTCGTGTTGTGTGTCACTGAGATATTTCGAGCCAAGACAAACTTGAACATTATTGCTTGAGTCTTCGCCAGCTGCAAGTGACATTGTAAACTGCTTGCAGATTTAATCTATTATGGGAATATACATTGTCTACTTAATCAATCACATATACTATAAAAATCACTACGTGGCTGTAATTATCTAGGCAAGGATGCTAGTTTAGAAGTAAGTTTGGTAATGAGATCCACGTCTGATGAAAAACTATCCCCAGAAACACAATGTCTACTTGCGCAATTTTACTGAAAGAACCAATTAACATAAGCTTTTGACATTATATTCTTGACAATTTTGGTCTTAGAATGGATTTAAGTTATTTGATTCCATTACTAGTAGAGATGACACTGACCGCTGTAGCCTATGAATGAATAATGTAACGTAAAACATTACACCGAAAATCGTTTACTTTTAGTTAAATAAAATCTAAAAGAATCAACCAATGAGTCTAGCTGTGATTGGGACCTTTAATCCGTTGATAGTGAACAAAGTAAAATAGTTTTACTAAACAGTCCCAGCTGTACCTTGGAAGTATTCACTTGCAGCATCTCCCTTCTCGCTATCTCAGTTACCGATAGCTCTTAAATAGCTTCAGCAATCTCCGTATTAAGTCTTGAGTTATCTTTAGTTGCTAGTCTAGACAGTTTGTGTCAAAATGAAGTAGAAACGTGCAAAGTGCAAAGAGGTAGTAGAAACGTACAAAGTGCAAAGAGGTAGATGCACTGAGAACTCACCGCTCGTTAAAGTTTATAGGCCTGCATCTAACTTCGATCCTCTTTACTCTTTATCCAGTTTATTGCGAAACATTTTCTATATGTTTTACGACTTTGGCATTAAATTCTAAACGAAGTATTGCAGAAAGTATTTTAAACCTGTCTAGGTGCAATAAATTAACTCGCAATGTCTGCAACAGCACTGTAACTGTCAATGTGCTAGAAAGCACTGTAGTATTTTTCAACTTTTAGCACCACAGCTTTAGAACTCGTTACGATCCTCTTCTAGGTTTTAGGTTCACTAGTCAGTATATGCAGGCTATATAATTTCTTAGGTCTTTCAAAGTACAAAGTATTTGATTACGCGTGCCATTTTTCTGATTACGTAAAGTGTACTTTTTACAAATTTGATTTGCTCAATTTTGGTTCCCCGTGCTTGCAATGTTTGATAAATGCTTCAAAGCGATTGATTGAGGGGGGTAAGGGGGTGAGAAAAAGATGTTTGGAACGTTTCCCTTCGTAAGGTAGATTTTCATAAAGTCTTCGTGGTAAAAGCTAGATCCAATATTTCGGTAGCTTGGTGGACCAATATTTTTTCTTTATTCTTTCTTCTTTATTTCTTTCTTTTTTCTTTCTTTCTTCTACATTAGGAGTTGGTTTGAGTGCAAGTCTCTTTTAATAATTATGAGTCTACAAAAAAAAAAACTCAAAAACCAGTAGTTAATTCGTTTGGTTGGTTTTATTGACACACAACTTTTGTTAGTAACTTCCATAACCATCCATTTAAATCCTTCACGAAGAGTCGAATCTTCTCAGCTTCTCATCCTAGGGTTTCAAATCTTCTTCTTCGTGTCTTGTTTTCATCTTCCCCATAAACAATTACGATTTGATGACTTCATAAAGATGGAAATTTTCAGTTGCTCACTGAACTTTTGAGTGATAGTCAGCAATATTCACTTTAGTTTAGGTAAACAAAGTATCATGTGGGGCTTCGAAATAGAGAACGATCTATTTTAAATCCTTGTAAAACTTTAATCTCATGATCTGTTTTTCTGCTTATATTGCAGCTACTCAAATGTTAGTTTGACGCTTGCCTTGTTATAATTTCTGTATTCCTATTATCTGTAAAGTGGATCCAACAGATCAAGGCCATTGGATGGGGGAAATGCAAATACGAATTCCATAGATTCTTGATAAAACATTGTCGTCTACAATTTCACTTATTAATTTTGAAACATTAATTATAAAAAAATCATACAATTCAAGTGTGTAAATACACACTTCTTGTTCTGCATACAATTTTATAAATGTATACACATTATTTTACTTCATTTTACTTAATAATTGCAGTACTGTAATAGTTTTGATGTAAAAAAAGTACTCAAAAATGAAATATTTAACGATTTATAAAGTTAATATTGCTGTTCAAATAAAACTGTTTGGTGTGAAGCAAACTTTGCAGTTCTTCCATAATTTCTTTTTCTTTCAATTTTCCTATTTCGTGTTTCTTGATAGACAATGCTTGATAAATTTTCTAAATCTTTACAGATCATTCATACGGATTCAAAACAATCGGGTGATATCTAAACATCTTCAACATGTTTAACCTAAATTAACCTTTAAATAATTAAATTGATATTCCCCAAGTATATACTTGGTTTAAACATAATAGTTGTTAGTTTTATTCTTCCAATGTCTTCTTTGTAGCATGTTCCAGACGGGAAGAAATTAAATTTAGATAATGTTCCTTATGTTCCTTATCTTTTTTTGCTGAGATCTTGAGCCGTTGGTATAGTTGTTGTAGAACAGAAAGTTGTTGTTGATTTTTAATCTTGCAACATTACGTTTTTGTGAATATTTCAAACGATCAATCATATAAGTATGAAGTAGAAAATGGTCTATTACGTGTTAAAGGGCACACTACTAAGATAAGCACGCAGACATAGTTAAGAAAACGAATAAAGAGTATAATCACTCCTGGCTTAAGACAAAAATAGAGTAACGTTAGGCAAAATCCAAAAATATTATCAAATCTTATACAATTTTTCATTGTATTATTAGTTTTGCTATTGACTTTTGTATGCTGAAGTTCTATTAATTGTCAAAGATATAGCATTAGCAATTACAAAAATATCTGAATTGCAAAAGATTTATCTTAGCAAAAAAAATACATATTGTAATTGGAAAACTACTTTGTATAATATAGTTGGTCCAAACGTGTCTTTCAGGTTATTACTTTGAGGGGCCATTTAAATGGGCGCAGTTAATATTTGGTTAAAAATTCTTCTCCTTTTTGCTCCAAACATTTGTCAAATGATCATTCCTCTCCTCCTCCAATGTTTTGATTCTTGGTGGGTTTCTTCTTATATTCAGGTAGCATTTGCAAAACATCTTAAATTGATTGATATAATAGATTTTTTTTTAAATGCAATTTTGTTAATATTGAAAAATAAACATAATTAATTCCGTTAGTTGTTTTTCCAAAAATAAACTTCCAACAGCAGTCTTTAATTGATTTAAATTGCATCCAATGTAGATGAGAATGTTTTTATTACCTGTAAGAATGCTATGACTGACTTTAAATTCGATTGAAATACATGAAATTCCTCTTTAAATTAAACTTTCACCCAATTTTGATATTTCAATAATTTTAAAAGAAGTTTCAGAGTTTTAACTGACATTCAGCTAGGTCCTGTTAATGCAAAAATTTTTTGATGTTTATACATTTCTCCATAGATGTTAATTTTAATCTGAAGATCCTATAGTATGAATCTACAGTTGATTTCCATATCTCAATCTTCTTAAATGCGTCTTCTTCTTCAATGTCATAATATTTTCACCAGAAGATCCTACAGTATGAAGTAACAGTTCATTTCCGTGTCTTAATCTTCTTAAATTCTTCTTCTTCTTCAGTTTCATAACAATTCTTCAATCTGAGGATTTATATTATTTGAAATAAGACAAATATATCTGATTAATTAGTCTTGATTAAATGACCATTAATGTTACTATTATAATCCCATGTCTTCTTGTTTCTTGAAGCAAATATAGAACATTTATTTATATCCGTGTATTCTTGAGATTGCTTAAATATTTTAAATTATAGATATTAGCTCTTAGGTTAAAAAGCAGAACTGATAGTAATGTTAAAAGATATAAATCATAAGAAATAATATACAAGTTAAATATATTTATCACTAAAATAACATCGGAAATATTATATTGATTTAAAAAATCCTCAGATACTTTATTGAAATAAAACTTTAAACTTTTGGAGACGTGAAATGTAATCCCTAGAACAAAGAAATATGTTTTAGCCTTTTTTTGGTAAAATAAGTTCTCGTAGACAAAGATACATTATGCAAAACAAATAAGCTTTAGACGCATTGTCATGTATTCGATACAAAACAATGACTTATACACACAATAATACCAATAATAATAACAACTAAAACAAAGTTTATGTTTATAAACACATAATAAAAACAGTGTATGCACCTATTATTTGTTTTCCACTCACGCAACTGGATATAATTTGTTAATATTACTATTGTTTATGTGGATACACATATAAATAATATACCAGTATTAAAGAAAGTCTGGTCTAAACTATTGATTTATACAACATTCCTTTCTTACCCTTTTTGAAAAATTTGTTCCCTAAACATAGGATCACATTATTTAAGCAGAAATCCTTTTGAATCAGCTTCTTCGAAGTGTTATTTTTTAAGTACAGAACACATATTTTGAATTACAAATTTAGTTGGTATATGTATTTTCTTTTATAAGTTAGTCAACGTATTTTTCTTTATATTTTTAAGTAAACAACAAACAAAGCCACAACAATAATGGCACTTACCCATTTTCATGCGAAGGAAAACGGCGTCAGCATTAGGAGTGACCTCAGTGAGGATTATTATGAGAAGAGGTATGGTGCTGTCGGGCATCATGCACATCTCTAGGAGTCGTGGGATTGAATGCAACATTTCAGTTGCTGGAAAAGAAACATGTGGTCAAAGATATACGTAATGATGCACAGCAGTATGGTGTTTTATAGAAGACCTTCTTACTTCATTGAGATTGCCCAGCGCTTATCCAATATGGCTTCCCAGCTGCTGAAAAAGAAACATTCAACCAAAGGCATAATAGTTTGCAGATTTTCTATAAATCATAGATTTAGTCAAAGATGTAAAGATATATAAAAAAGAGACTTCTAAAGAAAATCCTTTTACTTTCTTAAAACTCTCACTGGTATTTTACTAATGTAATTAAATTGGGATTGAATGCCACATATGTTGCTGGAAAAATGCATATTAAGTCATAGGGTAAGGTTTCTTGCAAAATAGTCATTCAATTTACAAAATGACTCTAAGATGTAATTATTGTGATTAAGCTTGATATCAAAGTAACGTGAAAGAAGTCCGGCTATATGTGGCTGAAAATTAACTCATTTCTACTTATAAAAAAGATAAGAGTGTCTGACGATTATGATGCAACTGGCCTTCTTATCTTCACGACACTTTTTTATCAGTAGTTTTTGTTAGGTTAGGTTAGTTTTTAACGGGTTGGATATGGTTTATTCTCACCAACTGTAATTGTTATTCTGGAGCTCAAGAAAATTTGTTTTTGATTGTCTGTACGTCCCAAAATGTTGAGAAAGTTGAGCAAAGATTTATATATATAAGGATAGAAATAAAAAATCTTAAAATAATGTATAAGAACAAACAAACATAGAAAATAAATTAAATATAGGTTTCAATGTTGGCATACACTATCCTTATTTAAAAAATAATCTGTATCCTTTTGCGTTCTATAGCTCAATATTAATCATGCCCTTCTCTTAATTAGAGTAAGGATAAATGAATAGTAGGTACCTTGAAGATGTACATTATATGTATCGAATACAACGTTTTTCTGTAAATAAATACACCGTTTTTGAGGATGGACCCCTTCAAAATACCCTAGGCAATCTAAATAGCATTATCTAAATTGTTTACACCGCCCTTACTAGTTGTATATATAAATAAATAAATTATTTTAATTAATACATAAAACTACTATCAAAAGAAAATATACTATTTATATGTATAACAGCGACACCAAGCTGCGTTTTGTAACCTGAATATGAAAGAATGAAGGATGGACTGATGTATGAGATTTACGTGCAGCTTTGGTACTAAGGTAATCTTTTAATTTTATTCAAGACTATTTTTTGAAAAAAAAAGATCAGTTCAACTTTATCCAGTTGTAGATGGCCAACAGCTCCTGAATATTCTCATAATAACTTGACGGCACCATAAATGCACAGTCCTTCTAATTAAACATTAAGATGTTTGATAACAATTTAAAAAAAATGGTCAATTGCATTTTTCACACCCTGTATACAAGAAAGTGTCGGAATATGTTAAAAACTGCGCCATTTTATAAGCTTTCCAGCCATATGCTACACTGTTGAAGTTTAGATATTTTTATGTTTGTTTTAATGGTTTGAATACCAGAAAACAGGGAACTTTTTTAATGTTTTTACTGTTCAAGCTGAAACAAAAATACAACTTTTGCTTAATACATGCCGACTTTGTATGTTTTAAATGTTAAAGACACCATGCTTTGTAGTCTTCAAACCACTAAAGCGTACATAAGCAGAGATAAAGCTCAATGGTGTAGCATATGGTTAAAAAGCTTATAAAATGGCGCAGTTTTTAACATATTCCGACACTTTCTTGTATACAGGGTGTGAACAAATGCAATAGTCCAATGTTTTTTTTTAAATTTTTATAAAACATCTTAATTTTTATCTTTGAATGTATTTACAATGGAGTTTTTACAACTGATCCCCGTCATTTTCCATTATTCTTATTCAAAATTTAATGTAGAACACGAAAATGACATTATCTACTCAAATCCATTTACAGGTAATTCAGAAATCGCTGTATTAAGTTTAAAAGCATGGTTATTTTTGAAAAACATAAAATATTTTTTTGGTAAGCTAATTTTTAGACTTGGAACATTTTATATGCATCATCACACTGCACTTACTTTGTACTTACATCAAAAAAATTTTGTCACACTGAGTACAAATCACGCTGTATTTAAAACATATACTACCGCAAAATATCCAAAATATTTCCTAAACGTTCATACTGAACACTTACGACTCTAAGTGTCTTTTAAACTGATACAATGATCCCGTAAAAACTTTGCACCCACATTTCGTTTCGGAAAATACATTATTTCTATCAACAACACCAATAACTCACCAGCTTTGATACGTTTAATGACTTCATCTGGGTTCGGTGTGATCTCCGTAAAGATGATGTACAACAGTGGCGAAATGTTGAGTGGAAGATGACACGTTTCTATCAACTTTACGATGGACTTCCACAAATCAGTAGCTGAAACAAAAAAATATTTTGCAACATTGGCAAAGTCACTTCCACGCTCAAAGAATACAATACAAGAAGAACGCTTGATTGCCAATTTTATTCTCATAAGTAGTGAAAATGTTGAGGAGTGTTACAAGTCACAACGCAAATAACATTTTAGTTCACGCTCATAGCCCTTTTTATTATTTGTACAAACCAGTTATTTTTTACCGATTTGGAAGCAAACCTTTCCTCTGGACCCAGGCTTATAATTTGGATTGTAATGTGTTTTCTCCGAATGAAAAAAAAAAAACACCAAACCATACAGTTATCTAGCAACCTTCCTTCGCCAGAATAAAGATAATAACGCCAATTCAGGAGTTCATAATAATTAGAACCACTCGTAAAGTGATAATTCTAAGGCGGCTTTCAAACCCTGAACCTCCATAAAATCCAAAACCGACGTCTGCACCAATAAAGTGTGTTCGTTTCTTTGCAAAAAATGAATTTTTATAAAATTTTTCTGAACAGGAGACAAGCCCACCCACTTTTCGGAATAGGTGTGATATGTTTACACTTTTTAAACACTGTTTTTAACAGTGCAAGTAGAAATCATTTACTGTACTTCTTATATGTGTGTGTGTTTTTTTTAACGTTCAGGGCCAATATCCACTAAATGTTTCTGTTATTTTAGGATTGATTTTAGGAGTTGTACCTTTTTTTTAACGAATGAGAATCAACAATAGTTTATGGATGGATCGTTTTGTTAGGTGAAATTATCTAAACGCTGTTTAAATAACAAGAAACAAAACACCCTGCGTAAACGGGACCACAATACCTTTAAATTACCTTAAAACATTGATTATCAATCATCTATTTAAGCTTAATAAATAGGTTGATTTAATCATCCAATCAGTCATGCCTCAAAAACTAATTAATTGACTAATACATTGGTATTAAATGTAGACAAAAATGATTCCACTTGCTGAAACAAGTTTTTTATTTTTAAAAACGAATTGTGGCATTGTAATCAGCGTAAATTCCAGTTTGAAATGATGGGTCACAACCCTACCTTTACATTAAAAAAACTTTGAATGTAAAGCAAGTTTTCAGATAGTGTTTTTTCAACTTCGGCTTGGCTTGTGAAACCATAATATTCTAATTTAAGTGCCTTCTCACCTGAGTACGGGACCAGTTTCTGATCTCGAAACGTCGTGAAAACTTTGATTCTCACCAATCGTTGGAGAAAATGTCCGTTACAGTCTCGTAAACTACGTCATCTCACCATCATTGAACACGGCATTTAAACTAAGAACACGTGCTTGATTACATATGGTCCTCCAAGTGTCCAGTTTGTTTACATTTTCAATTCGTAGGTTTTCAACGGAGCATATTTCACGATCTCGAGAGCCCGCGTCCACAACCACTCAGGACAAACACAGTCGATTGTTGGTCAGCTGGTCTGTGCAATACACACAACCAATCATCGGTCAAGAGCATTGTAGGCCGTCTGATCGTAAATATGCCATAAATTCACGAGTGCGTGGCGACAAAGAGTGCGTTAACGTCGTCGCACCATTGCTTTGGTTTGTGACAGATGTGTTTTTATGGATGCACTGCACTTGAATTTATTTGCTGAGAAACCATCGAGGATTTTGAATAGTTTGTGGTTTGTTGTAAATCTGGGGTTTCTTCTTCATTTTATACTGAAAATTTGGTACTTTTTGGGCATCATAAATTGCATAACAGTATAGTGTGATGTTTATATGAAAGAGGCTCAATACTCATATATGAGCCTTTAAACAATTTTGTTTTTGCTTGCATTTTTAGAACGTTTATCGAAGAAAGAACCGTTCGACTATGGAAAATAAAATTGACAGCCCATTTATACGTCAAAGCTGAATTTGCTTGTATTTTGAAACCCCAACAAAAATACGCAGCGCTGTAAATTAATGATTACTATCGCTTAATCCACATTTAACCTGGTAATACTTACAAGATTATTAATTGTTGAGGCGGTTTCATGTACAATTTAATATTAGATTATCAAAAACTAATGAAAAAAATCTAACATTCTTTTAGCGTTGATTATTATTTTCGACGATGTCAACTGCGTCTTAATTCTGAAAGGAAAATAAACTTCTTATTCACATTTTATGCGTAAATTGTTAGCATTTTTTCTATGTATGTTTATTGCAAGCTCGAGTTTCGTATTCACTTACTGTCATTCCTAAGAAATATGGAGCGATTTAAATGATCAATTATCGGAGTCCAAAAAAAGATGTTAAAGAACAACGATAATGCCTCATAGCAGAAGTCAAATCGTTGTCCGACCAAACCGTCTGAGAAACAGATATAGCTCTCGCCCAAAATCAGGGCAGTGACCTATGACGTAGCGACGCCTCCTCAACAACTGACCACCGCTTATCAAACTGGCTTGGCTACTTTGTATGCCTCTGTCTCTCTCTATCGCAACAAAGTTATTTCGCTACTACGTGTTGCGAAAACATAGCATTGAGTTTGAAAGAATTCATTTGTTTGTCTCGGTGTAGAAAGTAATCTAGTTTAAAAATAGGAGCTCATCAAGTTATTTTTACGATACATTCTTAAAAAAAAAAATTAGTAACTAAAATGTTGGTTTAAGAAATCGGCAGCTTTATGTGATAATGTAACTACCGTGAAATATGTTTGCAAGCAGTTTCAGTTGTATATCGTAGTTTATTTGACATAACTCAAATTTCTAAATGCGAGTATGCTTCGGAAAATCAATCTTGGTCTTAAGAACAGATTTTTTTTTTTTTTTTTTTTTATATAATTGAACGTTACTCATGTATGCAAACATCCGTTATCGCTGCAGTTAGAGAAAAACTAAAATGTGTACGTATAGTGCAACAAACCAACATTTTAAACATTAAAACTGGAAGGACACGAGTAGAGGAATTCTCGATGGCTGATGAAATAATCATACATCATAAATAAAGTTTCTTTTGACCAATAGTTTTGAAGTATGACTAAAATAGTCAACATTAATATTACATAAGTTTACAGACGCGTCTCCACAGCAGTTGGCAAGTATTTGAGCATAATTCATCGACACTTGTGCCAAATTGTGCACGCTAAGTGCAACCGGCTTGTGGTGATGCAACCTACTTGACCTTGCGAAGCGAGCTCAGCAATTCACTACCTACTTTGTTGCTATCTTGGTCTCTTTATCGCGTAACTGTCGCGTTAAATCCACACTTTACTGGCTCTGGGGACACGAGTTACTGGGAAGGAGCAAATATAATCACAACATATTCTTACACTGAGTGGATTTAAAATGTCATATGTGAAGTTCAGAATACAAAAAGATTAGGTATTGTAAGTATTTTAGGCAGTTTATGACCTGAATTGATCAAACCTCATGTATTAAACTGATTTCACATCCTACAAAGATTGAGGGGACTTGGCATAAATTTTCTCTTCACAAGTTGTCCTACATGTTGTAACTTTTTTGTGCACCTCTATGTTATTTTATACACAAAAGTCTGGCTCGATCTCCGAGGTGAACAACTACAGACCGATCGCTTTCCAGTCAGTGATTTCGAAGGTCTTCGAGAAGCTAATTCTGTCAGGGGTCTTCCCGCTACTTCAAAGTTCTATCTTGCCGCATGACTTCTCACCGGATGGATCTTCTATGACAAACTTGATCTTGTTTCACTCCGACATAATTTCTTCGTTCTCCAATCACATGCAGGTTGACACAATATTCCTTCACTTTTCCAATGCCTTTGACAGGGTCAGTCCCCCTCACCTGCTTTCCAAACTGTCGGCTCACGGGATGGATCCACGGCCCATTGGACTGATTTTCATTTTACCTCTGTGGCTGGAAACTGATGGCAAAGTTTGCTTCCTGTACCTCAAGATTGATCTCTGCTACATCGGGTGTCCCCAGAACTCACATCCCGATCATGTCCTATTTAATATCTTCAAACAACATCTCCAGAGCCATCCATATCAAGCACCTCTTGTTCGCAGACAACACCAAGCGGTATTCAGACATTACTATAAATGACTTCTATGAGCTCCAGGATAGTCTTTCAACTGTGGAGAGATGATGTGTCAAGAACTGTATGTCTCTGAACACTTCAAAATGCCACATCATGACTTCACAAGACCTTGGCTCCTGTATTCTACAACTACAGTTTAGATGGGCGCAACCGCGACAGAGTCTATACGAGATTAAGGACGTAAGTGTAATGTGCACCGCTACTTTGAGCCCAGAAAAGCACGTACTTTATACTATGATATATGTATATATGTATACTTTATCATATGATTTCTTTTGACAGTAGCCGGCCATGTGTTCCCAACCTAAAGTGAGGTCAACCTACATAAAACCATGGTTTTATCCCTAATTTGTGTACAATTTTTGTGTCAACTGTGATTTGTGAAAGGGATAAATTATATTTTCTACAAACTCAAAACATTACGGGTTGTTAGTATCGGGTGGATACTAATATAGACGTTTGGTCGACCTAGACTCCGAATGAAGATGAACCTTCGGGTTCGAAATTGATATCGGATTAACAATATTAGGATTGCTTAAGGTAAGCCCTTACAATATCTATCAAAAAGTCAAAAGATTAATAATCTATTTGGATTTGAACAATATAAAAACTTGTTCTCCATAAACAACATAGAAACACTTAAGGGTTCCTATTCAATTTTACAACACACCATCGTTACTTAAATCGTAATCATCTGACCTTTCGACAATAATACATCAGCTTAAAAAAATAATACTGTACTAGAGATTATGGATTGCTGTAGAATGTGGTGGTCACTTACAAATCAGTAGGTTGAAAGCTCAAACCTGAAATTGTTCATTAAAATGTTTAATTGTTTCAAAGGGAACCCAGCTGTGCTTTATTATTGGGCATGCATAGTCAATGCCAAATTAGTATCCATGGATAAACAGAGAGCGGTTTTAGGGTCATTAACAAAGCTACAAAAATCTTGCTAAAACATTCCACACACATCATTCGGCCATATTTAGGTTAATACACATCATTGTATCCCTGTCTCAATTCAATGATAATGTTATAAGTTGTAGCGTTGCAGAGAATATGTAAAAAATAATTTTGTTACTCATAAGATGTATTTAAATAGCACAGTCTCATTAATTAAAAACACACATGTTCAGAATAACCTCGCGCATCTCATAAAAGCAGCTTATTTGAAGGAAACAGCCGGCTACAAATCAATCAAAGTCGCATCCACCTTTATAGTTAAACTTAATGTCGGCGGCTGACTTTGTTTTACGAGTCCTTGAGTCTGGTCTTTTCCAGCAGAGCCACAGTCGCAGTTATTGGACACTTAAGTGTCGGATACTTCGGTGGGGAGTTATTGTTACTGAGACCCTAAACATACTCCCTTGCAGTTTTATCACCCTTATGAATCAGCCAGAGAGAATTTGATGTGTTTTCTGGAAGTTCAGTGGTTATTTTTCTGTTTACTATTTATTTGGTATTGTTTACCCAGCTAAAAACTAAAAATAAAGATCGAATGAAAAATATTGCCTGGTTGCGAATCACGAAGTATACACCAGAACAGAATTCATTCATAGATTCAATAGTTATTTGTCTACAGTCACCTGACAAGATGGGCTTCCTTGCACCGATTATAGAACATAAAGTTGATAATTGCTGCGGCAAGAGAAAATGAGTGCGTAAAAAGTAGGTAAATGTAGCAGTTAGCTACTTTGGGTGTTACAATCAGTGCAAGGAAGCCCACTTTGTCAGGTAACTGTAGGGAAACAACTTTATCGTTGAGAAAAAATTTAAAGCAACATCCATAAAAGAATACCAACAACGGTTGACATCATATTTAAATGGCGGACCTGAAACATACCTGAAATACCCCCGCCGCAGCAAACCTGCCGTCTAAGCGAATTTCCATTTGGCTAAATTGATTTTCAATTGATCTATTTAAATAACATTAGGTTTAACGGGTACCTAGGTTTGCTGCTACAAGGAAACTAATAAAGTGTGTTTTTAGTAAAATATTGATAGCTTACTATAAAATAAATAAATTTGCCAAGTTTAATCAAAATATATCCATAAACAAGCAAACTACAACATTTTACAATATTCTCCATAAGAATAACATGGGAATTTTAAATTTACAATTTTTTTAGTTTTCTCCGTAACCAATAACCGTACAAAAACACTTTGATATACTGAATTGTTTGTTTTTTTAAGCTCTTTAAGAATGTTTAGAGAAAAAATGGGACATTTTGTGTTTTGAGGGTCAAAAGTGAGAAAAACCAATTTTTACCCCATAAAACCCCCCATAAAACCCTGTTCCCGTGGTCCGATCATGCTGGATCGCGAACTCATTCAAGTTTATCCCGCTTTACACCTTCAAACCAAATTTCATCAAAATCGGATAAAAATTACTCAAGTTATCGTGTTCACGGACACATATATATATATATATAAATCTATATATATATATAAAAATTTGAACGAATGGTGTTTTTGGCCTCTGGGGACATCAAAATGAAAAAGTTAATCGGTCCCGGGCCTAAGTCTTACCATGAGACCTACGGTAATAGCTACTTCCCTATAGGGAAATTTGCTAAAAGGGCTTCAGAATTCACAGCAGAACGTGAGGTCTACTTCAACAGTTCAAAGGCAATGCCTTAGAGTTTACAAAGCAAATAAAAGCTTTGCTCTATTCAAAGTCAATGCTTATACTGGACAAATATGGTTGCCTGGAAGGTCAGTGTTATGACATGCCTCCTCCATGAACTATACAAGTTACTAGTACCTTATCCCGTGTTTCACAACTAGAAATAAACGACTGGAAAATCTTTATATAGTCCTTTAAGGTTATTTTAAAACAGCCTTGGTTTTTATTTATAACGTAAATTTCTTCAGAATAGTTTTTTTGTTATGGTTTTTTGGTTGTATGGTTTTTTCATCAGAAAAGTTTTTAAAATATTTTATTTTGAATGTCAACCAGCTTTAAACAAAAAAGCATTGACAATTTCAGTTATTATTTTTGCCAACACACGCATATTAACCCAATATTTACTCCCCACGACTCATTTTCTAACTTACAAAGCATAAGGAAGTTTTCATCTTTTGAATAAGGATTTGAATTTCCTTCGTTCCTGCAGTCTTTTTAGCTCCATAGATATCAAAAGTTTTAATAAAGCCCCATAAATCGTGTGATTAAACAATAAGTTTTCTAATTTGAGCACGGCCCCCTTTAACTATTTGAGTCTTAGAAATTAACATAAAAACGTCTAATGCATCAAATATTAAATTTAAATAATCAAATACAAAATTGTAGCCTGCGATTAGTCAGTGGTATAAGTCAGTAATGACATTCTAGGGTGCTTAGATCGGTATCTCCAAATTACGTTACCTGTAAGTTTATTTATAACATTTGCACAGCAACAGCATCTATTGACTGTTGAGCATTTATTGTCGTAAATGCAATGCACCAATTTGATTTGTTAAAAAAAGCTGTCTCGAAAACGGATGCATTTTGATAAGATATCCTATGTAATACATGTGATAAGATACGTATACGATAAGATATAAACTCTTTTAACCTTGTTGTAAAATGCACAATATACAACTATAATACATTGTATCTTTCTTCCTTTTATGTGCTTTAACTGAAACTTTTACATTAGTATTTCATTTTGTTGCTGCTGAAATGCAAAATAATTTCCCTTTATTACATGTAGCGAACAAAACGTGGGGCACCGACAAGTTTACTACAAAAGTTTTTATACATTAAGATATTCAATATAACTTTTGAAATACTGCACACAGGCGCCTAGAGTGTTGTGTAGTATTATAACATTTGTAACAAAATACAGGTCCTTTAAAATGACTAGATACTTTATATGTTTACGTGATGCATGTTTACACGAATAGTAAGAGGAAAGACCAACTATGTTAAAATAGGAAGCGTCTATAATACGTTAACTATAACTACGTTATAATTATAATATGTTATAGTTTACTAGAACTAAAATTAAATGTCTGTCTATTAATATTACCCTGATAATAGCGATTGTGTTAACAGTGTTTCTCTTTTTGTTTGCAACGCCAAAGTTGCAACAAAGGACAGTAAAACTCACTGATTTGAAACGTTTCCAAATTAGCACATGATAAAATCAACGCGGATTACTGATAAGTTTTTTTGTTACAGAGTCAATTAAACTTTTGAACAACAATCACTTGTTATCTTTATTCGCTAAATCAATTTAATTTACAACATAGTACATTTTTTTACAAAAATATTTCCAGTGAGTGATACAACAAATTAAGTTATTTAGTGAAGCACAAAAATATTAATAATAATAACGTTATGCATGTTAACTGAGGCTTAATATGAACTAAAATAAAAAAGGTTGTATGAAACACAACCGAGTTGTTTTACTTCTACGGGAAATGCTCAATGTACATATTTTACTCTACATTTTGAAGTTTTAATTTTCGTGCTAGTAGTTCCACGAGTTTAATTGTTTTATTATTTGTAATTTATGAATAGGGATACAAAATGTATTAATATTTTATTTCGCTTCGAGACTTTTTAATAGATTTATTTGTCCCTCAAAGAAGAACATAACAATAGGATATCCGAAAATTTATTTGAGAATGAAAAGATAAAAGGGTAATAAGAGACAACGACGGTTTACAACATTAGAAAGAGCACCCCAATCACAAAAAATGCTCTTACCGTCATGGAAAGGCCTCGGAGGTGGAGTGAGCCGGGGTTGCTGACGTGGTGGTGACGGAGGGGCGGACCCCGTGGCGGGGGAGGCACACGCAGAGTAGTTGGAGTCAAGGGAGTCATCAACATTAAGAGGAGACTCTGGTGGTGGAGTTAACACCCTCTCAGGCACTGGCAGACCTTTCTTGGCTAAATTGCTCACTACCTCTTCAGCACGGCGAATCCTTGTCTGCTTGGCCATAATCTAGAACACAACGTGGTTAGAAGACTGGTGGTGGAGTTAACACTCTCTCAGGCACTGGCAGACCTTTCTTGGCTAAATTGCGCTCTACCTCTTCAGCACGGTGAATCCTAATTTTCCTGGCCATCACCTAGAACACAACGTGGTTAGAAGACTGGTGGTGGAGTCAGCATTCTCTCAGGCACTGGCAGACCTTTCCTGGCTAAATTGCGCTCTACCTCTTCAGCACGGCGAATCCTAATTTTCCTGGCCATCACCTAGAACAAAACGTGGTTAGGAGACTCTGGTGGTGGAGTCAGCACTCTCTCAGGCAATGGTAGACCTTTCCTGGCTAAATTGTGCTCTACCTCTTCAGCACGGAGAATCCTAATTTTCCTGGCCATCACCTAGAACAAAACGTGGTTAGAACGTAAGAACACTCTGGTGGTGGAGTCTGCACTCTCTCAGGATCTGGCAGACCTTTCCCGGCTAAATTATGTGAATTTCACAATTTTGATAAGCCGAACATCAACTTTTAGGAACACTTGACAAATACTCATAATAAATGTTATAATAAAATTGTACACTGTGCTTTTAAGTTTTATTTTTAAATAATATTTTTCTCCTAGGCGTACCTATATAATTATCTTTTGATGTTAAAGGTATTATTTTCACGTTTTGTTTTTTCACACCACAAGCAAATTTTTTTCTGTGATTTTACTTTAAATATAAGATTTAATAATCCTACTTTTAAATAATTTATTGAAATGGGCAATATTCCTTTTACTTTTTTTCATTACTAGCCACTTGCCGGTCCATGGGTTTATAAGCGACGAGTGGTAGTTGTATTTTTTTTAATTCAACGATAAAACTACAAAACAAAAAAAAAACAACTTAAAGCATAAAAAAAATGAAAGTAAATGTGTGATTTGCTCATTAGAAAACTGCAGTTAAAAAACTATTGTACATATTATTTTTTGATTATAGTCAAATTTAAATATGCATAACCAGTCCAAACCTTGAAAAGTAGTAGGTTTTTAATCTAACAATTTTGTAAAACATTTTTATTCCAGCCTATTATCAATGACCAGCGCTATAGTTAATGGCGCCAAAGTTCAAACGAAGTTTATTTAAATTCAACATTGTAATAAATACAATTTGAACAACAAACGTCAGACAATCATTTATGAAAAATGCTACAGCAATTATATTAACTATTCCAAATATTTTATTGAAATATATTACATTATTAAATTACTGCGTTACTACATTACTTTACTATTTCTAAAGAACGGGATACGATAATGTGCGGTTACATTTGATTTTAGTATAATCTTAGATATTGTATAGAAGTGAATTCATCTGATTATACTACCGGCAAATCAAACATAAACAATTCTACAAAGGAATTATTTTGATTCCGTTTAAGCCTAAGTAAAATTTATGTACTCACATTTTATAACAAAATTTTCATTAACTGATTCGCCTATCATTAAAGATCAATTGTTTATTTTACAAACTTAGTGTTTGAATAAACCGCACTAACCTGCTGTCTTTCTGCCGTACGACTGCATTTGTCACAAATGCACTTTTTCCACTTGCAAAACAGTTTATGATCCTTGATGGGAACCTGGATCCCATGGTTGCGGCAACGGGCACAGTTAGGCTTGGTTCTAGACACGCGTCCACTCATATCTAGGTCGCCACTTACTGATAACAGAACCGAAGTGCACTGGCGCAGCGGCGCACTGGCGAGCAACAAACGCATCAGTGCAGCGGTGGTGCAGTCAGCGACGGTGGAGCGCCGGGTGGACGCTTCGCGAACTAAATCTGTTTACGACTCGACGAGACAGCTCGTAAACTCTAAACTGTAACTTTGATAGAGTTCATCGTCAGTCACGTGACTGAGTGCATGCCCTGTGACGTCACGATGCAAGTACACCGCCGCCGCGTCGGGACGTTCCTGCCAGACTGGAGCAGCGATTCGCACCAAAAGTGACGGTGACCGCGTGGGATCGTTTGGCCTTGACACCGGGTGGGTTGTACGTTTTGGTTCTGAGTACCAGGGGACCGAGCATTGCTCGTGGTATTTGATTTTTAGGAGACTTTAATAAATATAGGCCTAATATAAATGCACAATTTCCATGACATTATAAAATACAGTCTAAAATATGTATGAAACAAACTATATCACATTTTTTATCATGCTCACGTATTGGTACTATTTGCGCAACATTATGTGCATGGCCCTGTCATCTCAAGTAATTGAAAATAATTTTAGGCCCAAATAAACTCGCATTACTGACACAGTAAATATATCCAAAATAAAAATTTTGCATAAAAATCATTAGAGTATTGTAATTTTTTAAACCTAAGCCATAGTATAAGAATCAATGTTATACAGGGTATCCCGTAACTTTCTTGACATAGAGTTACTCTCTAACTATATGTAACTCTCTGGTACATAGTGTTATTGCTTAGGTTTATAGGAACATGGGTGCCTAGTTTTCCGTATGTCCGTATTGATGTCTTTTTTACAAAAAAAAAAAAAAAAAACCATTAATAACATCCTAAACGGTTTAATATACAGCGTTGAGATTTTGCATAAATATTTATCTTGTTTTGTTTTGTTTTAAATATCCTTTCTAACCTAATAACTTTTTGAGCAACAGTATACATTTCATTATTAATCTTTTTTATAGGCAATAATTCCAAATGATTTGGTTACTTTAAATATTAAATAGCAACCCAAAAGACGCACAGGCAGCACTTGCCTATGTCTGCTGTATTTCATATAGGCTAATCCATTGAATTAATTTATACAGAAATATTATTTTTATTCATAGTCTTAGTTTTATTTCGTAAGTATATTTTGTATTAAAAAGTATGATTTTGTTTTCGGTATTATGTGGAAATAAACACATTTCATTCGTTCATTCATTCAACGTGGTAAGAAGACTCTGGTTGTGGAGTCAGCACTCCCTCAGGCACTGGCAGAAATTTTCTGGCTAAATTGCGCTCTACTCCTCAGCACGGCGAAACCTTGTATGCCTGACCATCACCTAGAACTCAACGTGGTTAGAAGACTGGTGGTGGGAGTCAGCATTCTCTCAGGCACTGGCAGACCTTTCCTGGCTAAATTGCGCTCTACTCTTCAGCACGGCTCTACCTTGTATGCCTGACCATCACCTAGAACACAACGTGGGTAGAAGACTCTGGCGTTGGAGTCATCACTCTCTCAGGCACTGTTAGACCAATTCTGGCTAAATGATGTAAATTTCACAATTTTGATAAGCCAGCCTTTAACTTTTAGTAAGACTGGACAAATATTTATAATAAATGTTATAATCAAATTGCACACTGTTGAAGTTTTATTTTTAAATAACCTTTCTTTTTCCCTTAGGCGTAGCCTATTTTTCTTTTGATGTTAAATGTATTTTTTCTTACATGTTCTTTGAACACCACAGGCAAACCTTTTTTGTGTGATTTTATTTTAAATATAAGTTTTAAATTTTTAATAATCCTACTTTCAAATAATTGATTGAAATTGGCAAAATTCTTTTACTATTTTCATTACCAGCCACTCGCCAGTCTATGGGTTTATAAGCGACAAGTGGTAGTTGTAAATTTTCAATTCAACGGCAAAAATACGAAACAAACAAAAAACTGTAACTATTAAAAACATTTTTAAGTAAACATATGTTTTACTCATTAGTAAATTAATTGCCGTTAAGAAAACAATTGTACACATTATTATTTGATTCTAGTCAAACTTTAATATGCATAACCAGTCAAAACCTTGAAAAGTAGTAAGTTTTTAATCTATCAATTTTGTAAAAACATTTTGATTCCAGCCTATTCTTAATGACCAGCGCTATAGTTAATGGCGCCAAAGTTCAAACGAAATCTATTTAAATACAACATTGTAATAAATACAATTTGAAAACCAAACATCAGAAAATCATTTATAAAAAATGCCACAGCAATTATATTAACAATTTCTAATATTTTATTAAAATACATTACATTATTAAATTACTGCGTTACTACATTAATTCACTTCTAAAGTACAGGTTACGATATCGTGTGGTTACATTTGATTTTAGTCTAATCTTAGGACATATCGTATTCAAAGTGACTTTATCTGATTATACTACCGGCAAATCAAATATACACATGTCTACAAAGAAATTATTTTGATTCCGTTTACACATTTATGACTTAAGTCAAATTTAAGTACTCACTTTTTATAAAGAAATTTAAATCAACTGATTTTACGAGCTCACTTATGAAGTTAAACGGGGCGAAGCCCGCGGGTACAGCTAGTTAAATTATACAGCTGATCAAAATGTAAACAATTGTGTTCTTCATAAGGATAACATGGGAACTTTAATAGCCACTGGGGCAGAGCCCAAGAGACTTTAAAAAAAATGTAAGGCCAGTTTGCAAATCTACGCGACACGCTCTTTCCAATGAGACGTCAATGGATAAAATCGGTTAAGAAATGGCAGAGGAGTTCAACCGACACAGTTTCATGTAGCGTATTAATTATATAGATCAATAGTTTATTGTACACACTTGGTATATGCGTAAACCGCACTAACCTGCTGTCTTGTTGCCGTCTCCTTGCACTTGTTACACTTGCACTTTTTCCACTTGCAGAACAGTTTATGGTCCTTGATGGGAACCTGGATCCCGTGGTTGCGGCAGCGGGCACAGTTAGGCTTGGTTCTAGACACGCGTCCACTCATATCTAGGTCGCCACTACTGATAACAGAACCGAAGTGCACTCGCGCAGTGGCGCACTGGCGAGCAACAAACGCATCAGTGCAGCGGTGGTGCAGTCTGCGACGGTGGAGCGCCGGGTGGACGCTTCGCGAACTAAATCTGTTTACGACTCGACGAGACAGCTCGTAAACTCTAAACTGTTGCTTTGATAGAGTTGATCGTCAGTCACGTGACTGAGTGCATGCCCTGTGACGTCACGATGCAAGTACACCGCCGCCGCGTCGGGACGTTCCCGCCAGTCTAGCAGCGATTCGCACCAAAAGTGACAGTGACCGCGTGGGATCGTTTGTCCTTGACACCGGGCGGGTTGTACGATTTGGTTCTGAGTACCAGGGGACCGAGCATTGCTCGTGGTGTTTAATTTGTAGGAGACGTTAATAATTATAGGCCTAATATATATGTACAATTTCCATGATATTATAAAATACAGTCTTAAATATGTATGAAATAAATTATACCACTTTTTTATCGTGCTCAGGTATTGGTGCTATTTGTACAACATTCTGTGCATGGCCCTGTCATCTCCTGTCATTGAAAATCATTTTAGGCCCAAATTAACTCGCATTACTGACACAGTAAAAATACCCAAAATAAAAGTTCTGTATAAAAATCAGGCACTGGCAGACATTTCCTGGCTAAATACCGCTCTACCTCTTCTGCACGCCGAATCCTAGTTTGCCTTGGCATCACCTGGAACACAACGTGGTTAGATGACTCTGGTGGTGGAGTCAGCACTCTCTCAGGCAATGGCAGACCTTTCCTGGCTAAATTGCGCTCTACCTCTTCTGCACGGCAAAACCTAGTATATCTGGCTATCACCTAGAACACAACGTGGTCAGAAGACTGGTGGTGGAGTCAGCACTCTCTCAGGCACTGTCAGACCAATTCTGGCTAAAAGATGTAAATTTCACAATTTTTATAAGCCAGCCTTTAACTTTTAGTAAGACTGGACAAATATTCATAATAAATGTTATAATCAAATTGTACAGTGTTGAAGTTTTATTTTTAAATAACCTTTCTTTTTCCCCTAGGCGTAGCCTATTTATCTTTTGATGTTAAAGGTATTTTTTCTTTTATATTCTTTGAACAACACAGGCAACCCCTTTTTTCTGTGATTTTACTTTAAATATAAGTTTTAAATTCTTAATAATCATACTTTCAAATAATTTATTTAAATGGGCAAAATTCCTTTTACTATTTTCATTACCAGCCACTCGCCGGTCTATGGGTTTATTAGCGACGAGTGGTAGTTGTAAATTTTTAATTCAACGACAAAATTACAAAACAAACAAAAATCTGTAACTATTAAAAACTTGTTTAAGTAAACGTATGTTTTACTCATTAGTAAATTAATTGCCATTAAGAAAACAATTGTACACATTATTATATGATTCTAGTCAAATTTAAATATGCATAACCAGTCAAAACCTTGAAAAGTAGTCAAGTTTTTAATCTATCAATTTTGTAAAAACATTTTGATTCCAGCCTATTCTCAATGACCAGCGCTATAGTTAATGGCGCCAAAGTTCAAACGAAGTTTATTTAAATTCAACATTGTAATAAATACAATTTGAAAACTAAACATCGGAAAATCATTTTGTGAAAAATTCTACAACAATTATATTAACAATTTCTAATATTTTATTAAAATACATTACATTATTAAATATCTGTGTTACTACATTACTTCACTTCTAAAGAACAGGTTACGATATCGTGTGGTTACATTTGATTTTAGTCTAATCTTAGGACATATTGTATTCAAAGTGAATTCATCTGATTATACTACCGGCGAATCAAATATAAACATTTCTACAAAGAAATTATTTTGATTCCGTTTACACGTTTATGACTTAGGCCTAAGTCAAATTTAAGTACTCACATTTTATAACGAAATTTTGATCAACTGATTCATCTATAATTAAATATCAATAGTTTATTTTACAAACGTAGTGTTTGAGTAAACCGCACTAACCTGCTGTCTTGTTGCCGTCTCCTTGCACTTGTTACATTTGCACTTTTTCCACTTGCAAAACAGTTTATGGTCCTTGATGGGAACCTGGATCCCATGGTTGCGGCAGCGGGCGCAGTTAGGCTTGGTTCTAGACACGCGTCCACTCATATCTAGGTCGCCACTTACTGATAACAGAACCGAAGTGCACTGGCGCAGTGGCGCACTGGCGAGCAACAAACGCATCAGTGCAGCGGTGGTGCAGTCTGCGACGGTGGAGCGCCGGGTGGACGCTTCGCGAACTAAATCTGTTTACGACTCGACGAGACAGCTCGTAAACTCTAAACTGTTACTTTGATAGAGTTCATCGTCAGTCACGTGACTGAGTGCATGCCCTGTGACGTCACGATGCAAGTACACCGCCGCCGCGTCGGGACGTTCCCGCCAGACCCTCAGCGATTCGCACCAAAAGTGACGGTGACCGCGTGTGAACGTTTGGCCTTGTCTCCGGATTATACGTTTTCGTTTTGATATTTTGTTCTAAAAAATTAGTACCAAGAGACCTATTATAGCTCGAGGTCTTAAATTTGTAGGCGACGCTAAAAAAGTAAACATATGCCTACATTATGTACAATTTCCATTATATTATAAAATACAGTGTTAAATATGTATGAAACAAACTATACCACTTTTTGTTATCATGCTCACGTATTGCGCGACATTCTGTGCACGGCCCTGTCATCTCAAGTCATTGAAAATCGTTGTAGGCACAAATGAACTTGCATTACTGACACAGTAAAAAAAAACTTAAATAAAATTTCTGCATAAAAATAGTACCATTACAGTATTGCCATTTTTAAACCATGGCCATTGTATAAGAATTAATGTTATATAATAATTATTCTCATATTTTACAGTTTATTGTCCTATATTCGACATCGGGTTTCCTCTACCCAATTTATTAATTGACTTACCAAGTAATTGACTTTAACAAATTGGTTAATTTATTGCTGTTATATGCATTGTAGTTTTGTATTTTGTAGTGCAGTATTGGGATAGTCCTAAAAAATGTTATTTTTATTCAAAACTAATGAATTCCACTGATGAGTCTACTGTCAAATTGTTAGCATAAAGACAGCAAAATAGTTGGTAAAAAGTACAAGCAATAAATACTCTAAATAAAAAAATAGATAATACTAAATAAAAATAGATAATAATAAATACTCTAAATACTCTAAGATGTGGTTTTCTGTTGTATAATGTAGTTTCAAAGGCTGCATTTAAGGGATTGCGAGACAAGAAATGTCATAGACTTGACTTTTTTTAAATGCTCTTGAGTATAGAGCCTATTTTTTCGAGTGTGAAGGGTCTAGTTTTTATACTGAATTACATTTAAAATATGTATAAATCAGACGAACATGTTAAAATATAACTATTCCTAATTTAGTACCCGAGTTAACCTATAAAACATTATACCTAATTTGGTTTTCCGTGTAAAATCATCTCCATTTTCAATTTTTCAACTATTGATTACGGTACCTAAGTTTTAAAGCCAATTTTTCTTCGGGAGACGTTCCCTCTTCATTCTTAATTTAACTAACAATAATTTTCATACATAAGAATAATCAATATATATTTACAACGAAGTTCAATAACAAACTCGTGATAATGTTTAACATATCAGCTGTTGACCAGCATTGTTGCGAGTTGCGAATAAGCCCAGTCAATAAAGGAAAAAAATAGTGCTTTGTTGGAAGTAATTAGAAATACCCCCGCCACAGCAAACCTGCCGACTAAGCGAATTTCCATTTGTCTGAATTGATTTTCAGTTAAATATATTTTAATAACATTAGGTTTAACGAGTACCTAGGTTTGCTGCTACAAGGAAACTAATAAAGTGTGTTTTTGAGTAAAATATTGATAGCTTAGTACAAAATAAATAAATTTGCCAAGTTTGGTCAAAATATATCCATAAACAAGCAAACTACAACATTTGACAATATTCTCCATAAGAATAAGATGGGAATTTTAAATTTACAATTTTTTTAATTTTCTCCGTTACTAATACTGTAATTGAACAAAAATACTTTTATATATTAAATTATTTGTTTTTTTAAGCTCTTTAAAAAGGTCTAAAGAGAAATCGGGAAATTTTGTGTTTTGAAGGTCAAAAGTGAGAAAAACCAATTTTTACCCCATAAAACCCCCCGTAAAGCCCCGTTCCCATGGTCCGATCGTGCTGGTTCGCGAACTCATTCAAGTTTATCCCGCTTTACACCTTTAAACCAAATTTCATCAAAATCGGACAAAAATTACTCAAGTTATCGCGTTCACGGACGTATATATATACATATATAAAAATTTGAACGAATGGTGTTTTTGGCCTCTGGGGACATCAAAATGAAAAAGTAAATCGGTCCCGGGTCTAAGTCTTACCGTGCCACCTACGGTAATAGCTACTTCCCTATAGGGAAATTCGCTAAAAAGGCTTATTTTCATGGATAGGTTGATCATATAAGGAATATTTTCAAAAAAGTCCCCACCCTTCCCCCTCTTGATACCCACCTACACCCTTTTAAGTTTATTTGTGTAAGCTTTTACTATTTTATCTATATTTCGGAAACAAACAGCAGTAGGGTAAATTTTATCCCGAAATTTCAATTCTTAACATATTTTTTACAAAAAATGTTATTAGTGTGTAATTGATCAATTCAGGAATTTTCTTGTAATTTAAGTCTGAATTTAACTTTTTTCCACTTATAAAATTTCAACCCTCGACTTTTAGTTTATTTGTATTGATATGAGACAAGATAGAGAATAATGTTATATAAAAAAGTTGGCGTATCTATCAATCTTTAAAATTATATGGGTTTCATATATTTTAAATGCAGCCAGTTGACAGAATCAGTCCGAACACGGGAGGCGGCGTCGGGTGCAAGAGCGCTCACGCCGCGGATCCGCGTGTATAGTCTAGTTGCAGTCATCGATGTATAATAACTGTTGAGTATTATACATCGATGGTTGCAACCATGTTGCAGCAAATACTTATTGTTGGAATTTGTTATAAACACAGACAACAGAAAACCAATAGTTTAAAGTGTTGAGATTTTTACCATTGTGTCCGATATAGATTTATGTTAGCTTCACTGTCTTTAGTGGAATAGATTAACTAATAAACGGTATCAGCATTCTGACACATACTTTCTCCCATAAGTTTGTCAACAACCTTTATCATGTGTAAGCGGTGAGAGCAAATATACGGAAATGGGATTTGTACAATTTTGTTCAGAATTTAAAGGTATAGTCCTAAATTTTACATACTAAATTTTTATCAAAATTGTTCGAGCCAATTTTGGAAAAATCCTATTCTTCCGTATTTTATGGGAGAATCCCCATTAAAAATAAAAATTTCTAAAAAATGAAAAAAACTATCAAAATTGTAAGGACCATAACATACTATGTTAAATCTAAACCGGATTTTTGTCTAAAATCCTTTTTTTCGTTATTTTATGGGGTTTTTATGGGAAAATAACATTATTTACCATAACTTTTGAACAGTAATTTTTACAGAAATGGTATTTGTACCATTTTGTTCAGAATTTAAAGGGCTACAACATACTACATTTTTATCAAAATCGTTCGGGCCATTTTTGAGAAAATCTGATTTTCCGGTTTTTTATTGGAAAATCCCCATTAAAAATCAAAATTTCAAAAAAATTAAAAAAAAAAACGCCTGTAGATACCATGGATTAGAACCTACATGCCAAATTTCATCGAAATCGGACCACAGGTGTAGTCTCTAGCTCTGTTACAAGTCACTGATTTGTTGGCATTGTTAGCTCTTGCATCAGAGAACAAAGTAATTTAATTAAGCAAACGTTAACTGGACAAGTGCATGGAAAACCTTATCACAGCATTTCTAAATCATCGTTAAGGTTAAAGGTATAATTCAGATTTTTCTGTTTGCATATGCCATAACACGCTGTGATAGAGCTCCTTTTTTTTTGTTTTAGTGTAGAATGAATAAAATTTTTGGAAATTGTTCAAAACTCAAAAGAAACACAAGCACAACCGTCAGCATTTAAACAGAAAGATGCTTTGATAGAAGAACTGAAAAGAAATTAGGAAGATTTTGATTTGCAGCTGCATGGACAAAAAAAACTTGATAACACAAAAACATAATACCTATAGTATGATTATAATATAAATAAATAAATATACGGCACTTAAAAATGTAAAAAAATAAAAGATAATCGAATGTAAATACTTATAATAGTGTAACTGTAATGGTCATAACTAGTCTGTGTTATAACAAATCCCAACAATAGGTATTTGCGGCAACTTGAGTATACTCACGGATCCGCCGACGCCGCCTCTCGTGTTCGGACTGATTCTGTCTACTGGCTGCAATTAAAATATATAAAACCAGTATAATTTCAAAGATTGATAGATACACCAACTTTTTTATACGTATTATTATTCTCTATCTTGCCTCATATCAATACAAATGAACTAAACAGACGAGGGTTGAAATTTAAAAGTGAAAAAGTTAAATACAAACTTAAATTACAAGAAAACTACTTAATTGATTAATCACACACTATCGACGTTTTTTGTATAGACTTTTAAGGATTGGAATGCATTGGATCGCGGATCGTAGCAACAATGGGACCGTCCGCGGATGTTAGAACAGACACGGTATGGGTCAAAAACATAAAAGAATGACGTCACAGGATGGAATCTAATATTAATAATCTCTACATGTGTTTTGGACGTTGTTTGACGTTTGCAATAAAAACTAGCCGTTAACCACGGGCTTCACCCCGTTTGACCTCATAAGTATTAATAAAACTATTGATTGGTTAAGTTAAGCTAAAATAAACAAAACAAAATACAGTAATACAAACATATTATAATTACACCTGATTTTAATAAGGTAATAAATTGAAAGAATAACCAACAAATAAGTACAGCTCAGGTATTTTTAACATTAGGTATATGGAAAGTTCACTTTAAAAAGGAATTACCTTAAAGGGCAATTTATGAAATAATGGATATTTTGCGCAAGGTTTCTCGTCATGACGAACATTTTAAGTAGGCTATATGGTTTATAGGGGTGTGACTTTTAGTTTTCTCAAAAGTTTATGGGTACTTTGGGATTTTTATATGGATACAAACATGTTTATTATCGGGTCATTTGTTTGTTTATGTCCATGTCGTTTATATTTTATAATCCGTGGGATCGTCAAACAAACACCCATTCTGGTGGTGGATCGTCAAAAACTACAGAAAGTACTTGGGTTTTCCTCAACACTCATTATTTAGTATTAAAGTAAAGTTTAGTATTATCTTGAGGGGTAAAGTATTCTACGATTTAGAACAGTCGTAATTATCCCATTGCTTAACAAAATCCCCTAAGTGTATTAAATAACCAATGCTACAAATGGTATTTAGGGGAATGTACTTTTCTTTTGTATTGTATTTAGTAATTTGTATTGTACTATACATGATTTGTTATAAGCATATGTTACAATTCATTTATTTAAATTTTCGTAAAACTCTCATGACTATCCAGCTTTCTATAAGACCAATGTTAAATATATTGAAATTTTGTTTAAAGTGTTTAACGAAAAATAATTCCTTTAGAACAGTGGCTAGCATGGATATTGTTTTAAGCATGAAACTAAAGTATTCCTAACAATTTAGAGGAAATCAGAGGAGCCGTTTTTGGAATCGTTGAGCACAAACGGTACTCGTTTTATCGTATAGATTGCATGATGGGTAGCCTCTGGACCATACAGCAACAATAATAATGGTTTAATTTACCTCTTCAGGTTAAGATCACGAAAGTTAAAACATTTTCTTCATGTGAAGGTCGTAAATTTTTGAAAAAGAAACGCCGAAAACATATAACACACGAACGGTACGAATATTTTTTCTGTATATTGGTATAACTGTGGTTTGAATCAATGATATGGTTGGCAAAAGCTGATTTGGAATTCTTTCTTGGTAAATGTTCATTAAATCTAGTTGCAAAAGAGCTTGATGTTTGCCAATATAAAAACTGGGGCAATCATTACATGTTATTTTATATACTCCAGTGTTGTTTAAGTCGCTACTTTCCTTTTTTTAGTCCACCTCAAAATGATGGATCACTTATATGCAATTACTTGAAAAAATATTGGATTGCTTAAAAATTATGTATTTCTTAGATGTGCCGCAATGGCAATGCCCTATTTAACCCAATAATTCTCCTACTTATGATAGTTTCAACTTTGTTTCCATTCAAAAGTTAAATAGAATTATTTATTTACGTTGTATGTCCACGATAAGCTCCAGTTACTTGTGTAAATACCCAGTACAATATACCCATCTACGGCAAATGGCGTCGACAAGTATGACCGTATGACCTTGTCATGTTAACTAGTCAAGCTTCATAAACGTACAATGTTGCATCTGTCAGCTGCTGACATCAATTGAAGGTTGTTTAAAAGTTAAATGGTTACCTACGTATAAAACGTTGGAACCTATGAAACGAATCGGAATCAAGTAGATTGGAATGAAGTGAATTTACTTTGGAAACTGAAATCATACTTTTGGTTCTAATGCAACGTTTAAAGCGTCTAATCACAGACAATATAATACTTTAATGTATTATATTGTCTGTGGTCTAATGGTACCTTTCATATCCGGAAATCTTAAATGGCGGGAAAATAATCAGGTGGTTTTGTTAGCTACTTTTGTTTTATTTGATGGTGGCTATTTTTAAAATAGTCTACTGTACATGATTAATATTGTATTAATATTGTTAAATGTCAGAACACGAAAGGAAAATAATCCACCTCACTATAACTATATACCTTATACCTTTACACCTTATTAATGCCACTGTACTCCTGACCTTTAGGGGCAGAAGCCCCTAACACAGCCATATACTACTGTAATATACTACATTGTAATAAATAAAACAATTTTACTCGACCAAACATATTATGTATTGTGCAAACTTCTCTATTTTTACCCCACGCTGTAAATAATTGGTGATTGGAATTACTTACATTTGTTTAATTTTTTTTTTATACTGTATATCGTTCTCATTTCGTCAGCAGCATGACAAGGCCCATGTTAACTTTTTTAATTTTTAATAATTTGTTTAGTCATTTTTGAGTTTATTTTAATTTATAAAGGGATTCTGCACATCTAAAGGTAAATATATTTCTAACAGTATGCGTAGATTTTCCCTGTGATGCACACGAGCTAAAAAAAAGGTTTTAAGGGACATGCTTGCAAGAGAAGCATAAAATGTAAGGGATATGTTTCTTTATTATAACAGATTTTCATTGCTGGTTAAAACAACTTTCAATTTTTTTCACCGAAAATGTAAAATTGCCTTTTTAATGTAAAGTAAATTCATTCAGTGTTAAAAACACAGTCCACTTGTAAAAAAAATGAATACTGTATTATATATATCTATTCCAGCCATTAGGATATTTGATCAACAATAATTAATTCAGTTAAATGACAAACCAAAAGCCAGTATGTAATGTTCTGTGTAATTTCCATCAAGAAACTGAAGACTTGGAAACATCTATCGAGCACAAAGAGAAGCACAATCTATTGTCGGTAATGTAGTACACATAGCATTGTGCTGCTACCTCTCCGAAGTAATTGGAACTACTTAGGTATCTGTAATTAATAGAACGATTGCATTGTGCATCTATGTTGAAAGTCTTTGTTTGCTTCTATTACACAATACGAGAAGCAGTATAAAATACCCCCGCCGCAGCAAACCTGCAGACTAAGCGAATTTCCATTTTACTGTTTTGATTTACACTGAAATGTCTAAAAATATAACATTTATTCCCGATTTAAATAGAATTAGTTTAACAAGTACTTAGGTTTGCTGCATCAGGGAGGGTAAAACTGTTTTTTTGTAAAATGTTAATAGTTAGTAAGAAATAAAAACGTTTTCCAAATTTGATCAAAATATGTTCATAAACAAGCAAACTACAACAGTTTATTTATTCTCCATAAGAATAACATGGGAATTTTAAATTTACAATTTTTTTGAATTTTCTCCGTAACCATTAGGCGCATAATAACGCTTCAATATACTAAATTATTTGTTTTTTTAAGCTCTACAAAATGGTTTGGAAAGAAATTGCTAAATTTTATGTTTTTTGGGTCAAAAATGGGAAAAACCTATTTTTACCCCATAAAACCCTCTGTAAACCCCCGTTCCCATGGTCCGATCATGCTGGATCGCGAACTCGTTCGAATAAACGTAGGTTTACACGTTTGTACCAAATTTCATCAAAATCGGATCATTTTTGCTCGAGTTATCGTGCTAACGGACACACATATATATATATAAATATATATATATATATATACACGAGGAGAACGTTAAGTACTCATGATATATCTGATACACGATGGGAACGTTAGGTCCTCATGAGTCCGAGTACTTTACGTTTGCTGGGTATATATTTTAACGAATATAAGATTGACTGTCAGAACATTAAGTCCTCACATTGCTGCCAACGTGAATGAAATAAATTGCCCAACTTTTGGAAAACTAAATATTACGACAAAGATTAGTGTACCGGTATCAGTTACCAATTACTGATTTAGTTTCTTAGCAATAGACTTAAATATAAACACTGAATATTATTGGTATATTTTTATTTATATATATTTGATTTATTTTCGTATTTCTAGTTGTTATACGTTAGTTGTTTAGTTGCCTACAAAATATTTGAGAGAAGAATGCCTATATAAATAGCGCGGGCTGGGACTTCCGATACTTTTTTTATAAGTAAAATACAGTTTCTTTTGTGCATAGCACTTTGTTTTTGATAGATCAAATAATTTATGTAAAACAGTAAGATAATTTGTGGTATTCATGATACAATGGCCAATAAAACATTCAGTACAACAACCAACAATCAATGGTTATAATTATAAAAGTTGAGAATCTACAGCTCCGTGAATAAATCCACCAGTATCATTTATGCGACAGCACTTTAAGTAAAAGTTAGCGTATGTGCATGCTACACAATTTGATATCGAAGTTGTCATTCTGATTAACATTTCAGTTTTCTTATCTTTATAAGAACGAGCATCGGCTTCATATTAGAATGGATAACGATACTAATTAGTTTCCTGTTAATTGTTATTTTGTTAATGATGATTATTTTGTTAATATGATTATATACAAGACATCTGCAACGTATACGATTTTTTTTTTAACATGAAAATATACGAAGTTATTAAAAAATACCTACCAATCGTTAGTAACATTAAACAGTATTCCTGTGGAAGTTCTTAGTATAGTATTGAGTGAGGTCTGGTTGATTAAAGTTTTCCAGTTAGTACATATAGATGGTTATACAGCAGGCTGTAGGCTACATGAACCAGAAAACCCGTTGAACAAAATCAAGCAGTGTTGTACAATGTACATGGACAGTGCACTAGAGACGGTGCGAACGTGCGCACTACGACAGTGCGCTCTCGGTCACGTCACCAAGGGCCGTCAGCTGTGTCGTGGGGACGTGGTCAGTTGGTTGTCGCTCTGTCTCAGTGGACCAGTCAGGGGACGCGGAAAGGTCGCCCCCGGAAACATCACCCCCCTACGTCATAATGACGTCAGAGACCGGGGGTGATGTTTCCGGCCGCGGACACTCAATTTCAGTTGCAGCATCCACTAATCGATATGACGAGTTAATTTTGAGTTTGCGTAATAATTAGATAAGTATATGCATTTATCATATACAATTACCCGATTTTCTAATCACAATTGATGTCAACCGGATACGTTACCCCCGATCGTTTTCAAAATGCACACCCCGGAAAGGTCTCCCTCTGCCATGATCTCCCCCGGTATACCTGCTGAAGGGCTTGGGCTCGTGGTTATGTCCTATTCCGCCCGAGTTTTATTTCGCCCGGAGCCTAATTACTCCCAATTCGCCCGCGGTCCCAGATTAACCCCTATAATCCTCAGCTCTATCTGCGTCAGGAGTCCTATTCCATCCACGGAGGCGAAGCCCCTCCTCCTAGGACCCCACCCACCCCCAACTATGTAAAAGCCCTCCCCTACCCATCACCCCGTTATCCACCTCCGACTACACGGTTATTTAAGCTTAAAATATTTATTTGACAAACCAGACAAACCAAGCGAATTTACTTTATAGTATTAATGTAAAGTTTAAACACGAAGTTTTAAGCATTAAAATATAAAGAGGCATGTGCCCTTATTGATGTAGCCGTTGTAAAGATATGTTAAATCTTTATAATCTGGAACTTTCCTTTGCGTTGAAACGCTTCAACAGTGATATTGATACATGTTTACGACATAACAGATTAATAAAATTTGCTACCTATGTGCTGTTAGTTACTGTATGTTTGTCTCCCTATCCAAAATGTGTTAATAAGCAATTTAATTATTTAAAATATTGCGTTTAACGGCAAACAGAAACATACGATAACACTGCAATCCAGGACATGGCCAAACAAAGATCACTAGTTAGCTTCAACCAGGACGTGATTGAGCCATGCGAACGAGATCATCTTGAAAATTAAGAAGTTAAACGGGGCAAAGCCCGCGGGTTACAGCTAGTTTTCTTATAAAAAAAAATAACCAGACAGGATGCGAATGAAGCGCGAGGGATGTTGACTTGGAATCGCCAAGCGTTGTCCGTGCGAAATAACAGGGGAGAAATAGCAGAGTTTCGCATTTTTCCACGAGAGGTTATATAAGAAACAAACAAAGTTTGTTTATAAATTGTTAAAGCATTTAAAAGGATCAGAACAGCTGTTTGTTTTTGTTTTTGAGATAAGCTTTGACATAACCATATGATTCGAGTCCGTAAAATTTTACGGACTAGTCCGCAAAAAGCTATCTTTAGGTACTAAAACGATCCGTAAGACAGGTGTTTTTGAGACAGTGTAATGAAAATAGTAATTTAATATTTTACACAACATGTGGCAGGTTCATTCATTTTAACATAGTGGACTCTGGTTAATTTAAGTGGTAGAGTTTAGTGGAAACAGAAGGACAATTAGTTACTGTATGATGTTTACAGGATGACTGTTAGTAGCTTATTATTGCATATTGTTGTGTGAAATTTGACCAATTCATATTTTATACTAATAAGCTTTCAAAATTATACAGTAAAGAACTCTTCCCTGTATCAGCACACCTAAGTACTTGTACTGTACTCACTAAACGGCAGCGATTTAACCTATTTAATTTATTTTTGAATGTAAAAATTGTGATACCATTGGTAGAATAAATAAATAATTAAAAACTAAACACTAAAGGTTAAAATATCCGCCGCTGCCGCAAGCCTACAGACTTAGCATTAGCCAAGTCAACTTTACATAATATCAACTGACATACAAAGAGTAAGTTTGCCTTGCTGGATTTCTATTAAAATATTTCCCTTAAAATTGTTAAATGTATTTACAATTTAAATAATATTAATTTAATGAGTAGCCTTTAGGTTTGCTGCTACACGGAAGGTAATGAGGTGTGTTTTTTTGTTTATATTCAAATGGAGATAGCGTAGTGTTAAATGAACAATAATTGCCAAGTTTAATGAAAACATACCCATTGGTTAATACGTCACCAATTTTCTTTTTATCTAAAATTACTTATTAAATGTTCGGCTTTAATTTTATGCATAACAAAATCAAATCTGAAAAATGGAAAAATAAGTTATGGATATTTACTTAAAAGTTTTTTTATATGGCTTTATTTTAAGACATATACCCCTTCTTAGAATTAAAAAGATTCCCTTAACAGCATTGTTTATTTACAAAGCAGCATTGGTACAATGGTTCGTTGCATCACTGTCAGTGGGAATGAGATTTTATAAATTAAACGAAAACGTAACCTCTCTTAGGAGTTATGAATAGTGATATAAGTAATTAAAATATTGTCGTAGGTAAAGTAGTGTATGCAATTCGCGTCAATAGAGTAAACCACACTATCTTAATGTATTCCTTGCGTAAACTACTATATTACATTGTATACGAAAAGTAAAAAAACGTCTAATAACACTTAAAACATATATTTGTGCTCTTATACTGTTATCTCACCAGACGATAAATATACATAAAAGATGGCAAATGGTGATCGAGTTTGATTCGACACTCCAATCATCATCAGACCCAATAGGCGAATTATTTACATTGTATAATAAAGAAAACTCTAAGGTGTGCAGTTGGGTATTTAGTGTTAAATACCCAACTGCACACCTTTGAGTTTGAGAAGCAGCTAACTAGTGGCCTTTGTTTGGCCATGTCTTGGATTGCAGTGTTATCATATGTTTCTGTTTGCCGTACAAAAACATACAGTTACCGTACAGTAACTAACAGTTCATGGACAGTCAATTTTATTAATCTGTTATGTCGTAATCATTTATCAATATAGATTACTGTTGAAGCGTTTCGCAAAGGAAAGTTTCAGATTATAAAGTGGTAATGGTGATGGGTAGGGGAGGGCTTTTACATAGCTGGGGGTGGGTGGGGTCCTAGGAGGCTGGGCTTCGCCACCGTGGATGGAATGGGACTCCTGACGCAGGTAGAGCTGAGGATTATAGGGGTTAATCTGGGACCGCGGGCGAATTGGGAGTAATTAGGCTCCGGGCGAAATAAAACTCGGGCGGAATAGGACTACACGGGGCTCGTGACTCGAGCCAGCTATTGTTAACAAGGATGGAGACTGTCCCATATTACCACCGCTCGACTGAACTCTCGTGAATGTGAAGGATTTTAACTGGCATGAATGGGAAGGATTTTGTATTATTACGCAAATTTTGACAATATTAAGATAAATACAAATTAACACTTCGATACCTATTGTGCTTTCTCTAGACATTTCCCGTTAATTTTATACATCAAATGTATAAATCTTACTAATATTATAAATGTGTGAAAGTTTGTGTGTTTGTTTGTTTGTTTGAAGTTCAATCACGCATTAACTTCAACATTCATTAACCTGCATTAACTTCGTCAGGTTCTGGACGGATTGGGCTGAAATTGGCATGATAATAGCTCACATTCCCGAATCACATATTAGCATATGCTTATTTCAAAAACCCTTTCGGGCTCCGCCCCAGTGCCTCTGTAGTTCCCCATGTTAACCTTATGAGTATTCATATGTAAAGGGAATTAAAGAATTTAGCCAGCTGTTACAACTAACAAAGTTTGTTCTATGATATGCAAAAGCATTAAAACGTTATAAAATTTACCAACAGGTTGCATCACTATTATTTTTGTCATGAATAAAAACAGCTATTGAACTAAGCAACAACGAACAACTGTGATACGCAATGAGAACTGTATTAGTAGGATTGTTTATAGTTATGTTTATATTTTTAATTTCATGAATAATTTGTGATAATTTACAAATTTTTCGTAATTTATTTTTTTATTGTTTAGGTGAAGTGGTAGAACATTATGGCTATCGTAGATGTGTAATACTATAGTATACCGTAAATTTAAGTATGCAAATTTTATCAAACTGTGTCCTCCCCCATTTCAAACGCAAAGCTCGAGTATAACTGCAATAAGCATTTTATACTTATATACCAACCCCGTATGAAGGACGGGTACTCTGCTAGTTACATATAGTTTTTTCCGTCAACGTACAAAATGTATATGAAACACGTGGAAATGAAATAAAATGTTTATAGTAAATAATTATAATATAATAAAAACAATAATTATAAAGCTTTCACTGCCTCAAAGTTCTCAGGTGATCTAATGGGCCATGGGACTCCAGTTTTTCGTTTTGTTGCACTTGCAGTTTGTCTAAACATATTGAGCCACAAAACAATTGATTTCCGGTCCGGAACAGGGGCCAACAGGGCCAAATTAAACCGATTCCGAGAGCATCCACTGGAAAGAATATGTGTTATTTGCCACCAGTGTCATTTGCCACCGCTCTAGGATTTGTGTCATTTACCACCACTGTATACCTGGCTGGGTGAGTCATCAGTCCCAACCCTAGTCCTCATTCACCCAGAATGAATTCATCATCCAGAATTCATATTTTTGTATGTCATAAGATAATAGTCGAAGTTCCCCATATTCATATAATGTTTTCTCTAAATCGAATAGTTTCTGAGATGGCAATGGTGGCACATTTAAGTTCTTCCCCCTGTATATTCGCAGAATACTAAACACTTACACTGCAGGGCTTCAAGATTTTAATGGGATTTAGCCTTATTGTTGTGTCATATACTGTGACAAATGCTATTTTTGTATTATTTATCTAATCTTAGGCCATGTAAGGAATATTCAAATAGTTTAAAATACCTTAACATGGATAGGCCTATACTGTTTAACTTGTGATTATGTGAAGTTTTGGACTCAAAATGTGCGTTCTTTTTAGCCGAACAAGATGGTAAAATTAATTTTCACAATTCACAGTTGTGACTGTGAGTTATAACCATTTATTTGTATATACAAAAAATTATAAGTACAATTACATGGTTGTGACACATAGATACGGTCAGGCAGGAATTCCGGGAACTGACCCTACTGGTGGCATTTGACACTGGTGGCAAATAGTAGGACACCACTGGAAAAGTAGGCCTCAATGGCAAACGTACGCTCTTCACTGTTCCAACGCATAATGGCGACTAAACTGTGCAAGGACAAAACTTTATAGCCTCGTCTCTCAAACGAGACTGCTAGGTCTTCGCTATGGCATGAACAAACAAAATGGCGCACATTTAAAAAAAGAAGTTATGCTGCCCCACCCTGTATAACATAGTTAAGGAAAAGTTTAGTTATAAATTTAGTTATAGTTAGTCTATTTACTAAATAATAAATCCAACTAAAATTAAGTTGCCAATAGCTATAGTATTTTTAAAGCCAGTTTCATCTTTTTACTATAATTCGTACATTAACATAATGCATAATTATCAGTGTTATCTAGCCTATGTACATAATTAATTTGGAAGGGGTTAGTTTGTGAACAGAGCGCCTCATAGAGTTTTAAACAGATTTTGAAAATGTTAATGCTATTTGTAAAAGGTATACTCTGAAGTAGCACTAACAATGAAATCAGCTCAAAATATGGTAGGGGATTTTCCCCAGTGTTTTTCTACACCGGTTCACATTTTTATAACCCTCAACATTTTGGTACCTATATCGACATAGACTACACACATTCTAAAAACATGCCATAACTTTCGTGGCATAAACATACACTTACACAGATTTGATTTCAGACAAATCTTGATTTTACCCAAGTGTAGAAGTATTAGAGATGTATAGTTTAAATCTACAGATTTCCTACGGTTACGGTAAGAAAAAAACAACATTTAAAATTGAAACAGTATGTGGGCAAACACCGTCGATCAATATTTAAGTACATCAACTACTTAACATAAAACACTACTGTAACATAAAAACGTCAATGACAGTTTGAAACCAGCTGTTAGTTAAAACAGCACTGAAACGTCTTTAAATTGTCAGTGTCGGCTTCTAGAAGACTAAAAAAATTAAACTACAAAAAAATGAAATCATGGCATTGACATTCCCTTTCTTTGAAAATTATCTTGATTTCAACACAAAAATCACGAAAATTGCGAAAGTGGTTGATTCAGAATCTTAAAATAAAAAAAAACCCTGTCACGTTTAAAAATATAATAATACTAGCTGTAACCCGCGGGCTTTGCCCCGTTTAACTTCTTCATTTTCAAGATGATATCGTTCGCACAACCGATCAACAGACTGTATCGATGGTGTTTCACTTACAGTCATTATAAATTTGATTGTTTTCTGACAGTAAAGGATTTGCATTTACTGAAAATGTATAATATTAAATTATACGTGATGGAACAAAGTTTGTGGTACAAAAATGTATATCTTAAACGTCTAAACATTAGTGACGAAAGTACATCAATTTAGGTTTTCATGCCTGTACGGGAAAACAAATAAAATAAGATTTTCCAAATCTTTGTATTTGCTAAAAAAATGGCCCTAAGTGCGCTAAATGTAGTTTTTATTTAAAATATTAGAAATTTTCAGAATCTTTATTAGATTTTGAATAATAATAGTATAATAGAGGTTAAACATCTGTATAAGACCTCATGTGCAATAGAGGTTTGGTTTGTATAAAAAATCATTAAGCTTCACGTAGGCATCGACAAGTATTACTAAAATAATCTTCAATTAATAAACTTTAAAATGATTTCTAAAAACCTACTGTTTATGAGATTTTTTTGTTTTGAATCCAAGAGATTCTCTTAAAAAAAACACGGAATGGCTACAGTTGCATTTCCTTTAAAATAACTTGTATTTGATTAAATGATATGGCAAATAAAGGCTGCAATAAAAACAGTTTTGAAAATAGATTTTTGTACTGTAACTTTGTAATGCCTTGAGACTTATCCCGGCGCGCTCTGTCATACAGACACTCTCATTTTAACGCACTAACAAGGGTCCGGGTGTTGTAGGATGCCAAGAAGTCACTCCTGTGGTATAAACTAAACTATAAAGTCTTTATGTACTTTTGGAGGGTGTTACTTGTATTAAGTTCCATGCAAGTGTGCACAATTGGGGCAAAGTGGCAAAGAGATTGCATCACTGCAACGGTAATACAGATTTGTATTTGTGGTTTTGGTTGTTGAATAAACTATAGATTAAAGGAGTACTTTAATCTATGATTAAACTGGGGGGGGGGGGTCGAGCTGGTCTAGTGGTTAGAGCGTGGGACCGGCTCCTGAGAGCCCCGGGTTCAAATTCCGCCAAATCACCAATGGATTTTATCTAAGTGGTAAAGCCGTAACCCCTAGGTCTAGCCTAAAGTAATGTGAAAAACAATTCAGGGCACGTGCCTACTGTCCTAGGACCAAAAAATCTATGATTAAACTACCGTGGCTATTAACTTAATTTCAAGTTATATCTCATATTTAATCAATTAAACGGATTTTAAAATCTAACCATGCGGATAATAGACTTCAATTAGACTTACTAAGTCTCAGAATTCACAAAACATATTATTTTACTTCAAAACGAGTGTTTGACCAATCCTACATAGGTGAATCGAGTAGTAGCTAAAAACCGAATATAATTCGGAACAGCTAGTTGACTCGCATAAAGACAAATTCTTAAAAAAATCCCTGTTCATATTTTAGCAAAATGTACCACAATTGTTCAAGTTATCGAGTTCACATACTGTATCTTAAAATTCATATTGCAAGTCATTTCTATTAAGTAGAGGGTAGGCCTATTTTTATTTCAAGATTCTGACTCAAACTCATAACGGATTTTCGTGCGTTTTGTGTTAAAATAAATGTAATGTTGAAAGAAAGAGAATGTTGAAGCGATAATTTTAGTTTAGGGTTCCAGAATTTTATAAATTAAGTTTATATTAAAAAAAAAGTCTATCAGCCGTTCGTTTCAATGCAATTTGTTTTAACTAACTGTAGCTCTAACTGTTGTAACTAATTTGTAGTTAAACTGTCACTAAAATATTAACGTTACATGTTTACAAAATTATTGATCGTCGGCATTACATGGTTTTACGATGTTGTTAAATGTAGATTTCTGACCTAAAGTATTTGCGTTTTAAGAAAATGTGTAATCTTGAACTGTATAGCCTAAGTATTTCCGTATAATCAAGTTTTGTAACAATGGGGTTATGTTCATATCAAAAGTAGTATGTTATGTACAAAGGTTATGTTATGTCGAAAGGTGATAAATATTTGAGATCATGTTAAATATAAACTTGTGTGCAAATGTTTTAATTTTTCTTTCCAACATTTCAGAGTTTTCTAGGGTGAACTTGAATATTCTTGGGTGTTTTATGACATTAAAAATAAAATATGAAAATGCATGATGGTTTTTGGTCTATAATTTGTACACGGGCAAAGCCAGATTTTGCTCCTAGGGTTACTTTAAAATTATACAGAAAGTAAATAAAAGAAACGTCTTATAACACTTCTATACGTAAGTATACGTGGAAGGCAGGGCATAAAATTACATGTTAACTGGGCGACAAAAGTGTCACCCAGTGCTGAGATTTTATCGCCCAGTGACTATGGGTGGTGCTGGCATATTTTTTTTAATGATTCACATTTTAAATCTATAGGAATTTAAAATAACATTATGTAAATATTTTAGAGTATTGAGATATGTATGATTTTGGACTATTTACAAGCAAATATAGCCTAATCTAAAAATTCACTAAAACATATAAAGAAATGTGTGATTTTCAATTAAATTTAACCAAAGATTTCCGGGGGGGGCCTCGCATCCCCCTTTTTGATGGGGGTATAAATACCCCCAGGCCCCCCCGGTAAGTCCGGCGCCACTGTCGCCCACTGAAAATCCCTTAAAATATGCTCTGGTGGAAGGGTAACTATATGATTTAAGTGTTATAAGACGTTTCTTTTATTTACTTTCCGTAAATTTAATAACACATACAATGCTGATCAAGAAGTTATTTAAAACTATATAAAACACGTAAAATAAATTAATTTTATCGGTAATATTATGTCATTTAGTGTTCACCTAGGTGTACAATACAGTTGTGTGCTGGCAATATTGTGCGAAGCAAACGTACCCAATAATTTTGTAAAGCTAATGCTACATATATTTTACATGAACGTGGATGGGATTTCTACTTGCAGTATCCAAAGTCAATGCTAGACCTTATTCCCGTTAATGAGATGTCAACTCGTGGGCTTTAGAGCCAAAGTCTTCTAAACAGACGTAACACTTACGTCTGTTTTACCGTAAGTGTTACACTTACCTTGTAAATGGGATATTTACATGCCGTTTCAAAAATCATTGCTACATCTAGTTCACGTAAATGAGAAGTCTCCTTGTACCGTATTAAAAATCAATAGATCATATGGTTCAAATAAAAGGGTCTCCTTGCAGTATCCAAGGACCTTGCAATGGTATTCTGGTTTACATAAATGAAAGGTCGACTTGCCTTGTCCAAAGTCAATGGTACGCGTACATCTGGTTTACATACTGTAAATGAGATGGCTATGTACAGTATCCAAAGTCAATGATAAATTTGGTTCACATACGTGGAATCTTTATTCTCAGTATGTAATGTCAATGGAGCATAAGCCTAATTGGTTAGTTATTTTGTATTTTGTTCCGTAATTTTGTAATGTGCTAGTTTAGATTATTTGTTTACAAAAATATGTTTAGTATTTTTTTTTTTTGTTATCTTGCAAAAGATGCCAAGGCGACCAATAAACCCATAACGCCATTGTTGAATTTCTAAAGGTCACATAGGGAAATCGATTTATACAATTTCGGATATATACCTTTAATACTTTAATTTGAAATAGCGACCATAAAGTAGGTATTTTAAGGCAAGTATGGATGGGAATGAGTGTAGGATGAGTGGTGGCGATCTTGTAGTCTTGTTAGTGACTAAGGCCGACATATTACTTAGACACATCTGTTAATTAATAGCCCATTCAGCTAATCGCAACTAAAGTACCTACAGTTTATAGTGGAATCCGATCCACATTTTTGCCTTGGTCTAACTATCAGGATAATACTGCGGATAGTCGTAGTACTCACTAGTGTGGACGTTAATCAACACCAGGGAGTATCGCATCCACAGTGCATGCTTATAAATATCCTCAATTCGTGACCTCCTAGTAGCTGGATTACAGGACAACGCCACCGCCGGCACCGCCCGAGTCTCATTCCTTCCTACCTTCTCACCCCACTCTCATTTATCTATACCCAGACACCATAGCTTGCTTTCAAACCTAAGTTACAAACTAACTATAACTACAAACATAAAAGAAAAAGTAATTATAATCATATACGAGTAATATTTTGCTATACCAGCCTGTGTTAAGTATGTGTATATTGCGCTAGTGTCTTATACACTAGTGGGTGTAACTTATTGTTAAAATCTTTGGAACAAATAGATTATAATGTAAAACGTGTTTTTTTTTACTTTTTCTTTGGCGAAACGCGTATTCAATCCAAGAGGTTACAAACTAAATAATCAAACAAACGGAGTTGTGGTTTCATGAAGTCCTACTAGATGAGTCCCAGGCTTTTCAACGTCAACAAGTTAGCTGGTTGAAGAAAATTGATGTAGGTGCATTAATTTTTTGTTGAATCAATATAAACTGGTTTTGTTTTACTACAGCACCCTTATGTCGTGCGATTCCGTTTTACCTATTGCCTTTATGTACAAGTGTGTCAACTAAATAAGCGGTTAAGTAAGCGTATCATTTGAAAGTTAAATCATATGGGTACAGTATTTTCATACATGCATCAGCGCCTAATATGATTCGTACTCATACAACAGATTTTAAGATAAGATGCTTCTCTTTAGTGTCCTCTGCGTTGCGAAACAAAGGTACAGAAGCTAGTCTTATACAATATATAAAAGGTGAAATACCACTGACTGACAGAAGTTCACTATATTATATCAAAACATGTACGACCTTGAATCATAAGATTTCAACATAGGGGCTCACTCTATGGTGTAGATGTACAAGTAGACGGGGATTTATGAAATATTCAAAATTAAAGGGGGTTTAGAGAAGGTTTAAGTGATTTCCGATCATAATCTACTATGCAAGCATTTACATTTTTGTCTGTATAAGCTTAACCAATGCTTGGATTTTAAATATAATAGAAAATCGTTAGTACAAAGTTATAATATACACAGAGTGATCAACTCAAGGAGGCCACAATTCTTTTGTGACAGTTGAAAATATAAATTTAGTTTTTCAACATTCAGCCACCATTTTCCAATATGGCGGCCAAATTTGAAATTATTTCTTATGGAGCATCCTATATGTTATAATGTTTTCGGATAGAAAGTGCAATTTTAAAGTTTTTTTTTATTGATGGCATTTTTCTATAAACCCACTCGTTCAGGAGCTACAGCCGATTAAAAAATGACTTCCGGTGTACATTTTACTTCATGTAGCCCCTAAACGAGTAAGTTTAGAGCGAAAATACCAAGAGTAAATAAGTCTTAAAATTGCATCTACATCCTAAAATGACAGTTTTCCACTTTTCAATTTTGCCGCCATTTTTGAAATAATTGAAATATTTTTTACGCATTTTATGGTCTTTCTGGAATGTAGATGCAATTTTAAGACCCACTAACTCTTCGCATTTTTGCTCTAAACGTAGTCGTTTAGGAGCTACATGATGTAAAATGTACACCGGAAGTCATTTTTCATAGGCTGTAACTCCTAAACAAGTGGGTTTATGGGAAAAATCTCAAATTAAAAAAAGTTTTTAAATTACATTTCTATCTGAAAACATGATAAAATATAGGGCGTTCAATAAGAAATTTTTAATTTGGCCGCCGAATTTGGCGGCTGAATTTCGAAAAACTAAATTGATATTTTTAACTGTCACAAAAAATGTAGGAATGTCCCCCATTTAAAGTTTTCTCTAATTCTTACCGTTTACGATATCCCAATGGTGGCCTCCTTGAGTTGATCATCCTGTATACATCCTTTGCATTAAAACATTGTAAAGTTTGCCATGCTAAAATTTTAATGCTGTTATCATAAGCTAATTTCTGTTGTAAAATTTGATTAATAACTTCTTGGTCAATCAACATTGTACGTATGATTAAATTGTCGGAAAGTAAATAAACGATACGTCTAATAACTGATCTTATGCCTTTGTTTTTGTGTCAAATACGGATTCCAAAAGGATTGAAATTTTTAGAGATTGTGGGGCGGATTCCTTTGATAATTTGTTAACACCATATAGATGTTACCACTCACCGATATTATATGGTCTTTATCACCATGCAAAATTTGGAAATGATTACTTCAGCCGTCTAGGAGGAGTTTGCGTATTACGTGTTTTGGAACAATGGCACTATATCCGTCAACATTGGATCAAACTTAATCCACATTATTTACAAATAAACATATTGTCATCGTTTGAAATAGTTCTTAAGGTTAAACGCAGACTGCAGGACTTATTACTTCCAGAGCAAAGCCAAAATTTATATTTTAATTGTAATGAAACACGATCGGAGTTTAATTGGCGTTAATCTGAGCGATAATGATGACCAAATGGTTGACGGAGTTAATGATAAATTCGTATGGTCTGAGCCCAGCCAAATAACAAATTAAATTGAACCTTGGACATACCCGTGTAGATTTTTCCCCTCGTAGTTCATACCCTACGAAATTGTATTTTTGTAAATTAAAATTTAGTTTCGGTTACAGTGCGGTATGATGAATGAAAGTTTAAAAGTGCTCATTCGCAGTGCAGTTACCCGTAACCTTACCTTTTTATAATGTAATTTGTAAGGTGTATCGACATTTCTATATTACGTTTTTTTTTTAGTTTTTTGACTAACTTTCGTGTTTTATTCATACTTATTTAATACGCAAGCAGGTATTTTGTGACAATTGCTCCTCCGAAACTACTGAACCGATTGACATGTTTTTGGTGTCATTGGAAAGAGCGTGACTTTTTAGGGAAATAATTATAGAGTGAAGCCCTAGGGCCCTTTAAAGTTTCGTATTTGTCCATAATATTAACATGGGAGACAAACATTTTTATGAAACTCCAGCTGTTGTTAGAAATTAAACGTGAGAAGAAGAACATAATATGTTAATTGTAAACGGTCAATACATTTTGCTATTTTAATAGTTTGCTACAGACATTTACTGACTTGGTTGAAATAAAATATTTAATATTTGAATTTGGATCGGCGTATGAATATTACAATGGAAAAAAGCGAGAGAGCCTGGATATTTTATATACTAAAAAGATAACTGAATTAACAATGTGCTGCATTTCTTAGTAATCATTGAAAGAGCCGATTTGCAAACCATGGAAACATAGGAAAGTCATAGAACACCACCAAGGAGAATAAATAGAAAGATTTTTTTTTTAAGAATTTATAATCGTTATTATGGACAACCTAATGCGGCTATGAATAAGGCTATTTGTAGAAAAAACAAACAAACAAGATCAGCTTTTGAAAAATGATAAGATATTACAAGAAATCTTGATTATATCGATCTATTATGTACATATTGAGTATTTCCATAATCTTTGAGTCAAATATTTTTAAGTCATTAGAAATTATGACTGTTATTCGTTTTAAAATACGCCTGTAATACTTAGCAATTGCTCGAATTCGAGCAACATGTACACTAGTTTAAATTAAATGCCACCTACTCCTCTTGTATCACCCTCCCAATGGAACATTAGACAAATACAGAGTGGCAGTAATCAAATGCCTGGCAGGTCAAAAGTGTATGGCATTATTGACATCATTTTGGCCACTCATGATGATGGGGTTCAGAATTAGGACTAAACTGAATTTTTTAATAGTTTAGCCGTTTCAGGGCTTCCACTATACATATTAATTTTAAAGGGTGATGCCGTGGTGATACTGATGCGAAACTTGAGCACCAAAGGATGCGGTTAGGTTAGAAACAGTACACATATTGTGAAGTGCAGTAGTAATAAGAACATCAGCTGGTGCGCTGATGCTTATTCCCCGTGTACCTTTGCATCCGTGTATGAGACACTTCTCCATTTTTTCACTACAACAGAAAAAGTTCCCCATAACTCCTGCTTTAGTGATGTCAATCAATAAGGCGCAGGGACAGTTATTAAGCAAAGATGGAGTTTTAATCCCATTACCAGTGTTTGATCACGCTGAAAAAAAGATTTATTTTTAATTTTTAAAAAGTCTTTAAGTAACTTTGAGTGACTCTTTGATTGAGTTCTATTCATGTTTCAATTATTCTTTCTCTTATTACAAATTGCAGTTTTGCTCGATTTCGAGCAACGAGTTATTTATTAGTGTACATTTCAAAACATTCATCTATTTAAATTTTAACAAAACATTCCTCCATAAGGATAACATGGTAACTTACAAGGTCACTGGGGCAGATTCCTGAAGGAATTTCAAAAATGCTTTGTTTGATTGCAAATCTACGTGCCATGACCTACGAAACCTTGAACATGGTGATTGGTTACATGACAGCTTCAAAACAATTATCACAATATTTAGGTTTCTTATTAAATGTATAGTGTGACGTTCAGGCCCATATTCCCCATACTCTGCGGCTGGACAGTGGACATCGCCCGAGTACACCACGAGTTGCACTGTAGTGGTCAATGGTGTCGGAGTCAAGGGTCAACGGCGGAGACAAGTAGAGAGTGCTACTTGTTACGGCTGCTAGTAGCAGGGATAATAGGGTTTCATATTGTATTGTTTTAATAGTTAGGGACCTTAGGACTGTGTGACACCGGGTTTTGTAATTTTGAGAATATAAATTTGTTTGGAGATCAACGGTTTCGTTCTTTGAGTTCTGAGCTACCAACCCCCTCATAAGGATACGTGACAATAGATATGCTTCATAGTAACTGTAGGAAAAGTAACGCGAATGTAAATTGCCTTTGCTGCATAGTGCGCTACGTCGCACACTAGTTACACAAATAACTATTGCACGTTGGTTAGGAAGATGTACACAGTTTGTCATTACATAACAACTGTCGTGGCGTCAAAGTATTTAGAAGGTTTGTGAATGGGATACGTAAGCTTCGGATGTTCAAGCGTTACTTTTGTAATGTATTTTGTGTATGTTTCGTACCCCTTGACAAAATTTGCACCAAAGCTATATTTTATACAGTTATATTTTTACTCATCAAGGAAGTGTAATATTGTAAAAAATCGTCACAAATAACTAAATCATTAATAACTAAATAAATAAATCAATCAAATAACTCAATCATCAGTAAACCCCCTTCCTAACCTGGTACCTTTTCGAGTACTTTATTGTTTATTTAGGAACATTATTTCCCATCTAGGTGCGCACTTAAAATATGAGTGAAGTATGAGTTTAGAATGTTGTGAGATGATCTGTGTAGTTTTGTGCCAGTCTAAGATCAGCTGTCTCATAAGTCAGGATCGTGTATTTAAAGACTAATGACCAGGACAGTTGAGCTCACTTTCGAACCATAAAAAGCTACCAACCCTTAGCATATATGCATACGTAAATGGCAAAGAAAGAATTGTTTGATGCTACCGGATAGCAGAGTGTCATGTCACAAGTTCAAAGGAAAATTAGTAAATTGATCTGTTGGTTACCTCCCGCTATCTTCGCGTCCCGCCACCTCCGTGTCCCGCCATCTCCAAATTTCAGAGTAACCCCTATAATCCTTGGTTACTACCTGCATTAAGACTTTCCGTCCTAACCTAACCTAACCTAACATAATCTAACCTAACCTAACCTAACCTAACCCAACCCAACCCAACCTAACCTAACCCACGGGTTAAATTTTCATTAAATCTCCCATCCACGGGGCTTCGCAGCCGTGGATGCAATGACAGCTACCAACGCAGGCAGTGACGGGATTATAAGGGTCACTCAAGAATTCGGAGGTGGCGGGACAGATTTGGGTTCGGAGGTGGTGGAACGCGGAGATAGCGGAAGCACACGCTCCAGTTATACATAGTACCCAATCATTCCGTGATATATCATCTACAGTCAACTCGTCATAAGTAGATTGCTATCTCCTGCGATCATGACAACATCGTAGTTGTCTCAAACGACCACAGCAACGTCGTGGTCTTCTCCCACGATTACGGCAACGTCGTTATCATCTCTCATGATCACGGATATATCATTGTAATTTACCTCAAACACAAAATGTGTGACATGGCGACCTCAAAATATAACAAACGTAACTTTGTGGCTGATTATTGTCATTATTGTATAATTATTAAAAACGTAAAATTTATCGTTACTATATAAAGACATTCGTAAAATTCATGGACACACTATAGGCCATCCGGTTTTCGTTTGAAATGAATTAGTTTTACATTTCCTTTTAAATTCCCTTTTCACGCGATTTGGCCGTTGACATTCCTTAAGGTGAAAACAAAATTCAATAGGTGTACATACTTTGCAATCTTTCAAAACAAAACTCTAGTTTAGTTTCGAATTCTTCATTTTTATTCGTCAGTTGCTAATTATGTTTTAAAAGAAGCGGTTATCCATTTATTTGCTAGGCAAATAAATGATGCTAGTGGAAATGCAAATAAGACAGCTGGGCATCTAAGCAAATAAAGTCACATTTTCGTCATAATACAGCAAAAACAGCAGTTTTTAATGCATGCATTGTCGGTTTAAAGTAGCATTTTTACTTTCTAGGGAGAAATCAGCTGTTGTAAATTGTAGTAAATTTCGATTGTGGCAATCGTATTGATCGAAATTATTTATCGATTCATTTAGGGCTTTAGTCTGTTGTTGACGATTGCTCGACATATCGATGGTATAATAACACAATCGTAATAGACTAAATAATTGAATTACTTACCAAACAGCTGCTTATTTGCATAAGCAGAATTGGAAACAAGCTGGAAGTCGTAAGTCGTTTTGAGAGGTTATCATTAAATACAAATTATTTAGTTTTCTAGCTTTGTTTTTGTTAATTGATACAATATGAAGAAAATTTAGTTAAACACACGGGCAAAAAGTGACTGTTTAACCCTTGCTCATTTTCCGACCTCAGCTTCGCCTTGATTGTAAAACGTTACCTTTGGTCAAAAAGAGTCACTTAAGGCCCTAGTGACAAAATATACTATTTTGTCTGTTTATTGCGTAGAGTCATGAAGTTTTTTGTTATTTTTAAGATTCACATCTTAAGATATCCAAAACTACACTTATTTATTTCATTTTCTGTCTGTTTGTTTGTTTGTCTGTCTATTATTGTGTCTGTAACGCCAAAATGCCAATTTACGCGGCCTACTCCGAGAAAACTAGAGTACCCATCAAGATTTAAATAATTTTCCCTTATTCAATGGGTTGGTGAAGGTGTCTATTAAAACATGGTTACTTGGAAATAAAATAACGAACCTTCAACAACCCAATTTTGAGAGATTTTTGTTTCTCTGAATGTTTACTACGAATGTATGTCATTAAAAGGCGTATGTCTGTGTAATTAAATGACGTTGTTGGTCTGATTACTTCTTGCGCGGACTGTACTAGCGCCTCGGCGGTGGAGTCACTTTTGGCACTAATGATACTCGGACTGTTAAAAACTCGGACAAATGATATTTCAACATTATTTTAAACTCTTTTAAAACCTCTGACAAATGAAAGCTCGGACAGTTGATTTAACCAAATACTGTCATTCCAATTTAAACCATCCTTGGACAAATGAAAACTTGGACAGTTTATTTATTGAAGTATTATTAGTTATTTATTAAACCTTGTACAAATGAACCTCGGACAACTGATTTTCCTAATATTTTGTAATTTTTAGCAAACTCGGACGACTGAAAACTCAGACCTCAACCAATAAACTAAACAGTTTCATTTTTATATCAGTGCGTTGTAATATAATGTCACTGTTGACTCTTAAATAGGTGCAAAGGTTACAAACTCCAGGCGCTGCCGGTGCGGCACAGCTTTATTGTTTTCAAATGCTTATATCTCGAAAACGGCTTGAGATACGGCAAAAGGGTTAAACTTCTAGCACACTACGTGGGTATCAACTTTTTATTATAAACAATAATACAGCATTAAAAAATCTAAAAATCTAAAATTATTTTAACATTATTTTATATGGGTAGCCAACCACTTGTTAATTAGTTTGAAGTTAATACATTGAATAATCATTTCTGGCTGGACGTGAAAGTAAATAATCGTTAAAACAACGCTTTTCTGGCTTGCAACTACTGTAATTAATTTAAAATACATTTAAAATTTAATAATGGTTCACGTATTAAGGATAACAGCTAATTATTCGGTTTAAGTTTGCATTAAGATGCATGCACTGATTATTCAAAAAAGGTAAACTAGGACTTGAGAAAGCTACAACCAAACGGGTATTTTTCACTTTGTGTACGTATCACATTGGAGGGATTATTCCCACGATCTGCTACACATGTTAGAAATGAGGACTTGGGTGGCGTGAGGACCTAACGCAAGCGAGACTAGGGAAGTGTGGTGGGGGGAGTACCTAACGTCGGCATGAAGGAACGTTAAGTACTCACCGCAGGTCCTCACTATCGAGCACTTATCGTCGTCCTCATGCTAGAATGAGGACTTAACGTCGGCTCAGTCAAACTATATATATATATAAATATATATATATATATATATATGAATTTGAACGGATGGTGTTTTTGGCCTCTAGGGACCTCAAAACGAAAAAAAAATCGGTTCCGCGTCCAGGTCTTACCATGAGTACTACGGTAATAGCTTATTCCCTATATGGGAAATTCGCTAAAAGGATAATTAAAGCATTATTACGACTCATAAGAGTTTGTTTAATATCAAACGGTAAAATAAAAATAAAAATAAACTACGATGAAACATGTTTTTTTTAAGTAGGCCACATTGCTATGGGTAAATTTATTTTTTTTTACGTAGGCTATTATGATACAGTATTGGTATTATACGTGAAGTTATTGTGTCACTCATAACTTTACTTATTCTTATTAGCAATACATCAACACATCTCCACACAAAACTTACTATAATGAAACTTATAATAAAAGAAAACCTAGTTATTTTATTTATTTAGTTTTTATCATAAAACCCCTTCAGAGTGTTTTAATTATAATCTAGTGATTTCCACTTGTGAAAAACATGTAAGAAATGAACTATATGCGTGAACAGAAAACTTAAAAAGTAATAATAGGCCTATTATTATATAGTCACGGCTACTGTAAGAACAAATTTATAGCATATTTGACCAGTGTTGGATGTTTTGATATCCCTTATTGTGATTAGGTTTGTACAGGAAATGTGAAAAAAATACAATTATTTAAGCTGCTATGCCAATCAGTGGGCCATATCAGAAATAATTTAATTAATTTTGGAACTTATAAAGAACGTTCAAGATATTTAACAAAATAAATGAAATCACTGAATGTATTAGTGTTGTTTAAATATTTAAAATGATGCGATAGAGTCAAACATGTGTATTTTATTATTTAAGAAATTTTTTTAAAGAATAAAAACATAGTCCAAAATCTACCTTCAATTGATATCTCATTCTTGTCCTTAGAAAAAAATGTCAAAATGCATATTAATTTATTACAAAAATATAAGTGTGATAAAAAAATGTATACCCATCTTAAACCTAAAACTATGCTAAAACGATTTAAAAAGAATAAATATTTCTATTTTATATATTATTACAAAAAACAACTCTTTATGGGTTCCTATCCTATTTTATGAATACTTTGTTGCTGATAGCCATGATTTTAAGCATTGTGATGATTGAGGAATGTAAACAGTCAGTTAAAATTGATCAAAATAAAATTGAATACAATGATAGTGTTGTTCTTAACTTAAAAACATAAAAATTCATTGAGATTCTAAGAAATAAATAGTTATTGGTTAAAATAAACAAGGAAATACATACAGTCAAATGCAAGGAACAACCCAATAGTTACTTTATGGATAGTTAGTTATTTTGAATCAACATTATTATACTGTATATGAACAGAAGACATTGAATTAAATCATGATTATTTAAGAACAATATTATTGTAAGAAGAGGTTTCTACTTTTAAATACGTAACAGATAAACAAATATGAAACATTATCCTCAGAATTTACGCTTTAGTTCCAGTAATATTTTACAAATAAAATCTAAATAAAGAAGTAAATATATCAAAATTTCATTTTCTATGAAATGTACATTTAGTTTCGGTAAGAAATGCTGGAATAATAATGAAAATACTTTAAAGGGTATCTTACTGATGTAAGAGGCATTACTTAAAAGCTTTCTTCTGGCAACGTTGCTGCGTCATTGAGTCAAATTAGGATTAGAACGATAATATTTTCTCTGCCTTAAAAAGTTACTTTTTACAAATCTCTCTCATTTCATATTTGCATCTGATATTTTAAATAGTTTTGGACAATAGTTTAACCTGGCTGTGGAGATTGACCTCAACAGTGAGAGGGGAGGGAGGTATTCTCATGTCTTATGAGTTTTAGCGTAGTGAGCTCTACAATACAGAGAAAGATTTCCTATATTTGTCGAGTTAATAATTGTTTCCCTTTTCCTATACCTATGTTTGGAGACATATAGTTTATTTTTTTTGATGGGGCTTTACAACATTATCTCTACTTTATCCCACAGCAAAAACTATAGTGATTAGCAGTATTTGAACCTCAACAAGTGGTTCAATATCTAGCCACTTAGGTCAAGTCATGTACAATTTCATGCTCCAATCATCAGACGATTTGCCCAAGTATGAAACATATTGTAATTTCGAGTGTAATACCAGAGGGGGTGGAACTAAAAGAAATATAAAGAATTATTGGCATGGCCAAAATTCGTATGCTTAACAAATAAAATAGTATCCAATAATTAATTCAGACTATCTAGAGGTCAATCCGTCATAAAACCTCTTAGGCTTGATTGTGCCCAATTAGGATTAATTAAAACAAATTATTCTAATGAAATTCTGTATAATGTATAACATGTGCCCCTGCAACATGACTGAATTTGGCTACAGTGTATAATTATGTTCTACATTAAATTTACGTTGCAGTTGGATTGTATGCGTTTAATCTTTTTTAGAAATTTAAAAACATTAGGAACTAAATAAAGACATGAAACTACGCGGTTTTCATAAAGGAACATCCTAGCTCCATTAAAAACGTTTTTACATCAAAAAATTTCCTATGAATAAATTTTATCAATGACAATTAATTATTATAACTCCTAATAATGATTTAACTGAAAAATATCAATTCACTTAAAAAATCAATCAGTTTATGATTGTTGTAAAGTAAGATTACTAACAGTTAGGCTGAGAAGTGTCTGACTTGAAACGCGAAATCATTTGTCTCAAGCAGCTTCCTCACTGAACAACATGACAAGTTGAGATAAATGCAGCTCACGAGCCAACAACAGAGATCTTTGACTTAGTCTTTGTTCGAAAAGAAGTATAAGATTCATGGATTCATATCTAGACCAGTTTAATTAAGATTATGTTGCCGAATTCCTTATATAAACACAAATATGACAGACAATTTGATTACTAAACGGCAATATAGACAAATACCCCAATATATTTGATTTTATATTGTTATCATTTAAATTAACATACAACACTCTGGCGAGTCGGTGGCTCAGTCGGTAGCGTCGCGGAATTCGGGCCCAAGGCAGAAGTGTCGTGGGTTCGGATCCTTGTCACTGCCACTAACTTTTATCAGTACAGTTCACCTTTGTACTGTACCGGCTCACCCCTTGCTTTGCTGGATACGTTCCACGCACAGATCTGTAGTCTATGTGGACGGGCAAATGCAAGGTTAAAAGAGGCCGCCAACCAAAAAAAAAAAAAAAAAACAAAACAAAAAACAAAAAAAAACAAGGGTTTCATAGCATACATAAAACTGCGACGTTTATTAAACTGTACTGAAACGATAGAAGACTTGGTAAGCTGAAGATATTTATTGCTCTATCTAGCTTTCATTGTCGCCAATTCTCCGGCAGATCTCTTAAGTTTGCACATAATGTTACCAAGTGGAGCTTTGTTGAGAAAGATGGCCTGCATTTATCTTCTCCTACTGAAAGGTTCAAACGGTATATTGAGGTGGAAAATTGTAAAATACGTGATTTAAGCTTCCCCAAGTGTCTTAGTAAATTCAGTTTGTTTGTGTTAAATCTAAGCTCTTTAGTGACAGTGATGTGAAATTTTTAAAGTTGAATATTTGAACACAAAAAATATAATTTCAAAAAACATAAAAACATTGTATTTTTTATTTCACTTTATTTAGACAACTAAGAACAACGATTTACTGTGGTTTGTTTTTATCAACGAACTATTTTGGGTTTTTCTTATTAAGTGAAATAAGGACAGTTTAAAAAGTTGTGTAAATATTCTCTATGTTTACCTAATACTTATTTAAACTTTATTTTTATCCGTTATTAGCAAGGACACAATGCTAATTTAAAGGGAGAAAATACAAATCAATTATTAAAACCATTTGCTGAAAAATTCTCACGATAGAAAATTGCTATGCATACACCCAGTTATTTATTTTTTGAGATTTATTTGTGCTGTGGTGTAAAGTAAGATAAGATTTTTTACATACTCACCAGGTTATCTAGTAAAAAGTATATAAATTAATATTGCATGTTCTACTGCTGATTGCACACAAGCCATAGACTATTGTTAGGTAACAGGTAATGTAATCAACTGAACTTTGTACTCTATAGCACTTCCTTTGTATTGGATGTGCACACATAGCATACATGATACACGGTTACACTGCATATACAACACCAGAGGAAATAGAGTGGCAATAATTCAATAGCTCCCTTGTCTTGGTTTGCATTGCAATGTCTGAAGCATTTGTGTTCTAATGTATGTTTATTAATTAAAGGTCTGTTCGTAGTACCACACACAGCTTATTGACAATTGAAACACAGCTAGCAAAAATAAGTCAAACGAAACAATACAGTCTCAAAAAAAGTTATGTACAAAATATATTTATATTCACGAATGATCGATGATATAGTGGTTAGTTTCCTGGACTTTGGTGGTAAAGAGACGGACTTAAACCCCATCATTTCATTACTATCATTATTGATTTAGTATTGAAGGACTTACTTTTTCCACGCCAGTGACAGTTATAAATGTTTTTTGTAAGAAACGGTCCAAACCCTGGTCTTATTAGTATTTAATATTGAGTTGTCATTAGAAACCATGATTAATTGATATCCTAAAGATAAATGATACAGATTCTGGCAACAATCACTTTTGTAATCGAACCAGTTTTAAGATTACTAGTCTCCCACAAGACCAGAGAAGCCTTGGACCGCTTTCCCCTAAAAACATTCAGCTTATAATGTTTTACGTAAAATGATTCTCCAAAATATTTAAAGCACTGTGTACTTTCAGTATAGCCCTAGTAGACTAAACTCCTTCAAGCTTGTAATGTCCAAATGTTACATCCTATTCAGTGTTAAATTGTAAAAGCAACGAATGACCAAATGGTAAAACAAGCTATTGGAAACATTCGTTTGAATAAGAAAAACTTGAACCTAAAGAGTTTCTACAACACTATATGTATTTCATATGAATATGAAAATCTGACATTTGAAAGTTTACAAACTTACTGAAAGATTGGTGTGATCAATCATAAACTTTAGATATTGCAGATAAACTTCTCATCTTGCTGTAGAATTCGTAGGTTGTTTGGATATGTGTTCTGATACAAGTAGGGGTGGGTGCTGTTGTCGACTTAATATATTTTTTATTTTATGGTACAATTTATGCTGTATGCTTTACTAATTTGTAATAATACCAGGGGGATAGCAATGGCCTGATAATATACAGATTGTCAAATATATCTAATAGATCGACAAAAAAAGATAGGTACCTGACATCCTGAAATATAACGATTTTTAGTTGTAAAACGTGGCAGAATAAGGGTACGCGCAATGAAGCTAGCCAGGTTGCACCTCATTGGGCCTTATTTCATAAATGAAAACCGTAGCTATTTCTCGATATTTTTTACTTAAGATCGTTTGATAGGGGATTTCGAATGATGAATGAAAATGTTCCTGACATGTTTTCATGAAATCACGAATTCTTTGCAATTAAAATGAAAAATGTATAGGACCACCATTTAGAAATTCTTTAATTGGACAAAGTAATTTTTTTAACATAACACATCAAACAATGTTTTTAACCAACATGAAACATTGTGTGTTTATGATTTTAGTTTCATAAAAATCAGTTTGAACAAATCGAAGATAAAAATGTTAGGGTAAAAAATACAAAATGGTACATTTCTGGATAACAACATTGTTTTGGAAAAAAAATACCACAGACCAAAAGAAAACCTTTAAGTTTATATTCTGATTTTTCACAACTATGACAAAATAGTAGGCCTTTTTAAATTGATGATCTGATAATCAAGTGTTTTTCTTAAAGAACTCACCAATTCGTAATTTTACAATGTGCAATCAGCCATTTGATTAAAATACAATAGGACAATAATATTTGTATACAATACATAGTATTCTCATTTAAATGGCTTGCATATACGTATTCGAATTCACAACTGCAAATTAAAGTGGAACCTAGAGGGCAAATAAGCAGATACTCTTTATACTACCAAATTATCCAAGGTTTGTGTGCATAATGGTCAAAACTTTGAGTAATGAAGAATCTGATAGAATTATCTATGGTTTATAAAGGTTTTTGCACCAATGGATCATCAACAATTTTTTTAAGTCTGACATGTTGTTAAGTTTTTTAAACATAATTACAGTATTGTTGAATCAATCAGGATAAGACATTTGTTTTATTTTGTTCCCACCTAATATTTCTCTATTACGATGCAATTTCTGCTTGTGCATGGGATCTTGTAATTTCATCAGAGCTATGGGACTCCATTTATTCTTATTGCCGGTTCTATGCGCAGTCATCGGTCGCACAAACCGATGCTAACCGTATAAACCTAGCTACAAACAAGATTATGTTGTATCACATTCGATGTCGCTACGAGTGCAATATACAATTTGGTTTCCCAACAATATTAACAATGAGTTTAAGCTACAATGTAAATAATAATAAATCATACAAACAGTAAAATACAAACTTAATTATTTTAAATATTTTGTATTGACACATAAATTCAAATAAAAAACGTTCGCTCTTAGATTTTTACCTGTTTAATACCTTATTTTTTACGTGTTTGTGTCCAAAAATATTGCCGTATTTTAAGTTTTTCTTACGAAAACGGTCCGAAAGCATGGCTTCTTTACTATATATAAGCTAAGGATAAATCATTAACCTCTTGTTGGATGGAATTCATTATAAGGCCAACGACAAACAGAATGGAGGTCCAGAATAATCGCCGTTTCCATCGAACCTGCGACCTTCTGATTCGAAGGCGAGCCCTATAACCTCTTGACATACAAAAATGTAACTTTTGTTTTAGATTGGTTTATTTTTGGTTCTGACCTTACAAAGAAACAAAGTCATACGAAAGTTTCAAAATCGTTGTTAATCTTAATTGAATGATTTATTGTATGTTTCAAACAAAACTATCGCACACTGTAGAGGTAAGCCTATTTCAAAGGCTAGTGCTTGAAATTACTTAGAATATCATTGGAATCAATGCAGTCCGGAATGGTTGTACAGAATGGGTTAATAAAGATTACCTGTTCGCTTAAAACGAACGAAATAGTTAATCATCGACAATTTAATTAAACATGTAAGTTCACAAAAAATAAATGTAACAGCGTTTTTTACATGAAAGTTGCTTCAGGGAGGCTAATGTTAAAACCTAAACCAAGACAGTAAAAACATATGGGATACTGACCGTTGGGGTATTTATTTGTTTATAAACCGTTAGTAAATTCTCACTGAAATGGCTGTGAGCACAAGTAAAAATGATAGAAAAACGTGTATAAACGAATTTGAATTTATATAATTTTCATAGAGAGCAATAAAATTATTTTATAGATTTTATAGCCTGGTGTATTCACAAGAACGGTATAATTATCTCCAGCGCTGTACATAATACAAATGAAACTAAAATGCGTATCTTGTACATTAAGACCAAAAGAGCAGTTTCCCCTGGAATTACTTTCCTAAGGAAGTCAGTAATGGGCAATACTTCACTGGGAGCGAACAACGGTCATAAATGTCAAGTTTTATTTACTTTAGTTGTTGTCCTACATGCGAATTGTATCGGCCAGTGGTTACGAGCTTTCTAAATCTTTTATCTAGTGAATTGGGTAAACAAACAAGTATTATTTCATTTAATATTTCTAGTACCATGGGACCAAGGCTTGCTCGTTGATGTTTAATTTGTTTAGAAGGTCAACAATCAAAATCATTAGTAAATTTATAATTTTAAAAAGAATTTGAATTTAGATCAAATTATTATAAATAGGCTTACTGTATAAAATATGTAATAAATCGAATTTTATGAATTTTTTACCATCATCCAGTATTGGTGCTATTTATACGTAACTGTCATAGTATATTCATAGTATTTACTCACATATTCATAATATTCCCATCTTAGGTAATTGTAAATGAACTCGTCACCAAGAAAATGTCATTCAAAGTAAAAAAAATACCAAAATTAAAATATCAGCCTTTAATGCAAAAAGACCTACATCATTTAAGGAATTCCTTCCAACAGTATTCACTGAATATTCAATACTGGCAGTAAAAAAATGCAAAACCTTTTAATTTACATTTTATGTCAGTAGACATAAAATTAAGTACATTAAATTATGTCAGTAGTAGCTTTCACAAAATTTATTTCATAATTATAAACGTTGCAGCAATGTCAAATAGTTCGATATAAAAAAAAATTAAATCAGTCTAGAAAAACTATAACAAGCTAAGTCTATAAAAAAATCCACACAATATTTTGTGTGGATAAAGCAACAGTTTAAGTTTTTTTACAAAAAAGTGTTGCAGGCTTCAAACTATCAAGATCAACAGAACTTGATACTTCTTGGGGATTTGTAAACAAACTAAAGGCTTCCTAAGAGAAGAACTTCACAAAAAGTAAAACCACCAACCTGACAATTCCGTTGGCTCGGATTACAAAACCAATAGATCAAAGGTGAAAAGGGTAAAGTGTTGGCTCTGCCTTTCTTTGCCAAAGTTGGCTCATTATTCTTCGTCAGCTACCTCCGAATTTTGTGTTTTGAAACTCATTTTATTTGCTTGAAAACAAATTTCAATTCGGTTGAATATTTTCGATAATACATTTTCTTTTCAGTGAAATTTCAAACTTATTTCATTTGTTTGTAGTGGAAGTGCCTTTAACGTTAATTTAAATACTAACTAAACAATAATATAATCTAGAAAGTGAACCTTTGGATCACTAGGTTCTTACGTTTTCTATTTTGTAATTATACAACTTCGTTTGAATTGTAAAACAAAATTATAAAGCGTGTTATTTCAAGAACGGATAAGGTTTCGCATAACGATGTTTATTGTTAACTCTTACTAATATATTTACTAACAGAGCAAAGGAGCTTATTTCAATAATATATTGTTTGAGTAAAACGGTTTCAAAATTGAAAACTGGCAATAATTTTGAAAATCAATTTACAATCAAACCATTGCTGATGCACGTTTAATATTACTATACTCATATTTTATGCCATCTTAAATTTTTACCATTTACGATAGTTTTTAATAGTGTATGAGCTCAAAACAAGGAAATAAAATTTCGTGTCAGCGATATTGCTTAAAAAATAAAAACATTGCCAGTCTAAACTTATGTTTGTTTCAAAATATACAATTTAAAACTGATAGTTTATTATTGTAGTCATATTTATTTTATATCAGTGTTTACATAGAAGTTGAAATACAATTTTTAAATGAAAGGAATTTCCAATTAATAACAGTCTTTGATGATCTATAACTTTACAAGTTAGTTTATGCCATTATAAAATGCATTCACGTTAAAAAGTACGTTATTAGTTTTATAAAACCTAAAAAAAAAACAGAAAAAGTAATAATCCTATTTCTATCACCCAATTTAAAGAAGAAAAATAACAAAGTAAAAATTAAATAGGCTTACAATCTGCACAATTTATAAAAACCTACTCAACACGTAGTTTGGGAATATGTCAAGTAAACGAAATAAACAACTTTTATTCGGTTTGAATTATTATCTATATATTTACAGACTCGTATTTTTGGCTAGCAGTTGATATTATCACGTAAGACGCAATTGTTGTTCAATGAGGTAGTTCTTGACAGGGACAAACACTTAAAATATTACTTTTACCAGGGGTTGTATACTTGTAGTTCAGCTGCGAGTTGTCTTAGCCAATAAATGTCTTTGGTTTGAACAACCGTGGCTCTGGAACATAGATTTTAGTTAATGTTTGTATCTATTAGATGCTAAAACACTAATAATGTAAATGCAAATAGTCTAAGGTTACATAGGTATTCAAAACTGCATTCCAAATAAAACACGGATAATTGTAATATTATTTGTGTAATATCTGTGGTTGAAATAAATATTATAGTGATTTCTTAGGCTCACAATTAGTTCATTTTAACCAATATATGATTATTTTATAGGTTAAAATAATGTATACAATATTTAAAATACTGAAGTATAGACTACAAATTAAAATTTAATTCACAGTGATTTAAGGTTTGACGTGGTTCTTAGCTGACTAGCATAGCTGTAGGTTATTGAAATATGTATAACTAAGCACTCAAGCTTGCTAAATAAAAGGATTTGAAATATGCCTACACAAGATAGGTTTTGTACTATGTCCAGTGACTGTTGGGGCCAAGTAATATATATATATGTATTCGTTCTCTTTTGTTTTCAGCATTTTGTTGATATTATAGTATTTCATAATTTTTGGTCCAGGGTAGTGATGGTGCTCGCCTTTAAAGCTAGAGTGCGTTGATTATGTATCAAGCCCCTTTCTACATTGCCCCTGAGCCCTTGTGCTACTTATTTTTGGACTAAAAGTTGATGTTGCTTTATAACGAAAGGTCGTTTATATAATAACAAGACTAAAGGTTGGACCGTTCCCCTACAAAACCTAAAAAATAACACGGGTTGATATAAAATAGTACAGGATTGAATACGTAAGCAATAATGAACACAATAATACGACAAAGATCAGTCCAAACATTATATCAGCTTTGATGGATTGTGTCTAAGTAGGATCAACATCCGTCGATGCCAGGGAGTGTTTAGAATGCTTTGTTCTCACTTACATTAGTCTTACAGTTCCATTGTAGTCATAGTCAGGCATCCAACGCATGCGGGCCTCTCTCTTGGGGTCCTGATTGAATTCCGTTGCTGTGTTCTGACAACATACAAATACATTATAGACTACAGGTGTCAGTGGAAAACGAGCTATCATTTCATATCCTGTTAGTTTACAATCGAGATGTAGATAAAGAAATCGTTATACCTTAAGATTATCAGTGAATGGAAAGGAAAAACCTTAAACAAAATGATGATAATAAGTATTATAGTTTATAACATGACTTAATTTATCTTAATAAACACTTTATGGCTTTTAGTGAAGGTTGCTCTCTTTGCAGAGGCATATTATGTTTTATTGCATCGTATTGATGGAATTTACTCTCATGCCTTCAGGACATAAATCTCAATATACATCCACTAGATCAGTTGAATTATTTAAACTTGCCAGCCTACCTCAAAACCTCTTAGCTCAAATGCATATTATTTAAAACATATGTTTAGAAATATTGGTATAGAGCCTCTTCTCATATAATGTAAACAAATCATTTTGTAACCTAAGCCGTGGAAGGTTATAGGATGTGAGTGATTCATGTATGAAAGAAAGTAATCAAGAGATTAAAAGTGATAAAACAAAACACTACAAGCAGCCGTATTTATACAACCCAATATAATCTGATTTATCTTTACACCTCACCCAATCATCCTTAATACATTCAATTTCAACATGTAGCTCACCAAATTTGTACTACGCTTTTTTATCTAATATTTCTATATCTGTTATATCCTACATCATTACCTCTGGTCGATGGAAGCAGTTATACAACGTGATATCAGCGTCCCCAGTATCCACAAACTGTCCCACAGGAACTCCTAGCACGGTGTCCCTCGCCTGGACCAGGAACCTCTCGAACTCCACCCGGGGGTCCTGTGTACGGATGGTGAGGATGATGGAGTCCTGATTGTGGATGACTCCTGTCTTACTCACGTTCAGGACATAAGGGAAGGGTGTTGTCTGGGGGAGGGCGGAGTCGAAAGGGTCAAGAGTAATACAGGTGCTGTAGTCTAGGTCCAGGACATCGCTGACTACACTCACTGCAGCTGCGGCCAGCAGCAACCCTGTCACACCAATTAACAAAAATCTCAGAAAAGTAGAAATAAGAGTGTGGCCCATAAACCAAATTATTAGAAAATATATATAATCCAAACTAAATTACTAGACTATCCACAAGTCAACACTTTGGGAGATATATTGATGATATGAAGTACATTCATATCAAAAATGAGATTAGTTAAACAGAAAAATACATAATTTTATGAAAACTAATATACTATTACATAGTTTTTTAGTTTTATTACATGATATGTTTTTTGCTTGGTCGTTGAATATGATAACCATACTTGGTGGGTTACTAATAATTGGAAGAATATTGGGGTTTTTTGTACAATTGATTTTTTTTGTAAGAAAACTATCCAAACTCGAGTCTTGTAACCATTTAACGTCAACCTTATTCATATCATTATTCGTTATTTATGGCTCAATAATCAATACTTTCTGGGGTCCATGATTGATATCGCTAGAGATGTTAACTGAAAAATTCAAATTTACTGGTTGGCACTGTAACCACCCTCATATCCAGAAAAAAATGTAAGTGGTTATACTTAAAATAGTCTGATATGTTAAGTATAAGTATCTCACTAAACAATTATAAACAACATTTAAGTAATTTCCGAGAAGTAGACTACAATAGTAAACTTAAAGAGAACTTGCGCTAATTTATTCAACAAAGATTTTAGTTTACCTTAAACAAACAAAATATTTATACAATCTGTATCTTGATCAGTTTAGATCATCTTAAGCTCTATTAGCTTACGATTGTCTCTAACTCAATCACTTTAGGGTAATCTGTAACACTAGACCTTGTGTAACCCGATCAGCTGTAGATTATCTGGAGCTCAATAATTAGCTAGGAATAATCTGCAACTACATAGATTTATTTTATACCAACTCCTAATCGATGTTTTTGGATTATCTGCCACATATAAGCTTGCATCAACATGTTGATTACCTTTAGATAATCTGAAAGTTGAATTATTTTATCTAAAACCACCACGCAATGAGTTTTTAGATCAATATCACCAACATTACTGTTAGATAACCTAACAATCGATAAGTTTGTAATGAAATACAAGTACAGCGAAGTTAGATAAACTTTACTCATCTTGAATCAACTACCACTTGGTAAACTTAGGATAATATCTAATTTGATCATATGCGACGAACCCAGGAGTATTGTTGCATAAAGTTTCACATGTCTCTCCGCTTATTATACTATGCTATCTAATCCCTTCAATACTTTGGATTTATGTAGCGACTTTGCTCTGACTACGGTAATAATATCAGGAGTATCTAATTAATTTAACGTGTTAGTTACTTAGTTAACAATTCATTTATTCATACGGTAAACACCGTTTTTACAATCAATAATACATGAGTGGCAAGTTACTAGATAAATATTTATAAATACATATAAGCCAGATTCAGATTCATCTTGCTAGATAAAAAAATTTAATAAAAAGATTGGTAACATGAAAAATGACATAAACAGGATTGTACCAAAAATGCGTTGACAAAGATTGGATCCATACTTATTACAAATTCTAGTTAACATGCATAAACATTTCTAGAATAATAACGATAACCAAATCAAGATAACAATCAATAAATATTTTAATATAATAACAATAACAAGCAAAAATATAAATATATTTAACAGACAAGACAAAAAAAAACAAAAAAATGACAATAATATAATAACGGTGACGTAAACTGAGTGGAAAATGTTAACATTGCAATCAATATTTATGGGAAAGTGTAAACAAACAAGGCAGCAAATTCCAGACAGTGACCTCAGGACACATTCTCATCAACCTCATACAAATAACAGCTTAAACTAGGATATTTTAATGACTTTTAGTTTGCAGGTGAACATATCAACATGTTGGCATGCTTGATTTCCAAGTCTGTGGAGCCGTGGAATTGTACTGTGGAAGGCGTAGTTTGTAGAAAAAGAAGCTTTGTTGAAGAGTTGAATATGCCTGAAGTACATGCATATTCAGCTAAAAATATATTATGGTTCTAATAAGGTGCAATTGAACAATAATCGACAAAAAGCCTGGCTTAACTAAAATTAGACTGGGGACTTTTAAGGAAGGTAAAAAAACTACATAGAAAATACGATTAATTATGTAATAAAATGAGTAATTATAACGATAAACATAAATATAAAATACTGTGTTCCTGAGCTTATTAACGTGAGTATGATATGATTATTATTACATCACTACTTTTATTTGAGGAGAAATCAAATTTTTATTTTCTTTTCATCAAAGTAAAATATGTAGTTTTATATATCTATGAAGAGAAAATTCATCTACTTTAGGCTAATGTTCTAATTGGTATTTACTTGTATCTAATGGATTTACATAAATACCTGGTGCTAAGGTTGGTTTCATGCTAGCGGAACCATTGTATATCAGAGCTACTGATGTCTTCACCCTGTCACATGTTAAAGTTGATAACAGATCTTATCACTAACTATTAACGTCATTGTCAGCTCCCAACTGTTCAATTACACAAAACGTTTACTAATTTGTCCATGTATTACTCATTTAAAATTATAGAAATAATAGTTTATAATTATAAGTATTACGTGTGTTTGTATTAATTTACTAATCCTTTACTTAATGCAATAATAACAGATTTATTGTATCACTCAAACTTTGGCTAGGTTGTAGGCTATACGGTAAATAATCCGATATTTGTTTATAGATCTATTCATACAAATCGATTACAAATAGAAAATCATTATGAATGTGCTAATAATATACACGACAATAATAGACACAGATTAAAGGTCGATTCACACATATCAGTCCAGTCACAGTTCCCTTAGAGTCCAGTCACAGTTGCATCCGCAATTTCTCAGTCAAACTGTCAGTCATTTGGTTTCAGTCACTCTTCCGTCACTTTATTTACAGTGTTGTTGCAGTACAAAATGTTCAATTAAAACCTAATATTTTATAAAATTTTCATCGTACGTCTTCTTGATTGTTACACACATTACTTAACATATAAACTCGACGATTTTAAATAAAAAAGTACAACTTTCTAACCTCAAACACATCCGTCAGGCATCAAAATAATTCAAAAATATCGGTGAAAAGAAATATGAAATTGACTGACGGACGCCGGCAGAGCGACTGACGGAACTGCGGCGGGTCAGTGTTGATAGCGTAATAGAAAATCCATTAAAGAATATTTTTGTTAACTGAGATGTTCCTGAAGTGAATAGACTGTGACGTGCCGTAACTGATGTGTGTGAATCGAACTTAATAGTGACTTTTGGCACAAATTTTATTGTTAGATAAACCTTAAACTAGTTCATGTTTGTTTTTTTTTAGTTCAGCATTATAGAAAATTATCTTAAAGGCAAATAAGTCATAGCAGTATTCATGAAATGTAAAATAACCGTAGCATTTCATTATTCTGTGGCGTGTAGAAAATTATTATTCCTTACTAACAAAAATAATTCAATAAATAAAAAAAAAAATAACTGAATGGGAAAGAACTCAGGCAAACGCTTTCTCATTAAAACGAATTTCATTTTTGTTCAAAGGCGTTAAAGCGTAAATTTGAGTTTGTATATGAATAAAACATAATTTAAACACCTTATTTTGTATTACAAAATTATTTATAGTATATGCAAATAAAGTACAAATTATAAAAAATGAAAGTCCTAAAGTGTAAATATTTTTTTATCTTCTACGTTAATCATGTAGTTGTGTTTGATTTAGTGTTACAAAAGTTTAAAGAGTTACGTCAAACAAGACTGCCAATAGATGGACAATCTAACGCATTTAAGGAGAGTAAATATCGCCCCGACCGTTTGCTGTGATTCAATCTAACATAATAATAATAATAAAAACAGTATTTACGGTCAAACAGTCTTTATTTACGTGTCCATATTTCTAATTTTTTAGCTTCGTAGTTGTACTTCAATACGACATAAAACAAGTCTTAAAAGAAAACTTATCAAAAGATATAACTTTTATAGCTTCAATTGGTCTCTCCGCTATATCAAAAGCTTTACAATTACACATCAATTGTAACATCGGTTTAGTAGGAGGACTGAAAATGGGATGTTAAAGAGTAAAATCCTTATTATATTGAGTAGTATGGATATAATATTGGCTAGGGGTCCCGTGCGCATCCCAAAAGAAACGGTGTCCTTATAAACGTACCAATTGTGGCACAACAGAACGGGTAAAATGTTAGCTTGAATAATGATAAAAATATTCAAAGTAAATGATTTATTTAATTAGTTTTAATCGGCATAAAACTATGCCATGCCAATATTAATGTAATATCAGAAGCCCGAATTTTTAAGAAGTGGATTAAGATCAAATAATTGCAATCACAAAACAGATCCATGTTAATTGAAGTCTCTGAAATATAAAAAGGAAATAAAGGAGAGCCAATTTTAAACTTAAATTATTTTATTTGTACCAAATATAAAACATGTGATAAATCGATCAAAGGTCAGGAAAGACTAAGCACTAAAGTAAATTAATCACATTTTACTCAGCATCCATCCTCCAATAGATCAACATCTTTGAAGATATCTCAATCTTAAATATTGGTTAAGTAGGGCGGGCGAAAAATGGATGCTACAGAAAAACCCCTTTGATGTTACCGATGTTTAGCTAAATGTCTGTGTGAAATGTTTTGTGGCTAAAAAAATATGAGAAGATTCATTTAAAAGTTCAAAGAGTGTAAAAAGTTATTAAATTATTATTGAAACTGAATCCAACCAACTTACGGAGGATGTAAAATAGAGAACAGAATTGCTTTTATCACATTTATATTACAAGTGTTCAACACCATTGTGTTATTTGAAAAAACATTATTCTCTGGGGGAAGTGTGGTGTAAAAAGTAACCTATGTTTGGCGGTGAGTTGGCAATCAACCAAGTACATTAGTCTTCTACACGTTATGCTCAACTTGCACGCAATTTGTTACACTAACTGACTTTCCTTTCTTTGCATCCATATCCTTTTTAATATACATTTGAACAGAACAAGAGCCATAAATGTAGAATATAATAATACTAGTTTGCGTTCTAAATTTTCTGTTTGGTTTTTATTCCCTGTTAAGGCCTTCATTAGTTCGTTAGTTTCATATTTAAATTTTTTTGATAAAAACATAAAATAGATATTTGGCAAACAACCAAGCACATTAGAGTTATGCACGTTTTGGTCAACTTGGTAACATGACTGACCTACCTTGTTGTGCATCTTTTTCTTGTTATATTAAAATATTTATGTCGATATTGTCATATGAATTAAAAATGTGATGTGAGTAAAATACGTTTTTTATTTTGTATGATTTTTAGCGTAGTTAACAGTTCAAACCAACTGGGCAACCCCTTGGGTTTGAACAAAGCAACCTCAAATTTTAGTAGTTCAACTGTTTTTTGGTCAAAGAAACGAGTGGTCTATACCTGAAATTTTCTTCTCAGTAATCGTACATTTGTATCAGCTTCATTCTGGTTTTTCAGAAAGTAATAAATAGTAAATTAAAAGTATACTCACTCCTTACTTACAGGTTAATGATCTCCATTGGTGTTGGACTATAGAATAAAGATTATCTTAAGATCATCTCAACTTGTCACTTTGTTCAGTGAAGAAACTGCTTTAGACAAATGACTTTAAAGGAAAATCGTAGAATGGGCTGCATTGAATAGCTTTTGCTACTGACTACTACAGCTAAATCATCAAACCACCAAAATGCTTTTGACTGGTTCAAACCAGGGACCTTCTGATATCGGATGTCTGGTATCAATAGACCACTCAGCTGCCTAGATATGCTTACCATGTTAAAAAAAAAAAAACATTTGTAAGAATGGTAAAATAATAAACACATTATGTATATAAAATTTGATTAATAACCTTACTGGCAATTAGGCTTAAGGTAAACAGTATTTTTGTCACACAACTGAAAATATTATAATATATTTTAAAACATTAATGCTAGTTCTTATTCATTGATACTTATGAACCCTTATTATAAAGCGGAGGTTAAGCAGCCTGAAAACATAAGCCTCTGACGGTGCAATTTGTTGATTGAAAACGTGATTAACCTCTACTAACAACATGCTAGTCTTGTAGACTACCATGCAACTCAGGTGTGATATTTACTACGTTAAATAAACAATTTGTATATATTTCACAAAGCATATGTATATGTAAGCTATTATAATGTTTACGTAAATTAATTTAATAACATTGGAATCAAACTTAAAATATTTTAGTCTTTTACACTTCAAATAAGACAAACTTCTATTTTTTTCATAAGGCAAATATCTATGGAATTTATTTGGCAATTAGTGGTATAACAGATACAATTTAAAAGTAATTGAAGACAAATTCACTAATATTCAACACCTCAATCAATCAAACCAAACAATTGATTCAACTCAACAAATATTCATTACTTTGTTCACAAAAGTAATAAAAAGACCACCAATTGTTTGTCTGAATTCAACTGGTTATTTTGTTGCTTAAAACACCATAAGAACCACCATAAGAAGGAGGTTATGATTTATCCTTTCTGTTTCTTTTTTGACATAATCTTTAGAAAGGTTTCCAAATTGTACAATATTTTATCCAGCTAAGTCTTTAGATCAAGTACAGAATGATAAACTCATGAATACTTTATGGTAAAATAAATATTTTTAATTTTCCATATTTTCCTCTAAAATCAAATAACGTAATAAGCATTTAAGTATTAATTAGCATTAAACAATGTCTTTTGAATGATGAATAAAAAATCTTTGATATCCCAAATGACATTTGTTTCAAAATTAACATTATTTTTAAAAAACCTGGGACCTACATGCTGATTTGTGTTCCTTTATATAACAATATTACTAGTTTTATTCAATTTTAATTTACTTTATACTGCAAGGAAAAACAAACGTCTAAAATGTAGTGGTTTAAGGTTAGTAACAATGATCACAGCTCTGCGAAGGCTAACACCTCACAAAGACACGTCTTTTTGGCAGGTGAAAGCTCCAACCAGAACACATGAGGCCCTGATAAACCGATTTGGTGATTGAAAACGTGCTTTGAACCTCATTCTCCCCTCACTCCCATTACATAGACTTAAACTTATAACTATGAACCTAGACAAATGGGATAAAAGTACCTAATAGTTACTGCCTGTAGTATCATAAATACCCATAATTAGATGATTGTTTACGCTTACAATCATAACCACATAAATCATAATGCGTTCTGTCGTACAATTTACGATAAAGGTTAGAATGTCCGTACGATATTATTTGTGATTAAAACATTAATGTAATATTTAATAGTGCCAATAATTCAATTGTTGGATAGAGGAATTAATTTTGCAAAGTTACTCATCAAGAAAAGGAAAACTTGATAAGAAGTTATCACACTTAATACACTTATACATATAGCTTGGTGGAAAGTCTAAATATATGACACCGAACTATGGAATGATCAAGTCAATAGATGAAGGTCACAAAATAATAATGGAGTTCAGGAGACTTCATAATTTAGTGAAAACAAATACGAATTAATGAACGTTTCCAAGTCAAAGTTTACAATCAATTGCTATGTTTTTGGAACCAATTCCATCTTACTATTCCAGGTTATTTATTTACGCTATGAAGGAATTAATCAGACCTCTCTTTTACATACAAATACATCGACAGATTACTATCGGTGCATCTTACGACGGTAATGTACAGGACTAATGTTTCAATTCTTAAAAAAATGTAATTATACTCACAATAATATCGTAATAAAATATTAGCAAAAAGGCTTTCACTAAAGTAAAAAAATAATGTATAGTGCAACAAACATATGCCAAATAAGAACATTTAATTCAAAATTAAAACTAGATTAAATTTACGTTTTATCATTTGACTTCCTCTAAATAGTATGTTCACACAAGAGTTGATTGGTGTTGTTATAAGCTAATTATGATCTAATGGACCTGTTAACAGACCAGAATGTTTACCTATTATTGTTGTATTAACCTAGTTAAAAGGTAGTTTGTGTAATCGTAGTTTTGAACGTCCAGTTGATTAGCTATAAGCTCTGTAAAGGTTTAGAGGTTTAACAACTAGGAGGGTGCTGGTGCAAAACTTTATGCATTTTAATAACGTTCAGAATTTATCTCGGGGATATTAAAGAAATATTCTGACCTTTTGGATTATAAATCGTAGTTGAACAAGTTAACATTAAATAAACCTAAAACCAATGAGTTAAGAGCATCGTAGACAGCAAAACATTCGAGATCTTCAAAATATAGTTTTGCATCCTAGTTAATTAAATTCTATGATGAAAACAAACAGTGAGTTTCAGCTTATATTCGTAAAGTTATGAACAACAAGTAGACGTTTGGAATTTACATTCATAAAGCCAACTAGACCTTGAAACACATTTTATCAGGCATAAACAACTTAATTCATCTACTGCAGTATTAATGAAACACGTATATCCTGTATAGTGAACTAGTTACTTATAGTCACGTCTTGAATAAGATCATAAATAAAAACTGACGCTTATATCTAGCTCTAGCATTATATATTCATATCCATTTAACGTCACTAATTTAAAATTTGAATCACAGTAAATATCCTACAAACATCACACACTCGTAACTTTTATATCCAATGCTCCTATTAGAAACAGCTGGGAGTGATTTAGCAGAATGTAACGATATAATTGTCCACTACGCACAACGACTATTAGTTGCATTGACATAAACTCCTTCTGCAGCTTTTGCACGATGCAAATTGAGTTAAAAATTATGGAGAAAACGCTGTCTGTGTTAATGTAATGGCCAGACTAATACACAACACCCGTGTCTGCCATTTACTGTGCCATTTGTTTGATGTTCAAACGCTGTACAAGCAATGACAAGTGTAATAAAACTAATGGGCCTTCAAGCGATAGTTAAACGCACTGCTACTAGTATGTTAACTAGCTAATTAGGATGTAGTTTTTATATTTCCAACTACTTATTATTATAAGTACTTCAGTGATGGGCCATTAATTTATCTAATTAATAGATAAAACTTGAATAGAAATAGGATATGATTTTCAACGAAACAACTTTGAACATTAAGTGGGGTTCTGAAAAACAAACTTAAGTGTTATAGTACAAAAAAATAAATAAATAAACAGCTTGCAATTTTTGACAATAGTTTATGAGGGTTTCATGAATACAAAACTTGGTCCGTAAATTTTAGAATAATCGTATGTTAAAAACATTGTAATAATCGTAATGGTTTCAATTTGAAATAAAAACTGAATATACAAACAGATAATTGTATATAAACATAACTTCTGGAAGGTTATAATCAATGCAGTCTATTCCAAATTTGATTACTTAACATTACTTTGGTGTAATTTACGTTAGCATGTAGATTGGGAATAACATTTACTGATAACAAATTTACGTTCCGTGAGATACGTTTTATGCACAACAGAAATAGTCCATTTCAAATATTTATTAAAAAGTTAAAACCGTCTAAAACATGATTGCATTATTATTGAAACTGAATCCAATAAATTTATGCCCCGGAGGATGTAAAATAAAGAACATGATTGGTTTTGTCACATGTATATTTTAAATGTTCAACACATTTGTGGTAACAAAAAATATTTCTTTTGGGAAAAAAGCGGTATAAAAAGTAACCTATGTTTGGCGGTGAGTTGGCAACCAACCAAGTACATTAGTCTTCTACACTTTATACTCAATTTGTACGCAATTTGTAACACTAACTAACTTTCCTTGCTGCGAGTCTTTATCTTGTTGTATTACTAATTTTGCTACCATCAATGTCATTTTATCTAGAGAAATGTGAAAATACTTTATTTTGTACTTAGTAGGGGTGTTTTGCACCTGATTTGGTTGATCTGTGCTTAAGATGAAAATGGAAAAAATTAAAAACATGGTGCATAAGGCCACATAATTCGAAATTTTGTATTATTTAGTTATTTAAGTGTTATTGAAATGTCACTTGATTTTAAAGAGTCAAAGGAGAGAACAATTCATAAGAATACACAGACTGGTGCCCATGTACAAACTTATAAATATTTGTATATTTACAAAAAGAAATCCACAAAATTTGACTAGCATGTCCCTTGGATATTGAGCATAATGACCACTAAACAAAACATTTTTAGGAGTGTAGGGCTGAGTGCCAATGGCCTAACAACTTTGACGAGGGACATTTTACAGCCTGAGGCTTGGCGGTGCAAGTGCCCGCCAGGTATCAGTGACCGATTCTACAGTGGACGGGTATGGGAGTGAGAAGATCGACTAGGGGGGCTCGAGCAAAAATTTTTTTTAAGGATAAAATGAAACCTCATAACCTAACAAATTCCAAACAAACTTGCTGATTATGAAAAAAATGAATGACGGTTTACTAATCGAATCGATATTTTCAATCGATATTAGGGTAGCCCAGATAAGAAACTGTACCCGGTCTCCGTTACATCCTGCCCACTACGCCCCCTTCCACTAATACCCCTACCCTGAATTTCTCTACGCTCTGGGGAGTCAAACGGCACTCGTTCTTGCCTGACGGTTTTAATAGTTTATGACCTTCACGGCAAAAAATGGGACAGAACTCGCTCTGCTTCCCCATTTTTAGTCCGTATTCAATTCTTACACCTGTCCTTTGATACCTAAACACTTGTGAACACCATAATTAATATGGTTTCGTCAAATGTTTAACTTAACACTATTAGTGAATGGCTAATTTATAATGTAATTCCTTAGTGATTTAAAGTAAATCCAAACAGTCAGGTATTTTATTCCCTCCTAACTAGACCAGTTACAAATGATCTCCTTTGTTTTTAGACTATCGAATAAAGATTATCCAAAGATCTCATTCTGTTGTTGGCTCAGGAGCTGCATTTATCTTAACTTGTCACTTTGTTCAGTGAAGAAACTGCCTTAGATAAATGACTTCAACGACTCTAGCCCGTAATCAAAAGATAAATAGCTCTTCACTGTTTTTGGTTCTCATCTCTGGTTAAGATTCTTCCTAATTATTGTATTTAAACTAATTTTTAAACATTGATTACAAACCCTTAATAAACGGTTTCACCAATTCTTTACTATTATCTGTTATAATAAACCGAAAAATTGAAGTTAAAAAAAGATATTGACAGTTTACGTTGATTGGAACCCCTAATTAAATTATAACGGATTGTTACTGACCGTTACTCTAAAGGTTGTTGAAAAGCTAACGGGAGAAAGAATGAGTTGGATTCTTGATACAGTTTATTTTAAAATATAAATTGACATTCATAACTGCCTCTGACGATATACGAACCAGAAAAGTTATACAATGAATGTGAGAAGAAAAAAAATTCTGTAGTTTCCTCTTATTATCTGGTGTTTTTTATGGACTTCTATTTGTGGAATAAAAATCGTATCTCTCCTCCTTCGAATTTCCCCCAAGTTTATGAAGGGATATATCAGGTCTTTCTCATGCATATAAATATATTGACAGGTTATTGCTATCGAGGTATTTTACAAGGGCCGGTGTACATGAATATTTTCAAGTCTAAAACCTTGAATTTATAAAATTGTGTGCAAGTTTATATAGTAATTTTTTTAATCAATTAAAGCATTTGTTCACACAAGCGTTAAATGATATCGGTGTAAGCTAATTGTGTTATTTTGGCGTTATTAACCTATCAATTACACATCACATATTCAACTATTATTAGATTAACATAATTATTGGCAGTTTGCTTTATTGGAGTAAGACACTTGATTATATTGGTGTGTGGAAAGACGAAAATACACTTTGGTAAACTGGTGCATTAAATATGTAATAAACCCACTGAAAAGTAGTCGGACATAGACTATAAAGGTTTATTCACTTCATTAGAAGATATGTTGATCATTTGGTATCAAACTTGCAACAATATGATTTTTCTTACGGTGCTGGAAAGACAAGTTTTACTACCTATTTTAGTGAGACAATAGTTATTTCGGGGTGACAGCCCTAATCTTTTTCCCCAACCACTATTCAATGCATTACTTCTACCTATTCCGGATTAGTAAGGGGTACCATTATTGAGTTGATGACTATATGTCTTTGAGAAATTTCCCAATCTAAAACTAGCGCAGTTTACTTGTAGAAGTTTATTTTAGGCAGCTTGGTTTACCGATCCAGTTTTAAAATACTAAAGCTTTTTCCAAAGTAAAATAATTTGAAACTATATTGTTCTGTGAGTTAATTTTCTTAAATTTCAACTTAGATTTACAGCTTACAAATTTGTATACAACTTTAAACTGGCCACAATATTTTGAATTCACACGAATGTGAAATATAATTGCTCCGTCTAAAGACAATTTAAAATAGATATTCATCGAAAGGTAGGTTCTAAAGATCACTAGAACGATTTTTTTTTGTATAAACCTGTAACGAATAAAAAATGCAGTATGATGGCTGGTAGTGAACAAATTACAAAAATATTATTTTTGGGTAAAACCCCTGAAAACCCTTAAAATGTTTGAAGCAATATTGAAACTGAGTTTATATAGCATATCAGTGAATGTACGGCACCGAGCATAAATTGAATGCGTTTTTACAGGATATATTTTTAAATTACCTAAATAAAAAGTGTGTACATTTATACCTCCACATCCATGTATTTAAGAACATGGTTCAATAAGGAAGATCTTATTTGATGTATGGGAATATGTATCCGTTTAAACTAGCTGTTCCATATGTCTTAAGGCGTGGCAATTGAGTTTTTAGTCAATAAATATTATATATCTTTTGATGATGTGATTTATTTCCAAACGGTTTTTTTAAGAGATTGTATACTTCGATTGTTACCTTCGAACCATTTGGATTTGAATAAATCATAGCCAATTATAGCTGTAGATTATGCCGGAGCACCAATTCAAATCGATAAGTAGTTGTGCCTTAGTAGCTTATAAATAGGTGAAAATGATTAATTTAGTTGTAAATCTCGTTACCTAGAAACACTATATCATTATAAATATTTCAAATGTGAGAGAAGGTTTTATTTTGCAAAAACAGAATAAAACTTGATCTCAAATTTGAAATATTTCAGACTCTCGGCCCCACATCTCCCTACGTCATAGAGGAAGCAAGTACAGTCTTCCAACAAAACCCCTGTGTCTTCAAACGTCAGAGTTCAACTTCTTAATAGCCTTGTGCTACCACATGACCCTCCTACATCTCACCCCCTCTCCTACTATACCCTCTTACATGTCACTCCCTCTCCTACTACACCCTCTTACATCCTACTCCCTCTCCTACTATACCCTCTTACATCTCACTCCCTTTCCTACTAAACCCTCTTACATCTCACTCCCTCTCCTACTATGCCCTCTTACATCTCACCCGCTTTCCTACTATATCCTCTTACATCTCACTTCCTCTCCTACTATACCCTCTTACATCTCACTTCCTCTCCTACTAAACCCTCTTACATCTCACTCCCTCTCCTACTATACCTTCTTACATCTCACTCCCTCTCCTACTATACCCTCTTACATCTCCACTCGCTCTCCTACTATACCCTCTACTCTGGCCTCTGGGTTTATGCACGTTTTCAGCTTCCTTTGCCTTGATGCATCTTCCAAACTCCGTCACTCTGGGGCTTTGAGGGTCAATACTTTTAATGCGGCCACTGGCAGTCTCAAGCCTGCAAAATGAGCTTAGCTCTTGAACGCAGAGAGAAAGTATTAAAATAAAAGACAGTTATTTAACAGTTGACAGTACACAGTTGAAAAATACATGTTGAATCAATTTACGGAACACTATACAATATACAATAATATCCAATATACAACATGATTAAATCCTTCTTTTCATAATTTTCTAGGGTTTGCATGTGACTTGGTTTGAGCACGATAGACAATTGTACCTCTACGTTCAGTCCCATTTACTGAACCAGCTCTGTTCGAACGAGGTTAAGAACCAGCATAATTGGACAATGGTAACCGGGTTAAGTGGTAAAAATGGGTTCCCATTGTTCTGGCTGTTGAACTTGGTATCCTTTGTTTGGGTATTTTAAAGGCTAAATACAAGTTTACGTAATATATTCTCATAAAATCAGCAATTTCTTTGTAATTCAAATTACATAAAATTAATATCTCCACCGTTTTAAAATAAAAAAAAAAGTTATCAAGTTAAATCTATTTAAAATATGGGTATCTTTTACCCAAACATACAGAGTTTCGTAAAAATCGGTTAAAGAATCCAAAGATCATATAAGATGTTGACAACGAGTCCTTGATGTTATTTTATTAATTTATCTATTGCACCTTCTCTCTTTACAAATCTTCAGTTCTTCAGAAAGTGTTACTTGAATTTATATCCAATTGAGAACACAGAATCCACGAGGGAAACATCATGTGGCAAATGAAAAGCAATATGTGCAGAAAATATGAAGTGATATACAAACGAATTTAAGTCATCACAAACTGAGCATTCGTCACGAGTTCTCTACGTTATGGCAATTAAATATAAAATTAAAAGGGATAAAAACCTTCCTTCCTTTAAATATTTCATTAAAATCTCAATGAACCACAACGACAGTTGGTACAACTGCAGCTCCCTCCAAAACTGAGTGCGCATCCACTCCGTCCATCCACATCTCAATTTCATAACAAAGTCGCATTACAACGATCCATCATTTCATTTACAGTGAAGGGGATTCTCGTATTTATAAATTTTTACCAGAAGACTGGTACTACTGATAATGAATAATAATCAAAATTAATGAAAATAACTTGTAGACAAAGTGGGTTCTCATGTACCTAATTTAAAAAGGCTCATGTATTTAATTTTAAAAGGCTGTCATGTGGCCTATTGACAAAGTAACCAACAAGTAGGCTCCAAAACAATTCATAAAAAATGTAATTGTAATACTTTCTCTCTGCGTTCAAGGGCATAGCTCATTTTGCAGGCTTGAGACTGCCAGTGGCCGCATTAAAAGTATTGACCCTCAAAGCCCCAGAGGGAAAGGGAGTTAGTTTGGTAGAATATGGTAAGAGCGGTTGAAAATATGGACAAACCTTGAGGCCAGTAAAGGGCAGAAAGTAGGGGAGGGGGCTAAAAAGGGGGCGAAGGTTGTGCGAAGCAATTCCTTTAAAATGAAAAACGTAAAAGGTAAAAGGTGGTGTATGGGATGTGTGAAGGTTAGTGAAGAGGTATAGGTTTAGAATGGTAAGTAGAAAGTTAGGAGCAATGGTCATAAAGGAATAACAGTCGAGAAAGTAACTAATGCAGGTAATAAGAGCTTTAGAAAGATTTAGGGGTGTGTTTGGGGAGAACGGTGAAACAAGCGATTGGGATGCAAAGAAGGCCGAGGGGAGGTCAAGGTGGAAGACTTTGCTTGCTTCTACTATGACATAGGGAGACCTGGGGCTGAGAGTCGGGAATATTTAAAATTTGAGATAAGGTTTACTTTGCTTTCACAAAACACACCTTTCCTCGCATTTGAAATATTCATAATGAAATTTGTTTCTAGGTAACAAATAAAATGTGCAACTTAAAAAAAAACAAAAAAAAAACTTTAATCATATGTTTTGAGTTGCCTAGTAATCCTGATAAAATTCTATAAAACACACAAATAAAATAATAATAAAATAGGGAGAGTGCACCTGAAAATGGCACCCCCCCCCCTTGGAATTACCGAATTGATTGGGATCGACCTTTTCACGAAAAAAATAAAAGGTCAATCGTCCTTTTTCACAAACATTATTACATATTCCAGTCAATCTTCCTCCAAACAAGTGTCCTCATTATAGCGTTTCCTACAAACACGGTTAGTAGTATTTGTCATGTAATTATTTATTTTTCGATAGAAACTGAGCATTCGTCACGAGTTCTCTACGTTATGGCAATTAAATATAAAATTAAAAGGGATAAAAACCTTCCTTCCTTTAAATATTTCATTAAAATCTCAATGAACCACAACGACAGTTGGTACAACTGCAGCTCCCTCCAAAACTGAGTGCGCATCCACATATTGTAACCAAAAATCACAGCAAACATGTTGGTGTACAACTTTGTAATAATTTTAAGGTAAAAAACTTAACAAACATATATTTAACAGTTAATCATATGAATAACATATTTGGGTAAGAGTGTTCTCCAGCCGGCTTCCGCGACGGTACAATTAGATAAATACTTGTTCATCACAGGCCTGTGTTCCGTCCACGAGAACCTTTTATTTTACTTTATTGAAGCATAGATAAAAGGAGTATATTGATGAATGTACGTGTGTGTTTATGTCCGTTTCCGTGTTTGTATGAATATGACGACGTCTAAGCCACTGATTATGACAAGATATTTCTCGACTTGCTAACTACCTGACCATGACGCAACTTATATGAGAACATATATTTACATAAGTGCGGTACATCATACAGCCGATATTTGCTGTACATAACATGTTTTCAATCGTTGAGGGGTAAATTTAAGTTTGATTTTACAAAAAGAATAAATAACTTTTTTTTCTCATACATACACAATTATATGTTTATCTCGAATAAACAAGTATACTACTTAAAAAAAAAAAACGAATTCATAATTACATAGTTATTTTTATTTACCATTTTGTTTATGCAGCTGGTATGAAGTGTTATAGTAGACTTGAGAGTTAAACCAAACAAGACTTGATTGACAATAGACGGACAGTCAATTGGATCTAAGGAGAGCAAATACTGTCCCAACTATTTTATGTGATTCAATTTAACATCCTCAATAATAAAACAGTATTTACGGCCAAGCAAAACTTTATTTACTCGTCCAAACATTTTGTTTTTCTTCGCAGTTTTACTTTAATGTGACTTATAAAAACAGTAAAATATAAATAATTTCTGCACAATATTGTTATATGATAGTACGTTAGTAGAGAATTGTAAAGGTCTAAAGGTATTGTTGTGAAATATTGGAAACAGTAAATAAAAAACGCAAAAAGTATAAACATTATTGAATTATTATTGAAACTGAATCGAATCAGTTTATGCCCCGGAGGATGTAGAATACAGACCAGAATTGTTTGATCACATTTAAATATTCCTAATTTTCAACACAGTTGTGGTATTGCAAAAAATAATATTAATATTATTCACCTGGGAAAATGTGGTATAAAATGTAACCTATGTTTGGCGGTGAGTTGGCAATCAACCAAGTACATTAGTCTTCTACACGTTATGCTCAACTTGCACGCAATTTGTTACACTAACTGACTTTCCTTGCTGTGAATCTTTAATCCTGTTACATTAAACAGTTACAATGTTACAGCGTTATGCTAGAAAAATGAATAAAATTATGTATCTTATATTTGAAGGGTTTATTCCGAAATTCCATAGCTTATTTTGTGTAATTGGTACGCATATATTAGTTATTAATACAGTTTCTAAGTATGTTCCAACCACGAACGCAATACGTTACACGTGTCAAACTGTGTTAATGAAATTCCAAACAGAGTTATGGTAACCCTTGCTTAAAACACCCATTACTGTTAAAATAATCTGATGTCAAAAAGTGTCACTTTTATAAATCACTGTAATAATAAAGAGAAAAAACTGTGACTGTACTTCTTTTAAATTTAAAACATTGTACAACTCAATAACAATCTCACTCATATCACACCCATATACAGTAATATATTCCACCTACTAAAAAGAAAGGGGCCGTTTAAGATTATACGAAATTATATGAAAATGTTATTTTGGTTTTGATTTATTCAGATTTTGACTTAGAGGTTGCTGTAGAAAGACGAATAACTATGCCCTAGTGGACCATGTTATTGTAAAATATGTTTCTCTAAAAGCAAGAAAAAATAACTAAGGGAGTCATATAGTGCCTTTCAGATCAAGTTCATTCGCCAACAGAAAATATATTTTCGTGCTGTTACTTACTAGGAACGATTATCATGTCACTTGAAATGACACTTAAAGTTAAGAAAAATTTATTTAGAATAAGATAATTGTTGTTTATAAATATAAATGAGTGGATACATTTTACCAGGAAGGATAACATGAAAAAGAAAGAAGGATAACATGTTTTACGAAGTAATTTTCTCTCCAGCTAAATCGCTAAACAAGTAAGTCAATTCAAAGCTGAATTCTTTAAAAGAATTTTTTTTTTAAACAGGAAACTATACTTAGGCATGAAATAGATATTACATAATTCATTATTCATTATACAGGATATATTATCATTTTGACACAGAATAATTTGTAATGACCCTAATAAGTAAAGTTCTAGAGTATACAAATGAGTAAGCGTGTTATAAATTATGCTCCTTGGCGTTAGACTATCAAATAAAGATTATCCCACGATCTCATTTTGTTGTTGGCACCGTAGCTGCATTTATCTTAACTTGTCACCTTGTAAAGAAACTGCTTTAGACAAATGACTTTGCGACTCCGGCTTTGAGTAATCATAAGAATAAATGCTTCTTAACTATTAAAAATGTATTTCTGATTGATACCTAAATCCCTCCGTTAATATAAACCTTCAACAAATTGTTTTACCAATACCTCATTGATTTAAAAATTAAAAACAGGGTGCCTTGTCATCTTTAACAACCTTCTCAGGTATCATTCTTGGATCAAATACTACGTAAACAATAACCACAACTCAAAAGTTTCCTGCAAGCCACTGTAATTTTTAATTATTAACTACTTTTCGTTGTTAATTGGCATGTAGCATCTTATAATGTATTTTTAAAGTTGTTGCAATTTAAAGTTTTAAAATTGAAATAGCAAAAAAACCGTATTGGCAAAATTTGGTAGTATTTTTATTATATTTCGGTAACTTACTCTATTGCGATTCTAACAATACAAAAATTAAAGAAAATCGGTTCATGAATAAGGGAGATTATTACATTTGCGCTCATTACATATTCTACAATTAATATGTTACCCAATGGCCGCAGATATTTGCCTATACTTAAATAAATACAAAATAACAAATAAAAAATAGTGAAACCACTCTCATCTTTGGGACATGAAACAAAAATTATAAGATGTTCACGCATTTGTTTATGCAATTTCTTAAAACATTTTGCTATCCAATGATCTTCAACTCTGGTGATTAGTGAAAGTTTCCCACGTCTTGTTGGAAAGCGGAAGTTAACCAACCTGAAAACATAAGCCTCTGACGGTGCAATTTGTTGATTGAAAGCGTGCTTATCCTCTCTTAACAGCGTGCTAGTCTTGTTGACTACTAAACAACTCCGATGTAAGATCTACAACACTTCACTGTGTACATAGGTGTTTTTTGTACATTTCAAGAAACATTCCAGTGCTGTTCTTAAGAGTATAATGTAATGTAACTTGTATACTTTTAGAATAAATCAACTAGATAGAATTTTAAAACATTTTACACTGTACATTGTACGTCGGACACTACTATTTATTGTCAATCATAAATTATTTTTGTGTATTTTATGTAGAAACACGCATGTCTGATTAATTTTTTCGATTATATATTTAATCGATGTGTTTAATCGCTAGGGTAAAAGATTTTGGTTTTACCTATTTTCTTTGCACTGCTTAGGTAAGGTTTTAAATACTTTCAGATTTAATCCTGATAAACCTTTACCAAATTCAGACGAGTCAACACTTATAAAACCTGAGATTTGACATAATAAAAGTAAGAAATGTTTACAATGAAGTTAAATTTACGAGTTATAATAATATTTTTAATGAATTTGTAACATCTATATGTTGATGAAGTAACTCATTAATGTTGATTTAAAATCCAATCGCATTGGGTTGTATCTTATATAGTGGTCGAATCCTTTCTATAAATATATAATACCTAGCCAATACCTAGCGTGTTATACATAAAAAAAAAACCATGGCTGAAAAAGCAAAAAAAAATGATTATTCTTTTATTTTATAGTGATTATGATATATTTCTTATATTTTTTTAAATGATTTTATTTGTCGTACACTCATTATTTTACGAACGTAATAAATGCCTAATATTTATCTAGTTTAATTTATGTAATATACCAATGCACTCTAACGTCGAACAATGCCAACTCACAAAGGAGCGTTTTGGCAGGTAGAAGCTAACCAACCAGAACACATGAGGCTCTGGTAAAGCGATTTGGTGATTGAAAACGTGCTTTGAGTCTCTTTCTCCAACCACAAATTCACTACACACTCTCTTCACAAACTCACAGACTGTCATATACACACTGGCACACTTAACTTCTTATATGTTAAGAAGCTATTCAATCAATTCGATCAATTATTTAACACATTTACAAAATCAACATGGCTTTTGAATTGTTATGCAACTTTTTAACTATTTTATGTATATTTTGTGTATGCTGATGAATTTGTCTTGCAAAAATTGATGGTTACAATGTTCACTTTTGGCCAGCTAAAATTTTCTTATTTCATCGTGTTTGTTTTTATTTCTGTAAGCTATAGATACATAGCCTAGGATTTTTTGATCATACCCTAGTGTTTTTTAGGATGTTATTGACATAAAATAAATATATTCTATCCTATTATTTGGAATTTTCTTTACTGAAACTCTATGAAGGGATAAATTGACCCTTTCTCATGCATACACACAAATTGACAGGTCATTACAATCGATATATTTTACGTAAGTGTGAAAGATCAAACATTTCAATTGATAATCCCATGGTAACTAATTTAACCAATTTCTAAAGTTTCATTTTGTATTAACTGTTTATTGACTTTGAAATTGTTTTTGGATATGATGTGATAAATTGATAAATACGCAGGCAACCTGAAAATAAACAAATGTATATAATTCAATGCTATTGATAAATGAAATGTAATATTTTAAAATCAAATTATAATTTAATTATTTGTTCACCAGAGCCTCGACTGATATTGGCAAAATCTAATTATGTTTAATCGAATTGTTAACTGATACATTTCGAATTCACCAAATATTCGATCAACCTAATGAAACGATAGTTTGTTTATCTGTATGATATACTTTTGGCTTATGAATATTATGTATTGAATAGCATATATCAATAAAAATATACGCTTTGCATAGTTATAGAGTTGTACTAACAATGTTTAAATGCATATGAAGAGGACCATTAAAATCCGGAACTGAAATTTGAGAAAACAAACCAACTATCGATTCTTTGAAATAGTTACTGAATATGAACACAAGCAGAGGGTAAAATGGACAAAGTCATGTATGTTGCTATGCTACTGACTAGGGTCAGCTGTTTTATTGTCATTTAGTTCAATGAGCAAGGAAAACTGGGCAGTTTTGAATCTTCAATAAATTACTGACTTTATTTATTAATTCTAATGATCGAACCTATGACCTTCTGATTACTAGATTGGAATCAGAATCTTTATTGCCATTGATCAATATACAATAACACATTGAAATAGGCATAGTAAAATTAGGGCTAAATATGTGTAACATACAGAATCACAGAGTTAAATTAATAAAAAGTGAGAGTAATAGTAGCTAAATAATCTTAATCTAACGGCTGGATTAGTATAGTCGAATCCAAGAATTCATTAATAGTATAAAATGGATTTTTTAACAGCCATGAGTAAACTTTTGTCTTAAACATAGAAATGTTTTTCTTCAAGGAAAGGTAGCATGAGTATATACTCTTCAGCTCTGTAACGGTGCAATTTCTTTATTTGTATTAATGGATGACTAGTGTTATGCCTTCACACAGTCAATTACACCAGTTACCTATTTAACTAATTTAATTAAATTTCACTATAGGCTAGAAGAGCCTTTCTCTTATCTCAGGGTTAATTTTGTCAATTGGCGGGGCTTACTTCGTTGTTATAAAATAAAGAAGATTTATCAGCACATAAAAGATTGTTTTATTAATTTAATTTAAACTAAACCAGACATTTTTAAATAGGCTAATTTACAAAAGAAAATCTGTTATTATAATTTGGTTGTTGAAGATGAAGTTAAGTTAAGTTACATCATTAGTAATAAATTAAATTTACATTAGGCAATAGATTAATTTAATCAGCTATAACCACTAAGTTTGAGTATAGACACTTAGCTTAGTCTTAGAGGTGAGATGAGATGTCCAGCCTCCAATGTAGGTAGATGGTCACTTGCCGCGTCTAGGTAGATGAGCGTGGCATCCACATGTCTGATGGTCGTGTGGGTGTCATGGCGTCGTCCGGCCTAACCAATCATCACCTCGAACGAATGTGACTATAGAACGATGGTTGCACCGTCACTAGCACAGTCCAATCACTTGGTATATAAACCGGACCAAACTACAGGTATTAAACCTCCGGCAGATGATAATCAAGTGAATTTTAGACAAAAGTTGGTAAAAGAACTAACTTAGGTCCGACGTCTACGAAGAACAGAGAAGAAGTGTCTCGTTACCGAGCTTGCGCGTCGGTTACTCAACCCAGTAATAGGAGAACACCATGAAAACGGAAAAGTTCCGTTTTGGAGCCTAAAAACGTTTCAGTAGTTCTCAAATCTCAACCCGGGTGCGCATGCGCAGAACACCGATTTGTGTCTAACCCCGCCCTTCGTCTTGGTCAGCGACAAACAGGGCTTTCACCTAGCCATCTTGGAATATTTACTATTTCCTTTAAAAAAAAACCATTTTACTCTAATTTAACCACCATGTTCCTAACTGAGCGCCCATTATTGAATTTAATATTGATAATTGGTTTAGTTACCGTACCGTTCCGATAATTAATTTATTATTTTATGTTCGATTATTACTATTATTATTATTATTATTATTATTTATTTTATTATTGATTGGACCCATCACAGCTCAGACTGTGTTATACCACGTTATACTAAGAATTGTTATTACAGTATACATAATTAATCCGGTGAAAAAGACTTAAACCTAAACATCCAAAGTGAAAGCTAACTTTAAATTCCAAACTGTTCAATAGTCCCTGTATTGTACGGTAAAACCTTACAACATTTTGAGCTTCAGGTTTAAATGGGAGGGGGAGATTAAGAAAGTAATGTGTTTTTTGTTTTTATAAAATATCACAAAACTTTTAGGTTTAGCGCAAAATACATGATTTACAAAGATGATTTATGATCGTTATGCTGTATAATGATTGTTCTGGATACTTTATAGATAAAATTTGATATAGTGAACTACTAAACTAGTTTAGTATTACTATATTATTACTATCTATGCTTATTAAAAACCATTAAAAATAACGGGTTTGTAAAATTGTTCTATATGTTTACTGTGGGCAGAAAGTGTGAAATAGGATTACACAGAAGCTTAATGGGTGTAACACTTCTCTTTTAAGCTGGCGATATTACTTTTGGCCATCCTTAAAGCTATGAAGAAAAATTATGTTTTTGTCATTAGAGTGTCCTTGAATTATTGACTTAAACTATTATAAATTACTTAAAACATTAAGCCTGTTTTTTAAGAAACTGTAATCGTAATATTTCCAAAATATGCTTACACTGATTGTTAAATAATCATGAAAAGTATAAAGAACATAACATATAGGGTAACGAACCGTAAATATATGACCATAAATATCACAAAAATTTGAAAAACACATATAATTTTTCATGAGATAACCTAAAATTTATTCGCGTTACTTTTGATGAACTCATGAATAATATGTTGATAGAATGTGCTCATGGATCTAGAACTGTACGTACATACATATCCACCTGCCATAAACTAATCTTGCTTGATGCATCTACTGCAGTATTAATGGTACACGTATATCCTCTGTGGTAAACTAGTTACTCATGGTCACGTAATAAATAAGATTATAATTACAAACTTAGGTTAGATAAGACCCGTGGAGTATTGTAAAATAATAATCCATTGCGCAATACTACAATACTTGCAAGAATATTGCTTGGAAAAATACTTGCTCTTGGATACGTGTTTAACAACATTCTAAGGGCGTTCTAAAACACGATCTTAGTACTTACGATTAATTATTCCCATGCGGATTTTGTTGTATATGTAAGTCTGTCGAATTTTAATCACATAAGTATTTCTAATAAATATGATTATACTATAAAACTCAAGATTCTCTCCTAAAACAAAACTAATTCAAACGTCATAGACCAGTAGTTTAACCAAATGTTTGTCAAACTAGTTTTTTTTTCATTTACATACTATATTTACGTTAAAATTACCACGTATAAATTAATATAAATTTTTAGAATGATATCATAATGATAATGATAAAAAGTCAAGCGAAGGCAATATGTGGCTTAAAATGAACTGTATTTACTGTAAATATTTTAATGACTTCAACCATCAATTTATTGATACTTACAAACATACCAGCAAATTATATTTTGCACACTTCGGATGAGATAAAAAATCCAATTTCCAATATCCAATCACAAATGCTAATCTTATCAATACAGAAAACATAATCCCTTAGTATATTTCTAATCCTTATGAATCAGTGAAGACAATATTTTTTATTAGTTCTGTCCGGTGCACTTTCGAGATTGTGTTTTGTTTAGAATAATTTATTTCTTGGTTTTTAATTTAAAACTTCGTTTAACCAAATAAACGATCTTATCATAAACAATAACTTGTCCCCTAGTTATACATCAAACAGTAAAGCGTAAAACATTAAATTGACCCTAAAATAAAAGATACAAAATGTTGTCATTACTAGCGATCACTGTCACCGAACATCAACTAGATACAAAAAATGAGCTTAAAAAATTAGGATGAGAAGTCTACATGTGTTGGTTAGTCAATAATAACATATTCTTAGAATGTTTTCCTGTATAACATAAAATGTTATGCGTGATAAAAATGCTACACGAGTTCACAAATTCGTCTCAAGCCTCGCTAATGTTACTTTTATAAACAGTTGAGACTAATATAACCAAATGGAATGCCATAAGGCCTCATTATGTACAGCCATAGTTATTACGGTTCTTCCATAACTTGCATCTAGAGCTTTCCCACGTTGCAAATGGAGTTAAAAACAACAAAGCAAACACAGCCTGCGTTAATGTAATAGCCAGACCAATATACTACACTCACCCCTTCCACTGACTATGCTATTTGTTCAATGTTCAAACGCTGTACAAACAATGACATGGGTAATAAAAAACAATGGATCACTTCATTACAAATCACAGTTTATTATTTACACAGATGTTTTGGGTCTTAAATTAACATGTGCTTGATGAGTATTTTTTTTGTTTATGGCTTGTCTTCTTGTTGGAATTAATTAACTCTGTTGTGCCCAGTTTGTTTCTAAATTAATTAATTTTAATATTTATTTCTCTCTGTGTGGATATTCTGAGTAACTCTATAATTTTTATCCTCTAGATTGTGACTCCTCAAGATTGTTGCATCTAAAGATTTATACAAATAAAATTAGCAGCACTTTATTCAAAGGTAAATTATCCTACACATATTTGAAACATCATGGCTAACTACTTAGGGCAACTTGTTTCAAATGTTAAATGATTTATATTTAGTATAAAAATATACGTTAAAGCCACACAATTAGCGTTAAATGGTCTTTAAACATTCTAACTATTATCAAGAAGTGGAAATAATAGATTATACATTATATCATTCGTTTATTAGCGAATTTTCCATATGTGGAATAAGCTATTACCGTTGATCTCATGGTAAGACATAGACCGAGGACCGATTTACTTTTTTGTTTTAAGGACCCCAGAGGCCAAAAACGCTATCCGTTCAAATTCATAATTTATATATGTCCGTTAGCGAATTCGCGAGCCAGCATGATCGAACTATGGGAACGGGGGTTTATGGAGGGTTTTATGGGGTAAAGATAAGTTTTCCCCTTTTTACCCAATAAAAGGGAACAAAAAACCCAAAAATTAAAAATTTCTGTTAAAACCATTTAGTAGAACTTAAAAAAGAAACAGTTTTGTTTATAGAAGCTTTGTTGTATGCCTAACGGTTACGAAGATAATTAAATAAACTGTAAATTTAAAATTCCCATGTTATTCTAATGGAGAATGAATAAACTGTTGTAGTTTGCTTGTATATATTTTAATAACATTTGGCAATTTTATTTATTTCATACTAATCTATCAACATTTCAATAAAAACACATATCAATACCTTACCTGTAGCAGGAAACCTAAATACTCACTAAAATTAATTTTATTTAAATAGGAAATAAATTTGACAGTTTGAAGGAAATATTAAAAAAGAAATCTCGCTTAGCCTGCAGGTTTGCTTCGGCGGAGATATTTTTGTTTGGATGAGAAAGTATTTACCCATCAATAACAACGAGCTCTTAATAAATGCATAATGACATGCATAATGACATAATGACTGCAATTAAAAAATTCAATTTTATACCGAAAGACTGCACAACTGGTCAGTTTCAAAAAAGAGATCTCATCCCGAAAATGAAATGTACAACATAATCAAGACACGAAGAAATAATGTTATTTTTAGATTGGTAGATGTGATATTGTTTTTAACACAGTGTTGTATGTATTCAAGAGTATTATTTAGTTTTTATATCTTTCTGCAAGGGTCGTGAGGTGCAGTACACAAAGCAACCCAATTATACGATGTCATATCTGAGAGACTATAAATCATGACAGAATTGTCTTTGTGTGATAGCAAATATGGCTTTGTAGCTGATCAATTGGACATATTTACATCAAAATAGGTATGCTAAAAATGTATCTTTTAGCTTATTATAGTAAAATAATAAAATCTTATATTATAATACGAGTAAAATACAGCAAATTAAAACGTATTATTGTTTAATTTGGCTTAAACATTTTAATTGGAACACATACAAAAATACAGATCAAATTTAATACAAACTGTTATTCTGAAAAGATTATACACAGGGATTTAGTTAAAAAACTAAGACTATATGATATTTTTAAATGAAAGTCTTTTGTAAATTTATGGTAATTTGAACCAATATGAATTAATTTAAGAAAACATCTTAAACTTATAATTTAAATTTAAATATTCTATCTTCAATTTTTTTTCTTTTTGGATTAATTTAGCCACACTACGAGGTTAGCTGCGAACATCATGGCAGAAATGCTATCTCTGGCGTACAAAGGCACCGTCTTGTATTGCAAACAGCGTTTCCGAGACGGTTTCCAAAGCCTAAGCCGTTTTAGAGGGTGAGAGTCCTTCACAGCAGGGTAAAATACATCTTAGACACTGACGGTGCATAAATCATTTCCCTGTCATAAAAAATAACACAAAACAACTATGGAGTTTGGAGAAGAAATATGAAGAAACACTATATAAAAGTGATGTAAAACAATAGTCAAATTAGAATAGATTTAGAAACGTTTAATTGTTTCACACAGTGATTACACACATCACAGTTGTTACATAGTTTTGATTTTGTTTTTCAAAACTAACAGTTTGTGGGCCACGACCAATACAATAGATGTTTATATCCCAGGTTTGTAGAATTGGTCAGTATTGTATACTTCTAATGATGGTATGGTAGAAACGTTTCTTGATTAGATATAATAGACTTTTCAAACAAATATAACGTTTTAGTTTTTTTATAAATATGCATATAAGATGATTGAGATTCAACTAGACATGTATACCTTTAAAATATTACATTTATAAACATTAAAAAATATTTGCACAGCAATTCTGAAACTTTTGGTAAAATAAAATAAAAATATATTATAAAAACACTCATAAGAAACTTAGTTGCTTAAAAGGTTAAAAGATTTAATATAGAGACGTTTCATAATCGGCTTTACTCGATTGCAGCATTGAGAGTGTTTGAAGTAATCCTCATAGGAAATTGAATCATTGTAAGTGTACGGCAACTTAAATTGAATGATTACGTCATACGAATTAACTGTCAGCATTGAGAGTGTTAGAAGTAATCCTCTTAGGAAATTGCCTCATTGTAAGTGCATGGCAAGTTAAATTGATTGATTACGTCATATGAATTAACTGTCAGCATTGCGAATGTTAGAAGTAATCCTCTTAGGAAATTGCGTCATTGTAAGTGTATGGCAAGTTAAATTGAATGATTACATCATACGAATTAACTGTCAGCATTGAGAGTTTTAGAAGTAATCCTCTTAGGAAATTGCCTCATTGTAAGTGCATGGCAAGTTAAATTGAATGATTACGTCATATGAATTAACTGTCAGCATTGCGAATGTTAGAAGTAATCCTCTTAGGAAATTTCCTCATTGTAAGTGTACGGCAAGTTAAATTTAATGATTACGTCATACGAATTAACTGTTAGCATTGAGAGTATTAGAATTAATCCTCTTAAGAAATTGCCTCATTGTAAGTGTACGGCAAGTTAAATTGAATGATTACGTCATACGAATTAACTGTCAGCATTGAGAGTGTTAGAAGTAATCCTCTTAGGAAATTGCCTCATTGTAAGTGCATGGCAAGTTAAATTGATTGATTACGTCATACGAATTAACTGTCAGCATTGAGAGTGTTAGTAGTAATCCTCATAGGAAATATCCTCATTGTAAGTGCACGGCAAGTTAAATTGAATGATTACGTTATACGAATTAACTGTCAGCATTGAGAGTATTATAAGTAATCCTCATAGGAAATATCCTCATTTTAATTGCATGGCAAGTTAAATTGAATGATTACGTCATACGAATTAATTGTTAGTATTGAGAGTAGTAATCCTCATAGGAAATTTCCTTATTTTTTTATATGTACGGTGTTTTTAATGATACGTCATACGGATTAACTCTTAAATAATATTGTTCTAGATTAAGCTTATTTCTGTGGATTTAGCATTATTTTATTGGTTTATTGTAACGTGCAAACTGTGTTTAGTCTTTTTTATGTCCCTAAACAAACCTTTTTATTTCAAACCTGTTTATCAAATGTACCCGTCTACAAAGGGACATAAACACTTTAAGCAAATAATGTATTTTGGTTGTAGACTAATTAAACCCTTATACATAAGGCCTGCGAATGGCAGGTGGATATAAAATTGACTTTAAAACAATATCATGGGTTGATGGTTTGAACTTGAGCCAAGTTTTTTTTTTTCTGCACCAGTTCCCATCTGTAATTCGGCCATAAAATAAAGATTCTATTCAACAAATAGTTTACGTTAGTCGGAAGGAACATGTCCCTTAAAAAGATTTTAAAATTCCAAAGCGTGGAGAAACTGGAATATATTGGTTTGATAAAAAATATATTGTAGGCAAACTTTTATGTAAATTGGCAATCAATCTCGAAGAAATGTTACGTTTAATGGTTCTGAAACAGAAAACTAATTACAAGCTGAAGTTTTTTTTTAAATCAAATTTGTGGCCATAACGAAGGTAATATTCTTTAGCAATTAACTACAATAATTTAACTAGTGGAAAATCTGATTATAGATGTTTTTTATAAATATTTTTATTTTAGTTTTGGGAGAAACATAAGAACATATCATAGGAATTTACTATCCATACAAAGAGCTTCTTGTTTACATACTAATAGAAATAAAACAACATTCAATAAGTGTTTTTACCACTGAGCCTATTACATTCTAAAGGGTTATGAAATTAATTAAAGGAGCATTTTTTTAAAGAGTGGTATCTAAAAATCTTGTCTTAAAAAAATAAACATATATTAAAAATTAGTAAGTTATTTAGATCACTAGATAATTTAACATGAATAGTAAAAAAAAGGTAGGAACCAAGAACCATAAATAAGTCATCCTGGATAAATATTATTAGCAACCGTAGAATCCTACAATTGTTGTAAATTTGAAGTCAAATCATTTCCGTGATTAAAAGTGTTTTGTTGATTTCGACACGGTCATTGATTCGATAAAACAAATATACGCACTGTGTGGTAGTCATTATGAAATATATTTAAACAAAATTTCAGGGATTACCAAATCTCTAAAATTTTGTTTAAATATATTTCTTAATGACTACCACACGGTGCGTAGATTTGTGTTCTCCAATCAATGACCGTGTAAAAATCGGATACTAAATCTTATACCAAATCTTATTCGGATACTAATCCGAATAAACTCAGATATATTAAGCTTTTCAGTAACAGTAAAACGTCATCAGTGATTCTTGTTTTAACATCACAAGGCTAAATGTATATATAAGACGCACCTCTACGCTGTCTATGCAATTCGTCTGCAACTAATGATCTGGTAATTTAATGATTGACGAGTAACTGCAAAAAAATTGATTCTACATTTCGAGTTCAGATATTTTTATACAATCCAATCTTGAATACTTCTTAGCTATCTGTTCGTTAATCTAGGCTGGGGACATGGTTGACCCTAAATTGCAGTTAATCCCAAATAATAACATTATTATGTAAAAGTCCATCTCACAGTTAATATACTTTATTTTGTTGCGACAGTATGACTTGTAATGAATATAATTCATATAAATAGTTTTGTTTATGTTTTGAACCTGATGGAGGAACTCTATAGGGTCTGACTTAGGGGAGGTACGAATGAGGCATTTAGTTCAAAATTCCTCCGTGAACAGCGCTGTAGTAGAGAACACTTTGGCAGTTAAGCCAAACTAGTTAAACTATGTCTAGTTTTGGAACTAATCGCAAAAATAGTTCTGTTCATAAAATAAAATTATAAATGCCTCAAATTCAATTTTATAATTTTTTAATTATGAAATTAAACTATCATAACCTAACCGAACTAACCAAACTTACTGACAATCAAATAATATAAAAAAGTTTAGTAATAGAAAAAATAATTATGTTTATTAAATAAAACTAGAAATTGCTCAATAAAAATTTTATAATGACTTAATAATAAAATTAAACCGTCATAACCGAACCAAACCAACCAAAATTGCTGATAATGAAAAAATCTTAGACAAAAAGTTATTAATGCTACCAGCGGAATTCGTACCCGGGACCTTCAGCACATCAGCCCGGCACGCTAACCACTAGACCACCGAGGCCAATGTCCACAACCCGTATTGTTACGGTAATAGCGTTCCCTCAGCTATAAGAAGCCCACAGCTGTCATCGTAGGCTCTTCTATACCTCCCCTGAGTAAATACCAACTCGATAGTATTCCAGAGAAAACTTTACACTGCCAAACGTTTAACAAACTGTGACAAAAAAGAGGCTACGATATAAGTTTGAAACTACCTTAAAGATTAAAATCAATGGAATGAACAAAGAAACATTACTCCAAAAGTGTTTCATACAACAAGATAAATAAGAGCTGTACAGAGCAGCTGGCCCGGTGTATCACGTCTCTTAGCTATTTGTTGAGAAACACTTCATATTGTTTCGATGTTAGAACATCTGATACAATTTATGTATTATTCGATATATTTATATGTGACTCCAAATGCTTTAATCAATATTGGCTATCTAATAGCCCAAAATATTGGCTATTAGATACTGAAGTGGATTTCCCATCTATATGGACTAGCTGTTGCAATTATTTTATTGAAAAAGGACGTAGTTGTTTGAGCCAGTCACATAATGCGCTAGTGTCTAAGAATTTATTTTATACCTTATTTTTTGTTGCTGGCCAGGTTGATGGGTCATAACAGAGTTGCTATGACTCATCAAAAGTCATTCCCTAAGCTTGACTTGGTAAAAAATATTGTGTATTTGAACAAATGTTGTAATTTAGATCAGCGCAATCTGTAGGTGGCTCACATCAACTACGACGATTTTGATAAAGAAAAATCTGGCTACAAATTTAACATGGGGATGGAATGTCTAGTTTAATTCACCACTAGTGTGTAAAGTTACTATTTTCAACCCTACCACAAGTTTCACGACCAAAGCAAAGATTAGTAAATGAACGAGGGTTTTGCCTTTGTGCCTACTATATCTTTTTGTCCTATTGCAACTTTCAACAAACTACGTTAGAAAACGAAATTACTTTTCATGTAACGATAGCCTCTCAAAACAACTTTTACCCTGTTTTAAATTTTCCTAAAGCAATAAGCAGCTGTTTTATAAATGATTCAATCATTTATTTCTTCTATTAAGATTGCGTTACAATGGTGCAAGTTACAATGGTAACAAACAGAAAGTAGTCCTACGCCTGTAGGATAAGAGTTCCTTAACTCAACCACTAGACAAACAATGGTGACGGTTCGGACGGTTTTGTGGTTGTACTATTTTTGCGTTATAATTCAATATAAATACTATAATATACAACCATATAAATATTACAACCATTAGGCAGTACTTACACATTTAGAAGTAATTTTTAATATAACTTTTGTACTCCAGTTTGAAAAGTGGCTCAGTTACTCTTTTAATTATAATTGAAAATATTAAGATAGTGATACTAGTTCAATAATGATGTGAGTGCCTGAAGCAAATTATACCAATTAATTCAAAATATTATTTTATGTACCATTCCATTGAACTATTATATCAAGCAATAATCCCACTATTGAACAACTATGAGTTTAACCATTATAGCTTTGTAAACAAGTTTGTCTATCCCAGTTTACTCAGTGACCTGGGATAAATACATTGCTAACTTAGTGTCTAAAGGCTTTACTGAGGTGTAAGTACGTATTATGGCTGGTATGTATGACACCAATAAAACATGAAACGTATAAACAAAGCGAGTACTAATCTACAATACATTGTTCATAGGTAAATGCATTACAATAGATATTTTACATATATTGAGAAAGAAATTTGTGATACTAAAAGCAAAATCCTATTTCATTTTCGTATTACATAAACAAGACCCAGTAAATAGTTTATAGGGATTCACAAACTGACAGATTCCAGATTATATGTCATATGTTGTAGAAAAGAAGGCAGCAAAGTATCAATAAAAGAGTCGTTATATCTCGATGGCATCCACTTACTCAAGTCGTTAACTGCAATCACTTTCACTACACGCCTCACGGCTCTAAACGTATCTGAAGACAAGCATATATCATTTTATTGTTAATAACATCAACTTAACGATTGAAAATAGAAAACGTGAAATCAATAATCTTAAATTAGTTACGTTGTTGCGACTATAACTAAATAAGTAATTAAACTGAAGAAGATATAGGTTTCTACAACTTTGCCAAACTCTATAGGTATTCCAAGTTTATACAGTTCGTCATTCACATAGGTAAAATTTGCTTACTGTATATCTTTAAAAAATTTAGATTATTGATTTAGTATTTTATGAAATTTCTGTAGTCTAGCCACTACTAATATTGTTATAACACTGCCAGAAACTTGATTCAATGAACCGACACATTTTAAATATGTTTTTCAATTCTGATGGGTTATTTCTTAAAGCTAAAAGTAGGAAGTAAAAGTGGGAAGTACTGTAAAACTAAAAATAAAAAAAATTAAGTAAAATTTTAATTAACCTTTATTTTATCGTTACCGTAATTTTTAAACCACCCTATTGATTTACGCAAAGTTTAGACTTTATTTATTATTTTAAATCCTTCTACAAGTGTTTTATTTTAAGCATGCAGCTTCTAGGCTAAACCAATGATTGGTCGAGTTTGGTCAACCTGGGTCTTAACATCCTAACTAAAGTGTCTTATCCTACTACAGGAGACTAAATTGTTTGCTAATAAATAAAAGTGTACAACAAAAAATCATGAAGAAGGTTAACAACAACCTTACTGTTGTAAATTATAATTATTTTTAATTTTCTTAAGTTGCAATAGCGTACCGTAGTAAGTTTTTATTTATTGTAGGAGTACAACAACATTCAAACCTTTGAAATCGCAAAAGTATACACAAATTGTATCATGTTACCGCGGGGGGTTCAAGTGGATATGTGTGAGCAAGAATAAATTTGTTCTTGCTGAGTAGCCAGGTATATCCAAGATCTGCAACTTGGTGGAATGCAGAATCATCATATTCATAAGGTGCTTACGTTCATAGACTTAACATTGATATCTCATGTTTAGAATTTCTATATTCTTATGCACATTACTACTATAAATAAGTATGTAATCTAACTTAAAATTATATTTTGGTGAATTATAACGAACAAATAAATACCTAAAAAATGTAGTAGTGATGATTGACTATTACATGGAACATTTATTTCATTGGTGGACCCCAATCGTCAAGTTAATAGGGGCAAATTAAGTTTAGCTATAACAATAACAATACTGTTTAGTGTTCAGGCGTTAACAGTTTGTAGTATTTCCACCACGATTTGACACTTGAGCTGAATTTCCCTCAATAAAGAGAACAAACTACGGCCATTTCCGGGGAGCAAGTAGTGTTGGTTTTATTGAAGAAATAACATTTAATGGGCACTCGTCGTTTAAAGGCGTCGCATTTAATATATACGCCTTGACTAGGTTTTTTATAACTATCCCAATTTTAGTGTGAAATATTATATGGAAATATGGATATTATCACCTGATCCTGATATTTTTATTGTGTCAGAACTAAAGCTGTTTTTACATTTGTTACTCCATTAATAAGTGAACCTAGTAGTTCACTAACTATGTAATATAATTTTGATATAATTGATAAAACATAAGGTTTTGATGTTAAAATTAAATGAAATAAAAATCGTTGTTAGCTTAATATCTATCGATAGAGAGTTAAAAAGAGGAATAAGGTTGTCGACTGGAACAGCTGTATACAATTTATAAAAAAAATCTTCAATTACTATATCAGAACTCGGGAAAGTTACTGGCACTTTTGTGATTGGTGTTTTAAGCTGTAAAATCAATTCCTTACTTACCAAATAAACTACTGTAGCAATGGCCTACAGTAAGATAGTAGTAATGGCGATTGGATGTTAAGAAACGTGAAATCATCTCTTAATGACAACATCCGTATAGCTTAAACCTTCAACTGTAGCAACAAATAACAAATTTGTACATGGGTTGTAGCCTATGTTTTGATGGTCGTGTTAGAAACTGTTTTATTACATATTTATTTGCAAGTAAACGATTTATTGGCGATACAAAAACTGTATAAATTAAAACTGTAGTATATCAAAGCAAGTTTTATGAGACTACTAATAGGTTAAGGGATATTTGTTGCGGGTAAATATTTTTTACATTTTTAATTATTGCGTTAAAATTAAAGTTTTTGGAATTTTTAAAGATTTTTGCTGTTAATCTCAACGATTAAAACTTACTCCACATCAACTTGTTGAGTACAGTATGAAGCGTTTTTTAAAACCTTAAATCATATATGTTATTTATGAGCAACATTTCAGAAATAATTTCCCATGTGAATTCATCCTAAGCAAATTAGAACAAGGGTTGGTGTTTTAGTTTTCTCTGGTGGATTAATTTTTGTATTTAGTACAGCTAAAATATTTAAGTTAACTACGGATACTAATACTAACCCACTTCAGCTACTTATGACTAACGAAAAATTGTACTTAACACTATCAAATCCGTAAACTCTTGCCACGTTGATGTTTTTGTATTGAAAGTAATTTTTTAATAAATTATTCCCTTTATAGCAAATGATAAAAAATCATACTTTATCTTATGTCCCAATAATTGTATAGCACTAAATTTAATTTTTAATCACTACAGTTAAAGAATTGATTTGTTATTGCTTGGTACAGATATATTATTGCATAGTTCGTAATTTTTTTACATAAGCTTTGTATATCAATAAAAAAAATTAATAAACGGAATGTTAAGGTTATATCCATAATAACGTAAGCTTAATTTGAGAAAATGGACATAACAATATTTTAGTTTGATATCTTGATCTTTTAGAAGATATTCTAAATTCATAATTTTACGTCGAATTTACCTCTTTCCGATGTTAATCATCGATACAATTGCCGTTCCCAATAGCATTCCCAAAGTAGTACCATACAAGAAATATACGTAGATTAGGATGTTTCACAATAGTACCCTAATATAACGAATCGTTGGTTTATTACTACTTGTGATACCGAATAGATATGAGTTAGCATAATACTGGTCCAACTGTTTTAAACTTACTATTTTTATGACAGTAAGGTGATCTTATAAAAAAAATACCATAAAGTTACCCAAACAAACTCATCGTGTACAAATACAAATGAAAATTCCCTTGGGATTTTTACATATAAAAATTAATTATTGGTGAAAAAATCTTTAATTAATTATTAATTAAAACATGTAAGTAACTATCCCAAATAAAACCGTCAACTACTGTGTGTTTTTAGTTTACAATATACTATTCAATCCGTATACGTATAAACAAATAAGATTCAGGTATTTTTTAAATATTACAGAAATTGGTACATGTAAAGAAAGTTATAATTTCAATTTTAACCAATCTCACCAGGCTTAAACATTATTAAGCATTGACAATGTGTTCCATATTATAATGCATTCGTTCTTAAAATTCCACAAACAGTCAGGAATAGGAAATAATCAATGAAAATTTAAATTTTTCTAAAAACAAAAATCCCTGATGACAGTTAGTGAGAAATGGATCCTTAAAAGTTTTCCAATTTTCTGAATGAACTCGTTTTTCTTGTCATCCCTTACTGTTGTCAAGAAAACAAATTATTTGTCAAAAATTGTCGCAACTTCAGTTTTATATATATATTATTCTAATAAATATTGCTGCACTTATATGTCTTTGTGCGCATTTGGCTTATAATTTCACTGCCGAACCCCGTTCTTATAGTTACTTACTAAATCTTACGAGCCTTATTGAAGTGGATTGTAAAGCGGATAAAGATTTATTTCTTTACATACACAACGAAAATTGGTGTTAAAATTCTAGAAAAACAAAACTCTAGTGTCATTTTACGATATATGTAAGTGAAAGCAGATTAATACAAGTGTTAAAAAAAATGTTTGCTGTACAAAGCTAGGCTCAATGGTTTTCAAGTAAGATGTATAGTGAACAAAATTTATGAAACAATTTTATTTATAACGAAATTTAGACAAATTTAACCATTAATTTTCCTTTGCTTCTTTGTTCGATAAAATGAGTAAACGTTTTGTATATTATCTCAAAATAATAAAACATCTTTTAACTATATGCTTTTAAACATAAGGTAATATTTTATTTTGGAACCTGCAATCAGTGATTCTTTTATTGATCAAATAATAACTGAAACCATAAAGCCAAAAACAGAGATGCAGGTTAGGTTGAAATCCCTTGAAACGCACAAGGCCAAAATAATCGCATTATACGCTTTCTAAACTTCACGTTTGTTTTATTAATGAGTTGCAGATTTTAAGCAAACATTTCAACTGTTTATTCCAACAGTAATGCAATACGAACATATTCAATCTTAAAATTAATTGATTTTAGTCAATAAAAAAAATTATAGACATTAAATGACCCCAAACTGTGGGTGAGAAATTTTTCGTTTTAAGCCCAAATGTTTCATTTAAATCATCAGAATAATCAAATAAAATCAAATTAAATCATTTTATTGGGCCAAATTAACAATTATACTGTACAGTTTGCATTAGCCAGGTCAATACAAATATGCTATACTATACATCAATTACTATAATTACTACTATAATTCTAATATTTACAATAATTACAAATTAGAGCTTTCAAAACATTTCAGGAATTCTTGGACGCTATAACAGGTTATACTTAGCAATTTATGTTTTAATTGTTTTTTGAATTTTGAAAGACTTGGTTCCAACTTAAGGGATAATGGAAGTGAGTTGAAAAGCTTTATGCCAATGTACAATGTGTGTTTTTTTTAAAAAGAAGTTTTGTGTTTAGGAATTAGCAAGTTAAATGAATTGCGCAACGTGTATTGATTTTTAGTAGAGAAGTCAAAATCAGGAAAGTTTTGTTTCAAAAAGGTCAAAGTTTCTAAAATGTAGATGGAGGGAAAAGTCAAGATTTTTGAATGGAAAAAGTACTCTTTGCAGGATTGACGCTTACGCAAGGAGAAAATAGTTCTCACAGCCATCTTTTGGATTTTGAAAATAGATTTGGTTTGTTTGCTCTCAAATCCCCAAATTGCAACAGCATATGCCAGATGAGGATAAATGATACCATAATAAGCCGTCAGCAGCACATTGAGATTTTCATTGTTTCTGAGTTTGCGTAAAACAAAAATTCCAGAACTGAGTTTACTTGAAATGTGTTTTGCATGGCTGCAATAACTAAGTCTCTCGTCCAAGATCAACCCTAAAAAATTTACATTTGCAGTTGGGTGGACCTCAGTCTCGTCCAGGAGGAGACTAAACTCAACATCTCGTCTCTTATTTAAATGGAAATTTATAAGCTGAGTTTTTTCAGTGTTAATTTTTAGTAAGTTGTCGTCAAACCATTGAATTAAATTATTTGCTTCAGAAAAAGATAATTGTTCCAGATTGTACAAAGTGGAGCTAGATATGGAAAGGGAGGTATCGTCAGCAAATAGTGATAATGTTGAGGATGTGGTGCAGGAGGGGATGTTGTTGATGAAAAGGAGGAAAAGGACAGGCCCCAGAACGGAGCCCTGTGGTACACCTCTCACAATGGATTTCTCAGCAGAGGGATAGGATCTCATGCAACCAGCCTCATCTATTGCCCTTATTTCAACAAATTGGCTCCTGCCGCAAAGATACGCTTCAACCCAGTCCAGAGCCAGTCCTCTCACCCCCACTTCATACATTCTATCAAGCAGCAAACCATGATCAACCATATCAAAGGCATTACTTAAATCGAAGAAGAGACCAGCCGAATAATTACCTTTGTCTAGTTCTCGTATCACCTCAGTTATAAAGTTATACATTGCTGATGTGGTGGATTTACCTTTTAAGAATCCATGTTGGTTTTTGAAAATTATTTTATGTTTTTCTAGAAAATTCCACATCCTGTTTAGCATGATCTTTTCAAACACCTTAGAGAAGGCAGATACAACGGTTATTGGCCTGTAACTACTGCAAAGTCTAGGGTCCCCTTTTTTGAATATTGGTCTTATTACAGACACTTTAAGTGCTTCGGGAAATGAACCATTTAAAAATTAAACATTAACTAAGTGGCATAATGGCTTTGCTATGTAAGCTGCAAGTTTCTAAAATTAAAATAAAGTTTGTATCTCATAATAAAGTCAAAACATGTTAAATCAAATTAATACCTAGCAAAGCTTTAAGAAGCTATTTAAATACTGAATAGTTTATAAAAAGCATTAAACTACTTCACTAATCATCAAGGAACTCATAACAGAACATAGCATACATCGTAAAACATGATATATTCTTGGTATTGACGAAAATTCGTTAAATAACAGCAGCTATTGGTGGCCATGTATCATGTTATGTTGTCTGCAAAACCATTAAAGGGGCGGATTAATGAATGCATTAAACAACCATTCATTTCGAAATTGAAAACCATAAATACGGGTTTAGTTGACATAGAATGATATTGGTTTCTGATCAAAATAATTTTCTACACGACTGACAAAAAGTTTCATTGAAACTTTTAAATAATGGAAGGCAGTATATTCCTTGAGTAACTCGCATTTACAAAAAAAATAATAATTTTATCTTGTCAGCCTTCATGTAGCTAGATACCCAACCAGGAGTATACAGAAATTCAAACAATTGCATTTAAAATAGTTTTACAACATGTATATGCATTTAAATTACGTTCTGCTTTTGATTGACCATTGTACAAAACATTGAACACCAGGAATTTCTCTTGGGTGACTCACAACCGAGGTTGACAAAGGGTCTCATTGTCTACAACACCAGGAGAAAATATCACTCCAGATATTGAGTTACAAACTTTTGTCCAACCCAAAAACCATTCTATGTTAAAAACTATTCTAGGTCAACAGATCAACTGAAACATCGTTGGTATTTATCACAGTAAGGACAATAATTATTGAAGATAAAAATATGATCATTTTGTATTGAGAGAAGATTGAAGAAATACTCGGCTAAACAACTTAAGGATCCCAGTAGTATACAATTTTTCTACACTATAAATTCATGTGTTAATAAACTATATCATAGGAAAGATTAATTCCCATTCGACTCTGATGATAACGGAACTGCTTAAATGCGCATTATCTAATAGAAAATAAAACTCACCACCAGGTAATTTAAGCGTTAAGTGAATTACCCGTATGGAAAGTAAGCTGTTGCCGTTAGTCTCATTGTAGAAAAAACACAAAAACAAAATATATATGTATCTGCTAGCAAGAAAACTCAAATAAAAATCATTCGATTTCGATTAAATGTACCACTGTGTTTATGTGATCGAATTCACTAAACTGACATGAGCGAGCTATGGATACGGTACTTCCAAATTTCTCCCCCAAACATTCCAGTCACATGGAAATTCACTCAGGTTTGCAGGTTTGCTGCTGTGAGGGTATTAAATGTTTATATTCGGTCATTCGGATCATATTGAGCCAATAGTATGTGGGTGGAGTTCAATCAAAGTATCAACTCAACACCACAAAGCAGCTTGACGGTTAGTCTCACACACAACACTGGCAACATAGGTAGTGGTTTGTTTGTTGTGTGTTAAGTACGAGATAGAAACTCTATACACGGAGACTACGTTCTGTGTGTCAGGTGAGCTGGCTTACCAATTTAAAAATATATTATTTAGACCTAATAAATTGCTCTTGGTACTTGATTATTCATATAAACATTGAATAAAGTTCAATTGTGTACTTATATAAACTTACCAGTAACCAATTTTTTAGGTTTTGTTGTTAAAGAGGTCAACCCAACTCTTGCATTGATACTATCTAATGTCTGCCTGTTGCTAAAAGCATAATCCTGTACTCTCGTATACATTAGGTTTGTATGTAGGCTATGCTTTTCTTGCATAATTGAAATCCTTTTTGTAAACAAGCCTCAACAAAAAAAAAAACATATTATTATCAACTGTCTATCACCATGGGCCTGCTTGATTTGCATGCTAATCATACATAATCGTTACCGTATAAGTAACATATCCAAATCATTGGTGACTGCAGGGGATCGGTCTTGAACCAGCAGTCTGGCTTCCAAAAAAATCTGGCTTATCAGCCCAAGACCATGTCTACCAACTGGGAAGACTGGGAAATGTAGGCTACTTAATTTTGGGCATGGGCAAATAGTTTAGGAAGCTCGCGAGGTCGAAATATTCATACCTCAAACACAAAAGACATTGGTGATCGAGTTAATATTGAATCTGCATCAGCATTTAATTTTTTAGTTATGATGGCTACCATTTTCAAACAAAGCAGAGTAATCGTACTCAGGAACGTTATGAAATCATAGTTGAACACATTAAATTGTATTCCAATATTCATGGCACACAAATAAATTATATTAATTCAATCGACCAAATTTAATACAAATTACTATAAACTTTAAGGCTATTTTTGGTAGTGGGTTTGTTTGATTATGGAGACTTTATGGTATATGAACATTTAAAAAATTGGAAAATTCTAGCTTGAATTTTCTTGTTTGTTTACCAATACTGCAGTAATGATGCATTTAACATGAAACTGGTGTAAGATAGTAGGCTATTTAAAAATGTATTTTAACATGCCAAACTGTATTTGCAAATGATAAATTATTTTAGGTCCTGTCAGATACGACGTCATTGACCTCTCAACAACAGTAAGCTAATCAGTAATCGTTATAGCAATAACCAGACCATGGACAAGTTTTACTATATGTTTTATAAACGGTGTGGCCGTAAAACGTGTTATCTTTTTAACACTTTCCAACTGTTAGTAAGGAGAAGAGTAAATAATAAATTAAAGGAATGGTTGAGGAAAACAACAGACTACAATTAGAGACCTGTGATTTGGATGTAGCTTAATGAAATCGAATACTATGTAGACTGTTATGTAAATAAAATAAGTAAGATAATATTTACTGAATAAGCTTTGTATGGTAATTTGTGATAGTAGTAGTTTTCATCACTAGGAGGGAAAGTGGCTTTTTTTGGTAAGCCAGCGTATTTTGGAAATACGATTAAGTAAATGAGCCAACATAATTTGAGGCTAGAAAAAGTCCTAATAAACTTTTAAATTCCTGTTGTTTACAAACATAACTTAAAATTATTGTGTGGTTAGTAGCATTTCCGTAATGTAATGATACTATTTTGAAGTTAGCGAACCGAAAAATGTACTGTATGGTGATATTGTTCCCTATTTGAAGTTACCTGAAAACGATGATTTTGCTGATGATTTAAAGAACTAAAAACAAATGCAGAGCAATTTTTTAGTGGAAACGCATTAGAAAATATGTATGGATCGAATCTAAAATATTCCATTAAATTTGGTATCAGAAAACTTAGTATTCCTAACAATTGCGTTGAACTTCATGGTAGTAACAAATTGAACACGGCATTTGAAAATTTTTTAAATTTATAAAATAACTAAACTATAAACTTATTGTTTTTGTTGGGATGAAAAGTATATCCGTGGTTTAAAATGTTAATAAATTATGTCAAAAACAGCTTTACTTTGTAATACTCTATTAAAAATACTGTGTTTAGCGTTTAATGACAATTTTCAAGTGGAAAAATTAGTTATCATTAGCACTGGCTAATGACAAATTCGCTTACAAAGGCAAATACTTCTTTTAATCTTTGGAAAAAAGGTTGATAATAAGATTAGCTTGAATAAGGCGCATAATATTATACTGCACTGAGTCAACTTGGGCATTTAAACTCACCCTAAAACATATTAGACTGAGAGAAGCACTGAGCGTAAACCATAATTTATATAAGACAGCACAGGCATATGACATACTTTGTGGCTTGGCTTGCAAACAGTTTAAAGTGACTTTAAACACGGTAACTCTTTGATGCTACAATATAAATAATATACAAATATAATACATTTTTCGCATATTCCCCATCAAAGCAGGTTGCATAAAGGGAAGTAAGCGAAAACAATGACTTCTGTTCATCCCAAAAACCTAAGTGGATTATTGTTGTCTTTGAACTGTATCAGCTACTGAATCCATGTCACTATAATCATGAGTTTAATCCTTTTGTCACCAAAGTGTGTTTTAAAAGCACCTTTAACAACGAGTTTTAATGTATTATTATTTCTACGCATAAACCTTTTTTGGCCTCTGACCTCTCTTTTACTAAATCCTGTGGTTTTATGACTAAACCATATTTTAAAAGGGTTTTTATCACGTGATATATAATGTATCACTACTTATTGACTTCTGCTTATTTTCCAACATAATAGACAATATGCAATTCTATCATTTTATACTAGTACTTAAAAATTATTATTTCGGGGTACAATTGAAATAAAATCAATATAATTAAAATATTTAAAAAAAAACATAATGGTTAAATAACTGCTCTTATGGAGTATTTAAAACAAGATAGAAAACATTATCAACGCCGACATGACTTTATTATGTCTTCTCTATCGTCATTCCACTTACACCATCCAAGCATGTGTAGAATTTGTGTGAGGTATCTCATATATTGTAAGTTATTAAACATTGCCATTAATGTATTCAGAAAATGTTGTCATAGTGTGTAAAGTAGAACAAGCATATAGTACTTGACATAAAAATGTGTGAATGTTTTATTTTTTGACACAATTTTCTTTAACATATTTCAGATTCAAACGTTTCACAACGTTCTACAAACTAATTCAAATTATGTTATAAAAAACATCCGAAATTTTAAGCCTCACTATATTCTCACCAAAAATGCTCACCAAAAATTGTCGCAACATCAGTTGGTATATTGATATCATTCTAATAAATATAACTGAACTCAAATGTCTCTGTTAGAACGAGGTTCGGCAGTTAAAGTAAATAGGTCAAATGCGTGACCTATTTACATTAACTGCCGAACCTCGTTCTTGTAAGTAGTTCTATATATGTAAGTAAAAGCAGATTAAGATACAAGTGTCTTAAAAAAGGTTTGATGTACAAATCTAGGCTCAATGTTTTTCAAGTAGAATGTATAGTGAACAAAATTTATGAAACAACTTTGTTTGTAACACAATTTACACAAATTAACCATTAATTTTCCCTTGCTCTTTTTTCCGAGAAAATAAGTAAACGTTTTGTTTTTAATCTCAAAATAGTAAAGCATCTTTTAACTATATACTTTAAACACAAAGTAATAATATTCTACTTTGAAATTCGCAATCGGTGATTATATTTTTGATAAAGTAATAACTGAAACCAGCCAAAACAGAGATACAGGTTAGGTTGAAATCCCTTGAAACGCCCAAGGCCAAAATAATCGCATTATACGCTTTCTAAACTTCACGTTTGTTTTATTAATGAGTTGCAGATTTCAAGCAAACATTTCAAATGTTTATTCCATCAGTAATGCAATACGAAAATATCCAATCCGTAAATTTATGATTTCGGTCAACTTGAAAAAAAAAATATATATATAAACATTAAATGCCTTAATAGTGTGGATTCAAAATTTCAAATGTTTCATTTAAATCATCAGAATAATATAATACAAACATATTAAATCATATTATTACCTAGCAAAGCTTTAAGAAGCTATTTAAATACTGAATAGTTCATAAAAAGCATTAAACTACTTCATTAATCATCAAGGAACTCATAACAGAACATAGCATACATTGTAAAACAAGATATATTCTTGGTATTGACGAAAATTCGTTAAACAACATCATATGGTGGTCATGTATCATGTTATGTTGTCTGCAAAACCATTCAAGGGGTGGATTAATGAATGCATTAAACAACCATTCACTTCTAAATTGAAAACTATAAATACAGTTTAAGTCGATATAGGATGATATTGGTTTCTGATCAAAATAATATTCTACACGATTGACAAAACGTTTGATTGAAAATTTTAAATAATGGAAGGCTATATATTCCTTAAGTAACTCGCATTTACAGAATATATCAATTCATCAGCCTTCGTGCAATTAAATACTCACCCAGGAGTATAGTATATCAAAGGAAAACCATTGAATTTAAAATTTTTTACAACACGTTTAAATTATTTAACGTTCTGCTTTTGATTGACCATTGCACAAAACATTGACCACTAGGAATTTCCCTTGGGTGACTTACAACCGAGGTTGACAAAGGTTCTCATTGTCTACAACACCAACAGAAAATATCACTCCAGATATTGGGTTTCACACTTTTGTCTAACTCAAAAACCATTCTATGTTAACAGGTCAACTGTAATTATCGTTGGTTTTTATCATAGTAAAGACAATAATTATTAAAGATAAAAATATGATCATTTTGTATTGAGAGAAGATTGAAGAAATACTTGGCTAACCCAGTAGTATACAATTTTTCTACACTATAATTTCCTCACGTGTTAATAAACTATATCATAGGAAAGATTAATTCCCATTCGACTCTGATGATAACGAAACTGCTTAAATGCGCATTATCTAATAGAAAAACTCACCACCAGGTAATTTAAGCTTTTAGAGAATTTCCCATATGGGAAATAAACTATTAACATAAGTATCTAGGTAGAATAAAAAACACAAAAACAAAATATATATGTATTTATGTGTGTGTACATGGATCTGTATGTGTGTATCCGTTAGCACGAAAACGCAAATAAAAATCATTCGATTTCGATGAAATATACCACTGTGTTTATGTGATCGAATTCACTAAACTATCATGAGCGAGCTATGAATACGGTATTTCCAAATTTCTCCTCTAAACATTCCAGTCAAATGTAAATTCACTTATGTTTGCAGGTTTGGTGCTGCGAGGGCATTAAATGTGTATATTCGGTCATTCGGGTCATATTGAGTTAGTATGTGGATGGTGTCCAAAGTATCAACTCAACACCACAAAGCAGCTGACAGTTGGTCCCCCACACAACACTGGCAACATAGGTACTGTAGTGGTTTGTTTGTTGTGTGTTACTCGTGATCGTGTTAATATTGAATCTCTATCAAAATCTTTTTAAATAGGCTACAATTTTTAAACAAAGCAGATTAATCTTATTTAGGAAGTGGGAAATCTTTACTTAGATTTTGTCGTTAGTTTGTCAATAACCAATAACAATGCCTCATTCAACGGGAAACTAGTGTAAGACAGGATTGTATTTTAACATGTCAAACTTTATATAAAAATGATTATTTTATTTCCTGTCAGAAACGATGTTATTTACCTCTTGAGCACAGTGTAGGCCTATAACTCGCTCTAGCAATAACCAGACCATAGACAAGTATTACTATGTTTTAAGTATGGTCCGGCCGTAAAACGTGTTTTCCTTTTTAACAATTTCCAAATGTTAGTTAGAAGTAGAGTAAATAATAAATCAAAGGAGGAACTGGGACAATAATATTTTCTGCAATTGGTGACTTGTGACACAAATGGTAACTTACTGAAATCGAACACTATAAAGATACCTACTATGTCAATATAAAAATAATATTTACAGAGTAAGATTTGTGCGGTAATTGTGTTAAACTTTTTTACAAACAAATACACAGCCATTACTATGGAAACGCATTGGCTCGAATCTAAAATATTACATCCATTTTCGTCTCTGAAAAATTAATATTCCTAATAATTGCATGGAACTTCATGGTAGTAACAAACTGCACACGGTATTTGACAAAAAATTTAAATTTAAAAATAAAAACTAGGGTTTTTGTCGGGATCAAAAGTATATTTGTGTTTTAAAATGTTAATAAATTATGTCAAAAACAGTTTTGCCTTGTGATGCTCTAATAAAAATACTGTGTTGCCACCAATACGGCACACCCACAAAGCAACGACCTTTTACGGTCTGAAATAGGATAACGTTGGAAGTATTATAATTGAGTACGATAAATAATACAATATACACTATATTGTTGTTATGTTTATTATGTAACAACCAACATGACTTGATTACGTCTTCACTATCGTCATTCCACTTACACCATCCAAGCATGTGTGGAATTTGTGTGAGGTATCTCATGTATTTTTTTGTTTTTTTTTGTATTTGGCGTATAGTTTCATTTTGGTTATTATCGTGTTAGGGTTTGGTTGGCGTACCATGAAATTTTCAAGTGGAAAAATTAATTAATATTAGCACCGGCTTATGAAAAATTCGCTTACAAAGAGACATACTTCTTTTAATCTTTAGAGAAAGGTTAATAATACAATTAGCTCAAAGAAGGCGCATAATATTATACTGCATTGAGGCAACTTGGGCATTTAAGCTCACTACATAAAACATATTATACTAAGAGAAGCACCGAGCGTAAACCATAACTCACATAAGACAGAACAGGCATATGACAAGCTTTGTGGCTTGGCTTGCAAACAGTTTAAAGTGACTTTAAACACAGTAAATCTTTTGCCCTACAAACCCACATAGAAAATTTATATTGAAAATATATAAAAAAAAATATATTTGAAATATAAAGCTATATATTTGCTAATATATATTGTCAATATATTTTAAATATGCAAATTATGGGACCGAGTAATATATTCAGTTATATTTCATTTGTGGTATTTATATATAAATTATATATTTCAAATGTGTTTTTATAATATATTTTAAATATGGAAAAGGGCTAGTATATTAAAAATATATTTAATATAATGTATTTCAAATATATTAATAATATATAAAGCTTTTTAAACAGTGTTTGTGAGTCGCAAAAGCGACGCATAACACCGCGGTGGTGTGTTATGAGTCGCATTTACGACGCTTAACATTCGGCGGGTTGAACAAAACCAGGCCTATAATTTAGGACTACTTAGACAGCTCTTTTATGGACAAATGTTATGCTTTTAATTGAGAGAAGCTTTATCCAAATGTATTATCGTAGTATTTTAGGTTTACTAATTACACAGATTTGCTTCATTCGGGATGTAGGCCGGCCTGATATCGTTACTATAGTAGTAAAAATTCAGACTCGCGCACATATTTACAAAATAGGCTAGAATGCTGTTTGTAAAAATAGATTGAATAATTATTTTTTATTGGTAAATGTACCGTATATATTCTAATTTATAAACAGTTGATCCACTTACCGTAAAATCGTGCAACTAGGCCGTATCCAAATTACTAACACTCATGTTTTGAGGTTAGGTCCAAATTAGCACTCATTTTTATTGACTTGCCTAATAATTACACATATTTAAACACTAGACAATTTCACTTATACTCTTTCTTGTTTCTTCAGCAAACATTCTACAGATACGCATATTAGGCATATTGCCCTAAGCTAGAATCGTGCAACTAGGCCGTAACCTAAATGACTAACACTCATTTTTTGAGGTTAGGTCCAAATTAGCACTAATTTTTGTTGCCTGGCCTAATAATCACACACACATTTAAACACAAAGACACTTTCATGCATACTCTTTCTTATTTCTCCAGCGAAAATCCTGTAGATACGCATATATCTGTTAAGTCCACAACATATAACCTACGGACGCAGTCCTACACCCACCTATCGCCGGCACAACACTGTTCAACTGAACATAATTAAAACAATATGGCCGCATATATATGTGGAATATATTTATAATATAAATCTATTTTGTATTAGAAATGTAAATGTTAAAATATATTTTTAATATATTGAACAAATACATTTAAAATATAAATGTAAAACGTTGAATACTCTTTAACTATATTTAAAATATATTTAAATATTATATGAAATATATTTACAAAGATATATTAAATATAACATACAATATACACTTTAAATATATTTTAATAAATATATTCAAAATGTATTATGAGAAATACGATTAATTTATAATAAACTTATATTCGATTTATATTTAAAATACATTATAATATATGTTCTAAAGTATAAAATTTATACATAATGCCAACTATTTGCTTTGTATATTTATACTATATTAGGAATATAGAATGGAATTATATATTTGTACAACTATATATATTAACTATATTTTGAGAAATTTTTATATATTGAAATATATTCTTAATATATTTTCATGAATAATTCTTTTATGTGGGAATTTAATACATTTTTCGTGTTTTCCCCATGAAAGCAGGTTGCATAAAGGGAAGTAAGTGAAAACAAAGACTTTTGTTCAGCCCTAAAACCTAAGTGGGTCATTGTTGTCTTTGACCTGTATCAGCTTCTAAATCTATGTTTCTATAATCATGAGTTTAATCCTTTTGTCACCAAAGTGTGTTTTAAAAGCACCTTAAACAAAGAATTTTAATGTATTATTATTTCTACGTATAAAACTCTTTTGGCCTCTGACCTCTCTTTTACTAAATCCTGTGGTTTTAAACAAAAGTTTTTTTAAAGGGTTTTTATCACGTGATATATAATGTATCACTACTTATTGACTTCTGCTTATTTTCCAACATAATAGACAATATGCAATTTTATCATTTTATACTAGTACTTAAAAATTACTATTTCGGGGAACAATTGAACTAAAATCAATATAATTAAAATATTTCTAAAAAAAACATAATGGTTAAATAACTGCTCTTATGGAGTATTTAAAACAAGATAGAAAACATTATCAACGCCGACATGACTTTATTATGTCTTCTCTATCGTCATTCCACTTACACCATCCAAGCATGTGTAGAATTTGTGTGAGGTATCTCATATATTGTAAGTTATTAAACATTGCCTTTAATGTATTCAGAAAATGTTGTCATAGTGTGTAAAGTAGAACAAGCATATAGTACTTGACATAAAAATGTGTTACGGTTTTATTATTTGACACAATCTTCTTTAACATATTTCAGATTCAAACGTTTCACAACGTTCTACAAACTAATTCAAATTATGTTATAAAAAACATCCGAAATTTTAAGCCTCACTATATTCTCATGTGTTTGATTCTTTTAGTATGATAATTTTAACAGATATTTTTAGTTTCCTTAAACGATGAATTAAACTTTAACAAGAATGTTTTAGGCAATTAAATCTTTCTGTAAATTAGAAAAGATTGCAATTAGGATAAGCAGCTCAAGAAAGGTTTCATTATACGAATGCATACTGCGTTGAGACAACTGAATGTTTAACCTCACTGCAGAAAACGTTTTAGGCTATAAGGAGCACCAAGTGTAAACTATAATAATTCTCAATGAAAGACAGCTCTGACGTAACGAAAGCTAGTAAAATAATTTTATAAATTTCTAAACGCATAATGTAGTCTTAGGTTAGGGAAAAAATGTAGGCCTAATTTAATTTTTATTTTGATTACTAATGGCGTTATAAACGGTTACATAAATGATTTGTGAGTTTTTGTTGACTTTGATCTACGAAATTAGTTTTCTTTAACTATAATTGTTTTTTAATCTCTAAGTTATTTAAGTCTCTTATTTAAGCATGTCTCAGATACAAATGAATGAGAATAGGAAATTATAATATTCATGAGGCCATTTGATTCATTAAAGATGGAAACTGAATACAATGTTTTGTAACTGCATGCTTACAAAATTACACTACATGTCTCATTTGACTGTAATTTTTGTCACTATGTTACAATAAAACTTTTCAAGCACCTTGAGTAACGCCCAGTGGTTTAATTATTGTATTTAACGTCCATGATTTTAATACCGTTGGAGGCTTAAAATACACGATTAAATAAAGAAAATGTAATCAGTATTTAAGGCTTGTAAGTTTATTTCTCACAGATATAATAAGAGACTGTGTATTCTTGGTCTAACTGAATCCTATCTGACTCCCCTGAGATGCAAGCTCTGTTTCCCAGAACAGACTTCGATATTATCTCACATCAGGCAGATGTAATGCTTCTTTGTTTTCAATTCTCTCGTTTCCTAAGTTAAGTTGAACTAAGTTACACGATTATAAATTCCACTAAGAGGTTTAACATGCAAACATAGTTTTTAATAGGTTAATGTAAGCATGGTTTACCATTATGTACCATTATAATGAATTAATTCAGAACAGCAATTTTTTGGAGACATAATTGACGATGCATCTTAATGAGTTTACAAACCAAAATTCTCTTATAACAGTTGATGAAAAACTGGAATAGAATAATTTCAATTTGCTGAATGATCTTGGCTTTCTTGGTATTACTTACTGCTGTGAAGCAGAAACAATTATTCGTGAAAAAGGGTTTTCAAGGCTTCACTTATAATTCGTTTTTTAATAACTTTTTATGTAAACAGGATAAAGAAATAAAGTGCTTATCAAGTGGGGTTATAGTGCAAATAAATGTCTTTACGCCATATAAATGGACGTATAATATGACATAATATGGAAACAAAACTTATTGTATAAGTGGTATTGACATAATTTTACAGTTGACAACATAAAATATAACTTCAAATTAAAAACTAGTTACAAACAAGTGTTCATGTATTCATTTATTCTTTTTCATGAGTAAAAGCACATTTTGAAATAATTACAGCTGTTTTACGATAAAAGTAAAAGCTTATTGTTCATACTTTGGCTCGAGGGTTTTGATCCAATAAGTAATGCTATACTAACTCCCTAAATAGCTTACTTTCTATAAAAAAATATAGACATTTTCAATTTTATTATGAAACCTATTTGACGATAGGTTAAATATAGTTTAACATTAATGTTTGAAATAGAAAAAAAAATGTTTTTATTATTTTGATTTTGTTACAGAAAATACATATAATAGCTGAAACCAGCCGAGAACAGAGAAACACAATTTGGAATAATCTCTTCGTATGTGCAACACCAAAATAATCGTGTTATACGCTTTCCAAACCTTAGGTTTGTTTTATAATGTATGGTTTAGGATTTTAGAGTAGCATTTAATGGTTTATTATTTCGGTGCTGATAAGAAAATATGGTATTGCCACTGACGATTTCGTTCTACTGTTTTCTTTAGTTGGTATTCAATTTACAATTAAGTAACTTGTACCTTAAGTAACTTGTGTATTAACTTAAGGATTAAGTGTTATTAATTAGTTATTAAGGTGAGAAAATTCTTACATTGTAACATTATTCCCTTAAAGTCTACTCATCACTAAATTTTAATTTTACTTCAATGATTGAAAATCTCACAATATTCAAGATATTGTGTTTCTAAAGAAAACTATTTTGTTATGTATTGATATATACCAATTCTAAAAAAAAGCTTTTTCAATAATGCAAAGATTATAATGAAGCAACACATTATTTCGTATCATACTACACTCCAATATCACAGAACCGACAACAGAACTAACCTTATGTCATTGACGTATATTCCCAACTGCGGAACATTCGTGAAACAAGATCAGTTATTGGTAGCCATGCATCATGTTATGCTGTCTGTGGAAATAATGAATGCAATAAACAACCGTTCATTTTCAAAATGAATACCAGAAATACTGTTTTAGACTCTATAAGAGGATAATGGTTTCTGATCAAAGTAATATTCTAAACGATTGACAAAATGAGGGATTGAAAATGTCATTGAAAATCTCGATGGCACCATATTTCTCAAGTAACTCTAATTTCCAAATCAATATTTCATCACAACAGTTCTCATTATAATTACATATTAAGCCATTGCCTAATGTAAACAAATTGAACTGTTGAATTTAAAATCATTTTATGAAGTAAACATGGAGAAGAAAGAGATATAGTTCTGTATTTGATTGACCACTAGGTATTCCCCTTTGGCGAAACATAGTGGACGTTGACAAAAGGTCTCATTGTCTACATCAGTGGAAAATATTACTCCAGATATTGAGTTACAAACTGTTGTGTTCTTTGTCATATATATATTGTTGATAATAATAATATTATTAAAGTAAAAAAATAAAAGAACAAAACTTAAATGGTTGTTTCGTAACGCGTTAACGGAACGATTAGGCAGCTCGTTGAATAGCACATGATGATACCTTATTGTTGACAATTTAGTTTTGAAATTATTAGTTTAGTCTGATAGGGGGTTTAATTAATAAAAATAATGATATACAAAATTGAAAATTGTATTTTTAATTTTAGCAATAAAAAACTATTGATTTGCTTTGTTTATTGTTTACCTAATTGTACTTTTTCTAAATAGATAGAAGTATATACAGTATTACGATCTTAAATTTGGTTATCCTGTAGCTAAATTAAATATCATTTTTTTGGATCGTTATCTTTTCTAATCTAAAGATGCGTTGTTGATATGGAAACTAATTTGTATGCTGTTTTGTGTGATTATGCCATTCCTAAATGTGTTAAATTATTTTATCCACTATATAGTTTGCAAAAAGAGGGTTTTTCGCAAGCTGAAGTGAAAATGTAAATAAAACTGTTTACAATTTTAATATATCTTCATGCTTTAAACGGGTGCCTCTTTATAGCGACATTTGAGCGATATTTTATCTAGGAAACAAGGCTGCCAACCGAAAACTCTCAAAAGAAAAAATCCTTCAAATCAAATACGTGTTTGGACAAGTGACAACTCTAGGTCATCATGGGTTTACGTTTCTTTAACCTTTGATTTTATTCCAAAACAAACAAATCTGAAAACTTTAATAATTAAAGTTGTGCTTTTGTATAGAGCAAATATTATGATTAGAACGTAAAAGGAAATTAAATTAGAGGCAGCTGCAAGAACTTTAGTTACTATGTTTACGATCAGTGTGTTATTATTTCCTATAATTTGTAATACATTACTTCTTTTTTGGCAAATCACTTATAGCTTTTTGAGTTCAAGCTAAACCTGAAATTACAAAAATACGTCAAATAACACTTGTAATAATATATTTTTACACTGTTACTGTTTACCCGCAAGACGGTAAATACATACAACAGAGGGTAAGAGGTGATCGATTTCGATTGGACATTCAATCACCATAAGATACAAGTTGCAAAATAATAGGATTTCGCCAATTGGGTCTGATGATTAACTGTAACGTCTTATCGAAATCGATTACTATCTATAATAGTTTTGATACATATTTAACGTTTTATGAATTAACAGTATACTGTAAGAGTAAATATATGTTATATGTGTTATTAAAGTTTATTTTATTTACTTGTCGCAATAGCTTTACAACAACCAACCGTTAGGTCGTGTAGGAAATAGCCGAAATGCATGATTCGACAAATTGCTGCAGTTAAAAACTTGTGGTAAACCAACTATTTGCACGCTTGGCTATGCGGCAATGGCCATTAAGACTTGAAACTGGAGGAAAATCTTTGCAAGGAAAGTAACAAAATATAAACATACCAGTGGCATTTCTAGAGTAACCGGACAAATACGTAGTTAACCATCTAAGGACATCCACTACACTCATACATGTACATGTATGTATAAATGTATATACAGTACGTGTGTATAAGAAATAGGGAATATCTACTATGCACTGATTTTATTTTGATAATTTGAATAATATTAATCCTAATAATAGATTTATATTGTGATATGTGTTCGCTTAAATTACAAACCAAATATAGTTTAAATCTTTGGAAAGAAAAGTACGTTTGATAGGTTTAATAATAAGTCTGCGATTTTAAACAGAATATGTCAAAAACAGTGAACCCTTTGTGGTACGCTCACAAAACTCTGTACTTGGCATACAGGGGAAACGTTCATGTGGAAGAATTCATTAAAACTTGTGTTAGCTTTTGAAAAAAAGGATTACAAGAGAACTACTAAATTTATATCGTATGAAACCTTTTTATTTCAAGTTAAACGTAGACAAAAAACATATAAACCTTATTGTGTTCTTTGTAACTACAAAACTCATTCATTCCGAAAATCTTTTAAAACAACTTCTGTATGGGTATTTTATATATTATTTCACCATTCAATCCACCTGGGGAACACACATATATTTCGACTGTAACATGACGTTGCGCAAAACATACTACATTAAATCTCTTCGAAATCAATTGTTGATCATTTGAATTGTTGAACTGTTGAAACAGTTTTAGTTTAAAAACATAATTTAAAAATGTTTTGAAATTGGGCATTGCATTAGGCATTTTTACAACCAGTATGTGAATGATTACTTTAGGGGGTTCTGGGCAAATTGCCATACCGACCAAAAACATGTTCTTTCCTTTTTACAGTAAAAATAATTTAAGTTTCCCTAGTCAAACCTATACAAATTTTAATTAAAGATATTGATGTATATCTTTACATAGGGTCTATCAGGCTTATGACAAATAAAAAAAGGCCGGTATGTTGTCATCCGTTGGGATAGAGACCTTTCGTTTTTGCCGATATTCTTTTAAACTAGTGGCTTTTAAAATAAGTTGTCACAGGCTTTAAATTTTAAATTTTTTAATAACCCCCAAAATAACCCATTTTGGGGTTTCGGACGCTATCGGGATACCAACTAAAAAGTGCAATTTAAGCCATACAGATGTGTGGAGGGTTTAGGTTTTCTGGTGTAACCCATTAAAAAGTTAATTAGGGGTGTTCATACTTTGCCATACCCTGTATATAGATATTCTACATGGTTACTGCGTTGAGGTAACTTGGCCAACTTACAATTTAAAACCCACCACAGAAACGTATTAGATGAATATAAGTACAGTGCGTACCACAATCTACACAGAATGGAAGACACCAGGGATGTATGGCATGTTAGTGGAATAGTTACATACATTGTTTGATACGCAATGTTGTCATACATTGGGGGAAACTAATTAAAATGTTGCTGTTTTAACTTTAAGGCTGGTGATACATTAGTATTTCTCCCTAAATAATATGTTTTTTTCTAAATTCAATCTGTAATAAATCTTCCGCATTGTGTAAATTGTACTTGATCGTTATTTATTTCAATACCTTTCTAAAGAATGAGGTTTCCAATATAATCTGTTATAGCTTGACAGAGCCATTTTGCCCTATTATTTACCCTACTGGTTAAATACATTAGGAGTATGACATAGTTTTGGCTAATCTTAGCGAGATGAGTGATGCAATCAGCTATTTGTCGTTGAATCTATCTCAACAGATAGGATTATGTTACGTGCAATTAAATAAGTTATAACTTTTTTATACTCAAGTATTGTACAATAATTATAAGCATTACAAATACTTTACAAGTTAAATATTTCATATTACTGATGTATTCTGATATGAGCGATGTACGATGAATGAATGTCGAGCAAAATAAAGGAAAAATCCTTCTCTGTCGAATCTATTACATTCAAACCCAATACCACTTTGTCCCAACAATACAGACTCAATATCTGCCTCAGCTGGCAGCTCGGAGCACGTGGTCTTCACATTTGTTATCAGCTGATGTGCCACAGCTTTTAGCAGCTGGGCTTTAAACTATCAAAGACACAAGTATATTCTTACAGGATATATCACCAGGCAAATATCATGCATACTAGATACATACATTGCGTTCAAAGCCATGAATTACAAATTAACTTACAAGGGGGGGCAGGGGAATTTACTTTGACTTATTCTTGGTAAGCAGGCTTCTAATTATGATGAATATTCTACCAAAAAGCTACACTTACCTTCTTAGCTTTTAATAATGAATAAATATTTTTGTTGGCTTCGTTGAAAAACCTGTAAAACTATTACTTTTTACTGTCATACAAAAAATTAAACAAACCTTTTGAAAGCCAACTTAATAATGGTGGTTGACTTAAAAAACTTCAACACTATCGAGAAAGATTTGGCATCAAGGGTTTATGACTTATTCATACATTAATTAATTTATGTTAATACATATTCATACATTAACACATTACATTCATACATATCTGAGGTTAATTTTATTCATACATTACAGTATATTTGTTCTGCAACGTTGTCAAGCCATCTGCTAACTATTTTATGCGAAAAAGTTTAAAACGAATAATGTTTCTCACTGCATTATTGTATTAACTTAAACAGAATAAAACAAAAAGAGAAACATATAGAAAATTATAGAAACCCAAACACATTATTGAAATGTAATAGGAAAAGTCGAACAGGAAGTGGGACGCTATATGCACGGGTAGTTTTCTCATAAAACTGTTTCCCACTATGAACTCTAGTTTCTGTTGGCAAGGTCACAAAACTATACAGTCAAAACAAAGCCATAGATTTTAATATTTTACTATGCAATTATATAAAATTGAATATGAACCGTTATAATTCGCTGTTGACTTTTAATTAAATTATAAATTTTGTTGTTGTAACTATTTAAGATTAACTTTAAAAACTCTTAGGTTTTTCTGGTAAAAACCTTTTTATTTATCAATAAACTAGCAAGTGAAAATAGTTTCTGCAAATATTATATTTAACATTCCTATAATGTATATATTGATTAAACATGAACATGCTAAATTGTCCCAATCTAATAGAGTAAAACTTACCAAAACGTCACTAAAACGAAACACTATCAGGGTTCCGTACGGACGGGACAAGAGCACCTTTGATAGTGGAAATTTCAACCGGAATGTTTAATGGTGAGGTTGAGGTAGTAATTTAACTTCTTTTAATCATTGAGGAAAGTAGCTTTCAAATTATAGGCCTACTTTAGGGCTATGGCTCATAGATCTATAACGATTTTTTTTTTTACTTGAAACTGTTATATACTGTATTTGTATGTACATAATAGTTAGGCCAGCATATCTAAAAATATGCAAACCAACTGCTGTTCTTTATATATGAAGTTTTCAACTCACTACTATAAGATCCGTGCGTAGAACGGGCACGCATCTAGTTAATAATAAAATAACAGACAACAATGAAAAAAAAAAAACACTTTTAGTAAGTAGTTTGATATTTTGCAGTTTATTATTATTACATTTTTCAGTTCATTTTCTTATGACGATGATGGATGTTATTAAAACGAACTACTTAACAAAATGCATACATTCATTGATAAATTGGTATTTAAGTAACATAGTTTTAGACCAGGCAAATAGAAAACTAAGAAGATGTGCACATCTACCTGATGTTAGATAATATCAAAGGATGTAAAGGGAAACGAGACTTGCCTCTCAGGGGAGTCAGATATGGTTCAGTTGAACCTGGTATTTTCATTCATATCCGATTTATATAAATCAATACAATCTTGTACACCAATACAACTTTTATTACCTTTTTGTCAATCAATTACATTTATATAAAAACCTTTAGTTATAAAATAGTATTAACTCTATTTATCAATTTATTAATGAAGGTACAATGGATACGCATCGTAACCAAGAATTAAAAGGGGAATATATATATACCCTACATTGTAACGCAGACGTATAGCTGGATACAATGATTCATTATTACTTTTTCCTGTTCAATTATTTCATACCTTCTAGGTAGATCATAGTATTAATTAATGTATTGCAGGCCTGGCCTCAAATCCGCCAACTGTAATAATATAATGCAGGTATAATTAATTATTTAGAATAAAACTAAAATAAAAAACAATCTTTTATTCGCCAAGAGCTGTAAACAATTAATCTAGTTAAAATCGAGTACATCATAATATGATATTTTTAATAACGTTGATTTGGTAATTAATTACAATGTTTAGAACAGAACTTATAAACATAAAAGATAAAAGTACAAAACAATAAATTAGCCTTATAGAGGGGTTTTCCACTTAAAATTGCTAAATGGATTGACAAAACTGCTGATGTTTTGATGTTGTTTTCGCTTTAGAATTACCATATCACAAACAACTGCAGCGGCAATATATTTGCATGTTATCACAAACTCGTTTAACAAAACTGTAGGGCGATGTTCAAGATACTAAATTACTTTTGTTTTACTGAACCACTACCAGCCTTATGATAATCTAAAATTACCAAATAATAAACATTACTTTGATGAACACGCAAAAATTAATTTTACATTGATTAAAAATGTAATACCTTAAATAAGCCTTTTAATAATAGAAAAATGTACAATTTTGATATAATACAGTCTTAGGCAAAGAAACAACAAAGTTCTATTGCAAATTTTAGTAACGAATCAAACGCGTTCTAGGAGTTTGATTCTGTGTATGGAAAAAATCTATTTACTTTTAGAACATTCTTAAGCTTTAACATACGTCGATAAGGCTAATCTTTACAGTAATATTAAACAAATCTAAATAATCGGTGTGTTCCGGAAATTGTTCTTCTTGTTTATTGTATTACATACAATATGGTAAAAACACACAGACGGTAGCTACACAATGATATGCCACATATCTTAGTCTCCAACGTAAATGTCTTAAATTTCACACCAAACAAGTTAAGACAGAACAAACTACCTGATATGTTAGATGGGTTTTAACGTGACGAATACATGTCCATGTAATCTTTTTCAGTGTGTACTTATGAGTATCATAAAGTGTCCTATCAAATAAACCTCCCAAAAAAAGAAGACAAACACTGATTTAAAAGCGTTTATAATATACTAGCAACATTTCAGGAAAATATTGACACCGATTAGTTACTATGGATAATCAACTATCTACGAACTGAAAAGGGATGCTTAAGTTGCTAAGTGTAATATAATTCTTAACGAAGGAATTAAATACAATTAGATTAACCTAAGGCATTAATGGTAGGTATCAAAACCAATATTACCTTTTACTTTAATATTTTAACTTAGTGTTTCATTATGAGTGATGCGTTATAGGCTAGGCTGATACAGAGATAAATACACAAGATAAATTTCTTAATTTAGGTAAGGTTGATTGTTGGTCAGCTACCCAGTTACAACACGACCCTCCACTGATATACCTGGAAATAATGCAATGTTTCCATGATCTAGGCTACATTTTTTAAACATTATCCATGTTAGATTACTTCCAAATATACATAACGAAGAGCAATATTTTTCTAAAAAAAACTTCGTTATTTGTTATTATTTTTTTATTAAGTTCATCAATGAGTATAAAAAAACATAACGAAGTAGAGTAAACAAATGAATTAAATGAAATATTAAACGTTTTAGTATATGATTTACGACCAAAAATTATAACCAAATCAAAATTACTAGCCTTAAGAGCAAGATTTGTTTTTAAAAACAATTTAATAATATATACTGTAGTTATTTTAATACATATGAAATAAATAACAATTATTTAAGTAAAATTGCATTCAAGATTGAACATTTAAAATTTGTTTACAAAAAAACTTCTGGAAGATTAATACCTTCAAACTCAGTTTTTGGTACATTCCGTGTTGGTTTATACAATAGTTAAACTCAATCTTGTGCTAATGTTGACCTATAGATACAAACTAGGTAATACAGTTTACAAATAACAATGTAATGTTGCTGTTATATGTAAGAACCATTTACTTTTCACTATTATATATCTTAAAATATCTTCATGTTAGATGAAAAGCAGAACATAAAAGTTGGTGTTCAGTGAGTGTGAAATAACATTGCACAGAAGCACAGTGGGAACAGTATGACTTAAAATGTATATTACTATCTGCTGTTTGGTTTGAATTATATTAGAGATTTACAAAAGAAATAAGTTTTACAATACTTCGCATTACTTAATGATAATTGGGTTATATACAGCTATTTGGCACTTTATTAAAAACAAATTTCTAAGTTATAGATTACACCAAATCAGATTGATTTAATAAAAGTTACTATTAGATTTCTCTATAATTTTTTTATTTCTCGTTTTTATTCTAAAAATAAAATATATTTGAACGTACACAGTGTAGTAAATTTCAGTGAATTCCATAAACATTATTACAATTTGTTAATTTGTAACAAAATAATAGAAGTATATAAATTTTAGTTCAAATCAACCGTGTGCGTTTTTTTATTATTTTGAAGGTTAAATTGTCGTAACTTTATTTGTATAAGCATAACATTTTAGAACAGTTATGGAATATTATTTTGGGCTCTTCTTAACGGTACAATTTGAGTTTAATGTAAAAGTAAACCAGAAGGTGATCATGTGTAACACTAGTTGGCTAATGCTTTCTGTTGTAAACCCCAAATGGAATTTGTATAATGCTAAAGTTTAAATGTCACTCTTCAAATTTTGAAATCGTAAGAGGAAATATGGTTACTTTAGTGACTAGCGTTAATCAATATTTAATATTGTATAGGTTTTCCCTAAGTTACTAAGTTAGTAGCTTCCCAAAGCTCAGCTTAGTTCGGCCGTTGTTTGGGTTTACTTGTACAGAAGATCTCAAGGGAAATCTATTCCTTGGCCTGTGTTTAGAGACAATTTGTGCCGAGCCTGTCTTGTTAAAACGACTTGATATTAACGTTACCAATAAAACTAGTGCAAATTATTGTGACTATCAAAAGACGATTAGGTAAAAAAAAGGTATCAAGCGACTTCGGTAAACCTCTTTAAGATTTCACATTATCTTACATTACAGAAAGTTTATAAATAGACTGTTAAAACGTACAACATAAAACTGGGGGGATGGTGGATATGAGTATTTTCTTCACATATCGTTGTTACGGTGTTGGTGAGTTGCGGCTCAAACCTCATTTTACGTATGAGTTGCGGCCTAGACAGAAAAAAAATTGTACGAGTTGCGGCCCAAGTATAAACAGATTATAATTACGGCCAAGGATATGGTTTGTTTAATATAAACCAAACCATAACATTTATGATAAATTAAGGAGTCTCACACTACAGGCTGGCTACATGTGTGCGTAAAAGAATTTTCCCTCTCTCCCTAAAAAAATGGGTTCTTAAGCACTTTTTGTCAACTTAGGGAGAACAGACAAACGAGCTTTTCGTTTTGAGTTATTATTTAGCCTTTGCCTATTCAGTACGGAATCGCCACATCGGTCATGATTGTGGTCAGTCTGTTTTTAAATTATTTCATTGGTAACAAATAGCTTTATGAAAGACTTACGTGGCCATCGCTGAACATTGTTCTTCAATGTTTTGTGAAATCGAAACTTGAATCCCTCATAAACTACGTTCAGCTTTGACTTCTCACTAATGTTGTTATAAGTATTAAGCTTTTAATGAGTCATTGGTAAAAAATTGTATTTACCAAAAGACGTTTTGATAAACATAAAAGATTGTCTTTTGTTAGTTAGTAAAAAAAATAAAATTAATGCTTCTTGACAATCAGAACACTAAAAATGAAACAATACGTTATCTAGCTAATGATTTAATTTTACGATACTTCCAGGTGGCTTCCCCATTCAAACCGATTTTAAAAAAAAACCACTAGCTTTAGTAGAGTACTGTATCCTTTAGAGAAAGGCCTTCACTTCTGCTCTTCCATCAGTAATATTTTTTATCTTATTAAGCTAATACTATATTGTAATAAACTATGTAGTTTTAACAACGGAAGTGAAATTTTTGTGTTCACTTTATTTTTGTAAAACACCTAACGTGGTATCTACACAACCAATAAATTCTCAGCTGGAGGAAATCTCAAAAGGCGTAAATCATTGTTGACTTACGGTCACATACATCCTGCATCGAGGTGAGGTTTCCAAAGTGTGATAATACCTTTTTTGTTGTACTTGACAATTTTACATTCATATAACATTGCTTAAAAATGAATTAGAATTAAAATCTATTCGTTTTGATCTTTCCCATTCCCAGATATGTATGATTAAGAGTAACTTTTCATCAAGTTTATGCAGTTAACAATGGTTTAAACAGTAAACGGAAAAATATTTTTACGGGTTGATAATATTTATTTTATTGAAATATTTTGTTTGAATGAATATTGGTTTCGGACTATCTTGACTCAGATTATGTGACAGGAAAACAAACAATAAATACTACTATTAAAAATTGCATCTGTGTTAAATGACCGAATAAAAATTATTTGTCTATTATTAAAATAGTTTATTTTATTAACATTATTCTTATAAAACAAATCTTTATCCAAAATAAACTCATAACTAACTCTAAATTAGATTTAATCCCCAAACTATCAATTGTTTCGCAAACATTTTATAATATTTTAAGTCTATTGTAAACCTATTACAAAGTCTAAACCCTGGAACGGTTTTGAAACAGTGGAAACCTCTTGTCAATAGCTATTATCAGTTTCTTAACTTTTGATTTACATTTTGATATTTCTTTTACTTAAAATATCCTAATGGTTACATAACATTATAAGATATTTCATGCATAACACCCCTTGTGTCCTTGCTTATTTTACTAATTAAATAAATTATAACTGACAAGTTATATTGCTACATCAGTTTCGTTCATATAGATTGGATGAACCAAAATCAATGCTTAACAAACCTCGGTTCTAGTAATAGAACTGTAAAATGTAATCGGCTTAACTGAACGCCAGACGTTATTACAAAATAATCCTCTTATGAAATTGCCTCACATAAAGCGGGTCAATAGTTTTAAATATAGTTTGGTTGGTAACAAGCTTAATTAAATTTTTACTAGCTTGGATTTGGCCATGTATTCAGTGTAGTAAATTATAGATATGTAAAATGTAAATGCTTAAAAATAACATTTTTTTGTTTGCATTGAGTAAAGTGTAGCTTATATTATAATTTGAAGTTGCTAGTACAATTAGGAAAATATAATTATAGCTTTTTGGAGAAAAATTAGCCTCCTTTACATCGTTTTACACACAAGTCATTATTTACAGAAATGTAGTTGATCATAAACAAATGTACATATTATTAAAACCGGTTATTATTACATCGATATTGTTGTCAGCCTTTGTCTTATTAGTATTTAAACTTATAAACAACACTACATCAGTAAGAAAGAGTCATTGTTGTGGAAATAAAAGAAGAAAGCATCAGACACCGTTTGGCTACGTATTCAATTGAGATAATTCTGGTGAGCAATCAAAAATTCCACAAACTGAAGAGCGCGCCATCTGACAGTGAAAAGTACAAACAGGCGTGAGTTGTTAGTTGATCAGGTCATCTTCTTAGATCTAATGCTTTATTATCTTCTTCAATACCTACGTGAAAAACTATTTTGAAATTAACATTTAATAATTATAAAAACCAAATTAAACAAATGTAAGGTTCACCTAAAGAAGTATAAAATAACACATTGATTTTATTTTCTAGTTATATTGGCCTAAGCAGGAATATTTCTGTAAAAAATGTTCTTTTATTAATTCTTATTCGCTGGTATTAATAGGACAACATACTTTTCGTCATCAATCCTAATTTAGTCTTGGGTAACTAGTTTTGACACAACTATTTCATTGTCGATCCTGTCGCTTCATAGAATCATTGGAACACATTATACTTGTCAATAGACAAAAATACAATATAGAACGCACACGAACATGGATACGTCATCCATTGACTATTGGATTATAAATAGTTAAATGGTTTTACAAACGTGGACGAATACCCGGTCTGCAAAAACAGCCACGGTGACGGACATAGTGCAAATATAAGTATTCTAAACTAAAGATTTACAGCAAACTGTTACAATTATTTATAGCTAGCTAACTATTATACACTGGCAAAACCATTACTAAAAATGTATTGCATAGTGATGTATAAGGTGTTTGCAGATGAAGAACTAGTAAAAATGTCGTTATATCTTGATGGCATCCACTTACAAACGTTGTTTGTTGCAAACCCCTTTAACTAATATGTTTCTCGGCTTTTAAAATTAGGTAGCAAACATCAGATGAACTTTATAATCAATAAGTACGAAAAGACAGTTCTAAAAACATTGTTAGGTTAGTTAAACTATACCACACGTAATTTATTTAAAATACAATTTAGCTTTTTTTAACTGATTATTAATTTTAATAACAACCAAACAAGAATCTTACAAAGTTTTTCTTTCAATTTATTCACAGCTATGCACCATAGTGAACATCAAAATCTTTTAGGTCATCATTCCACTCAATAGCCTTACCCCTGAAGGCACTGCAAAATGGTTTGATGTCGAGAAACAAGGAAATGCTTTACGGAAGGTGACACCTCCGTTGAGAAGGTGATATGGAAATAAAACATATTTGAATAACACACTCTTCGGTATTAAAAACTTAACCTTTTTTATGTTTCTTGTTATTTAATTGTCAACAAATTGTTATTCAATAAATTGTAATGTTTTTAAAAACTTGGGAGCTTTTGACAAAAAAGAATAATGTAATAAACGACAACATTGTTTATGTACTAGACATAGTTTTTCTATATCTACAGTTTTTTTATATTTTAATGTGATGTAACTATATTAGTAGATAAACACAGTATCCATACGATTGTTATGTTAAATAATCTGACTAATCCATGAGAATTGATTTCCTTGGTAGGAAGAGTTATTGCACTGTACAAAGTTATTTGTTGAGATGTGTTTGTATGAATAAGTAGAACTAATGACGTTAGAAAGAATAAAATATATATATTTATGAGTAGTTAAAAAAATATTCTGTTAAGTACATTTAAAAAAAATTTCGAAAATAAATCATATGTATAAGAATGAAATATAAAGTATATTTACCTTATAAATTTGTAAATTTTGAATTAAGTAATACTACATTTTGAATTGGACCATTATCATTATTTAAGAAATTGTGCATTTTATTTATAAATAGTGTTCCCATGCATTTAGTTCATTGGAGTTTGTTATATTTTTAGTAATTTAGTATTGTTGATTAAAATTATGTGGTCCATTTCTAAACAATGTTTTGCTATTGCTGATTTTTCAGGTTTGTTGTGTGTTATGTGAGAAGTGTGTTCTTTGAATCTGGTTATTTAATTTCTTTTTGTTTGTCCAACATACTTCATCTCACAACGGGCACACTGAATTTGTTGCATTTATGCCAGATTTTGTCGTAATTTCTAATTTACTTTTAGGATTTCCAATAATATTTTTAATTTTGTTTTTTGCCTTAAATAAAACCATTAATTTAGCAAAAGTTTTCTTGATGTCTTTATATTGTTTGGTAATAGGTAATGCTTATCCATTTCTTTCTTTTCTTTGATTGGTTCCAGTTTAGTTCTTCCCTTCTTGTTATTTCTTTTAAAGCTTTGGTCAACATATTGTTGAATTTTGGTCTCAAGATAAGATAAAAAAATCTTATGCTGTTTTGATTTTAGCTTATTTACAGACTTTACATTCATACTAGAATGCCAAGTTTCGAGAAAACATGTTATGAATACTATGAACATATAAATACATAACAAGATATGACTGTGAATTTGAGGGGTGTTTAGTGTGTTATTGGTAACACAGTATAATTCTCAGTGAAAAAGTATTTTATTTATAGTATTGGTGATATAACCTGTCATATACTTGTATTTAAAATGCTCTAATGCAGAAATAAAGAATTATTACAATGTATAAATGCATTAATGATCAAAAGACTAATTTTTGGTAATTGGTCATCACATTTATCGTTGAGACTGTTAAAATGAAAAAAATAGTGGTGTTATGAGGTAGTTTTAGAATGTAGTGAATTTGTTCGCATTAAATTAATTGCACGTCAAAAAATGTTTGATTGGATCTAAGTAAGAAGTATTTTTGGAGTCCCCAATTGTGGGTCTCTATTTTTTAGATGTAATGTTAAAAAAATTACGATTTGATAAAATAGTAATCCAAATTATAATCAAATAAATTAAGATTTGCGATCAACTGGTTGTTAAACTTTTTAAATACCAATATTAATTAAAGCTTTTTGATTTGTATGATCTGAAACGGATCTATAATTTATTGCTTTTATAGGTTATCCCAGAGATTTTGTATGGATATATTATATGTGATCCTTTTATTTGTTTTACATTTAGAGATTCACGTAGAGTAAAAATTATATGACTACCTATTATTGTATGGAATTTTATGATAACAGTTTGCAATAAGGAAGTGAAAAATTTCAGTAATTTAATACTAACCTACAATATTTTAACTAACCACGTACAATATATTAAGTACAAAGCCTATGCTTTATGTCGTTTGACAAACTAGTTATCTGTTATGGCTCACATAACTTTTCTCAAACATATTTTGAAGCTGTGAAAACGAGGAACTTCCAAATCGTTCAGCGCACCATCATCCGGAAATTGATGTTATTGGCCTCATGGAAAACGCATCAGGCAAAGTGAAAAACCACTGATGGTACAGACCTAAAAAAGGTAGGGTTAGGACCTCTGGCTAGTCCCATTTATTAAGTAGCCTACCAATTTAAAAGATAACACTCAATAACAATTCTCTAGGATTATGAAAATAAAAATCGTGTTTTAGCCTTTTATTAATTTATTTTTATTTTAACATGGTATTGTTAAACTTCTATCACTTGTTAACAGAGATGTGATAATTAATTACAAACAATTATATTTATTTACATTATCATGGAATTTCCTTTGGAGCTTCGTCCGTTCCTTTCCATCAGAATTATTACTCTACATGTATTTGATCTTTGGGCTACCGGTTGAGAACTAGAATAATAAATACTAGAATAATATATTTTATTTCTGATTAGTGGACTCCTATCAACTAGGTATACTAAAACTAATTCAGGCAAGAAGTGCCACCCACTGTGAAATTTACCTTGTCTATTTAAATAAATTATACAAATACTATATACAGAACAGGACTATCAAAATACTATATTATATATACTTACTTAAGGTTTATTACGAATAATTTAAGGCTTATGATATTAAAAGGTCTTTATGGCAAAACTCCTAAAGTATTCAACATGAATCTAGTTTAGGTTGGTAAAAATATTATTCATCGGATAAAAACAGTTACCCTAGGGCATTATGTCTATCGTTTCCTTATTATGGCTATTTTTTTTATCATAATCATTATTAGAACTATCAATCTCCTTTTAAATTTTTGATAGTGCGTGTGTGTATGTTTTTAATACAAAATATAATTTGTTTATAAAATAAATTGATAATTATTTAAGTTTAAAAGTCTGTCAATCAACTGTTTATAACTGACAGGAACAGAATATTACATTTACTGTAACTAACCAAAATAAAATATGTACAGTTTAGAGACAAGGGTGCTTACAGGCTATTTAATGATTTACTAAAAATGCATTATTATTATCATGTAAGGTAAAACATGTCTCAATTAAGTCTTATTTGTTGTATATTTCTCACATCCCATTAAACGTGACAAATACACTAGTTATAAACAAACTAAATTATTAGTAGAATTTAAAGAAAGAGTATGAATAATTTAAATGAACCTTTACATAGGCCTAGTGAATTTATAAATATACTGAACCAAAAGTTGCAATATATTCAATATATATAAAATGGTAATGTAAAAATATTATTTTTAAATCTGTTAAAAGTCGTTAACAGTGACGATCCAATTTGATGATTACCGTTCAATATTCGATATGCCCAAGGTTCAGAAATTTCCCTTGGGAAGAGCGTCTTTTCCAGAGAAAGAAGATTATTTTGCAGATAAATTATACCTCTTGTTTCGGTATCATCTTTATTGTTCAATTTAATTATTATGGTAACTATTAATCTCCCTTTACTTGTTGCACATTATGTGCATATATTTGCAATACAATGTATAACTTGCACTTCTAATTTATTTATACTGAAGTTAGAATGTCTTACCAAGATTTGCAATAGTTTTGTTTTTATTTGAATCCATGAACAGGGATAAAGTACTGCATAGTACATATTTTATACCTTGATTATTTAAAAATGTCGTAGGGGAGAAAATAACTTTATTTTAACATTTTAAAACAGCTTTCTTGTTTTGAACGTTCAAAGGTATAAATATCTTTCTTTGACACTGTAATTGATACATTCCAGTAGTTTATTCAACAGGATAACCTCAAAATATAAAAATAATAGTTTTTAGCGAATTTCCCATATAGGGAATAAGCTATTACCGTAGTACTCATGGTAAGACCTGGACCCGGGACCGATTTTTTTTTTCGTTTTGAGGTCCCTAGAGGCCAAAAACACCATCCGTTCAAATTCATATATATATATATTTATATATATATATATATATATATTTATATATGTGTCCGTTAGCGCGATAACTCGAGCAAAAATGATCCGATTTTGATGTAATTTGGTACAAACGTGTAAACCTACGTTTATTCAAACGAGTTCGCGAACCAGCATGATCGGACCATGGGAACGGGGGTTTATGGGGGCTTTTATGGGGTAAAAATGGGTTTTTCCCATTTTTGACCCAAAAAACATAAAATTTTGCAATTTCTTTCTAAACTATTTTGTAGAGCTTAAAAAACAAATAATTTAGTATATTGAAGCGTTATAATGCGCCTAATAGTTACGGAGAAAATTCCAAAAAATTGAAAATTTAAAATTTCCATGTTATTCTTATGGAGAATAAGTAAACTGTTGTAGTTTGCTTGTTTATTAACATATTTTGCCCAAATTTGGAAAATGTTTTTATTTCTTACCAACTATTAACATTTTACATAAAAAACACTTTTACCCTCCCTGTTGCAGCAAACCTAAGTATGTTTTAAACTGATTCTTTTTAAATAGGGAATAAATGTGATATTTTTAAGGAGACATTTTAGTGTAAATCCATTCAGGGAAATGGAAATTCGCTTAGTCTGCAGGTTTGCTGCGGCGGGGGTATTTAACTACTAAAATAGCTGAGAGAGATTAATTAACTAAAACAAACATAAAATAAATATATGCTTAAAATTATATTTTACAAAGTCAACCTGTAAGAAAAAAATATATTTTTTAACTATATATTATGAAAACCTATTTAACAAGAACAGCTTTAGATTAAAATAATGCAACAAACCTGCTAATTTAATTTACATGTGAAACAATAAATATCTAAAAAGAAGATGTGTATGAACAGTTTTATATATGAGAGTTCCTATTTTTCTCCTCAGCTATTGTCCACATGAGTTTTTGACAGCTATTTCTTACCTCTACAGTTTTGTAAGTCGTGACAAACACAATACATGGAGCACGTGGTTAACTGACCAGAAGTGACTCATGGCTGCTTTTAAGGAACACGTTGATATATTTCTATAAAATGCGAGGCCATTTTATGGCTCATATCTGTTTATGATCCTACAGTGTAACATTAAATGTAGCATGTTTATAATTCAATTTTTTACTTTTAAGATAAAAAAATACATATTTATAAATCGTAAAAAATACATAATTTTAATACAGTTAAAATGCACCATTACCTCAGAGGTCTATATTTTCCTTACGTTTTATTAGTGTAAAGGAAATAATATGAATATTAACTGATAAATGAAACAGTTCAAATATCAAAAGTATAATAATTGTCTTTGGCTAGTATGTCTTAGAATGATAACTTAAAATACACAATTTTAGATTGGTGTTATGTAATTTAAATCGTTAATGTATTTATTTTATTAATGTATTGTGGTAATGCATTTTTCAACATAGACCCATTATTTAATTAAGGATTAGTGGTTTACTTTTAATATCAATTTTCTGACATGACTAAGATTGGTTGAAATTCCATAATTTTCTTTCCCATCAGGCTGCTGAGTATAAATAAACTAAGTAACAAGTAAAGTAAGTAATCTTATTATCTATGTCGGCACATTACTAATAATCTATATTTCAAAATTTTTTCTAAAATAACAGAATTTAGAAAGGAAATTAGTTTGAAATATTCGCAGTTTCAAATATATCGTGTTTTTTTCCAGAAAAATCATTAGTTTAAATTTAGAGCTTAATTTACGTTGCAGAATACGCATACGTTTATGTAAACAAATAGTGTACTAGCTTACTGTTATCGTTCAATGTTTGTATTGTAAGATCTAATGTTAGTTTGGGACCAGTGGACCAATTAGAACAGTTGTTTTGCTAAACCTAACATTACTACATAACTGTAGCAAGACTAGATACACAAAGAGGTTAAACAATATTATGGTAATACCCTACATGTTATTTTGCTTGAATATAATTTATTTAATAACATTTAATATAGGTCTATAAGGACCATAATCTTTTAGAGTTTATAGTTTTACTCTATAGTATAAAAGTAAAATGAGCTATAGATTGAAAAAGAAATTCCAAAACATTAGAAAAACGTATTAAAAATTAGAAAATATTTGTTTATCAATTTGTTTTTTCTGTAGGCCTACTATGTGTGTTTACGATATTATTAACGCTCTGGAATGAAGCTCACATTCCAAACCTGCGGTATAATATGCTTAAACCCCAAGGTTAAATTAAATCCCAAGGGTAAATCCCTTGGGGGGGGGGGGGGTAAATCCCAGGTTGGGTTTTAAATCCCAAGGTTATTGCTGTGATGTAGCTGATAACAGATGTAACAATATCTTAACCTATTTAATTTTTCATGATTTATTATACTGAAATATAGTTGCTTAAAATTAGATTAGAACAATTGTATAAGATTTTCTAATGTCTAGGAAATAAAAACATAGATCACATTCGTAAGCGATAAAACACAGCTCACAAACTCGGTTGTAACGTTTTTAATGTATGAGTATTCCTACCATTAAGATTGGTTACAATTCGTTCTAGTTATACCATAGTTTAGGAAATACTAATACAACTATGGGTTGAAAAATCAATCGTTTATTTCCCCAAAAATATCTTTTTATTTTATTATAGTTTGAATGTACTCTTTTTTATTAAAACGTATATTACATCAAATTATACCAAGTTATAATAATTAAAACTATATATTCGTTTCATGTATATTTTTAATTCATCTAAATTGTATTTGTTATGTTATACAAGGAGATAATTTTTTACTAACGTCAATCATTAACAAAGAAATATTGTGCTAAAGTGAGAAAACATTAAGGCTTGATTACATTGAAGCGTAAAATATAATTGGTTGATAGGCCCAAGCGTGTATACATTAATTTTACCTGAAGGGGGCAATGATATTTTAAATCAACTGTGTATTTTACACCACGTACTTAGTCTCAAATTTATTAATTTTATGTGAGTCTATGATTTTATTTGTTTTTATAATTTCCTATTTGCAAAAGAAAAACAAAAACGTCTCCTTGTTTGGTACTTGAATAAAATCTAAAATCAACAATTCTTACAAGGAACAAAGATTTCTTTTTATACCTTAGTTTAAACAATTGACTTACTTCATTAGAGATGGGATCACTACATTAATTTGTTCACCCGCTTTAATTTTGAGTAATTTAAGCACTTTATTGTAGGGTAACCAAGAACAAAAACTGTTTGATAGTAATTAGATAGTAGAATCGTGAACTGAAGTACACAAAAAAATAAGCAGTGGTTATAAATCACTTATTTAGTAAACAAATATTACCAGACTGCAACGAATACAAAACTATATTCTTTAATTTTTTATATTACATTACATTGAGAATATGTTCCAATACTTTAAAAGGTATAATGTTACTTTTATAGGGCGTGTTGTTAGCCTAGGGTTTAGCGTCCTAGACATTTGTGCAAGAGATACAGGTTCGAATCCCGGCCCATTCAAAAAACTTAAAGGTTTTGACCGATTTCCGACAAGAGTTTGTGGACCTCGATTTATCCTACTTTGAAAAGGCCAATGAAGTAGACGGTAAAAAAAATAATATAATTTTATCGCTTTTTAGAAATTTTTAACCTGTAGGAAACAACGTTTTTCTGAGTTCAGGATGTAAGCATTTTAATACTCAAGAATTAACAATGTAATTGTAACTGCCAAATACACGGATTGAACAACAACATTTGATTACACAGACATACCACATAGTATATTTGTGCATGTATTAACACGCTTTGGGTTTCAGAAGTTATCTAATTAATTAGTTTACTACAGTCATGAACTAATCCTTATCAAGCAAAAGCTAACGTTATGCTTACAAACAATCTTGTAAGTAATCAATATAGTTTCGATAGCAGCCTACTGTACAAGAGGTTCAAAATTAATTAATTTACGGTTGCTAGTTATTCCGTTATAATCTATTAATTGAATAAATAGTTGTCCATACTGAGACTAAAGATTTTGACTATTTAAAATATCACTTTGGTGTATTATATTGTATTATAACACATGTAGCATTTACTTTGTTTAATTATAAGATGTGAACAGAAGACAAAACCAAAGTCTATCTTTTCGTTATTAATTTATTATGCATAAAGCTGTATGCACTTTTGATTACAACGCTATGCAGTACAGTGTAGTAAAATGTTAGTTATAAAGTAGGTAAGGAGGAGAGTTAGTGGCTTCGTCAGCATTGTGATGGACTCAACAACAATGTCATCGATGTTAGGAATTTGCGCCCAAACATCTCTGGTATTTTTCCGCTAGCAAATCCACCTTACTTATAACTTTTTGCTTTAGAAAAACCGCTTGTAACCCATCTCTGGACAACAGTAAGGGATGACAAGAAAAACGAGATCCATGGCTTGTAAACGAGATCGGAGGCCAGTAAACGTCGGAACCCTATTTGCAATTATTTAAAAATGTACAAGTTAGTAAACTTCTGTATAAGATAAGTAGATTGATGTTGATTGATAAGTTAATAATAGTAAAGTGTTATATGAAGTAAATAGACTGTAGTAGATATTCATGTATATATTTATGAAAATAGATTAAGTAATGTTTGTTTCCCTGTCGGTTAGCCATAAACTTTATGGCATATCCAGTTCCGCCACGAGGAGGCCAGGAAACGTCGGAACCATATTTACAAATGGAAAAGTTAGTAAACTTGACTAACTACTTAAAGGAAATATATACAAAAACTAAACTAACTACCAAAAAAAGAAAAAATATACAACAACGGGGACTTTTGATAAGTCAGGCCCGCTATCGTATTGTCAAACTAGAATACTAAACACACAAAAAAACGACTTATTTCTAAAAAAAAATAACTAAATGGAAATATGTACAATAACGGGGACTTTTGGTAAGGCAGGCCCCCTATGTACAACTGCCGGTGTTGTCAAGTCACGACGGGGAGTTTTGATGAAGCAGATCCCCTAGCCTACTGCTGGTGTCAAGTCCGGTTTAGAGAAGGAGATCGCCATACACGATGTTCTTTGCGTATGCGATTCCATCTCGGACACGTTCGGTATGGACGAGAACGACAATATGGTCGGGATGTCTGACCCTACTGAGCAAGACGTACAGTTGCCCGTGCGTGAAGCAATCGGTCCGTAAATCAACACCGACTGAATCTATTGTCTGACCTTGGCTTTTGTGTCCGGTCATGCAATAGGCCAACATCAGTGGGAACTGACGTCGACGAACACGTAACGGCGAACCCTCGACAAACGCGAACGTAAACGTAATTCGGGGAATTCCGATAGGTTGCGTCTGTCCGGGAAGTCTCACTGTAATCAGCCGGTTGGTGATGCCGATTACGATGACTTTAGTGCCGTTGACGAGTCCTTCAGCGATGTTGAGATTCCTCATAATAAGGCAAACAGAGCCGATCTTCAGCCGCAGAACATGGTCTGGTACGCCCTTGCCAGTAGCCGTGTTCAGGAGTTGTACGTCGACATCCAGGCCATCGTCGTTTTCTCTGTCCACTGTGTCGGCGCTCCTCAGCTCGTACAGATGACCGTCAAGGGAGTTCAAGATGTGGTCGTTGATCTCCTTGACGTTCACTATCAGAGTCGAGAGGATTGCGCGTCGCGAACACAGATCAGAGTCGAGTAGGACGTTCGCAGGAAAGACGGAATCGACCAAATCAGTCAAAGACGTCACTTGTCTAATTCCGAGCAACGGAATTAGACTTTGTTCGTTCCGTCCCTCCAAGAAAGTTGTCGAACTAACAGTACCGTTGCCTACCCCGAGAAGGAAATCTGAATAGGCCGTGGAACTACTAGTTCGGTGAGCTGTGGTCAGGGCAAAGATTTTGAAGTGCTGCCAGAGATGGGAGGCCCGAAGTGAAACGCAAACAATATCAGATGGCGTTCGAGCGTTCACGACGACGGGTGCGATCTGGCGGAAGTCACCACAGCAGAGGAAGATTTTACCACCGAATAGCTCACTGGAACGCATGAGGTCTCGCAGGGATCTGTCGAGAACCTCGAAAACGAACCGATGTGCCATCGGTGCCTCATCGAAGACAATAAGCCTTGCGGCTCTGATGAGCTCTGCTCGCTGGGAGCCGTTGGTAATGTTCCAAAAGCCGGTGCCGTCACCGAAGTCGAGCGGCAACCGGAACATGCTGTGAGCTGTAGTCCCACCAGGCATGTTACCCGCGGCGATCCCAGAGCTGGCGACTGCCAGTGCAACCTGACGACAACCTCTCACGTATGCGAGAATGACACGAATAAGAGTGGTCTTTCCGTAGCCACCCGGACCGTCAAGGAAAATGATTTTCGACGACGTTCCGCTGGCTGGGGCATTGAGAACGGAGGTAACGTACTCAAATACACGGTTTTGGTCTTCAGAGAGCTTTGGCACCCACTCCTCCACAAACGCTCTCTGTTGATTTTCGCCGTGTAAGAGCAGTTCTCTGCCCAACTCCGTCGTGTCATCGTGTACATCGGGGAGGCCGTGATCTGCGACGCAAGAGCCCTGCCGACGGAGACTACGATCAATCTCGATGAGACTTAGCTTGTAGGCCAGTTCAACATCGAGAGGATTACGCTCTATGTGGTCCTCGCAGATAGAATCACGGAAAGCATCCCACAGAAGAGCTGCAGGAGCCCCCATGTTGCAGAGGATCACAAAGAAAGAACGAAGTCTCGGGCCAGTCATGAAAGTGGCGGCCTCGCGCAGTGCGTAGTGGTACTCCTTTTCGTCTTGCACCAAGCCAAGATGCCGCGCGACCCCTTGAAAAGTGCGGCAGTTGGGTCCACCGCGGGACAGGAGGTCGGCATAACCACGGCAAGATACAGTCATAAGCAGGATACGCAGGTAGTACTGTTCTGTCCTGCTCGGAGAGACCCAAAACAGTCTGCACACCTTCTCCCCACGCTGTCGGGCAGTGATATAATGGACGCCGTCTGGGTGCTCGTATATCTCCGCAGTTTTTGGGCGCTTGACATGAACCACAAACTTTTCATAGAAACCCTGATATGTCACGTCGTCAAACAGTGAAATACGAGGCCGGTCAAAGTAGATGGTGAGTTTAGAGCTGTTCCTAGCGGCTGCCTCTGCCAGTTGGCCAGGTCTAAACAGGACGGACTGCTTGCCTTCCAGATGGACGGGAAGACATTCAACAGCCGGCTCAGATTCTGATACTGGAAAGTTTAATAAGCGCCAGCACGCGTCACTGGCACCCACCATTCTCTTCGTCACGTAATGCTGTACCTCATCATCTTGCTTACTGAAGGGAGTAACTGTGACGTTCTGGAGAGATCCTCCCTTCATAAGATATTTGAAGAGGTACTTAATCACGCGGCGAGTAGACGCCAGCTCCAAATTGATGTGGGCCTCGTATTTCAATAAAAGTGCGGAGTTATACGGCACAACCCAGCCATCGTGAACGCTGATGTTTCTCTTTCTTGAAACAATTGTCCCCTGATTACTATAATCTCGCTTGTACTGGACGAATCCCCTCTCGTCGACGTGGGTGGTTTCACAGCAGGGCTTGGGGAAGTATTTGGTGCAGTACCCCTTTGCAGAGTCCCAACAGAGGAAGTCAGTCCTATGATCATTACCACATGGACCGTGGATCATGTGTTTTAGGACCAACTTCCTCAATCGGCCTCCGGCCTCTTCTTCCGAGGGAATATCCGCGCGGATGATGGAGTCAATTTCGGACGCCTGAACTGGTCCGTCTCCGTCAATCTTGAAAACAATGTGGGCGTGAGGAAGGCCCCTCATTTGCATCTCGATGACGTAGACGATATAGACAGAGCGTCCAAACATTGCTCCGCTGCGCAGGTCTCGGAGAAGTTCCAGAAGTTTGATCCTAAAAACTCTGCAAGCAGTGCTAGGGTCACTGCGAGTACCTCCACGAGGGCAAGCTTTCTTGTTCTCCTCCCAAGTCGCGTTGTACGTAAACGTCAAAAAGAAAGTGGGGGAACCCAGGCGCGATACGATTGCCATAGCGTCTTCGTATTTTACTTTCATGTACCTGGGCCCCCCGGTGAACGAACTTGGGAGGTAGACTTTTCCCGCCTGCACCCCACCCTCGCCTTGGACGGTTTCATCACGAGCGATGTCGTTCAAGACCTGCTGTGCATTCCGAATCTCGTCAACCGGCCCCACCCGCAAGGCACTATCGGTGTTTTTCAGCTGCGTGAACTTAATATAACGCAGTTTCTCCTCCTCGTACCTCGCGAACATCTCAACCTGCCAAGCTTGTGAGAGACGGCCTAGGTGAGAGAAGCGAGGTTCCGAAAGTAGGAGGCACCGCGAGTACTTAAATTGAGTCAGCTTAGCACCCTTGTTGTCAAGACGACCAACGTTCCATCCCACAGTGCCTTGTGGGTAGAGTAGGGGATATTGGAAAGGTTCCATCAGGGGATGTAAAAGATCTATGAATGTAGGTCTGTCAGAACCAGATTTCCAAATTGTCAGTCTCCGGGGCTCAGTGTCGGTCTCATCATTGCTGAGCACGGCGTGCACTTCAACGCCTGTTTGCCGATCGCCGAGAACAGGGCCATGGGTAGACCTGCTTGTTATCTCGAAAGCCAAGTGAGCTGTAACAGAAGGCTCGTTACTCAATCGACGGTAATGCTCGATGTAAGGATTTTCCCTCGAGAGGAAATCAGCAATACCGTCGATGATCTCGGCATCAAGCGATCTACCCATCGCAATGTTACGGCGCTCTTCGCCGTCGTCTATGTACAGGCGGGACCGATTCACAAACTGAACGTTCCCAGAACGAGTGGTGAACTTTTGTCCTGGGGCGTCCAGATTGTAGACCTGGTGGTACATTCTTCCCTCGATCTTGAAAAAAGAAAGACCACTGGGATGACGATACCCGCCTGACACTTCGAGCGCGCAGAAAGCAAACATATCGTTGTATGCACGGGCTCTTTCCAGGAAGTTACGATCAGCATAAAAGTGTTCTTGCAGAGGAGGGAGGTCAAGAACGTTGAATGCTCCCTCTCCGCAACACCATTGTTTTCTGTTTTTCTCTTCCTCGAAGAGCCGTGCGTGGCAATGACGACATCTGAATATGTCTTCCACCCAGAGGCTGACCTTCTTTAATTTATAAGGCTCTATTGATTCTAGTAACTCTCCACTCCAAACAGACAGTGGGCCATGTTGCACTACGGACCGAGCAAGTGGACCTGGCAGGTGTTGGAGTTCAGACAGTTTCGGATTTTTCAGTCGAAAAATCTGAACTCTTTCGGCAGAAGCACCAGGATGACGCAAGTCGTACTCCCGAACAGCCCTTCTATTCACTTCAGGGTGATTTTGTGAGTACCGCTGATTCTCATCTCTGTGTTGTTCAGGGTGCGTCTCTCTATACCTCTTCTTAGCCGCATCTACCTGCTCTTCCCGAGTAGTGTCTAAAGTTTTTGGACGACCTCTTTTAATTTTCTTTGGTCTCCCAGGACCTTTGGTTCCCTTATCAACTACCTCAGAGGGAGATTCTAAAACGTGGGTCAAATCACTGTCTGGACATCCGATCGTATGGACAGTTTGATGGACGGAAAATGTAAGCTTAGTAACAGAGTACTGTCCACCGACGAACGCCGAATTTACCAATAACAGGGAGGCCAGGGAAGGAAAATTGTCGCACACAAACAGCCGAGCCTTATTATTGACCTCATCAATGTCTCGACGACGACTCTCGTTCACTGCGTGTGAGTCAAAGAGGTAGAGTCGCCCTTGGTAACGCCAAAAAGCTACTGCTACCAATTGACCCGTGAACAAAAAGCCGCCATCAACAGAGTCGCCGGACATGGCCGTTTCCAACATCGCTGTTAAAGAAGTGGTCACATCGTCCAATTCGGCGTAGGAACGAGGATACAATCCATCACCAACATTGGAAATTTCCTCTATGGTTACATGATGGTTTGCAACCACGAAGTTCCTGGCAAGGTCCTCGGGGAAGAGATACCTATGCATGACGTTATACTCACGGCGGGATTGATTGTACAAACGGTCGCCGGCCATGAGTATTTCGTCAATGGCATTAGTACTGAACCCCCCGCAGAACACTTGCCAGGCGAGGGCACAGGCTGAATTAGCCATGCACTGAGCATTGTTGCTCTCAGTGAATCTCAGATCTCCCTGATGGAAAGACCCAACAGCAACACAAGAGTGATCCATACCAACAATTAAAGCGAATAACAAGTATAGATCACAAAAATCGGAATAATAATAGTCCAAATAGGATTAGAAGTGATCGTGAAACTTGAACATGTGTAGTCAAATTTGGTAGCAGAAATAAGAGCGAGAACCAACTCATTATACTGCATTAGCGACTTGTGTGTACTGCTTTACCAAAAATCCGCCATTTTTAATCTTTTTAAAGGTTGAAAGTTTTTTAATGTGTATTAGAGTATTTTTTTTTTCATCATAAAAAATTAGGAGCATAAAAAATAAAACTTTATGTCCGAAAATTTAAAAAAAACACGTAATAAATCGAGAACTTTTTTAACATTTTTGGAAGTAGGGCGTATTTTTTAAGGGAAAGGAGTGCGATTTTCGGAAAACGCCGAAGAGTATATTATAGAGAATTTAATTCCTGACCATGAAAATGATTTAAAATCTTTTCTATCTCTTACCGTGCTCGAGCTATAGCTGTTTGAAAAAAAACGTGTTTTGTAGTTTTTAGAGGTCCGCCATTTTGGATTTTTGGGGGGGTTAGAATTTGAAAATGGGACTTTTGAAAATTTCACCATTAGCTTATGATCCCTTACTACAATACTACCAAATTACAAGTCTCTAGAACGTTTCTAAACGATTCATATGACCATACCAAAGTCATTAAATTTCAATCTTATTCTCCATAAGAATAACATGGGGCTCGTAAAAGTGGCAAAAAACCTTCAAATTTTGAGATTAAAATTAAGTTTTGGGGGTCAAGGAGTAAAGTTACGAAGAAACATGTAATGAGTAAAATTTAAAGTAAAGTAAGTAGAATACAAAGCAATAATAATTTTTGAAAAGAAAAATTATTTAAGTATAAAAAAATGGCGAAAACCGGTAAAAATGTTATAAAAATTTACCAAATTTTGAAAGTAGGGCGTTTTTTGAAGCTGAAGGAGTGCGATTTTTGGAAAACGCCTAAGAGGGTTTTGTATAAAATTTAATTCCTGTTCCTGGATATACTTTTAAATCTTTTCTAGCTCTTACCGTTTTCGAGCTACATCCGGTTGAAAAAAAAGTGTTTTTTCGTTTTCAGAGGTCCGCCATTTTGGATTTGTGGGTGGGTTAAAATTTGAAAATGGGACTTTTTCATATTCCACCGGTAATGTAAGATCTGCTACTACAATACTACGCAAATTTGAAGTCTCTAGCACGTTTCTAAGCGGTTCAGATGGGCACACGAAGTCGGCCATTTTGTATGTTATTTCCCATAAGAATAACATGGGGGGGAAACCCTTAATTTCGGGGGGGTTAAAATTTAAAAATGTCACTTTTTGGAATTTTCCCGGGGGTTTGGGCACTAGACCTACAAAACGCCGAAAATTTCAAGTCTCTAGCTCATCTAGAAGTGGTCTAGAATTTGTATCCCCCAGTGAGTTACATATGCGGCTGTATAGTATTTAGACTCGCCTTGTGCTCGCTGGGGGCTCCGCCCCCAGGCCCCCTTTTAATAGTAGCCGTGATGAGAAATGTTCACGGGGGACAGGATGTTGTCCGGAAACATTTTTGCGTAAAAGACGTAGTGATAACTTGGCAGTTGCGAAGTATTCTATAGAGGGGTTGTTAAGTGTGCAAACCAATCCAGTCTTGACATGTTAGTGTCTCGATGTAGGGCCGGTGCTATGATAAATTAAATTTGCTAAGTCACAGCCTTTAAAACTTTCTTCACATCAATAAGCATCGATATAAATTCTTAGGAGTTAGAGTGAGGTAAAATAATATTTTAAAATAATCTTAGGCCCCCTTCGGGGGCGGGGGGTTGGTAAAAATTATCGACATGAAGAATGGACCCCTTGCGCAGTAAAAATCACCAAAAATAGGGAAAGAAGGTAAAATTATTTCAGGTTTAAACGAATTTGGGGTAGAGATGGGGAAAAAAATTAAACTAAACGCATGGCTCAATCAAATCGTGGTTGAAGTTCGTTCGCTACGCTCACTCACCTTTAGGTTGGAGCTCGTTCGCTGCGCTCACTTGCCTTCAGGTTAGCTCGTTCGCTACGCTCACTCACTTTTAGGTTGGAGCTCGTTCGCTGCGCTCACTTGCCTTCAGGTTAGCTCGTTCGCTCCGCTCACTCACCTTTAGGTTGGAGCTCGTTCGCTGCGCTCACTTGCCTTCAGGTTAGCTCGTTCGCTCCGCTCACTCACCTTTTGGTTGCAAATTAGCTATTATCATAAATTAAAAAAAACCCGCCATTTTAAATTTATTAGTACGTTTAAATTATAGAAGGTCACTCAAGGGACTTTCTTTTCAACGTTGGGACCATAAAAAGTACAAATATATGTACGAAAAGTCGTATTATAAATTAAAAACGCTAAAAAAATCTAGAATTTTCACAATTTTTGGAATCAGAGCGTTTTTTGAAGGTGAAGGAGTAAGATTTTCGATATGACCCCTTCTACGAGAAAAGTGTCTAGTAGAAAATTTAATTCTGAACCTACGATTTCCCCTCAAATTGTTTCTAGGTCTTACCGTTTTCGAGCTACAGCATTTTTAAAAAAACATGTTTTTAAATAAAAAAAACTTGGGTCTTAAGGGATTTCTTTTGGTGGGTTTCAGTTGGAAAAACAAAATTTTGGGACTCCCTGGGTGGTTTGGTACTTTACACAAAATCTCAGCTCCGTAGCTACTCTAGAAGTGACAAAAATGTTTTTTCTGTCGCCAAACGCCCATATTTCACCTACTCACGTTTACTTCTAGTTTGCTTGTCGTTACATGTTAATTTTCAATAAGAAATACGTTAAAAAACGAACTTTTTAATCGAAAATCCGCCATTTTGAATTTTTTTTAGTAGGTTTAAGTTATAGAAGGTCACTCTAGGGACTTCCCTTTCAATGTTGGGAGCATAAAAAGTATAAATATATGTGCGAAAAGTCGTTTTAAAAATTAAAAACGCTTAAAAAAATAAAGAATTTTTACAATTTTTGGAAGTAGAGCGTTTTTTGAAGGTAAAGGAGTGCGATTTTCGAAAAACGCTTAATAGTGTCTTGTAGAAAATTTAATTCCAAACTCACAATTTTTCCTCAAATCGAATCTAGCTCTTACCGTTTTCGAGCTACAGCTGTTTTAAAAAAACGTGTTTTTCCCAAAAATGGTCGTTTTTAATGGAATTTTTTTGGGGGGGTTGTAATTTGAAAATGTAACTTTTGGGCATTTTCCTGGTGGTCTGGGACCTAGACGGACCTCCACAAAAAATTTCAGCTTCCTAGCTATTCTAGAAGTGCCCAAAGATTTGTATACCTGATGAATCAGTCAGTGAGTCAGTTACACAAGCGGCTGTATATAATATAGACTCGCCTCTGGCTCGCTGGGGGCTCCGCCCCCAGGCCCCCTAGCTGTTAGTCGTCATTAGTGGTTTAGAGTTAGGTTGTAACAAATCGGGTAACAAAGCAGTCATTGAAACAGTCTATATTGCGTTATATTAATACAACTTCACGAATATATTTGAGGAGGCTGGCAAGTTAATTTTCAGCTCCAACTTAAAGAATCCATTATAAAACATTAATTTTAGTTGCGGTAAGAGAGTATGTTAGTAAAGTATGTTTACAACTGAGTTTTTGGTCAAACGAAGTGATAATATAATTGGAATTGTAATTGCGAAAATCGATATTGAAGTAATAATTATTTCACTATATATTAGAGTAGATTGATAAGTTAATAAGTTGATAATGGTAAAGTATTATATGAAATAAATAGATTATAGTAAATATTCATGTATTTATTTATGACAATAGATAAAGTTATTTTTGTTTTCCTGTCAGCCACAAACTGTATGGCATATCCAGTTCCGGCACGGGGAGGCCAGGAAACGCAAGAACCATATTAATTTTGAATCATTTATATTAACAGTTATAGTATTTCAAGTAAAAAGATGTTAGTAAATATTTATAAATTTATTATAAATATATATCCAGTTCCGCCACGAGGAGGCCAGGAAACGTCGGAACCATATTTACAATTGTTAACAAATGTACAAGCTAGTAGACTTTTGTATAAGATAAGGAAATTGATATTGATGTTCATTGGTCGGTTAATAAGTTGATAATAGTAAAGTATTATACGATGTAAATAGATAATAGTAGATATTCATGTATATATGATGTAAATAGATTATAGTAGATATTCATGACGTGTATATTTATGAAAATAGATTAAGTAATGTTTGTTTCCCTGTCGGTTAGCCTTAAACTTTATGGCATATCCAGTTCCGCCACGAGGAGGCCAGGAAACGTCGGAACCATATTTACAATTGTTTACAAATGTACAAGTTAGTAAACTTTACTAACTACTTAAAGAAAAATAGAGAACAACTTAACTAACTACTAAAAAGAAGAAAAAATATATACAACAACGGGGACTTTTGATAAGGCAGGCCCCCTATCGTACTGCCAAACTAAAATACTAAAAACACACAAAAAACGACTTATTTCTAAAGAAAAACTTAAAGGGAATATATACAACAACCTAAAGCTAAAGTCAAGTCAGGGTTACAGGAGGAGATCGTCATACACGATATTTTTCGCGTATGCGATTCCACCTTGGACACGGTCGGGACGGACAAGGTCTGGATGTCTGACCCTACTGAGAAGGACGTACAACTGACCATGGGTGAAACAGTCACTGCGAAGATCGACTCCAACGCGATCAATCGTCTGGCCCTGGCTTTTGTGGCCAGTCATGGAATATGCCAGCATGAGAGGGAACTGAAGACGACGGACACGAAGCGGTGACCCCTCGACGAACGGGAAAACGAATTGTATCCGGGGAATACAAATCGGATCATGTTGTCCAGGGAGTCGCACTGTGATCAGACGAGGTCTTATTGCTGTCACGATCACTTTAGTGCCGTTTACGAGTCCGCTGTCAATGTTCAAGTTAATAAAGTGCCTTGAGGATAGAGCAGAGGGTACTGGAAGGGCTCCATGAGAGGACTAAAAAGGTTGATAGAAGTGGGTCTTCCGGATCCAACTTTCCAAACGGAAAGCTTGCGGGGCTCGTACACTGTATCGTCGGTGCTTATGACAGCGTGCACCTCAACGCCTGTTTGCCTGTCGCCTAGAACGGGACCATGGGTAGATCTACTTGTCACTTGGAAATCCAAGTGTGCGTTCACAGCTGGCTCACTACCCAAACGCCGATAGTGAGCGACGTATGGATTCTGCTGTGACAGGTATCGAGTGATCGAGTCAACAACGTCACCGTCAAGTGATCTACCCAAGGCAATATTCCGCCGTTCTTCACCGTCGTCGATGTAAAGACGGGAGCGATTCACAAACTGAACGTCCCCAGTCTTGGTGGTGAACTTTTGACCGGGGTCGGACAGGTTGTATATCTGGTGGTACATTCGACCTTCGATTTTAAAGAAAGCCAGACCACTGGGGTAACTGTACCCTCCAGATACTTCTAAGGCACTAAACGCAAACAGGTCGTTGTAAGCACGAGCCCTGTCGAGAAAACGACAATCAGAATAGAAGACTGCATCAAGGGGACTTAGATCAAGGACGTTATATGCCCCTTGTCCGCAACACCACTTCTTCCTACTCTTTTCCTCCTCAAAAAGTGGAGCGCCACAGTGTATGCACTTGAAAATATCACTGTCCCAAAGACTAATTATTTTAAGACTGTAAGCTGAGATATCATTTAACAAGTCCCCCTTCCAAGACCCCATTGGACCGTGATTAGAAATGCTTCGAGCAAGTGAAGCTGGCAAGTGACGAAGATCGGAAAACAAAGGATTATGTAGCCGGAAAATCTGCACCCTTTGTCGAGAGGCGTCAGGATTTCTTTGGCTATATCGACCAACTGCCTCCCTGTTGACCTCAGGGTGAGTTTGGCTATAACTTCCTACGTCGTGGACCTGTTTTCCTCCCTTCCCATAGCATTTTAGGATTGCAGATACATTAATCTAATCATCATAAACAGTTCCCACACTCCGGACAGCACGCCTTGACTACTTCCCTCGCTACTTCCTACGTTGCCGACCTGTTTCCCTCCCTTCCCACGGCATTTTAGGTTTGCAGATACCTTAATCTAATCGTCATAAACAGTTCCCACACTCCGGAATGCTTGCCTTTACTACTTCCGTCACCACTTCCTACGTCATGGACCAGTTTCCCTCCCTTACCATAGCATTTTAGGATTGTAGATACCTTAATCTAATCCTTATTAACAGTTCCCACACTCCAGACAGCTCGCCTTTACTACTTCCTTTACCACTTCCTACGTCGTGGACCTGTTTTCCTCCCTTCCCATTGCATTTAAGATTGCAAATACCTTAATCTAATCGTCATACAGTTCCCACACTCCGGACTGTTTGCTTTTACTACTTCCTTCACCACTTTCTACGTCGCGGACCTGTTTCCCTACCTTCCCATCGCATTTTAGGATTGCAGATACCTTAATCTAATCGTCATAAACAGTTCCCACACTCCACACTGCTAGCCTTTATTACAATCATAGATAAAAAAAGTCCTGCTACAATGTATCGAGTAATCTTCAGTATAATCTTTGCTTAATAGTAACAGCTGATGTTTTTCCTTTTGTACTGTATTTTGTAATTTCTAAAATACTGTGGATAGACTACTTACAAGTCTTTTGTTTACTTTTTCCTTGTTACTCAATTCAACCATAATAATTCAACCCATAAGACTAATGTTAAAAAAATGTGACTTTCAGTTTCATTTTTCTACGTAATTAGATTTTATTAGATTTTTGTTGGCAGTTCTAAGTGCAGTAAACTCGTTTTTAGGCCAAAAATAAGCTATTTACAAGATTTGAAGAAAATCGTCGGAGCCGTTTTCGAGATCTTTCTGCAAGCAAGCAAGCAAGCAAGCAAGCAGTATAAATTTAGGCAAATATAAATTTATTTAGTGTGCATGTTTGCTGTGGTGGGGTTATTGCAACATATTTTATACTGTATTTTATAATTATGGAAATCGTAGATATATCGTAGGCTTTTGTTATTTAACCTCTCAAACACCAAGAGGTGTGCTCGGTTCCCTGGTACTTTGGGCTAACAGATGGATCTCTTTCCAAAAACTGTCAATGGAACGTTTACGTTTTTAAGTGCCTATAAGTTATTGATCGTTGGCATATTTTTATGAATCATACTAAATGTAGTTTTACTCTACTGTAATGTATTTACGTTTTTAGTAAATATGCAATTCGGAATTATACACCCCAAAACGTTTTTTATGAGCAAGTTTCATCGTAAATTAAATTTCAGGAACCTTTAAGATTAGATTGCTGGGTAAATTATATAAATCAGTTCAGAAGTATCAAGACGACCAAAGTTGGAGCCCAAGTAATTGTCCAAAAAAAAAACACATAGATAAACGTCCATGAAGTTTTTACAGTAGTTTTACATTAATGAACCACAGTAAAGTAGGTATACAACCTATTTTTGGTCCGAAAAAGCTTACATGTTTGTCGGGGAGATTCCAAAATGCCCCCCGCATTGATGGGGATGTTTGTCGGGGTGTTAGATGATTGTTGGTAAGAATTATTTAGGATAAGTCGACCTCTCTTAATTTACCCAGATTGGAAGGTGGGGAAGATCTCTTACCTTTTTTAATTTATAATCGTTTAAAAAATTTGTTTTGTCGTTTTTAATTGTCCGCAATTTTTTTATTGTTGGGAGAGTAGAAATTTGAAAATGTGACTTTTGAAAATTTTCTGGATTATTCAAGATAACGTTCAACATCTTCTTCAACCAAGCCCCCTAGGGTGGTAGGGGGGATTGTTTGAAATATCCTCGGAGAAAATATGCTCCTGAGTAAAATAATACAATAATAAGAAGTTTGTAAAATACTATATTCCTTCAGTCTTATGTGGTTTTCAGATGTCCCCCATCTTGAATTTCGGGTTTGGGGGGTTAGGACGTGAAAATGGGGCTTATGAAAATTGTAAGGGTTATTTTTTGGTAACGTTGTACTCTATTGTAAAATTTTAATTCTTTAGCACGATTCAAAACTTGTTTTATCCGCATACCAAAGTCGGCCACTTTCAAGGTTTTCCCTAAAAGAATAACAAAGGGGGGATTCCATATTTCAGAGGGGAAGTGTAATATTATAAAATGTCACTTTTTGAAAAAGGTGCAAGACCTACAATCGTACGGTACCAAATCTCAGATCCCCAGCTAATCTATAGAAGTGGGGCTATGCACCTGTAAAAATAACATGGGGGGGAGAATTCAACATTTTTGGGGGGGAAGGTTACTAATTTCAAACGTCACTCTTTGGAAATGAACAATATTTGCAAAAACAAATTGCTGAGGTAGAAAAAAGTAGCGAAAACCATAAGATATTTGAACGAAATTTACTGTTTTTGAAAGAAAGTGTGTTTTTTAAGAGTGAAGGGTAGTTCGGAAAACGCCTAACAGTGTTTTGTAAAAAATGTAATTCCTGACCTTGAAAGTTCTTTCAAATCTGTTCTAACTCTTACAGTTTTATAGTTATAGCTGTAAACAAACGTGTTTTGTCGTTTTTAGATGTCCGCCAACTTGGATTTTTTGTGGCGTTAAAATTTGAAAATGGGGATTTGGCAGTCTACACCCTATTCAAATTTCAAGTCTCTAGCACCTGTCTAAACGATTCAGTTGAGCATACCAAAGTCAATATTTCAATCTTATCCTTCATAAGAAAAACATGAGGCTCGTAAAAGTGGTAAAACCATTCAAATTTTGGCATTAAACCTAAGTTTTCGGGGTCAAGGAGACAAGTTACGAAAAATCATGTAAAATGTGAAATTTGAAGAAAACTAAGGAGAATACAAAGCATTAAAAATATTTGCAAAAAAAATACTTAGGAAAAAATAGCGAAAACCGAAATACATTTAAAGAAATTTACCAAATTTTTTAAGTAGGGCGTTTTTTGGGGGCAAAGGGGTGAGATTTTCGAAAAATGCCTAAGAGTATTTATTTAGTAGAACATGTAATTTCTGTCCATGCAAAATCTTTCAAATCCTTTCCAGATCTTACCGTTTCTCAGCTGTAGCAATTTGAAAAAAAAAACATTGTTTTGTGGTATTTAGGGGTCCGTCATTTTAGATTATGAGGAAGGGTTAAAATTAGAAAAAGAGTTTTTTTTAAGATCCCATACCACAATACTACCAAATAGCATGACTCTATAGCACATTTCAAAGAGAATCAGATGAGCATTACAAAGTTTTTAAATTTAATAGTTATTCTCCATAAGAATAACATTAGAATAAAAAAAAACTCCTTTTTCGGGATTTTCTCAAATCCAACCTTTTGATTTTTTTTTGGGGGGGGTGTTGAAATTTGAAAATGTCACTTTTGGCCATTTTCTGGGTGGTTTGGGACCAATACCTATGATTGTACGAAATTTCAGATCTCTAGCTATTCTAGAAGTGGGTAGTGGGAATGTTCTTTCTACGGGGGACAAGAATTTTTCCGGTAATTTTTTTTTTCAGCGTTAAAAAACCAATGAAAATCAGGCAATTGAAAGTATTTAATAGAAGGGTCGTTTGTGGTGAATATGAAACACGTCTTGACATGTTACAGTCCCGATGTGGAGTTGCTGCTCTTAAGATTGAAAATTTGCTAATTTACTGTAAAACTTATATTGAGTTCAATAAGTGTTGCAAGTGTTGTTTGTAGTAAGAGGGAGGCAAAAATATTACAAATAAAATAAGGCCCCCTTCGGGGGCTGGATGGTTGGTTAAAATCATCATTGAAGGGAATGGGCCCCCTTCGGGGGCAAGCCACGCTATTGTAATAAAAACATTAAAAAATCAAAAATAGTATACTTTATTATAAACGTTAATATTATTGCCACTTGTACAGTTTCTGCAAGAGGGGTTATGGGGGGTGGGTGACATAAACAACGACTTTCAACTTGGTTGTACTTAAAAAAAACTACCGTTTCACAACATTAAACCTACACAAATTAAAAATATCTAGAACGACGAGAAACAGTTTTACATGAGATTTGAGTTTTTTTTTTAAGGGGGGTGTTGTAGGTTTGGGGGTGTATAAGATGAGATTGGCCTCTTTTAATTTTTCAAATGACTTACGACCATGAAGAACTTACTAATTTTTACTAAGACCTTAATATGCTTAAAATGCCATTTTATTGCCCGCATGCTAATTCTCTTTTTGATTAAAATGGGGGATATTTTAAACCAAGGGGGGGTTTAAAATTAGACAATATCGATTATAATAATATTTAAGGTAATTTGAACCGAATACCAACACCGCTAAAAATTTCAATGTTCCATCGCTAAAATGAGTGTGTAAGTAGGCTTATTCCTAAATTCCAAGGACCCAACTATCGAAATGGGGTTTTTTGAGGGGGTTGGAGTATAGATAGGTAAAAGGCGCAATGGAACAAAATGTACATCATCAAATTTTGTATACAAAACATTTGTTTGTTTATATATAATCTTGCGTTTATATAATTTTTAATTGACGAGAATCTTCAAAATCGGGATTTTTTATTTTAACTAAAATTATCCCCCCGACTTTGAGGGTTAAGTAGGGTGAGTGAAAATTCCGAAATCGGTTAAGGATGAAATTTAGGCATATTTAAAAACAAGTAATAGGTCAAACATACCCAAAAAAGATTTCAACCTACTCCAGGGCAGCCAACCCCCCAAAAAAACGAGGAAAAATGGCAAAATTTCAAGTTTAAGCATGAATTTGGGGGTGAAGGAGTGAAGATGGAAAAAAAATTTAAATTACAAAGTTGTAGATCGTCAAAAGTAAAGATACGTAGGTGCTATCCGTTTCTTGATCAGACCTATGGTTGAGCCGCGACGGACGTTTGAACAAAAAAACATGATGAAAAATTCCAAAATTTTGTGTTTAGAGCGAAATATACGGGGGAAGGGGTGGAGATAGAAAGAAACTTTATGTTATAAAATTGTAGCTCGTTTAATTCTAAATACAGTAAGTGTGCTCCGTTTTTTGATTAGACCAACGGTTTAAGCACAATAAACGATTTAAAAAAACACCTTTTTCGGGATTTTCTAAAATCCACCCTTTTGAATTTTTTTGGGGGGGTTGAAATTTGAAAATGTAACTTTTGGCAATTTTCTAGGTGGTTTAGAACCAAAACCTATAAGTGTACAAAATTTCAGATCTCTAGCTATTCTAGAAGTGGGTAAACATTAGTATACCTGATCAGTGAGTGAGTCAGTGAGTTACACATCGGGCTGTATATTTAGTTAGATTCTAATAAATATTGCTGCACTTATATGTCTTTGTGCGCATTTGACTTATAATTTCACTGCCGAACCCCGTTCTTATAGTTACTTACTAAATCTTTAGAGCCTTATTGAAGTGGATTGTAAAGCGGATAAAGATTTATTTCTTTACATACACAACGAAAACTGGTGTTAAAATTCTAGAAAAACAAAACTCTAGTGTCATTTTACGATATATGTAAGTGAAAGCAGATTCATACAAGTGTTAAAAAAAATGTTTGCTGTACAAAGCTAGGCTCAATGGTTTTCAAGTAAGATGTATAGTGAACAAAATTTATGAAACAATTTTATTTATAAAGAAATTTAGACAAATTTAACCATTAATTTTCCTTTGCTTCTTTGTTCGATAAAATGAGTAAACGTTTTGTATATTATCTCAAAATAATAAAACATCTTTTAACTATATGCTTTTAAACATAAGGTAATATTTTATTTTGGAACCTGCAATCAGTAATTCTTTTATTGATCAAATAATAACTGAAACCATAAAGCCAAAAACAGAGATGCAGGTTAGGTTGAAATCCCTTGAAACGCACAAGGCCAAAATAATCGCATTATACGCTTTCTAAACTTCACGTTTGTTTTATTAATGAGTTGCAGATTTTAAGCAAACATTTCAACTGTTTATTCCAACAGTAATGCAATACGAACATATTCAATCTTAAAATAAATTGATTTTAGTCAATAAAAAAAAATTATAGACATTAAATGACCCCAAACTGTGGGTGAGACATTTTTCGTTTTAAGCCCAAATGTTTCATTTAAATCATCAGAATAATCAAATAAAATCAAATCAAATTATTTTATTGGGCCAAATTAACAATTATACAGTTTGCATTAGCCAGGTCAATACAAATATGCTATACTATACATCAATTACTAATTCTAATATTTACAATAATTACAAATTAGAGCTTTCAAAACATTTCAGGAATTCTTGGACGCTATAACAGGTTATACTTAGCAATTTATGTTTTAATTGTTTTTTGAATTTTGAAAGACTTGGTTCCAACATAAGGGATAATGGAAGTGAGTTGGAAAGCTTTATGCCAATGTACAATGTGTGTTTTTTTAAAAAAGAAGTTTTGTGTTTAGGAATTGGCAAGTTAAATGAATTGCGCAACGTGTATTGATTTTTAGTAGAGAAGTCAAAATCAGGAAAGTTTTGTTTCAAAAAGGTCAAAGTTTCTAAAATGTAGATGGAGGGAAAAGTCAAGATTTTTGAATTGAAAAAGTACTCTCTGCAGGATTGACGCTTACGCAAGGAGAAAATAGTTCTCACAGCCATCTTTTGGATTTTGAAAATAGATTTGGTTTGTTTGCTCTCAAATCCCCAAATTGCAACAGCATATGCCAGATGAGGATAAATGAGACCATAATAAGCCGTCAGCAGCACATTGAGATTTTCATTGTTTCTGAGATTGCGTAAAACAAAAATTCCAGAACTGAGTTTACTTGAAATGTGTTTTGTATGGCTGCAAAAACTAAGTCTCTCGTCCAAGATCAACCCTAAAAAATTTACATTTGCAGTTGGGTGGACCTCAGTCTCGTCCAGGAGGAGACTAAACCCAACATCTCGTCTCTTATTTAAATGAAAATTTATAAGCTGAGTTTTTTCAGTGTTAATTTTTAGTAAGTTGTCGTCAAACCATTGAATTAAATTATTTGCTTCAGAAAAAGATAATTGTTCCAGATTGTACAAAGTGGAGCTAGATATGGAAAGGGAGGTATCGTCAGCAAATAGTGATAATTTTGAGGATGTGGTGCAGGAGGTGATGTTGTTGATGAAAAGGAGGAAAAGGACAGGCCCAGAACGGAGCCCTGTGGTACACCTCTCACAATGGATTTCTCAGCAGAGGGATAGAATCTCATGCAACCAGCCTCATCTATTGCCCTTATTTCAACAAATTGGCTCCTGCCGCAAAGATACGCTTCAACCCAGTCCAGAGCCAGTCCTCTCACCCCCACTTCATACATTCTATCAAGCAGAAAACCATGATCAACCATATCAAAGGCTTTACTTAAATCGAAGAAGAGACCAGCCGAATAATTACCTTTGTCTAGTTCTCGTATCACCTCAGTTATAAAGTTATACATTGCTGATGTGGTGGATTTACCTTTTAAGAATCCATGTTGGTTTTTGAAAATTATTTTATGTTTTTCTAGAAAATTCCACATCCTGTTTAGCATGATCTTTTCAAATACCTTAGAGAAGGCAGATACAACGGTTATTGGCCTGTAACTACTGCAAAGTCTAGGGTCCCTTTTTTTGAATATTGGTCTTATTACAGACACCTTAAGTGCTTCGGGAAATGAACCATTTAAAAATGAAACATTAACTAAGTGGGATAATGGCTTTGCTATGTATGCTGCAAGTTTCTAAAATTAAAATAAAGTTTGTATCTCATAATAAAGTCAAAACATGTTAAATCAAATTAATACCTAGCAAAGCTTTAAGAAGCTATTTAAATACTGAAAAGTTTATAAAAAGCATTAAACTACTTCACTAATTATCAAGGAACTCATAACAGAACATAGCATACATCGTAAAACATGATATATTCTTGGTATTGACGAAAATTCGTTAAACAACAGCAGCTATTGGTGGTCATGTATCACGTTATGTTGTCTGCAAAACCATTCAAGGGGCGGATTAATGAATGCATTAAACAACCATTCATTTCGAAATTGAAAACCATAAATACGGGTTTAGTTGACATAGAATGATATTGGTTTCTGATCAAAATAATATTCTACACGACTGACAAAACGTTTCATTGAAACTTTTAAATAATGGAAGGCAGTATATTCCTTAAGTAACTCGCATTTACAAAAAAAAATAATAATTTTATCTTGTCAGCCTTCATGTAGCTAGATACCCAACCAGGAGTATACAGAAATTCAAACAATTGCATTAAAATAGTTTTACAACATGTATATGCATTTAAATTACGTTCTGCTTTTGATTGACCATTGTACAAAACATTGAACACCAGGAATTTCTCTTGGGTGACTCACAACCGAGGTTGACAAAGGGTCTCATTGTCTACAACACCAGGAGAAAATATCACTCCAGATATTGAGTTACAAACTTTTGTCCAACTCAAAAACCATTCTATGTTAAAAACTATTCTAGGTCAACAGATCAACTGTAATCATCGTTGGTATTTATCACAGTAAGGACAATAATTATTGAAGATAAAAATATGATCATTTTGTATTGAGAGAAGATTGAAGAAATACTCGGCTAAACAACTTAAGGATCCCAGTAGTATACAATTTTTCTACACTATAAATTCATGTGTTAATAAACTATATCATAGGAAAGATTAATTCCCATTCGACTCTGATGATAACGGAACTGCTTAAATGCGCATTATCTAATAGAAAAAAAAACTCACCACCAGGTAATTTAAGAGTTAAGTGAATTACCCGTATGGAAAGTAAGCTGTTGCCGTTAGTCTCATTGTAGAAAAAAAACACAAAAACAAAATATATATGTATCTGCTAGCAAGAAAACTCAAATAAAAATCATTCGATTTCGATTAAATGTACCACTGTGTTTATGTGATCGAATTCACTAAACTGACATGAGCGAGCTATGGATACGGTACTTCCAAATTTCTCCCCCAAACATTCCAGTCACATGGAAATTCACTCAGGTTTGCAGGTTTTCTGTCATGAGGATATTAAATGTGTATATTCGGTCATTCGGATCATATTGAGCCAATAGTATGTGGGTGGTGTTCAATCAAAGTATCAACTAAACACCACAAAGCAGCCTGAAGTTTGGTCTCACACACAACACTGGCAACATAAGTAGTGGTTTGTTTGTTGTGTGTTAAGTACGAGATAGCAACTCTATACACGGAGACTACGTTCTGTGTGTCAGGTGAGCTGGCTTACCAATTTAAAAATATATTATTTAGACCTAATAAATTGCTCTTGGTACTTGATTATTCATATAAGCATTGAATAAAGTTCAATTGTGTACTTATATAAACTTACCAGTAACCAATTTTTTAGGTTTTGTTGTTAAAGAGGTCAACCCAACTCTTGCATTGATACTATCTAATGTCTGCCTGTTGCTAAAAGCATAATCCTGTACTCTCGTATACATTAGGTTTGTATGTAGGCTATGCTTTTCTTGCATACTTGAAATCCTTTTTGTAAACAAGCCTCAACAAAAAAAAAACATATTATTATCAACTGTCTGTCACCATGGGCCTGCTTGATTTGCATGCTAATTATACATAATCGTTACCGTATAAGTAACATATCCAAATCATTGGTGACTGCAGGGGATCGGTCTTGAACCAGCAGTCTGGCTTCCAAAAAAATCTGGCTTATCAGCCCAAGACCATGTCTACCAACTGGGTAGACTGGGAAATGTAGGCTACTTAATTTTGGGCATGGGCAAATAGTTTAGGAAGCTCGTGAGGTCGAAATATTCATACCTCAAACACAAAAGACATTGGTGATCGAGTTAATATTGAATCTGCATCAGCATTTAATTTTTTAGTTATGATGGCTACCATTTTCAAACAAAGCAGAGTAATCGTACTCAGGAACGTTATGAAATCATAGTTGAACACATTAAATTGTATTCCAATATTCATGGCACACAAATAAATTATATTAATTCAATCGACCAAATTTAATACAAATTACTATAAACTTTAAGGTTATTTTTGGTAGTGGGTTTGTTTGATTATGGAGACTTTATGGTACATGAACATTTAAAAAATTGGAAAATTCTAGCTTGAATTTTCTTGTTTGTTTACCAATACTGCAGTAATGATGCATTTAACATGAAACTGGTGTAAGATAGTAGGCTATTTAAAAATGTATTTAACATGTCAAACTGTATTTGCAAATTATAAATTATTTTAGGTCCTGTCAGATACGACGTCATTGACCTCTCAACAACAGTAAGCGTATAAATCGTTATAGCAATAACCAGAGCATGGACAAGTATTACTATATGTTTTATAAACGGTGAGGCCGTAAAACGTGTTATCTTTTTTAACACTTTCCAACTGTTAAGGCTAAGGAGAAGAGTAAATAATAAATTGAAGGAAGGGCTAAGGCAAAAAGAATTTCTGCAATTAGTGATCTATGACTTGGATGTAGCTATGAAGACTACTATGTAAATAAAATGAATAAAATAATATTTACTGAGTAAGCTTTGTGTGCTAATTGTGATAGTAGTAGTTTTCATCACTAGGAGCGAAAGTGGCTCTTTTGTGAACGCAAGTGCGCCTAGCTTGGAAATACAATTAAGTACCAAAAACACACTTTTGCTCCATGTGATGAAGAGCTATTACCACCATACTGTAGAAGTAAGCCCCTAATCGTTGTAAAACATAATTTGAGGTTATAAAAAGTCGTAACAAATCTTTACATTCCTGTTGTTTACAAACATGACTTAAAATTATTGTGTGGTTTAGCATTTCCATTATGCACTAATACATCTTTGAGGTTAGCGAACCGAAAAATTTACCATATGTTTTTTCTATTCTCTATTTGAAGTTAACTGAAAACTATGATTTTGCTGATGATTTAAAGAACCAAACACAAATGCAGAGCAGTTTTTACGTGGGAACGCATTAGAACAAAATATGGATCGAATCTAAAATATTCCATTAAATTTGGTCTCAGAAAAATTAGTATTCCTAACAATTGCGTGGAACTTTATGATAATAAAAAATTGAACACGACATATGAAATTTTTTTTAAATGTATGAAAAACTTTACCATAAACGTATCGTTTTGTCGGGATGAAAAGTATATCCGTGATTTGAAATGTTAATAAATTACGTCAAAAGCAGTGTTACTTTGCAATACTTTAGTAAAAACATTGTGTTTGGCGTACAATGACATTTTTCAAGTGGAAAAACTAATTAACATTAGCACTTGCTTATGAAAATTCGCTTACAAAAACACATACTTCTTTTAATCTTTGGAAAGAAAAGTTTGCTAATATGATTAGCTCAAAGAAGGCTCATAACATTATACTGTGCTGAGAAAACTTGGGCATTAACCTCACCACATAAAACATATTAGACTGAGAGAAACATTGAGCGTAAACCATAACTCACATAAGACAGCACAGGCATATGACAAGCTTTGTGGCTTGGCTTAGAAACAGTTTAAAGTGACTTAAAACACAGTAAATTTTTTGCGCTACAAATAAAATACATGTTTTGCATATTCCCCATGAAAGCAGGTTGCATAAAGGGAAGTAAGCGAAAACAAAGACTTTTGTTCATCCCAAAAACCTAAGTGGATCATTGTTGTCTTTGACCTGTATCAGCTCCTGAATCCATGTCACTATAATCATGAGTTTAATCCTTTTGTCACTAAAGTGTGTTTTAAAAACACCTTAAACAAAGAATTTTAATGTATTATTATTTCTACGTGTAAGCCTTTTTTGGCCTCTGATCTCTCTTTTACTAAATCCTGTGGTTTTATGACAAAATTTGTTTTAAAGGATTTTCATCATGTGATATATAATGTATCACTATTTATTGCCTTCTGCTTATTTTTCAACATAATAGACACTATGCAATTCTATCATTTTATACTAGTACTTAAAAATTATTATTTTAGGGAACAATTGAACTAAAATCAATATAATTTTAATATTTTCTACTGAAAATATAATAGTTAAATTACCACTCTTTATGAAGTATTTAAAACAAGATAGATAACATTATCAACACCGACATGACTTTATTATGTCTTCTCTATCGTCATTCCACTTACACCATCCAAGCATGTGTGGAATTTGTGTGAGGTATTTCATATATTGGAAGTTATTAAACATTGCCAATATTGTCTTTAGAAAATGTTGCCGTAGTTTGAAAAGTAGAACAAGCGTGTAGTAGTTGACATTAAAATGTGTTACTATTTTATTATTTGACACAATCTTCTTTAACATATCTTCAGATCACATCTTTAATATATTCAGATTCAAACGCTTAACGTTTCTACAAACTATTTCAAATTGTGATATAAAAATACATCCGAAATTTTAAACCCCACTATTTATGTATTTCATTCTATTTTAGAATGACCATTTTAATAGTTATTTTTAGTTCCCTTAAACGATGAACTAATCTTTAACATAAGAGTGTTTTAAGTAATAAAATCTTTCTGTAAATTAGAAAAGATTGCAATTAGGATAAGCAGCTCAAGAAAGGTTTCATTATACGAGTGCATACTGCGTTAAGGCAACTGAATGTTTAACCTCACCGCAGAAAACATATTAGGCTATAAGGAGCGCCAAGTTTAAACTATAATTCTCAATGAAAGACAGCACCAACGTATGGAAAGCTAGTAAAGTAATTTTATAGATTTCTTAACGCATAATGTAGTCTTAGTTTAGGGAAAAAATGTAATTTAATTTTTATTTTAGATTACTAATGGCATTATAAACGGTTACATAAATGATTTGTGCGTTTTTGTTGACTTTGATCTACGTAATTAGTTTTCTTCAACTATAGTTGTTTTTTAATCTCTAAGTTATTTAAGTCTCTTATTTAAGCATGTCTCAGATAAAAATGAACAAGAATAGAAAATAATAATATTCATGAGGCCATTTGATTCATTAAAGATGGAAACTGAATAGAATGTTTTGTAACTGCATGCTTACTAAATTGCACTACATGTCTTATTTGACTGTAATATTTTGTCACTATGTTACAATAAAACTTTTCAAGCACCTTGAGTAACGCCCAGTGGTTTAATTATTGTATTTAACGTCCATGATTTTTAATACCATTGGATGCTTAAAATCCACGATTAAATAAAGGAAATGTAATTAGTATTTAAGGCTCTTGTAAGTTTATTTCTCACAGATATAATAAGAGACTGTGTATTCTTGGTCTAACTGAATCCTATCTGACTCCCCTGAGATGCAAGCTCTGTTTCCCAGAACAGACTTCGATATTATCTAACATCAGGCAGAATGTACCATAATAATGAATTCATTCAGAACACCAGGTGATAGGAGACATAATTGACGTTGCATCTTTATGTGTTTACAAACCAAATTATCTTATGACAGTTAATGAAAATCTGACCTAAAATTTTTCCAATTTACTGAATGATCTTGACTTTCTTGGTAGGCTACTACTTACTGTTGTCAAGAAAACAAATTATTTGTGAAAAAGGATGTTTCGCAGCTTCACTTATAATTAATTTTTTTTAATAACCTTTTACCTATTTTCACCTTTTTTACGAAGTACAGTAAAAGCTTATTGTACATAACTTGCTCGAGGGTTTTGAAGCAATAAGTAATTACCGTTACTCTATAAATTTACTAAACAGCTTCCTTTTTATAAAAAAATACGTATGCTTAATTTTATATGTTTTTATGATACCTATTTGACGATAAATATAGTTTAACATTAATATTTGAAACGGAAAACATTGTTTTCAGTATTTTTATTTTGTAACAGCATATGTAATAGCTAAAACTACCCGACAACAGAGAAACACAATTTGGAATAATCTCTTCGTATGTGCAACACCAAAATAATCGTGTTATACGCTTTCCAAACCTTAGGTTTGTTTTATTAATGTATGGTTCAGATTTTAGGCTTACATTAAATGGTTTATTATTTTGGTACTAATAAAATAATAAGGTATTACCACTTTGAAAATTTAGCTCTACTGGTATCTTTAGTTGGAATTCTATTTACAATTACCTACAGTTCAAATAATATTCAACTACCAAACTTTATTACATTTTCTCTAACACTTGAGATAAAAACTTGTATTAATTTTCAATTAAGTATTATTGATTAGCTATTAAGGTAAGAACACTCTTACATTGTAAATTGTTGTCTAATCTTAAAGTATACTCAACACTAAATTTTAATTTCACATCAATGATTGAAAACCGGACAATATTCAAGATATTGTGTTTCTAAAGAAAACTATTAAGTTTTGTATTAATATTTACTAATCCTTAAAGAAGCTATTTTAATAGTGCAAAGATTATAATGAAGCAACCCTATATTACGTATTGAATACTACACTCCAATATCACAGAACCGACAACAGAACTAACCTTATGTCATCAACGTATATTCCCAACTGCGGAACATTTGTTAATCAAGATCAGTTATTGGTAGCCATGCATCATGTTATGTTGTCTGCAGAAATAATGAATGCAATAAACAACCGTTCATTTTCAAAATGCATACCAGAAATACTGTTTTTAAGTCTCTATAAGAGGATGATAGTTTCTGATCAAAGTATTGGGATTAAAAATGTAATTAAAAAATTCAAAGAAAAAGTCAGCATATTCCTTAAGTAACTCATATTTCTAAATCAAAATTTTATCACAACAGTTCTCATTATAATTACATATTAAGCCATTGCCTGATGTGAACAATCTGAACAGTTGAATTTGAGATAATTTTATAAAGTAGATATGAAGATGAAAGCAGGGAGTTCTGCATTTGATTGAACACTAGGTATTCCTCTTGGGCGAAACACAGCGGACGTTGACAAAAGGTATCATTGTCTACATGATTTGAAAATATCACTCCAGATATTGAGTTACAAACTGTTGTGTTGTTCAGTTAACGTTCTTTGTCAACTATTTAAAGTTGATAATATCAACTTTATATTATCAACAGAGTCAGATAAATTCAGATATAGTGCTTTATATGTTTGTGTCGGTTTATATCCCATTCTTAAATTTGTTAAATTATTTTATCAACTATATGGTTATAAAAAAAGGGTTTTTTTGGAAAGCGGAAGTAAAAATGTAGATAAAACTGCTTACAATTATAATATAGCTTCAAGCTTTAAACGGATGTCTCTTTATAGCGACATTTGAGCGATATTTGATCTAGGAAACAGGGTTGCCAACCGAAAACTCTCAAAAGAAAAATTCATTCAAATCAAAAACGTGTTTGGACAAGTGACAACTCTAGGTCATCATAGGTTAACGTTTCTTTAACCTTTAATTTTATTCCAAAACAAACAAATCTGAAAACTTCAATTAAATGCTAAGTAAATTAAGAATTAAACAATTAAAAATTATATTCCGTTATAAAAATTTTCCGTCCCATTATAAAAAACAGAATATTTTCCCTTTAGACTCATATACCATCCTTAAAGATCCACCCACATCACAAAACCAGCGCACACAAAAGAGCATAATGGTTTACGCACCAAAAAGTCTCAGTCGTCTCTCCTTTGGCCAGAAAAAGGGAGGTAAGATATATTTAGAGGCCTATTCTAAGTGATCTTATTTTACCATTTATCATTGAGCTCAATTGATCTCTAGATAAGTCCAGTTCTTTCTTATTTTCATTGCCATTAATTCTGTACTTTTGTATAGAGTCAATATTATGATTTGAATGTAAAAGGAAATTAAATTAGTGGCAGCTGCATGACCTTTAGTTACTACGTTTGTAATAATCTATGTCTAATCTATGCCTGCCTTCTTTCATATACAGTTTAACTAACATATGTTTTATCGATTATTATGGTTTTTGTAAACAGTCCAAATACACATCTTTTGTAAAGTCCTATTAATTTTGTCTTGTCTGTCTATAATATTTTAACATTGGTGCCGAAACCCGACTTATAAATCATGTCAAAAAATATGTCAATCCGAAAGTCAGGGAGAGAGAAACACCCTCCAAATAGATATTCCCCAGAAAATGCAAATGACAAGAATGATGAACCCATAGAAGGAGATAGTCAATCTCTAAAACCACCTTCTAAGTCAAAAACCAAATCTTCAACTTCCAGCAAGCGCCGGTTAGTTCAACTGCAACTAGAAGAAATAGAAGAAATAAACAGGCTTGAGAAAATACACGAAGAAAGGGAGTTGCAACGGCTGAAAGAATTTGAAGAAAAGGAGATGGAGCGTCAAATGCAGGAACAACAAAGGCGAAGAGAGGAGAGGGAAATGGAACGACAACGTCAAGCTGAAGCAAGAGAACTAGAACGACAGAAGCGTCTGCTGAGAGTAAGGACCGAACTTGAGTCTGCTTCAGTCTTGGGAAGTAGTCAGTCCGCCTCAGTCTTGGGCAGTCGTCATTTGGAATTGGAAGATAATGAAGACCCTGACAAGGTAAGCTTCAATATTGATACTGTTGAGGAGGACTCTAATGTCAAAGTCAATAGGTGGCTGAATGAGGAACCGTCAGTTCCTTTAACATCGTCAGCCATCGTGTCTACGGCTATTGATAAACTAGCAGACTCCTTTTCAAAAGCTATCAATTCATCTAACCCCAACCAACCTGTCTCATGCCGACAGCGTCTTCCATCCTTCAGCGGGAAACCGGACGAATGGCCCATGTTCTATTCCTGTTACAATAAGACTAAACACCTTTTTAATGACGATGAAAACCTTGACAGAATAAGAAATTGTCTGGAGGGAGATGCCTTTAAAATGGTAAAACCTCTATTTATATCAGGTAAAAATTTGAGTACAGTAATGAAAACTTTACAAATGCGTTTTGGACGTCCAGAGTTTATAGTCGAGTCGATGTTGAAGAAGGCGCGCATGCTCCAACCAGTCAAGGAGGATGACGCTGTCAGCCTTATTGAGTTTTCAACAACTCTTTTAAACCTGACCTCTACCGCAGAGTCGTTGGATTTGGAAATGTACCTAATAAATCCTCTCTTGTTGAATGAACTTTTAAGTAAGCTCCCCTATACCCTGAAGTACAGGTGGGCTGAACATGTAAATAGCATGCATTTAGAAAAACCTACTGACCTGAAAGTATTCTGTAACTGGCTTGAAAATCAGTGTTCCATTATGAGTATTTATTTTCGTCCACCCGAGGAGACAACGCGGAAGAGAAGTGACCCTAAACCAGTTTTTACTAATTCGCCCAATGAAAACGTTTGTATGTTTTGTTCGGAGAGTCACGAAACCGATAAATGTAAGCTTTTCAGAAAAGCAGAAGTCCCGCAGCGGTGGAAGATGATAATTGAGAAAAGACTGTGTTTCTTTTGCTTCCGTCGTCACCACATCAAATTTTGTAAGTTAAAGAAACCTTGTGGAATCAATGGGTGCAAACTATCCCACCATCGCCTTCTGCATACTGACAGTGCCTCTAAAAATTCCCAAGAAATCAGCCGGGACAGAGCACAGAACACTTTCAGGCAGGAAGGTCAATCGAAAGAAGAAATTATAAGCAATCACTCGGTAAATAACCGTGTTTTACTAAGAACATGTCCAGTAACGTTATATGGTCCAAGCTGTCAGATCGACACATATGCACTTTTAGATGACGGTTCAACCATATCTCTGCTAGATTCGACTACTGCCGATAAATTAGGCATCAGTGGTAGCATTGAACCCCTTACCACTTGTTGGTCAAATGCAACTAAACATTTTGACCCAACGTCCAGACGAGTTGAACTTAAAATAAAAGGGTTCTATGAAGATGAAGTTTTCACATTAAGTAATGTAAGAACTCAATCACCTCTAGATTTACCCCAACAGTCGATCGATTCAGTAAAGCTTCGTGAGACATGGTCTCATTTAAATTCAATCGACCAACCTCTACCAACATCTCATGCCAAACCTACCATCTTGATTGGTCAAGACAATTGCAACCTAATATTGACAAGGAAAGTTGTGGAAGGGCCTCCTAACTCGCTAGTTTTATCCTGGAGTTACTTAGGCTGGTCGTTGCATGGAAAATGTCCAGAATACAGTGGAGGACGTATCGATGACAACTTTGCTCTGACATGTTTTAAATATGATAAATTGTACAAAACAGCAAAGGAATCATTTGAGATTGACAAATATGGTGCAGAAAACATCTCACAAGAAGAAAGGACTCGAAACAAAGATATGAAAATCAAAACAGCACACTTAGACAGGGATCCAATAAAAGAAAAAGCGTTAGAGAAGGAATGCCAACCCCTGGAGGCTAAGGATATTCAAGACTCTGAGAAACATTCTGATATTCTCACCAGTGTCCAGACAGTCCGAGTGGTTGGAGAGAAAACGGAAGAGCCTGATAAAGAAAATGAAATAGGTCTAGTTGACGATGAGCCGATAGAAAATTCCAAAATACTTGAAGTATTGAAGGAAACCATGCTGGAATCCAGTGTCAAAATCAAGAACAAGATCTTTGCGGTAACTGGCAAAAGGAAGAATGTGAAAACAGAAGACAAAAAACTTAAAGCCAAACCTCTATGGGAAATGAAGAAAACGGAGAACGATTCAGAGTTGAAAATTTGTGGTGGATGCGATGTGCAGTTTGACAATACCTCCTTCTACAGACACAAGAAGAAACGTGTGTGCTGGAAGGAGCACAAGAATAACGATGACAATCAAACAAACAAGTGTGCTCAGTGTGGCTGCAAGTTCCCATGTCTGATGGCCTTGTTTAAACACAACTGTAGTCGCTCACAGGAACCTACGATGCCACAATGGTGTCTTGAAGAGCAGATGGCGGAGGTGCTAAGAAACAGTGTGGAGGACAATCCCAACTTGTCACCTATGAAAATATCCAGAGACGAGACTGTGAGGAGAATGTCACTAGTGGACGATTCAATTAACCTGGTCAGTGACGAGAGCTTTGACATCTCACAGTACCACAACAAGTCCAGCAGTGATAACCAGAGGAATAAGAAGTATTATGAAATATTCAAAGAAATCAAACAACAAAGAAGTAAACTTATGCTCAAAGTGAAAATTACTAAAGAACTGGTGAGTGCCAAAGTTAGCCTTCGCAAGCCTCGGCCAAAAATTACTATTGCTCCAAAGAAAAAACTAATGAAAAGGAAAAAGAAACTAATTTTTGAATGGTTAGTTCTTGGGGGAGAGAGAATGTAATAATCTATGTCTAATCTATGCCTGCCTTCTTTCATATACAGTTTAACTAACATATGTTTTATCGATTATTATGGTTTTTGTAAAAAAATAAATACACATCTTTGGTCAAGTCTATCATTTTTGTCTTGTCTGTCTATAATATTTTAACATTGTTTACGACCAGTGTGTTCTTATTTCCTGAAATTTGTAGTTACCTCGTTTTAGTTAAATCACTTATAGCTGTTTGAGTTCAAGCTTAACCTGAAAGTACAAAAATACGTCAATAACACTTGTAATAATATATTTACACTTTTACTGTTAACTCACAAGACGGTACATACATATAAGGTAACATATAGGGTAAGAGGTGATCGATTTTGATTTGAGACTCCAATCATCATCAGATCCAAATGGCAAAATAAAAGGATTTCTCCAATTGGGTTTGATGATTTATTGGAATGTCTAATTGTAACCGATCGCCACCTATAATCTTTTTTACATATTTACCGTCTTGTGAGTTAACAGTATAATGTAAGAGTAAATATATATTTTGTTTGTTATTAAAGTTTATTTTATTTCTTGTGGCAATAGCTTTACAACAACCAACCGTTAGGTCGTGTAGGAAATAGCCGAAATGCAAGATTGCGACAAACAAATTGCTGCAGTTAAAAACTTGTGGTAAACCAACTATTTGCACGCCTGGCTATGCAGCAATGGCCATTAAGTTTTCGAATTGGAGAAAAATGTCTGTAAAGAAAGTAAAAATATAAACATACCAGTGGTATTCCAAGAGTAACCGGAAAAAATACGTAGTTAAAAATCTAAGAACATTCACTGCACTCATACATGTAACTGTGTGCATAAATGTACATAAGTGTGTATAAAAAATAGGGAATATCTAAAATGCACTGATTTTATTTTGACCATTTGAATAATATTAATCCTAATAATAGATTTGCATTGTGAGATGTGTTCGCTTAAATTACAAACCAAATATAGTTTACATTTTTGGAAAGAAAAGTACGTTTGATAGGTTTAATAATAAGTCTGCGATTTTAAACAGAATATGTCAAAAACAGTTCATCCTTTGTTTTACTCAAACAAAAACTCTGTACTTGGCATACAGGGGAAACGTTCATGTGGAAGAATTCATTAAAACTTGTGCTGGCTTTTGAAAAAAAGGATTACAAAAGAACAACTAAATTTATATCGTATGAACCCTTTTTATTTCAAGTTAAACGAAGACAAAAAACATATAAACCTTATTGTGTTCTTTGAAACTACAAAACTCATTCATACCGAAAATATTTTAAAATAATTTCAGTTTGGGTATTTTCTATATTATTTCACCATTCAATCCGCCTGGGGAAAATACATATATTTAGACTCTCTAACATGACGTCGAGCAAAACATACTACATTAAATCTCTTCATAATCAATTGTTGATCGTTTGAATCAAAATATTTTAATTAAAAAATATATACATATGTCAAATTTGGGCATTGTAACGGGCAATTTTACAACCAGCATGTAAATGATTACTTTGGGGGTTTTGGACAAAATTGTCATACCGACCAAAAAGAAGTTTTTTTTTACAATCTTTACATAGGGTCTATCAGGCCGATGAAAAAAAAAATAGCCGGTATGTTGTAATCCGTTTGAAATACAGTAGAGACCTTTAGTTTTTGCCGATATTCTTTTTAACTAATGGCCTTTAAAATAAGGTGTCACAGGCTTTATACAATTTTTGAGTTACCCCCAAAATGACCTATTTTGGGGTTTCGGACGTTATCGGGAAACCAACTAAAAAGTGCAATTTAAGCCATACAGAGGTCTGGAGGGTTTGGGTTTCCTGGTGTAACCTGTTAAAAAAAGTTAATTTGGAGTGTTCGTACTTTTGCCCAACCCTATTTATACATATACATGGTTAGTGCGTTGAGGTATCATGGGCCAACTTACAAGTTAAAACCCACCACAGAAACGTATTAGACGAACTTAAGTACCGTGCGTACCACAATTCACACAAAATGGAAGACACCAGTGATGTATGGCATGTTAGTGAAATAGTTACATACATTGTTTGATACACAATGTAGTCATATGTTGGGGAAAATTAATTAAAATGTTGCTGGGTGATACATTAGTATCAGATTAAAACGTCATTCATATCGTTCTATTCTACCTAAACAATTTGTTTTTTTTTTCTAAATTCAATCTGTAACAAGTCTTCCACATTGAGTGAATTGTACTTGCATCGTCCTTTATTTGGATGCATATGGTCTATTTTGTCTTCAATACCTTTCTAAAGAATCGGGTTTCCGATATTATTCGTTATAGCTTCTACACTATATCCAATTTCCCCTATTATTTACCCTACTGGTAACATATATTAGGAGTATGAGCTAGCTTTGTCTAATGAGATGAATGATGCAATCAGTTATTTGTCGTTGAATCTATCTCAACAGATAGGCTTATGTTACGGGCAATTAAATAAGTTATAACTATTTTATTCTCAAGTATTGTACATTAATTATTAGTATTACAAATACTTTACAAGTTAAATATTTTATATTACTGATGTATACCGATATTAGCGATATACGATCAATAGGTGTCGAGCAGAATAAAGGAAAAATCCTTTTCCCTGTCGAATCTATTACATTCAAACCAATACCACTTTGTCCCAACAATACAGACTCAATATCTGCCTCAGCTGGCAGCTCGGAGCACGTGGTCTTCACATTTGTTATCAGCTGATGTGCTAGAGATTTTAGCAGCTGGGCTTTAAACTCTCAAAGATACAAGTATAGTCTTACAGTACATATCACCTGGCAAATATCATACATACTAGATACATACATTGTGTTCAAAGCCATGAATTACAAATTAACTTTCAAGTGGGGGCAGGGGAATTTACTTTGACTAATTATTGAAAAGCAGGCTTCTAAATACACATGATGAAAATTCTACCAAAACGCTACACTTACCTTCTAAGTTTTTAATAATGAATAAACATTTTTTTGGCTTCTTAAAAAAAAAAACCCGTGAAACCTTTACTTTATAATACCATCTAAAAATTAAAAGCACCTTTTGAAAGTCAACTTAAAAATGACGGCTGACTTAAAAAAACTTCAACGCTATCGAGAAAGGTTTGGCATCAAGTGTTTATGACTTATTATAAATTACAGTATGCTTGTTCTGCATCTAAGTCAAACCATCTGCTAACTAGGTTCTGCGAAATAGTTTAAAACTAATAAAATGTTTCTCACTGCATTATTGTATTAACTTAAACAGAATAAAACAAAAAAGAGAAACATATTTATAGAAACCCAAACACATTATTGAAATGTAATAGGAAAATTCCAACAGGAAGTGGGACGCTATATGCACGGGTAGTTGTCTCATAAAACTGTTTCCAACTATGAACTCTAGTTTCTGTTGGCAAGGTCACAAAACTATACAGTCAAAACAAAGCCATAAAGCTCCCAATATTTTACCGTGCAAATATATAAAATTGAATATGAACCGTTATAACTCGCTGTTTACATTTAATTAAAATATACATTTTTGATGTTGTAACTATGTAAGACTAACTTTAAAAACTTGTCGATTTTTAGGGTAAACATTTTTTTCTCAATAAACTTATCGCAAGTGAAAATAGTTTCCCCAAATATTATATTTTAACATTCCTGCAATTTATATATTGATATGAATGATATTTATATATTTATATATTGCAGATGTTAAATTTTCCCAATCTAATACTAGAAAAGATTGCAAGTTTAAGAGTCAAAATTACATGACTGTTTTAGAAACAACAGCGATGAAAGAATTTTGATTGTTTGGTAATCTATAGTTAGCATGAATTTTGTGATAATTGTTTTGAAGCTGCCATGCTACCATTCACCATGTTCAAGGCGTCCTAGGATAGGCCATGGCACGTAGGTTTGCCAACAAACAAAAAATATTTGAAATGCAATCAAGGCTCTGTCTCATTGGCTTTTTAAGTTCACATGTTAGCCTTATGGAGAAAATATTTGTTTACATCTAAACAGATATAAAATTTGAAATTTACACTAATATTTGAAACGGCTGATTATATTTATGTCCTTTATATTACCTATTATTTTGCTAGTTATTTTTATTTAATCCGGACGGAAGCTTCAATATTCTCAAAGGCTAGGAATTCTTGAAATTAAAGTAAGAATTAAAGCAGGATGTCTACAAAGCACTCTGTGTAAAGAATTTTGTTTAACCAACACAAAGTAACCGGGTAGTATGTAAGTATCTGAAAACTCTTTCATGGCAAACTATTTTTACAAAATGCATGCATTCATGGATAAATTGATATTTAAGTAACATAGTAGACCAGGAAAATAGAAAACAAAGAAGATGTGCACATCTACCTGATGTTAGATAATATGGAAGCCTGTAAAGGGAAACAAGACTTGCCTCTCAGGGGAGTCAGATATGGTTCAGTTGAACCTGGTATTTTCATTCATATCCGATTTATATAAATCAATACAATACACCAATACAACTTTTATGACCTTTTTGTCAATCAAATAGATACATTTATATCAAAACCTATAATTATAAAATATTATTAAATATAATGATAAATTTATTAATAATTTACAATGAATACGCATCGTAACCAAGTATTAAAAGGGGAATATTGTAAAACAGACGTATGGCTGCATATGATTCATTATTACTTTTTCCTGGTCAACTATTTCATACCTTCTAGGTAGAGCATAGTATTAATTAATGTATTGCCTGGCCTCAAATCCGCCAACTGTAATTATATAATACCTCCCACCTGTCTGCGACGTACCATTATTATATTATATTTTAGACGCTGAAGAAATTAATAAATTCATAACCCTAACTAAAATATTGCAGGCTGTAAGGTAAAGTCATGACGTATAATAACCATTATGGGGTGTTAGAGTTGTTTAAATAGACAACTACAATCTTTCTCAGAAAGATACAATTGTTTACAACCATTGATTGGTCGCTGTTTACAATTGACTTTAACAAAAACAACAGTAACAACAGTAATCAAATTGTCTAAATAAAGCACAGAGTACGAAATGTTTGCCAGCTCCTTATGATGTACATAAACCTATGATGTAAATAAAGGTAAGACGCGTCACGGTTTAAAACTCCATTAGGTAAAGGTAGTTTGTTTTTTCCTCCTAAATCGATAAAGAGATATTCTACATCACTCAAGAGTAAATCAGTGGTATTATCAATTAAATATATTATTAACGGCAATATTAACTAAAGATTTGTATCACTAATCCAAGTAAGATAAGCCTACAATTTAAAAATATTCTTCAAATTCATCAAATAAACCGGAATACAAACGAGACCCTCTCCTTCGTATGGACGATCTAATATTTTAATATTTGTTAATATTTTACACAAATGTTTTTTGGGTAAAACCCCCGAAAACTCTTAAAATATTTGAAGTAATATTGAAACTAAGTTAAGATTGCATATCAGCGAAAGGACGGCACCAAGTACAAGTTGTATGTGATTTTACAACATATATTTTTAAATTACCGTACCTAAATAAAAAGTGGGTAAGCCTACATTTATACCGTCATATCCTTGTATTTCAGAACTTGGTTCAATAAGGAAGATCTTATTCGATGATTTGGAATACGCATCTGTTAAAACTAGCTGTTCCATGTGTCTTAAGGCGTTTTAAGGTGATTGAGTTTTAGTTAATAAATATTAGATATCTTTTGATGGTGTAATTTATATTCAAACTGTTTTTTTAAAGAGTCCTTCATAATATTTAGAGCTATAAATGTGGTTATTTTCGAACCCTTTGGATTTGAATACATCATAGCCAAGTATTGACTAGATTATACCATAGCACCAAGTCATGTCGATAACTAGCTGTGCCTTAGTAGCTTATAAATAAGTGAATAATTGTATTTAAATGTAATTCTCGTTACCTAGAAACGTTATTTCATTATAAATATTTCAAATGCGAGAGAAGGTTTTATTTTGCAAAAACAGAATAAAACTTTATCTCAAATCTGAAATATTTCAGACTCTCGGCCCCACATCTCCCTACGTCATAGAGGAAGCAAGTACAGTCTTCCGACAAAACCCCTGTGTCTTCAAACGTCATAGTTCCCACATACACTAGGTTCGTTTTTAGTATTTTTGATCTTAGACGACAGATAGCCTCGTGCTACCACATGACCCTCTTAAATCTCACCCCTCTCCTACTATACCCTCTTACATCTCACTGCCTCTCCTACTTACTCTCTTACATCTCACTCCCTCTCCTACTATACCCTCTGACATCTCACTCCCTCTCCTACTATACCCTCTTACATCTCACTGCCTCTCCTACTTACTCTCTTACATCTCACTCCCTCTCCTACAATACCCTCTTACATCTCACTGTCTCTCCTACTATACCCTCTTACATCTCACTCCCTCTCCTACTATACCCTCTTACATCTCACTCCCTCTCCTACTATACCCTCTTACATCTCACTCCCTCTCCTACTATACCCTCTTACATCTCACTCCCTCTCCTACTATACCCTCTTACATCTCACTGCCTCTCCTACTTACTCTCTTACATCTCACTCCCTCTCCTACAATACCCTCTTACATCTCACTCCCTCTCCTACAATACCCTCTTACATCTCACTCCCTCTCCTACTATACCCTCTGACATCTCACTCCCTTTCCTACTAAACCCTCTTACATCTCACTGCCTCTCCTACAATACCCTCTTACATCTCACTGCCTCTCCTACAATACCCTCTTACATCTCACTGCCTCTCCTACAATACCCTCTTACATCTCACTGCCTCTCCTACTATACCCTCTTACATCTCACTGCCTCTCCTACAATACCCTCTTACATCTCACTGCCTCTCCTACAATACCCTCTTACATCTCACTGCCTCTCCTACAATACCCTCTTACATCTCACTGCCTCTCCTACAATACCCTCTTACATCTCACTGTCTCTCCTACTATACCCTCTTACATCTCACTCCCTCTCCTACTATACCCTCTTACATCTCACTCCCTTTCCTACTACACCCTCTTACATCTCACTCCCTTTCCTACTAAACCCTCTTAAATCTCACTCCCTCTCCTACTACACCCTCTTACATCTAACTCCCTCTCCTACTATACCCTCTTATATCACATTCCCTCTCCTACTTACTCTCTCACATCACACTCCCTCTCCTATTATACCCTCTTACATCTCACTCCCTCTCCTACTATACCCTCTTACATCTCCACTCGCTCTCCTACTATATCCTCTACTCTGACCTCTGGGTTTATGCATGTTTTCAACTTCCCTTGCCTTAAAACATCTTCCAAACTCCCTCCTTCTGGGGTTTTGAGGGTCAATACTTTTAATGCGGCCACTGGCAGTCTCAAGCCTGCAAAATGAGCTTAGCTCTTGAACGCAGAGAGAAAGTATTAAAATGAAAGACTGTTATTTAACAATTGACAGTACATAGTTGCAAAATACATGTTGAATCAATTTACGGAACACTAGCAAAATATCCAATATGCAACATGATTAAATCCTTCTTTTCATAATTTTCTAGGGTGTGCATGTGACTTGGTTTGAGCACGAGGGACAATTGTACCTCTACGTTCAGTCCCATTTACTGAAGCAGTTCCGTTCGAACGAGGTTACGAACCAGCATAATCGGACAATGGTAACCGGGTTTTATGTGGTAAAAATGGGTTTCCCACTGTTCTGGCTGTTGAACTTGGTGTCCTTTGTTTGGGTATTTTAAAGGCTAAATACAAGTTTTCGTAATATATTCTCAGAAAATCAGCAATTTCTTTGTAATTTAAATTACATAAAATTAATATGTCCACAGTTTTAAAATAAAAAATATCAAATTAAATCTATTTAAAACATGAGTATCTTTTACCTAAACATACATAGTTTCATAAAAATCGGTTAAAGATTCCAAAGATCATATAAGATGTTGACAATGAGTCCTTGATGTTATTTTAATAATTTATCTATTGCACCCTCTCCCCCTACAAATCTCTCGTTCTTCAGAAAGTATTACTTGAATTTATATCCAATTGAGAACATAGAATCCACGAGGGAAACATTAAGTGGCAAATCAAAAGCAATATGTGCAGAAAATATGAAGTGATATACAAACGAATTTTAGTCATAACAAACTGAGCATTCGTCACGAGTTCACTACGCTATGGCAATTAAATATAAAATTCAAAGGGATAAAAACCTTCCTTCCTTTAAATATTTCCTTAAAATCTCACCAATCCACAACGACAGTTGGTACAACTGCAGCTCCCTCCAAAACTGAGTGCGCATCCACTCTGTCCATCCACATCTCAATTTCATCATGTTAACAAAGTCGCATTACAACGATCCATCTTAACAGTGAAGGGGATTCTCGTATTAATTAATTTTTACCAGAAGACTGGTACTACTGATAATGAATAATAATCAAAATTAATGAAAATAACTTGTAGACAAAGTGGGTTCTCATGTACCTAATTTAAAAAGGCTCATGTATTTAATTTTAAAAGGCTGTCATGTGGCCTATTGACAAAGTAACCAACAAGTAGGCTCCAAAAAAAATTCATAAAAAATGTAATTGTAATACTTTCTCTCTGCGTTCAAGAGCATAGCTCATTTTGCAGGCTTGAGACTGCCAGTGGCCGCATTAAAAGTATTGACCCTGCCCCAGTGGGAAGGGAGTTGGGGTGGTTTAGTATGGTAAGAAAGGTTGAAAATATGGACAAACCTAGAGGCCAGTAAAGGACAGAAAGTAGGGGAGGGGGCTGAGAAGGGGGCGAAGGTTATGCGAAGCAATTCCTGTAAAATGAAAACCCTGAAAGGTAAAAGGTGGTGTATGGGGTGTGTGAAGAACAGTGAAGAGTTTTAGGTTTGGAATAATAAGTTAGGAGCAATGGTCATAAAAGAAGAACAGTCGATACAGTTACCAACGCAGGTAATAAGATAGAGCTTTGGAAAGATTTAGGGGTTTGTTTGGGAAGAACGGTGAATTAAGCGATTGGGATGCAAAGAAGGCCGAGGGAGGGTCAAGGTGGAAGACTTTACTTGCTTCCACTATGACATAGGGAGATCTGGGGCCGAGAGTCTTAAATATTTCAAATTTGAGATAAGGTTTACTTTGGTTTCACAAAATAAACCTTTCCTCGAATTTGAAATATTCACAATGAAATTTGTTTCTAGGTAACGAACAAAATGTACAACTGCAACGACACGAACTTTAATCAAATTTTAGTTGCTAAGGAATCCTGATAAAATGCTATAAAACACGCAAATAAAATAATAATAAAATAGGGAGAGTGCACCAGAAAATGTCACCCCTCATCCTACGGAACTACCCTTTCACATAAAAAAATCATATTTACCTTTCTATTTAGTTCATTACAAACGGTCTTAAAGCTAACTTTGTCAATTGATTGGGATCTACCTTTTCACTGGTACAAAAATAAAAGGTCAATCGCCTTTTTTCACAAACATTATTACATATTCCAAACAGTAAATCTTCAAGTGTCCTCATTATAGTGCTTCCTACAAACATGGTTAGTAGTATTTGTCATGTAATTATTTATTTTTTGATAGAAACTGTAATATTGTAAACGAAAATCACAGCAAACATGTTGGGGTACAATTATTTACTAATTTTAAAGTAAAAAACTTAGTAAACATCAATTTAACAGTTAATCATATGAATAACATATTTGGGTAAGAGTGTTCTCCAGCCGGCTTATGGTACAATTAGATAAATATTTGTTCATCAAAGGCCTGTGTTCCGTCCACGAGAACCTTTTATTTTACTTTATTGAAGCATAGATAAAATGAGTATATTGATGAACGTGTGTGTTTATGTCCGTTTCCGTGTTTGTGTGAATATGTCGACGTCTAAGCCACTGATTATGACAAGATATTTCTCGACTTGCTAACTACCTGACCATTACGCAACTTTAGTTTTATGAGAACATATATTTACATAAGTGTGGTACATCATATAGCCGATATTTGCTGTACATAACATGTTTTCAATCGTTGAGGGGTAAATTTAAGTTTGATTTTACAAAAAGAAAAAATATAGTTTTCCTCATACATACACAATTACAGTATATGTTTATCTCGAATAAACAAGTATATTTCTAAAATAAAACTACATAATTTTTACATGGTTTTTTATTTATTTCTCATTTTGTTTATGCGGCTGGTTTGTAGTGTTTATAGTAGTCTTGAGAGTTAAACCAAACAAGACTTGATTGACAATAGACGGACAGTCAACTGGATCTAAAGAGAGCAAATACTGACCTAACTATTTTATGTGATTCAATTTAACATCTTCAATAATAAAACAGTATTTACGGTCAAGTAAAACTTTATTAACTTGTCCAAACATTTAGTTTTTCTTCGTAGTTTTACTTTAATGTGACTTATAAAAACAGTAAAATATAAATCACTTCTGCACAATATTGTTATATGATAGTACGTTAGTAGAGAATTGTATTACAGTAGAACGTTTTTTACTAGTTTTTTTTTAAACGTATATTGAGAAATTACCCATAAGTCTACGTGAAATTAAAGGTCTAAAGGTATTATTGGAAACAGTAAATAAAAAACGCTAAAAGTATAAACGTTATTGAATTATTATTGAAACTGAATCCAATCAATTTATGCCCAGGAGGATGTAGAATACGGACCAGAATTGTTTGATCACATATTCCTAATTTTCAACACAGTTGTGGTATTGCAAAAAATAATATTATTCACCTGGGAAAATGTGGTATAAAAAGTAACCTATGTTTAACGGTGAGTTGGCAATCAACCAAGCACATTAGTCTTCTACACGTTATGCTCAACTTGCACGCAATTTGATACACTAACTGACTTTCGTTGCTGTGGATCTTTATCCTGTTAGATTAAACAGTTATCCTGTTACAACGTTATGCTTGAAAAATGAATAAAATGATGTATCTTATATTTGAAAGGTTTATTCTGAAATTCCCTTGCTTCTTTTGTGTAATTGGTACGCATATATTAGTTCTTAATACAGTTTCTAAGTATGTTAGAATCACGAACACAATACGTTACACGTGTCAAACTGTTTTTAATGAAATTCCAAACAGAGTTATAGTAAACCTTGCTTAACACACACTCAACAGTATCACTGTTAAAATAATCCTACGTTAAATCGTGTAAATTTTTAAATCACTGTAATAATAAAGAGAAAAACGGTAACTGTACTTCTTTACAATTTTTAAGAACAATTTAATGATAATCACACTCATGTACAGTTACATCTCCGACCTACTAAAAAGAAAAGCGTGGGGCCGTTTAAGACTTTGACTTCTACGGGTAGTAAACTTAAAGGAAATTTTGGTTATGATAAAAAAATACGTAATTTCAATTGAGTAATCTGAAAAATACAAAGTATACATCAAACCTTATAGTTAAAATAAGGATAGCTGACAGGTAATGGTATAAGATTTTTGTTTCGTCTCCCTCCGGCGCGGCGTTCATACTAGGAACGAACACGAACAGCCCTAGGATCATCCTAGGATGATGAGGATTATAATGTCACTTGAAGTGACACTATAAGTTAAACATAATATAAAATAAGATCGTCGTTGTTTATAAATATAATTGAGTGGATACACTTTACCAGGAAGGATAACGTGTTTAATAAAGTAATTTTCTCCAGTTAAATCAATAAACAAGTAAGTCAATTCAAAGCTGAATTCTTTAAAAGACATTTTTTAAACAGAAAACTATACTTAGGCATGAAATAGATTTTACATAATTCATTATTCATTATACAGGATATATTATTAACTTGACGCAGAATATTTTTTAATGACCCTAATAAGTAAAGTTTTACAGTATACAAATGACTAAGCGTGTTATAAATTATGTCTCTTGGCGTTAGACTATCAAATAAAGATTATCCCAAGATCTCATTCTATTGTTGGCACCGTAGCTGCATTTATCTCAACTTGTCACCTTGTAAAGAAACTACTTGAGACAAATGACTTTGCGACTTCGGCTTAGAGTAATCATAAGAATAAATGCTTCTTAACTATTTAAAATGTATTTCTGATTGATACCTAAATCCTTCCGTTAATATTAACTGAAAGACTTTTATAAACCTTCAACACATTATTTACCAATACCTTACTGATGATTTTGGAATTGATATTAAAAACATATCCTCTTATTTTTAAGTGCGATTAGGTACATTTAGTTTAAGGTGTTCTAAAACTAAATTACAAAAAATTCCAAATGTGGAATTTGTTTATTGTTAGATACAAACTATGATCAATAACTTTGATAACGTAAAGAGCAAAATTTATGTAATGGTGATACATCCACTATTAGGATGGAGACGAGGTGGTAGTGGTTTAGAGCGCTAGACTTTGGTTCCTGAGGTCCCGGGTTCAAATCATGCCAAATCACCAATGGATTTTATCTAAGTGGTGATGACGCAACCCCTAGGTCTAGCCTGAAGTAATTCCGGGCTTGTGCCTAGCGTCTTGGAAAAAAAAACAACTGTATGGAGACGCAGCTGGACGTATTTTATCCCTTATATGAATAAAGGCTGGATGTAAAATTAAGTGATTTTTACTATATGTAGTAGCTATACAGGGTGATCAACTCAAGGAGGCCACCATTGGGATATCGGAAACGGTAAGAATTAGAGAAAACTTTAAATGGGGAACATTCCTTTATTTTTTGTGGCAGTTAAAAATATGATTTTAGTTTTTCAAAATTCAGTCGCCATTTTCCAAAATGGCGGCCAACTTTGAAATTTCTTATGAAACACCCTGTATTTTATCATGTTTCCGGATAGAACATGCAATTTAAAAACTTTTTTATTCTTGACATTTTTTCGATAAACCCACTCGTTTAGGAGTTACACCCTATGGAAAAATGACTTCCGGTGTACATTTTACATCATGTAGCTCCAAAAAAATAGGTTTATAGCAAAAATGCTAAGAGTAAATAAGTTAAATAAGTCTTAAAATTGCATCCACATTCCAAAAAGTCCATAAAATTCGTTAAAAATATTAATTCTATTATTTAAAAATGGCGGCCATTTTCCAAAATGGCGGAAAACTTTGAAAAGTGGAAAACTGTGTATTTTATGGTCTTAATGGAATGTGGATGCAATTTTAAGACTTATTTACTCTTAGCATTTTTGCTATAAACCTATTTTTTTTGGAGCTACATGATGTAAAATGTACACCGGAGGTCATTTTTCCATAGGGTGTAACTCCTAAACGAGTGGGTTTATCGAAAAAATGTCAAGATTAAAAAAGTTTTTAAATTGCATGTTCAATCCGAAAACATGATAAAATACAGGGTGTTTTATAAGAAATTTCAAAGTTGGCCGCCATTTTGGAAAATGGCGGCTGAATTTTGAAAAACTAAAATCATATTTTTAACTGCCACAAAAAATAAAGGAATGTTCCCCATTTAAAGTTTTCTCTAATTCTTACCGTTTCCGATATCCCAATGGTGGCCTCCTTGAGTTGATCACCCTGTATAGTTTAACACAATTATCCTTACACAGGGTGCCTCGTCATCTTTAACAACCTTCTGAGGTATCATTCCTGGACCAAATACTACGTAAAAAATAACTAAAACTCAAAAGTGTCCTGTAAGCAACTGTTATTTATATTTCTAAGGAATTGTTTTTATTTTTTAACAACTTTTTGTAGTAAATTGGTATGGAGCATCTTATAATATATTTTAAATTTGCGGCGATTTAAAGTTTTAAAATTGAAATAGCATAAATACTACATTGGCAAAAATTCGGTAGTATTTTCATTCTAGTTTGGTAACTTACTCTATAACGATTCCAACAATACAAATATTCAACAAAATCGGTTCATGAATAAGGGAGATCATTACATTTGCGCTCATTGCATATTCTACAGTTAAAATGCTACCCAATGGCCGCAGATATTTTTCCCATACTTAAATAAATTAAAAATAACAAATAAAAAATAGTGAAACAACTCTGTTTTTTGCGACATAAAACAAAAACTATAAAATATTCTTGCACTGGTTTATGTGATTCCTGTAAACATTATTTTGCAATCCAATGATTTTCAACTCTGGTGATTAGTGAAAGTTTCTCATGTCTTGTTGGAACCAACCTAAAAACATAAGCCTCTGACGGTGCAATTTGTTGATTGAAAGCGTGCTTATCCTCTCCTTAACAGCATGCTAGTCTTGTTGACTACTAAACAACTCAGTTGTGAGATCTACAACACTACTTCACTGTGTACATAGGTGTTTTTTGTACATTTCAAGAAACATTCCAGTGCTGTTCTTAATAGTATAATGTAATGTTATTGTAACTATCAGAAAAACAATCTTTTATACTTTTAGAATAAATTAATCAACTTGGTATCATTTTAAAACATTTTAGATTGTACGTTAATCAAAATATAAAATTTTCAACTGACACTACTTTGTCAAGAATAAATGATTTTTGTGTATTTTATTTAGAAACATGCATGTCTGATTATTTGTTTCGATAATATATTTAATCGATGTGTTATTTTGCTGGGATGAAAATATTTTGGTTTAACCTCAGTTTTCTTTGCAATATACTTAGGGAAGGTTTTAAATACTTTCAGATTTTATCCTGATAAAGCTTTAGCAAACTCAGACGAATCAACACTTATAAAACCTTAGATATGACATAAGTAATACATTTGATATGCAATGCAATTTAATTACGAGTCACATAAATATTTGTAATTACAACATAACATCTAGATGAAGTAACTCATTTTTACTGGTTTAAAATCCAATCGCATTGGGTTGTATCTTATATAGTGGTCGAATCCTTTCTATAGCCAATACCTAGCGTGTTATAGATAAAAAACCATGGACTCTGACGTCGAACAATGCCAACTCACAAAGGAGCGTTTTGGCAGGTAGAAGCTAACCAACCAGAACACATGAGGCTCTGATAAAGCGATTTGGTGATTGAAAACGTGCTTTGAGTCTCTTTCTCCAACCACAAATTCACTGCAACATCTCTTCACAAACTCACAGACTGTCATATACATACTGGCAAACTTCTTTACTTCTCATATGTTAAGCAGCAGTTTTATTATTGTTTTTTTTTTTATTAGTTAAGATTAACTTTGTAACGATTTGACAAAAACATCCTGTCTCCCGATTTTGTTATGCTACTTTTATACTATTTTATATATATTTTTTTTAAATTAAGAAAGTACATCTTAAGAAAAAAAAACCAGTACTGTAGTTGTATTGACAATATACTGACTGCTGATTACCATTTGAGTACTGTTTATTTTGGCTAATAATGCATCATGGATCACCTAATGGATTTCAGAATTTAATATAATATAGGTTTTGATTTTGTGTTTTAGGATTAATATAGAACATAGAGGGTGTATAATCTTGTAGAATGTAACTTTTTGACAAAACTTTGGTAACTTTTTGAAAGAAGGAAAAGAAGCTGTGCGGCTTTAGGCTAAAGCTATGATTTTCTTATTTCATCACGATTGTTTTTATTTTTGTAAGCTATAGACGTCTAGCCTAGGATTTTTCGAACTTACCCTAACGTTGTTTAAGATGTTATTGACAAAAAAGAAATACATTCTCTCCTATTTTTTGGACTTTTCTCTACTAAAACTCTATGAAAGGATAAATTGACCCTTTCTCATGGATACAAACATATTGACAGGTCATTACCATCGATATATTTTACAGCAGTGTGAAAGATAAGTTCATGACTAAATATTTCAATTTATAAAATCATGGTGAGTTTCATTTTGCATTATCTGTTTATTGACTTTGATTTGAATTTTGGATATGATGTGATAATTGGTAAATCCCTAGGTAACTATGAACAAAAAAATGTATATAATTCAATGCTATTGATAAATGAAATGTAATATTTTCAAATCAAATTATAATTTAATTATTTGTTCACCAGAGCCTCGACTGATATTGGCAAAATCTAATTATGTTTAATCGAATTGTTAACTGATACATTTCGAATTCACCAAATATTGGATTAACCAAATGAAACGATAGTTTGTTTTTCTGTATGATATACTTTTGGCTTATGAATATTATGTATTTAATAGCATATATCAATAAAAATATACGCTTTGCAAAGTTATTGAGTTGCACTAACAATGTTTAAATGCATATGAAGAGGACCATTAAAATCCGGAACTGAAATTTGAGAAAACAAACCAACTATCGATTATTTGAAATAGTTGCTGAATATGAGCACAAGCAGAGCGTAAAATGGATGGAGTGGTGTGTGTTGCTGTGTTACTAAGGTCAGCTGTTTTATCGTCATTTAGTCAAATGAGCAAGGAAGCTGGGAAGCTTCAATAAGCTACTGACTTCTTTAATGATCGAACCTTTGACATTCTGATTACTAGGTGAGCAGCCACTCTGTTGCTTAGCCTGTGTTATTTTATGAATTGTTATTACTGTCATTAAACTGTTATTAAGTAGACTTAAACCTAAACATCCAAAGTGAAAGATAGCTTTCATATCTAAAACTATTTGATATAGTCCACGTATCGTACTGTAAAACGTTACACCATTTTGAGCTTCAGGTTTAAATGATAGGGGGGAGGTTGAGAAATTTGTGTTTTTTTGTTTTTACAAAATATTAGAAAACGTTTAGGTTTAGCACAAAATACATGATTTACAAAGATTATTTATGATTGTTATGCTGTATAATGTTATTATTGTTCTCGATACATAAGAAGTTAAATTTTATATAGTGAACTACTGAACTAGTTTAGTATGACTATATTATAACTAAAAATGCGTATTAAAAACCAGTAAAAACAACGGGTTAGTACAATTGTTCTATGTGTTTACTGTGTGCAGAAAGTGTGAAATAGGATTACACAGAAGCTTAATGGGTGTAACACTTCTCTTTTAAGCTGGCGATATTACTTTTAGCCGTCCTATAATCTAAGAAGAAAAATGAGGTTTCTTTCATTAGAGAGGCCTTAAACTATTGACTTAAAACTACTATAAATTACTCAAAACATTAAGCGTGATTTTCAAGAAACTATAATGGTAATATTTCCACAATATGTTTATACTGGTTGTAAAATAATCACGAAAAGTGTAAAAAACATAACATATAGCGTAACGAACCGTAAATATATGACCATAAATATCCCAAAAATTTTAAAAACACATATTTTTTAAATGATATAACCTAAAAGGTTGTTCGCGTTACTTTTGATTAACTCTTGAATAATATGTTGATAGAATGTGCTCATGGATCTAGAACTGTACATACATATCCACCTGCCATAAACTAATCTTCCATGATGCATCTACTGCAGTATTAATGGTACACGTATATCCTCTGTGGTAAACTAGTTACTCATGGTCACGTAATAAATAAGATTATAATTACAAACTTAGGTTAGATGAGACCCGTGGAATATTGTAATAAAATAATAATCCATTGCGCAATACTACAATTTTTGCAAGAATATTGCTCTTGGAAATATACATGCTCTTGGATACGTGTTTAACTACATTCTAAGGGCGTTCTAAAACACTATCTTAGTACTTACGATTAACTATTCCCATGCGGTTTTTGTTGTATATGTAATTCTGTCGAAATTTCATCACATTAAGTATTTCTAAAAAATATAATTAAACTATAAGACTCAATATTCTCTCCTAAAACAAAACTAATTTCAAAAGTTATAGACCAGTAGTTTAACCAAATGTTTGTTAAACAAGTTTTTATTTTTCATTTACATACTAAATTTTTGTTAAATTACAAAGTAAAAATTATCATACATTATTATTACATTATTATCAAAATTATCATACGATTATCATACATTTTTAGAATGATAACAGAATGAAAATGAGTTATAAAAAGTAAAGCAAAGGCAATATGTGGCTTAAAATGCTGTATTTACTGCAAATTTTTTAACGACCCAAACTATTAACACCAGATTGCAAACACAGTTTATTGATACTTACAAAACATACCAGCAAATTATTTTTTGCACACTTCGGATGAGAAAAAAAATCCAATATCCAATCACAAATGCTAATCTTATCAATACATAAAACATAATCCCTTAGTACATTTCTCATCCTTATGGATCAGTGACGACAATCTTTTTTATTAGTTCTGTCTGGTGCACTTTCTATATTGTGTTTTGTTTACAGTAATTTATTTCTTGGTATTTAATTTAAAACCTCGTTTAACCAAATAAACGATCTTATCATAAACAATAACTTGTCCCCTAGTTATACAATCATTCAGTAAAGCACAAACCATTAAATTTACCCAAAAATAAAAGAAACAAAATTTTTTCGACATCAGCGATCATTACCTCCGGACATGAACTGGACACGAAAAACAAGCTTAAAAAAAATTTGGATGAGAAGTCTACATGTGTTGCTTAGTCAATGATAACAATATTCCTAGAATGTTTTCCTGCATATCATAAAATTTTATGCATGATACAAATGCTACAAGATTTCAAGAATTCGTCTCTTGTTTCACTAATGTTGCTTTTATAAACAGTTGAGACTAATATAACCAAATGGAATGCCATAAGGCCTCATTATGTACAGCCATAGCTATTACGGTTCTTCCATAACTTGCATCTAGAGCTTTCGCACGTTGCAAATGGAGTTAAAAACAACACAACAAACACAGCCTGTGTTAATGTAATAGCCAGACCAATATACTACACTCACCCCTTCCATTGACTATGCTATTTGTTTAATGTTCAAACGCTGTACAAACAATGACATGGGTAGTAAAAAACAATGGATCATTCAGTTCATTACAAATCACAGTTTATTATTCACACACATGTTTTGGGTTTTAAATTAACATGTGCTTGATGATTATTTTTTTGGTTTTGTTTATGGCTTGTCTTCTTGTTAGAATTGATTAACTCTCTCGTGCTCAGTTTGATCCTTAATTAATTAATGTTAATATTTATTTCTCTCTGTGTGGATATTCTGAGTAACTCTATAATTTTTAACCTCTAGATTGTGACTCCTCAAAATGGTTGCATCTAAAGATTTATACAAATAAAATTAGCGGCACTTTATTTAACTATCCTACACATATTTCAAACATAATGGCTAACTGCTGGGGGTTACTTTTTTAAGTTAAATGATTTATATTTAGTATAAAAATATACGTTAAAACCACATAAACGTATTTAGGACGTTTACTGGTTTTTAAAGGTTTTAATTATCAAGAAGAGGAAATAATAGATTATATATCCAGTTTAAAGTAATTCGTTTATTTTGTTTGGAAGAGATCGTTATTTATCTATCAATAAAAACAAGCTCTTAATGACTGCATAATGACTTCAAATAAAAAAAAATCTAATTTAATACTGAAAGACTGCATAACTGGTCAGTTTCAAAAATGAGATCTCAGTCCGAAAATGAAATGTACAATTTAATCTAGACAAGAAGAAATAATGTTATTTTTAAATCGGTAGATGTGATATTGTTTGTATCACAGTGTTCTATGTATTCAGGAGTAGTATTTAGTTTTTTTTATCTTTCTGCAAGGGTCGTGAGGTTCAGTACACAAAGCAACCCAATTATACGAGGTCATATCTGAGAGACTGTAAATCATGACAGAATTGTCTCTGTGTGATAGCAAATATGACTTTGTAGCTGATAAACTGGAACATACAAATGCATTTATTTAAAATGTGTATGCTAAAATTGTAATTTTAGCTTATCATAATAAAATAATATAATCTTATATCATACAGTATTACGAGTAAAATACATCAAATTGAAACGCATTATTGTTTAATGTGGTTGAAAGATTTTAATTTGAACGCTTGAAAAATACCGATAAAAATACTATTCTTAAACAAATGTTTGTTTACTTACGCCCATTTTTTACGTAAATATATGGTTATTTGGATCAATAAGAATTAAGGGAAATATCTTAAACGTATAGTTTACATTTAAATACATATTTTTTTCTTATTTGAATCAATAAACTTTGCTGGGAACATCGTGGCTGAAATGCCATCACTGGCGTACAAAGTATTGCAAACAGCGTTTCCAAGACGGTTTCCAAAGCCTAAGCCGTTAGGTTTTAGAGGGTGAGAGACCTACACGGCAGGGTAAAATACACCTTAGACAATGACGGCGCATAAATCATTTCCCTGTCATAAAATAGAACACAAAATACTATGGAGTTTAGAGACGGAATTTAAAGATATAGTGTATCTTAAAAGTGGTTTAAAATGGTAATCAAATTAGAGAAAAACTGTTTATTGTAAAGAAATGTGTAATTGTTTCACACAGTGGATTTGCATAGTTTTGATGATGTTTTACAAAACTAACAGTTTGTGTGCCACAAACAATACAATAGATGTTGTATATCCTAGGTTAGTAGAATTGATCGGTATTGTATACTTCTAATGGTGTTATGGTGTTCCATTAATGGAACGCTTGTGGACTCTCAATTGGTTGTCGGAACTACTAACAGTACCTAATAATCATATTCTATTTTGTTTACCGTTTAGGTCTGAAGATGAATTAAATGTCCAATCAAATTTGACCACATTATGAATTCATGTGCACACATTGTATGTCTAAACCACGATAATAGCTTAGCATTACAAATGTTACTGAAATAGATATCATAGACTTTTCAAACAATTATAACGTTTTAGCTTTTATAAATATGCATATAAGATGATAGAGATTCAACCAGACATGTATACCTTTAAAATATTTAATTTATAAACGTTAAAACATGTTTGCACAGCAATTCTGAAACTTATGTTAAAATAATAAAAAGATATAAAAACACTCATAAGAAACTTAGTTGCTTACATGGTTAAAAAAGATTTAATATATTGACGTTCCATAATCGGCTTTACCCAATTGCAGCATTGAGAGTGTTAGTAGTAATCCTCTTAGGAAATTGCCTCATTGTAAGTGCACGGCAAGTTAAATTGAATGATTACGTCATACAAATTAACTGTTAGCATTGAGAGTATTAGAAGTAATCCTCATAGGAAATTGCCTCATTGTAAGTGTACGGCAAGTTAAATTTAATGATTACGTCATACGAATTAACTGTCAGCATTGAGAGTATTAGAAGTAATCCTCATAGGAAATTGCCTCATTGTAAGTGTACGGCAAGTTAAATTGAATGATTACGTCATACGAATTAACTGTTAGCATTGAGAGTATTAGAAGTAATCCTCTTAGGAAATTGCCTCATTGTAAGTGCACGGCAAGTTAAATTGAATGATTACGTCATACGAATTAACTGTCAGCATTGAGAGTATTAGAAGTAATCCTCTTAGGAAATTGCCTCATTGTAAGTGTACGGCAAGTTAAATTGAATGACTACGTCATACGAATTAGCTACCAAAAACTTTGAAGGTTGTTGTGATGACCTTGAGTGACGTTTGTTCTGGACCTAGAAAGCCTACCATATGTAATTAATTGGACCATAAAATTAAGATGATATCCACCATCACAAGGTTAACGTTAGGCTGAGATAAGGTTTACCCTCAAAATGATTTAAAAATGCCAAAGCGTCGAAAAACTTTAAAAGTAAATTGTAAATTATTTCAGAGAAATGTTACGAGTAATTATTCTAAAAATGGAAACAAATGATTGTGTCCTGAAGCTTCTTTAAATTTTGTGGCCATAACGAATTGTATTTTTTAAGCAATTAACAACAATTTAACTAGAAAATAAAAGTAAGCAAATAAGACTTATACTCTTAAGAGATTGTTATTAAGAAAATGCAGTTAATACAATCGATGATAATTGTATAATCATGAGATGCTTCAAGATACGACTGCTGCAATTCGTCCACAGCTAATGATCTGGTCATTTCATACTTGACGAGCAGTTACTCAGAAAACCAAACGATCCGATTTAACATGGATGATGACCATATCATAACTAAATATATCAACTGTCATTCAAGTTTACTGAACTTTTATAATTCTGAATATGGCACTAAGCCTCGGTCTTTAAATGGTTTTTGTTGATTTCAACACGATCATCGTTCAAAGAACTTGAATTTACAAGCTGCGAGGCAGTTATTATGAATAAATTCAAGCCAAGTTTTGAAGAAATTATTATTTGAAAGCTTATCAGACAGTTGATAGACGTTATTTTGTTGTGACAGTTTGGCTTGTAATGAATTTTTTTTTTTTGTCATAGGACGCTAGGCACGAGCCTGGGATTGTTTTTAACATTACTTCAGGCTAGACCTAGGGTTTGCGGCATTATCATTTAGTTAAAATCTATTGGTGATTTGGTGGGATTTGAGCCCGGGACCTCTTGGACCGAAGTCCCGCGCTCTAACCACTAGACCAGCTTGCTCCCCGTAACGAAGCATGAGTCAATCAGTAATGAATATAATGCATATAAGTAGTATTGAATTTTTAGTACACCTGATGAAAGAACTCTATAGTTTTCTAGAGAATATTTTACACTGCCAAACGTTTAACAAACTGTGACAAAAAAGAGGCTACGATATAAGTTTGAAACTACCTTGGAGATAAAAATCAATGGAATGAACAGAGAACCATTACTCCAAAAGTGATTCATACAACAAGATAAATACAAGCTGTACAGCGCAGCTGGCCCAGTGGATCACGTCTCTTAGCTATTTGTTGAGATACACTTCATCTTGTTTCGTTGTTAGAACATCTTATACAATTTATGTATTATTTGATATTTTTATATGCAACGCCAATTAGTTTAATCATTGACTATTAGATACTGAAGTAGACTTCCCATCTATATGGACCAGCTGTAGAAATTTTTTATTGAAAAAGAATGTAATTGAGTGAGCTAGTCACAGAATTGCACTAGTGTCTAAAGTCCTTTTATACCTTAGTTGTTGTTGCTGACCAGGTTGATGGGTCATAACAGTTGCTATAACACTTCAAAAGTCATTCCCTAAGTTTGACTTGGTAAAAAAGTTTGTGTATTTGACAGAATTTAGTAATATAGATCAGCGCAATTTGTAGGTGGCTCACATGAACTACGACGATTTTGAATATAAAATATTTAGCTACAAATTAAACATGGGGATGGAATGTCTAGTTTAATTCACCACTATTGTGTAAAATTACTATTTTCAATCCTAGCAAAATTTTAACACCAAACGAAGATTAGAAAAAGAACGAGAGTTTTGCCTTTGTGCCTACTATATTTCTTTGTCCTATTGCAACATTTTTACAAAGTAAGTTAGAAAACGAAAATACTTTTCATGTAATGATAGCCTCTCAAAACAACTTTTACCCTGTTTTCAATTTTGCTAAAACAATAAGCAGCTGTTTTTAATGATTCAATTATTTCGTCTATTACGATTGTGTTATAATGGTGCAAGTTACAATGATCTCTTGCAGAAAGTAGTCCTAGGCCTGTAGGATAAGAGTCCCTTAAGTCAACTACTAGACAAACAATGGGTACGGTTTGGACGGTTGGTGGTGGTCCTATTTTAGCGTTATAATATAATTTAATAAAAACAACATAATATACAACCTTATGAGTAAAAATATTACAACCATTAGGCAGTACTTACACATTTTGATGTAATTTGTAATATAACTTTTGTCCTCCAGTTTGAAAAGTGGCTTAGTTACTCTTTTACTCATAATTGAAAATATTAAGTTCAATAATGATGTAACTGCCTAAAGCAAATTATACCAGTTAATTAAAAATATAATTTTATGTACCATTACATTGAACTATAGGGTTATATTAAGCAATAATCCAACTATTGAACAACTATAAGTTTAACCATTTTAGCTTTGTAAACAAGTTTGTCTATCCCAGTTTACTCAGTGACCTGGGATAAATACATTGCTAACTTAGTGACTAAAGGCTTAACTGAGATGTTTAATTATGTATTATGGCTGGTCTGTATGGTACCAATAAAACACAAAATTTATAAACAAAGCAACTACTAATGTACGATAAATTTTTCATAGGTAAATGTATAACACTAGATACTTTACATCTTTTGAGAATGACAATGGTGATATTTATAGCAAAATCCCATTTCATATTCGTATTACATAAACAAGACGCAGTAAACAGTTTATGGGTATTCACAAACTGACAGTTTCCAGATTATATGTCACAGGTTCTAGAAAAGAAGGCAGCAAAGTATCAATAAAAGTGTCGTTATATCTCGATGGCATCCACTTACACACGTCGTTAACTGCAATCACTTCCACAACACGCCTCACGGCTCTAAACGTATCTGAAGACAAGCCTATATCCTTTTATTGTCAAAAACATCAATTTAACGATTCAAAATAGAAAACGTGAAATCAAAAATCTAAAAATGAGTTACGTTGTTGCTACTATAACTAAATAAGTAATTAAACTGAAGAAAATATAGGATTTGACAACTTTGCCAAACTCTAAATTCCAAGTGTATATAGTTTGTCATTCACATAGGCCTAGGTACAATTTGCTTACTTTAGATAATTAAACAGTTGATATTATTGACTTAGTATTTTATGAAATTTCTTCAAGTATAGCCCCTACAAATATTGTCATAACACTACCAAAAAACGTGATTTAATGAACCGACACATTTAAATATGTTTTTCAACTCTGATGGGTTATTGTTTAAAGTACTGTAAAGCTAAAAAAAATTATGTAAAATTTTAATTGACCTTTATTTTATCTTTGTAAGTAATATATAAAACAACCTTTATTGCTTTACGCACAGTTTCAACTTTATTAATTATTTTAAACCATTTTACATGTGTTTTACTTTAAGCATGCAGCTTCTAGGCTAAACCAATGATTGGTCGAGTTTGGTCAACCTGGGTCTTAACATCCTAACTAATGCGTCTTATCCTACTTCAGGAGAATAAATTGACTAAACTGTTTGCTGTTAAATAAAATCCTACAACTAAAAATCACGAAGGTTAACGACAACCTTTCCGTTGTAAATTTTAATTATTTTTGATTTTCTAAATTCACAATAGCGTATCGTAGTTAGTTTTTCTTTAACTTAGGTAAAATGGATACATAGAATCGGTGATTTTAAGCTTTTTTTTTACCAAAAAACATTGTGCCAATTCAAATTAAAAACATAAAAACTGAATAATCTTAAAATATTTAATGGATACACTTGTTAATCCTATAATTTGATGTAGTAAAACTATTAGGTAACTCAATACAAGGTTACGTTTTTGCTTTTAAAACTGAAGGAACTTACAACAACATTTAAACCCTTTGACATCGCAAAAGTATACACAAATTGTATCATGTTACCGTGGGGGGTTCAAGTGGATATGTGTGAGCAAGAATAAATTTGTTCTTGCTGAGTAGCCAAGTATATCCAAGATATGCAACTTGGTGGAATGCGGAATCATCATATTCATAAGGTGCTTACGTTCATAGACTTAACATTGATATCTCATGTTTAGAATTTCTATATTCTTATGCATGTTACTACTCTAAATAAGTATGTAATCTAAATTAAAATTATATTTTGGTAAATTATAACGAACAAATAAATACTAAAGAAAGGTATTGGTGATGATTGACTATTACATGGAACTTTTATTTCATTTGTGGACCCCAATTGTCAATATAATAGGGGCAAACTAAGTTTAGCTATAGCAATAACAATACTGTTTAGTGCTCAGGCGTTAACAGTTTGTAGTGTTTCCACCACGATTTGACACTTGAGCTGAATTTCCCTCAATAAAGAGAACAAACGTTCATTTCCGTGGAGCAAGTTGTGTTGGTTTTATTGAAGAAATAACATTTAATGGGCACTCGTTGGTTAAAGGCGTAGCATTTAATATATACGCCTTGAGTAGGGTTTTTTATAACTGTTGCAGTTTTTAGTGTGAAATATCATATGGAAATATGGATATTATCACCTGATCCTGATATTTTTTTGTGTCAGAACTAAAGCTATTTTAATATTTTTTTACTATATCAATACGTGAGCTTAATAGCTCATGTAATATAATTTTGATTGAATTGATGGAATTGATAAGAATATTAAATGAAATAAAAATCGTGGTTAGCTTAATACCTATCTATCGATAGAGAGTTCAATGGAGTTCAATAGTGTTGTCGACTGGAACAGCTGTATACAATTAATAAAAGAACCTGAGAATTTCTATTTTAGAACTTGGAAAAGTTTCTGGCACTTTTGATGTTTTATGCTGTAAAAACTACTGTAGTCATGGCGTATAGTAAGATAATACCGGAGTTTTTATGCTAAGAAACGTGAAATCATCTCTTAATGGCAACATCCGTAGCAACAAATAACACATTTTTACACGGGCTTTAGCCAATGTTTTGATAGTCGTGTTAGAAATTATTTTGTTACACATTTATTTGCAAGTAAACGATTTAATAGCGATACAAAAACTGTGTGAATTAAAACTATAGTATATTAGAGAAGGTTTTATGAGACTAAAATAGGTCGACGGAGATTTGTTGGACGAATATTTTTAACATTTTAATGAATTAATTTTTTGAATTTATCTATGGATTTTGGAATTTTTATTGATATTTCCAGTTAATCTCAACTATATACTGTATAATACCTCAACTTCCCGTTGAGTGAAGTATAACGTTTTTTAAACATTAAATCATATATCATAGTTATAGTATTTATGAGCAACATTTCATAAATAATTTCCCATGTGAATCCCAAGCAAATTAGAACAAGGTTGGTGTTTGAGTTTTCTCTGGAGGATTAATTTGGTATTAAGTACAGCTAAAATATAAAGTTATTAAGTTAGGTATTAAAGGTAAGGTATTAAGTTACCTACAAATACTAATACTAACGTACTTTAGCTACTTATGATTAAAGAGAAATCTGTCTAAACACTAGATAATCCGTAATCTCTTGCCACTTTGAAGTTTTTGTATTGAATGTATTTTTTAATTAAATGTAATTTTTAAATAAATTATTCCCTATATAGCAAATGAAAACAAATTATATTTGATCTTACGCTCCAATAATTGTATAGCGCTGAATTTAATCCTTAATCACTATAGTTAAAGACATTATTTGTTATTACTTGATACAGCTACATTATTGCATAGTACGTAATTTTTATACATAAGCTTTGTATAACAATTACAAAATCATTAAACGGAATATTGAGATAATATTCATAATAACGTAAGCTTAATTCGAGAAAATGGACGAGAAAAATATTTTAGTTTGATATCTTGATCTTTTGGAAAATATTTTAAACTCATAGTTTTGGGTCGAATTTATCTCTTTCCGATGTTAACTATTTAACTACATAGATGTTTGATGTTTAACTACATTTGCCATTCCTAATAGCATTTCCAAAGTAGTACCATACAAGAAATATACGTAGATTAGGATGTTTGACAATAGTAATATAACGATTAGTTGGTTTATTACTACTTGTGATACCGAATAGGTATGAGTTGGCATAATATTGGTCTAACTGTTTTAAACTTACTCTTTATAATGACGGTAAGGTGATCTTATGAAAAAAATATTATACACAAACAAACTCATTGTGTCTAAATACAAATGAAAATTCCCTTTGGATTTTTACATATAAAGATTTTTTCACCAATAATTGGTGAAAAAATCGTTTATTAATTATAAATTAAACATGTAAGTAACTATCCAAAATAGATCCGTCAACTACTGTGTGTTTTCAGTTAACAATATACTATCATTGACTATGATACTATTCAATCCGTAGACGCAAAAACAATGATAAAACAGAGAGGGTAGTGCAAGGTCTACAAAGATTGAGGTACTCACGTTTTTTTTTTTTTATTACAGAAATTGTCACATGACAGAAAGTTGTAATTTCAATTTCATCCAATCTCACACCAGGCTTAAAAATTACTCTGCGTTGACACTGTGTTCCATATTATAATGCATTCGTTCTTAAAATTCCACAAACAGTCAGGAATAGGAAATAATAAATGCAAATTTTAATTTTTCTAAAAACAAAAATCCCTGATGACAGTTAGTGAGAAATGGATCTTTAAAAGTTTTCCAATTTTCTGAATGAACTCGTTTTTCTTGTCATCCCTTACTGTTGTCAAGAAACAAATTATTTGTCAAAAATTTTCGCAACTTCAGTTGGTATATTGATATCATTCTAATAAATATAACTGAACTCAAATGTCTCTGTGCGCATTTGACAAATAACTGCTCTGCCGAACCTCGTTCTTATAGTTAAAAATCTTTAGGGCCTTATTTAGGTGGAATGTAAAGCCGATACAGATTTGGCTCTTTAGATACACAACGAAAACTAGGGTTGAAACTCTAGAAAAACTAATTTATAGTGTCATTTTACGATTTATGTAAGTAAAAGCTGATTGAAACACATGTGTTAAAAAAAGGTTTGCTGTACAAAGCTAGGCTCAATGGTTTTCAAGTAAGATGTATAGTGAACAAAGTTTATAAAATAACTTTGATTATAACGCAATTTAGACGAATCCAACCATTAATTTACCTTTGCTTCTTTTTCTGAAAAATTTGAGTGAACATTTAGTCTTTATTTCATGTTTATTTTGTAAAGTAATATTTTATTTTAAACCCGCAATCAATGATTTTATTAATATTAAAGTAATAACTGAAACCAGCCAAAACAGAGATGCAGGTTAGGTTGAAATCCCTTGAAACGCACAAGGCCAAAATAATCGCATTATACGCCCTCTAAACTTCAAGTTTGTTTTATTAATGAGTTGCAGATTTTAAGCAAACATTTCAACTGTTTATTCCAACAGTAATGCAATACGAAAATATTCAATCTTAAAACAAATTGATTTTAGTTAATAAAAAAAATTATAGACATTAAATGACTTAAAACTGTGGGTATGAAGTTTATTGTTTTAAGCCCACAAACTTTTCATTTAAATTATCAGAATAATAAAGTCAAAACATGTTAAATCAAATTAATACCTAGCAAAGCTTTAAGAAGCTATTTAAATACTGAATAGTTTATAAAAAAACAATAAACTACTTTATTAATCATACTTTAACACCAAGGAATTCAGATTGTAAAACAAGATATATTCTTGGTATTGACGAACATTCGTTAAATAACAACAGCTATTGGTAGTCATGTGTCATGTTATGTTGTCTGCAAAACCATTCAAGGGGTGGATTAATGAATGCATTAAACAACCATTCACTTGAAATTGAAAACCATAAATACAGTTTTAGTCGATATTGGTTTCTGATCAAAATATTATTCCACAGGATTGTAAAAACGAGTCATCGACATTTTTAAACAATGGTAGGCAGTATTTTCCTTATGTTAGGTCATCACATTTACAAATCAATATTTCATCTCATCAGGTCTCATGCAATTAAATACTCATCCAGGAGTACAGTAAATCAGGGGCAAACAATCGAATTTAAAATAGGTTTACAACACGTATATGCGTTTCAATTACGTTCTGCTTTTGATTGACCATTGTACAAAACATTGAACACTAGGAATTTCCCTTGGGTGACTCACAACCGAGGTTGACAAAGGTTCTTATTGTCTACAACACCAAGAGAAAATATCACTCCAGATATTGAGTTACACACTTTTGTCTAACCCAAAAACCATTCTTTGTTAACAGGTCAACTGTAATTATCGTTGGTATTTATCACAGTTAAGACAATAATTATTAAGATAAAAATAGGATCATTTTGTATTGAGAGAAGATTGAAGAAATACTCGGCTAACCCAGTAGTATACAATTTTTCTACACTATAATTTCCTCACGTGTTAATAAACTATATCATAGGAAAGATTAATTCCTATTCGACTCTGATGATAACGGAACTGCTTAAATGCGCATTATCTAATAGAAAAAAAAAAAAAAACTCACTGTCAGGTAATTTAACCTTTTAGGGAATTACCCGTATGGGAAGTAAGCTATTGCCGTTAGTCTCATGGTATAAAAAAACACAAAAACAAAATATATATGTATTTATATGTGTGTACATGGATCTGTATGCGTGTATCCGTTAGCACGAAAACTCAAATAAGAATCATTCGATTTCTATGAAATGTACCACTGTGTTTATGTGATCGAATTCACTAAACTGACATGAGCGAGCTATGGATACGGTACTTCCAAATTTCTCCCCCAAACATTCCAGTCACATGAAAATTCACTCAGGTTTGCAGGTTTTCTGCCATGAGGATATTAAATGTGTATTATTCGGTCATTCGGATCATATTGAGCCAGTAGTACGTGAGTGGTGTTCAATCAAAGTATCAACTCAACACCACAAAGCAGCTTGACTGTTGGTCACCCAGGTAACATGGGTGGTGGTTGGTTTGTTGTGTGGATGTTGTGTGTTGCTTGTGATCGTGTTGATATTGGATCTCTATCAGATTTTTTTTAATATGCTTCCATTTTTAAATAAAGCAGTGTAATCTTATTTAGGAAGTGGAAAACTCTTAGATTTTGTTGTTAGTTTGTCAATAACCAATTACAATGCTTCATTCAACGTGAAACTAGTGTAAGACAGCATTGTACTTTAACAGGTCAAACTTTATATAAAAATGATTATTTTAGTTCCTGTCAGAAACGATGTTATTTACCTCTTGACCACAGTGGAGGCCTATAACTCGCTCTAGCAATAACCAGACCATAGACAAGTATTACTATGTTTTAAGTACGGTCTGGCCGTGAAACGTGTTTTCTTTTTTAGCAATTTCCAAATGTTAGTTAGAAGTAGAGTAAATAATAAATTAAAGGAATGGTTGAGGAAAAACATTCTGCAATTAGAGACCTGTGATTTGGATGTAGCTTAATGAAATCGAATACTATGTAGACTACTATGTAAATAAAATAAATAAGATAATATTTATTAGAGTTAGCTTTGTATGGTAATTTGTGATAGTAGTAATTTTCATCAGTAGGAACGAAAGTGGCTCTTTTTGGTACGCAAGCTTGTTGAAAATAAGATTAAGTACCAAAAACACAGTTTGTTCCCTGTGATGAAGAAATATTATCATCATACTGTAGAAATAAGCTTCTAATCGTTATAAAATGAGATAACATAATTTGGGATTATAATAAATCCTAATAATTTTTTACATTCATGTGGTTTACAAACATAACTTAAAATTATTGTGTAGCATTTCAATAATGCACTGATAAAATTTTGCGGTTAGCAAACCGACAAATTTACCATATGCTTTTTCTGTTCACTATTTGAAGTTACCTGAAAACGATGATTTTGCTGATGATTTAGAGAAATAAGAACAAATTCAGAGCAATTTTTACGTAGAAACGCATTAGAAAATAAGTATGGACCAAATATAAAATATTCCATTAAATTTGGTCTCAGAAAAAATTAGCATTCCTAACAATTGCGTGGAACTTTATGATAGTAAAAAATTGAACACGGCTATTGAATTTTTTTTATGTATAAAAAAACTATACCATAAACGTATCGTTTTGTCGGGATGAAAAGTATATCTGTGATTTGAAATGCTAATAAATTATGTCAAAAGCAGTGTTACTTTGCAATACTCTAGTAAAAACATTGTGTTTGGCGTACAATGCAATTTTTCAAGTGGAAAAACTAATTAACATTAGCACTTGCCTATGAAAAATTTGCTTACAAAGACACACACTTCTTTTAATCTTTGGAAAGAAAAGTTTGCTAATATGATAAGCTCAAAGAAGGCTCATAACATTATACTGTACTGAGGAAACTTGGGCATTAACCTCACCACATAAAACATATTATACTCAGAGAAGCATTGAGCGTAAACCATAATTCACATAAGACAGCACAGGCATATGACAAGCTTTGTGGCTTGGCTTGCAAACAGTTTAAAGTGATTTTAAACACAGTAAATCTTTGGTGCTACAAATATAATACATTTTTCGCATATTCCCCATGAAAGCAGGTTGCATAAAGGGAAGTAAGCGAAAACAAAGACTTTTGTTCATCCCCTAAACCTAAGTGGGTCATTGTTGTCTTTGACCTGTATCAGCTCCTGAATCCATGTCACTATAATCATGAGTTTAATCCTTTTGACACCAAAGTGTGTTTTAAAAGCACCTTTGACAAAGCATTTTTATGTATAAACCTTTTTTGGACTCTAACCTCTCTTTAACTAAATCCTGTGGTTTGATGCCTAAAAATATTTTAAAGGGTTTTCATCACGTGAGTAAAATGTATCACTATTTATTGACTTCTGCTTATTTTCCAACATAATAGACACTATGCAATTCTATCATTTTATACTAGTACTTAAAAATTATTATTTTGGGGGAAAATTGAACTAACATCAATACAATTTAAATCTTTTCTACTGAAACCATAATAGCTAATTTACCGCTCTTTATGAAGTATTTAAAACAAGATAGAAAACATTATCAACACCGACATTACTTTATTATGTCTTCTCTATCGTCATTCCACTTACACCATCCAAGAATGTGTGGAATTTGTGCGAGGTATCTCATATATTGGAAGTTATTAAACATTGCCATTAATGTATTCAGAAAATGTTGTCATAGTGTGTCAAGTAGAACAAGCATATAGTACTTGACATAAAAATGTATGACTGTTTTATTTTTTGACACAATTTTCTTTAACATATTTCAGATTGAAATGAATAGAACTTTTCTACAACCTAATTCAAATTATGTTATAAAAAAACATCCGAAATTTTAAGCCTCACTATATTTTCATGTGTTTAATTCTTTTAGTAGATAATTTTAATAGATATTTTTAGTTTCCTTAAACGATGAATTCAACTTTAACAAGAATGTTTTAAGCAATTAAATCTTTTTGTACATTAGAAAAGATTGCAATTAGGATAAGCAGCTCATGAAAGGTTTAATTATAAGAGTGCATACTGCGTTAAGGCAACTGAATGTTTAACCTCACCGCAGAAAACATATTAGGCTATAAGGAGCACCAAGTGTAAACCATAATTCTTAATGAAAGACAGCACAAACGTATGTAAAGCTAGTAAAATAATTTTCTAGATTTATTAAAGCATAATGTAGTCTTAGTTTAGGGCAAAATTTTATTTAATTTTTATTTTAGATTACTAATGGCGTTATAAACGGTTACATAAATGATTTGTGCGTTTTTGTTGACTTTGATCTACTTAATTAGTTTTCTTTATCTATAATCGGTTCAATTTCTAAGATACAGTATTTAAGTCTCTTATCAAAGCATATATGTTCTTATCCAATCATTTTTGTTGTATTTTGTTAATGTTTATTCTTATTGTTAGTTTTTTAAAGGTTAACTGCAAAAAAGGACCGTGAGGTCCTAAGTTCGCCTCAATAAAGAAGGATTTTCATTTCATTTCATGTTTTAGATACTAATTAATGAGAATAGGATAACTTAATATTCATGAGGCCAGTTTATTAATAAAAGATTGAATCTGAAGAGAATGTTTTGAACTGCTTGCTTACACACACTACATTAAGTCTGAACGGTTTTCTTTCATTTTGACCGTAATATTTTGTCATTATGATACAATAAAACTTTTCAATCACCTTGAGTAACACCCAGTGGTTTAATTATTGTATTTAACGTCCATGATTTTAATACCATTGGAGGCTTAAAATTCACGAAAACATTAAGCAAATTTAATCAGTTAGGTTTGTAAGTTTATTTCTCACAGATATAATAAGAGACTGTGTATTCTTGGTCTAACTGAATCCTATCTGACTCCCCTGAGAGACAAGCTCTGTTTCCCAGAACAGACTTCGATATTATCTAAAATCAGGCAGATGTAATGTTTCTTTGTTTTCAATTCTTCCGTTTCTTAAGTTGAACTAAGTTACACGATTATAAATTCCACTAAGAGGTTTATCATGCAAACATAGTTTTAATAGGTTAATGTGAACATGTTTCACCATTATGTACCATTATAATGAATTAATTCAGAACAGCAAGTGTTAGGAGACATAATTGACAATGCATCTTAATGGGTTTACAAACCAAATTCTCTTATGACAGTTAATGAAAAACTGAACTAAAATGGTTTCAATTTACTGAATTATCTTGCCTTTCTTGGTACTACTTACTGCTGTCAAACAGAATAAATTATTTAAGGAAAAATTTTCTTTTTTTCGCTTCACTTATAACTAGTTTATGTAAACGGGATAAAAAAAAAACTTTTTAAGTGGGGTTACAGTGCAAATAAATGTCTTTACGCTATATAAGTAAGATACGACATACTATGGCAACAAAACGTATAGTATAAGTGGTATTGACATGATTTTACAGTTTACAACATAAAATGTAACTTCAAATTGAAAACTAGTTACAAACAAGTGTTCATGGCCTTTGCTTCTTTTTTCTGAGTAAAAGTATATTTTGAAATAATTACACCTGTTTTACGATATATAGTAAAAGCTTATTGTTCATAGATTGGCATCTAGTGTTTTGAAGCATTAAGTAATGCTATACAAATTTACTATACAGCATTCTTTTTATACAAAATATATACATTTTATATTTTATTACGATACCCACTTGAGGATAAATATAGTTTAACATCAATGTTTGAAATGGAAAACATTGTTTTTTTTTTATTTTGTTACAGAAAATATAATAGCTGAAACCAGTCGACAACAGAGAAACACAATTTGGAATAATCTCTTCGTATGTGCAACACCAAAATAATCGTGTTATACGCTTTCCAAACCTTAGGTTTGTTTTATTAATGTATGGTTTCAGATTTTAGGCTAACATTTAATGGTTTATTATTTCGGTACTAATAAGAAAATATGGTATTGCCACTTTACTTAATAAATTTTATTTAACGCTTGAGGTAAAAACTTGTATTAACTTAAGGATTAAGAATTATAAAATAAGTATTACTAAGCCATTATGGTGAGAACATTGTAACATTATTTACCACTAACGTATACTCATCAGTAAATTTTAATTTCGCATTAATGATTGAAAACCGCACAATATTCAAGATATTGTGTTTCTAAAGAAAACTATTAAGTTTTGTATTAATATTTACTAATCCTTAAAGAAGCTATTTTATTAGTGCAAAGATTATAATGGAGCAACAAATTATTTAGTATTCATACTACACTTCAATATCACAGAACCGACAACAGAACTAACCTTATGTCATCGACGTATATTCCCAACTGCGGAACATTCGTTAATCAAGAGCAGTTATTGGTAGCCATGCATCATGTTATGCTGTCTGCGGAAATAATGAATGCAATAAACAACCGTTCATTTTCAAAATGAATACCAGAAATGCTGTTTTAGTCTCTATAAGAGGATCATGGTTTCTGATCAAAGTATTATTCTACACGATTGACAAAATGAGGGATTGAAAACGTCATTGAAAATCTCAAAGACACGAAGTCAGCATATTTCTCAAGTAGATCATATTTCCAAATCAATATTTTATCTCAACAGTTCTCATGATAGTTAAATATTTAACCAGTGCTTATAGTGAACAACTTGCACCATTGAATTTGAAATAGTTTTTCCATGTATATATGAGGAAGATAGACAGTACAACAGCTGACCAGCTGATTCACAGCCAGTGCTGCCAACGTATTTCGCGCGCATACGACCTTGTCTGCGTGTTACACGCTCACTATTTCGTGCCTTAACGTTGCAAATCTGGAGTGAGTGAGACTAAGTAATTAGAGTGAGACAATGTTAACATTGTCTCACTGATGAGCGAATTGGCCACTTTGCTTTCTCAAATCAGTGAGAGGACTTGTAAATTGTTAGGTAACTGTAGGAAAACAGTTGTATTGTTCAATTAACGTTCTTTGTCAACTATATAAAGTTGATAATATCAATTTTATAGTATCAACAGAGTCAGAACAAGTTCAGATAGATTACTTGATATGCTTTGTGTTGGTTGATATGCCATTCTTAAATTTGTTAAATAATGTTATCTACTATATGGTTAGTAAAATTAGGTTTTTTTGGAAAGCTGAAGTAAAAATGTAAATAACACTGCTTAAATAATTCAGCTTCAAGCTTAAAAGGGATGTCTCTTTATAGCAATATTTGAGTGATATTTGATCTAGGTTGCCAACCAAAAACTCTCAAAGTTTGGTGTTGACAAGGGACAACTCTAGGTCCTCATAGGTTTCTTTAAACTTTAATTTAATTCTAAAACAAACTAATCTGAAAATTTTTATTAAATGCGTCGGTAAATAAGGAACTAAACAATTAAATATTAAAATCCTTTAAAAAAATTACCGTCCTGTTATAGAAAAACATATTTTCCCTTTGGACTCATATATCATCCTTAAAGATCCACCCACATCACAAAACCAGCGCACACAAAAGAGCATATAATGGTTTACGCACCAAAAAGTCACAGACGTCTCTCCTTTGGCCAGAAAAAGGGAGGTAAGATATATTTAAAGGCCTATTCTAAGTGATCTTATTTTACCATTTATAATTGAGTTTTATTGATGACTCAATAAGGCTGTAGATTAGGCCAGTTCTTTCTTATTTTCACTGCAATTATTACTGTACTGTTGTATAGAGTAAATATTTTGATTAGAATGTAAAAGGAAATTAAATTAGAGGCACCAGCAAGACATTTAGTTACCATCCTGAAATTTTTGTAAATTACCTCTTTTTAGTTAAATCAATTACAGCTGTTTGAGTTCAAGCTTAACTCTGAAAGTACAAAAATACGTCAAATAACACTTGTAATAATATATTTACACTTTTACTGTTCACTTGAAATATGGTAAATGCACGTAAAAGAGGGTAAGAAATGATCGATTTCGATTGGAGACTCCAATCATCATCAGATCCAAATAGCAAAATAATAGGATTTTGCTAAATGATTAATTGGAATGTCTAATCAAAATCGATCACCACCTATAATCTTTTTGATACATATTTACCATCTTTTGAGTTAACAGTATACTGTAAGAGTAAATATAATTTTAGTGTGTTATTGAAGTTTATTTTATTTACTTACCGCAATAGCTTTACAACAACCAACCGTTAGGTTGTGTAGGAAATGGCGAAATGCAAGATTGCGACAAACAAATTGCTGCAGTTAAAAACTTGTGGTAAACCAACTATTTGCACGCCTGGCTATGCGGCAATGGCCATTAAGACTTTGAACTGGAGAAAAATTTTTGCAAGGAAGTAACAAAATATAAACATACCAGTGGCATTCCAAGAGTAACTGGACAAAATGCGTAGTTAACCATCTAAGGACATCCACTACAATCATACATGTACCTGTATGCATAAATGTACATACGAGTGTATAAGAAATAGGGAATATGTACTATGCACCGATTTTATTTTGACCTATTAAATAATATTAATCCTAATAATAGAATTCCATGGTTAGATGTGTAACCTTAAATTACAAACCAATTATAGTTTACATCTTTGGAAAGAAAATTACAGTATACGCATTTGATAGGTTTAATAATAAGTCTGTGATTTTAAACAAAATATGTCAAAAACAGTTCATCCTTTGTGATACTCACACAAAAACTCTGTATTTGGCATACCGGGGAAACGTTCATGTGGAAGAATTCATTAAAACTTGTGCTGGCTTTTGCAAAAAAGGATTACAAAAAACAACTAAATTTATATCGTATGAACCCTTTTTATTTCAAGTTAAACGTAGACAAAAAACCATATAAACCTTATTTTGATATTTGAAACAAAACTCATTCATACCGAAAAACTTTAAAAACAACTTCTGTTTGGATATTTTATATATTATTTCACCTTTTACCCACCTGGGGAACATACATATATTTAGAATCTCACATGACGTTGAGCAAAACATACTACATTAAATCTCTTCGAAATCAATTGTTGATCGTTTGATTTGTCGAATTGTTAAAACAGTTTTAGTTTAAAAACATAATTTAAAAAGGTTTTGAAATTGGGCATTGCATTAGGGATTTTTACAACCAGAATGTAAATGATTACTTTGGGGGATCCTGGAAAAAATTTGCTTTACCGACCAAAAACATTTTCTTTCCTTTTTACAGTAAAAATAAGTTAAGTTGTCTGGTTCAACCCATAAAAACGTTAATTGGAGATATTGATGTATATTTTTAGATAAAATCTCTCATGCTGATGACAAATAAAAAAAAATGGCCGGCATTTTGCTATCCGTTGGAATAGACACCTTAAGTTATTGCCAATATTGTTTTAAACTAACGGCCTTTAAAATAAGGTGATGCAGCCATTATGTTTAAACATTTTAGTCACCCCAAATTAACCCATTTTGGGATTTTGAATAATATCGGGATACGAAAAAAGTGCACTTTTATGCCATACAGAATGCAGCGTTTGGCTTTCTTGGTGTAACCCATTAAAAAGTTAATTTGGGGTGTTCATACTTTTGCTATACCCCGTATATACATATTATACATGGTTACTGCGTTAAGGTAACGTTGGGCAACTTACAAGTTAAAACTCACTGTAGAAACGTATTAGACGAACACCGTGCGTACCACAATCTACACAAGATGTAAGACACCAGTGATGTATGGCATGTTAGTGGAACAGTTACATACATTGTTTGATACACAATGTTGTCATATGTTGGGGAAAATTAATTAAAATATTGCTGTTTCAACTTTAAGGCTGGTGATACATTAGTATTTCTCCCTAAATAATATGATTTTTTCTAAATTCAATCTGTAATAAGTCTTCCGCACTGTGTAAATTGTACTTCATCGTTATTTATTTCAATGCATATAGTCTACTTAGTCTTCAATAACTTTCTAAAGAATCGGGTTTCCAATATTATTTGTTATAGCTTTACATCAGAGCCAATTTGCCCCTATTATTTACCCTACTTGTTAAATATATTAGGAGTATGATATAGTTTTGGCTAATCTTAGCGTGATGAATGATGCAATCAGCTATTTGTCGTTGAATATTTCTCAATATAGAGGTTTATGTTACGTGCAATTAAATAAGTTATAACTATTAAATACTTAGGCATTACTCAATAATTATAAGTGTAACAAATACTTTACAAGTTACATCTTTTATTTGAGCGATATACGATCAATGGGTGTCGAGGAGAATAAAGGAAAAATCCTTTCCCTGTTGAATATATTACATTCAAACCCAATACCACTTTGTCCCAACAATACAGACTCAATATCTGCCTCAGCTGGCAGCTCGGAGCATGTAGTCTTCACATTTGTTATCAGCTGATCTGCCAAAGCTTTTAACAGCTGGGCTTACTATACAGCTGGACTATACAGAGATAGAAGTATAGTCTTACAGTGCATATCACTAGACAAATATCATACACACTACATATATGCATTGCGTTCAACGCCATGAATTACAAATTAACTGTCAAGTGAGATGGCAGGGGAATTTACTTTGACTTATTCTTGATAAGCAGGCTTCTAACTACACATGATGATTATTCTACCAAAAAAGCTACACGCACCTTATTAGTTTTTAATAATGAATAAACATTTGTGTTGGCTTGGTTGAAAAAAAAAAAAAACTGTGAAACCATTACTTTCTATTGTCTAGCAACAAATTAAACAAACCTTTTGATAGCCAACTTAAAAATGGTGGTTGACTTAAAATCTTCAACGCTATCGAGAAAGGTTTGGCATCAAGGGTTTATGACTTATTCACACATTAATTAATTTATGTTAATACATATTCATACATTAACACATTACATTCATACATATCTGAGGTTAATTTTATTCATACATTACAGTATATTCGTTCTGCAACGTTGTCAAGCCATCTGCTAACTATTTTATGCGAAAAAGTTTAAAACGAATAATGTTTCTCACTGCATTATTGTATTAACTTAAACAGAATAAAACAAAAAGAGAAACATATAGAAAATTATAGAAACCCAAACACATCATTGCAATGTAATAGGAAAAGACCAACAGGAAGCGGGACGCTATATGCACGGGTAGTTTTCTCATAAAACTGTTTCCCACTATGAGATCTAGTTTCTGTTGGCAAGGTCACAAAACTATACAGTCAAAACAAAGCCATAAAGCTCCCAATATTTTACCGTGCAAATATATACAATTAAATATGAACAGTTATAACTCGCTGTTTACATTTTATTAAAGTATTTTTTTTAACTATTTAAGATTAACTTTAAAAACTCTTAGGTTTTTCGGGTAAACACTTTTGTGTCTCAATAAACTTATCGCAATTGAAAATAGTTTCTGAAAATATTTTATTTAACATTTCCTTTAATTTACAGATTGATTAAATATAGACATGCTAAATTGTTTTAATCTAATACTGGGAATAAATGCAAGTTTAAGAGTCAAAAATACCAAAACGTCACCAAAACGAAACACTATCAGGGTTCCGTACGGACAGGACAAGAGTACCTTTGATAGTGGAAATTTCAACCGGAATGTTTAATGGTGAGGTTGAGGTAGTAATTTAACTAACTTATTTTAACCATTGAGGAAAGTAGCTTTCAAATTATAGGCCTACTTTAGGGCTATGGCTCATAGATCTATAAAGCATTTTTTTCACTTGAAACTGTTATATACTGTACTGTATTTGTATGTATATAATAATTAGGCCAGCATATATAAAAAAATGCAAACCAACTGCTGTTCTATATATAAGACGGGTTCAACTGACTACTATAAGATCCGTGCGTAGAACGGGCACACATCTAGTTAATAATAAAATAATAGACAACAATGAAAAAAAAAAACACTTTTAGTAAGTGGTTTTGATATATTACAGTTAATTATTATTACATTTTTTTATTTTATTTTCTTACGACGATCATGGATGTTGTTAAAACTAACTATTTAACAAAATGCACACATTCATGGATCAGTTGATATTTAAGTAAAATATTTTTAGACCAAGAAAATAGTAAACAAAGAAGATGTGCACATCTGCCTGATGTTAGATAATATCGAAGCCTGTAAAGGGAAACAAGACTTGCCTCTCAGGGGAGTCAGATATGGTTCAGTTGAACCTGGTATTTTCATTCATATCCGATTCATATAAATCAATGCAATCTTGTACACCAATACAGCTTTTATGCCCTTTTTGTCAATCAATAGTTACATGTCTCAAATCTGCCAAATGTAATAAAATGTTGCAGGCATAGTGCTTAATTACTTTGAAACTAATTAACTTTGAATTAAACTAACGTAAAATAAAATAAAAACTATAATTTGCTCACCAAGAGCTCTGGACGATAATCTAGTCGTAATCCAGTGCATCATAAAAAAACTTTAATAACATCGATTTGAAATTTAACAACACAAACACACATTAGCTTATAAATAAAAAAAAAAAAAATTAAATTAAAATACAAAACAATAAATTAGTCTTATAAAGGGGGTTTTCCACTTAAAATTGCTAAATGGATTGACAAAACTGCTGATGTGTTGATGTTGTTTTTCGCTTTAGAATTACCATATCACAAACAACTGCAGCGGCAATATATTTGCATGTTATCACAAACTCGTTTAACAAAACTGTAGGTTGATGTTCAAGATACTAAATTACTTTCGCTTTACTGAAATACAAATACAAATACAAATACAAATATATTTATTCTGAAAATTACAACAGCTTGGCCTCACCAAGTTTATAAAACTTGTCGGTGAGGTCCAATTGAATATATGCCACTATCAGCCATTTTACAATATAAAATTACGAAAAAATAATACTACTTGGTTAAACATGCACAAATCGATTTTACATAGATAAAAAGATTTTATACTTACGCCTTTTACCAATGGATAAAAGTAAAGTTTTGCCAGGTTAGTTACTATAGATAATCATCTTTTTACGAACTAAAAAGGGATGCTTAAGTAACTAAGTGTAATATAAGTGTTAATGAAGAAAAGCAATCCAATTCATTTTTTTAGATGTAATTGAGGCATTAATGGTAGATATCAAAACCATTATTACCTTTTACTTTAATGTTTTAATTAAGTGTTTCATTTTGAGTCAGAGGCTAGGCTGATACAGAGATAAATGCACGAGATAAATAGCTTAATTTAGGAAGGTTGATTGTTGGTCAGCCACCCAGTTACAACACGACCTTCCACTGATAAACCCAGAAACAATGCAATGTCTTCGTGACCTTACGTTACATTTTGTAAACATTCTCCATGTTAGATTACATAATGGAGGGAAATATTTCTAAAAGGAACCTTATATGTTCGTTATTTTTTATGAGTTTATCAAAGAGGTTCAAACAAAATAAAACAAAATTCGGTAGAGTAAACAAATGAATATAAATTAAATAGTAAACGTCGTAGTATAGGATTTACGACCACAAATGATAACCACATCAAAATTTGTAGCCTTAAGAGCAAGACAACAATTTATTCAAGATTGAACGTGTAAAACCTTTTTTACAAAACAACTTCTGGAAGATTAATACTTTCAAACTCAGTTTTAGGTACATTCGATATTTTGTAAGTAGGTCCATTCAATAGTTAAACTCAATCGTATGCTAATGTTGGCTTATAAGATACAAACTAGGTAATACTGTTTACAAATAACAATGTAATATTGTTATTATACGTAAGAACCATTCACTATTCACTATTATATATCTTAAAATATCTTCATGTTAGATGAAAAGCAGTACATAAAAGTTGGTGTTCAGGGAGTGTGAAATAACATTGCACAGAAGCACAGTGGGAAAAGTATGATTTAAAATGTATATTACTATCTGCTGTTTTGTTTGGATTATGTTAGAGATAGATAAAAGGAACAAGTTTAACTATACTTTGTTTATACTCTTATATAGCTGAATGGCACTTTATAAAACACAAATTTCTAAGATATGGATTACAACAAATCAGATTGAAAGATATTATTACATTTCTCTATGATTGTTTTATTTAACTTTTTTATTCTCAAAATAAAATGTATTCAAACGTACACAGTGTAGTAAATTTTTCTGCATTCCATAAAAATTATTGCCATTTGTTATTTTTTAACAGAATAATAGAAGTATATTAATTTCAGTTAAAATCAACTTTGTGCGATTTTTTAGGTTAAATTGTTGTTAATGTAATTTTATTTGTATAAGCCGCAAATCTTAGAACAATTATGGAATATTAATTTGGACCCTTCTTATGGTTGGAAACACAAGATTGCAAGTATGAAGTAATCTGGTCTACAACTTAATAGATTAATTAGAACTTCGTGTCTGATGCAAAAGTGTATTGCTTAGTAAACCAGAAGGAGAGAACGTGTTTAACAATAAATGGTTACTGCTTTCTGTAAAAAAAAAAAACAAAAAACAAAAACTATGAGATAAGTAGAATACTAAGGATTAAATATTAACCATTACATTTTGAAATTGTAAGAGGAAATATTGTTAATTTGGCAATTTTTTTTTTTATTTTTCTTTAATATATTATATGTTTTCCTTAAGTTCCTAAGTATAGCTTCCCAAAGCTCAGCTTAGTTCGGCCTTTGTTTGGGTTTACTTGTACAGAAGATCTCAAGGGAAATCTATTCCTTGGCGTGTGTTTAGAGACAATTTGTGCCGAGCCTGTCTTGTTTAAACGACTTGATATTAATGTTACCAATACGACTAGTGCAAATTATTGTGACTATCATATGACGATTAGGTAAAAAAAGTTATCAAAGGACTTTGGTAAACCTTTGTAAGATTTCACATTATCTGACATATCAAAAAGTTCAGAAAATTTCAATGAAAGTCATGTAAGTATTTTTATAAATAGTCTGTTAAACCGTACAACATAAGGGGTGGGGGTACGAGTATTTTCTTAAAATATAATTTTTATAAGTATTGAGCTTTTAATGAGTCATTGGCAAAAAATTGTTACCAAAATACATTTTATTTTGCATAAAAGATTGTCTTTTGTTAGCTAATAAAAAAAGTATAAAATTAATAATTCAATCAGAGCACTATATTTATTGTGGAAAGGGATAAATTATGTAATTATGAGTCTAAAAACGAAATAATGAGTTATCTAGCTAATGATTTAATTTTACGATACTTCCAGGTGGCTTCCCCATACACCACTAGCTTTAGTAGGGAACTGTGGTTTTGTAATGGCGGGATCAATGTGCAGTGTCTGTAAATTGCTTTAGTTTTACGTACAATTTTAACCATACACATCCACTTGGAAAAACGTAGTTGTGATTTCATTAGGTATTAACCATACATACGCTTAAATGAGAATTAAAATACACAATACAAAAAACATATTTTAAACTTGTTACAAAAATGTTTCTTACTGACATTAACTCTAACCACAGCCGAAACGGCGGGTGTTTGGGATACAACAAAACTAACAATACCTTTTTAAATATATATTTTTGTTGTTGTGGCATAGATTAAATCGTAGAGGTTATGTTTGTTAGTTGAGAACATTGTACAACAGGCTTTATGATCCAAACACCTTCCCTTCTGCACTTCCAGGAGTAATATTTTTATCTTATTAAGCTAATTCTCTATTGTAATAAACAATGTAGTTTTAACAACGGAAGTGAAATTTTTGTGTTCACTTTATTTTTGTAAAACACCTAACGTCGTATCTACACAACCAATAAATTCTCAGCTGGAGGAAATCTCAAAAGGCGTAAATCATTGTTGACTTACGGTCACATACATCCTGCATCGAGGTGAAGTTTCCAAAGTGCGATAATACCTTTTTTTGGTGTACTTGTCTATTTTAAATTCATATAAAATTGCTTGAAAATAAATTAGAATTAAAATCTACTCGGTTTGATCTTTCCCACTCCCAGATATGTACGATTAAGATTAACATTTCATCAAGTTTACGCAGTTAACAATGGTTTAAACAGTAAACGAAAAATTATTTTTACGGGTTGATATATTTATTTTATTGAAATATTTCGTTTGAATGAGTATTGGTTTCGGACTATCTTGGCTCAGATTTTGTGACAGAAAAAAGTATAAATTCTACTATTAAAAATTGCATCTGTGTTGAATCATCCAATAAAAATTATCTGTCTATTCTTAAAATAGTATATTTTATTAACATTCTTAAACAAATCTATAAAACAAATCTTTATTCAAAATAAACTCATAACTAACTCTAAATTGGATTTAGTCCCCAAACTATCAATTGTTCCGCAAGCATTTTATAAGGTTCTAAGTTATTGTAAACCTATTATAAATTCTAAACCCTGGAACCGTTTTGAAACGGTGGAAACCTCTTGTCAATGGCTATTATCAGTTTTTTTTAATTTTGATTTACATTTTGATATTTCTTTTACTTAAAATATCCTTATGGTTACATAACACCATAAGATAATTAATGCAAAACACCCCTTCTTTCCTTGCTTATTTTACTAATTCAATTAACTATAACTGATCCGTTATATTGCTACAAAAGTTTTGTATATATAGATTGGATGAACCAAAATCAATGCTTAACAAACCTCGGTTCTAGTAATAGAACTGTAAAATGTAATCGGCTTATCTGAACGCCAGACGTTATTACAAAATAATCCTCTTATGAAATTGCCTCATATAAAGCGGGTCTATAGTTTTAAATATTGTTTGGTTGGTAGCAAGCTTAATTACATTTTTACTAGCTTGGATTTGATCATACATTCAGTATGATAAATTATAAATATGTAAAATTTAAATTCTTACAAAATAAAATGTTTTTGTTTGCATTGAGTAAAGTATAGCTAATATTTCAATGTGAATTTGATAGTAAAACTAGAAAACATGATTATATCTCTTTAGAGAAAAAATAACTTTACTCATTGTTTTACACACATGTTTTAATTTACAGGAAGAAAGTTGATTATAAATAATGTACATATTATTAAAACCTTTTATTATTACACCAATACTACTTGTTGTCTTATTAATATTTAAACTTATAAACAACACTACATCAGTAAGAAAGAGTAATTGTTGTAGAAATAAAAGAAGAAACCATCATACACAGTTTGGCTACGTATTTAATTGAGATAATTCTGGAGAGCAATCCAAAATTCCACAAACTAAAGAGCGCGCCATCTGAGAGTGAAAAGTGCAAACAGACGTGAGTTGTTAGTTGATCAGGTTATATTCATAGGTCTAATGCTTTAGGATCTTCTTCAATAATTACGTGAAAAACGATTTTGAAATTAACATTCAATAATTATAAAAACCAAAAGCAAACAAATGTAAGGTTCACCTAAACGAGTATAAAATAACACATTGATTTTATTTCCTGGTAATATTGGCCTAATTATGAATATTGCTGTAACACATTATCTTTTATTAACCTTTATTTGCTAGTATAATAGGATTACATACTTTTCCTAATTCATGTCATCAATCCTAATTTAGTCTTGGCACAGAAAACGTACTAGTAGTACGTTTTCTGTGGTCTTGGGTGGCTAGTCTTGAAACAACAGTTTCATTGTCAAGCCTGTTGTTTCATAGAATCATTGGAACACATTATACTTGTCAATAGACAAAAATACAATATATAACACACACGAACATGGATACGTTTAACCATTGACTATTGGATTATACATATTCAAAGATTTTACTATTATAAACGAATGCGTGGCCTGACAAAATGGCGTGGGACAATGCAAATAGAAGTATTCTAAACTAAAAAGTTACAGCAAACTGTTACAACTATTTATAGCTAACTAAGTAATATACATAAGCAAAACCATTACCAAAAACATATTGCGTAGTGATGTATAAAGTGTTTGCAGATGAAGAATTAATAAGGGTGTCGTTATATCTCGATGGGTCGCATTTACAGACGTTGTTTGCGGAAGTCACTTTCACTAAAATCTTTCGCGGCTTTTTAAAGTAGATATGAAATGTCGGAAAACGCAGAGATCAGAAACTGCAGCTCTCTTTCCAATATGAATATACATTCTCTATGTTATTGAAATATTCAACAGTTCATCAGTTTCAGTGTCATCTGCTTATTTGCCCTAAATATATAATCGAATGTTTTTGTAGGTCACACATGCTGTTTCCTCAATTAATTTATAATTTTTAGGAACGTATTCAGTTGAGTTAATACGAACTATTAACTTCCGAATCTTTAAGTTCGAAAAAACAATTCTTCAAAACATTGTTAGGTTAGATATACTGAATGCAATTTATTTAAAATGTATATCAGCGTTTTTAACTGATTATTAATTTAAATAACAACCAAACAAGAATCTTACAAAGTTTTTTTTTTATTTATTCACAGCTATGCACTATAGTGAATTTCAAAATCTTTTAGCTCATCATTCCACTGAATAGCCTTACCCCTGAAGGTGCGGTAAAATGGTTTGGTGTTGAGAAACAAGGAAATGCTTTACGGAAGGTGACACCTCCGTTGGGAGGGTGATATGGAAATAAAACATATTGAATAACAAACTCTTCGGTATAAAAAAACTTAACCTTTTATTTTGATGTTTCTCGTAATTTAAATGTCAACAAATTGTTATTAAATCAATTATAATGGTTTAAAAACCTGGGAGCTTTTGACAAAAAGTAAAATGTAATAAACAATTGTACTAAACGTAGTTTTTTTTTTATATCTACATAGTATTGTAATGGAATGTAACTATACTAGTAGAACCACACACAGTACACAGATCACCTCTGTATATGGCTCACATGTACACAGTAACCCCACAGTTGATATTTTAAATAATCTGATGATTAAATGTGAATTGAATTCTTAGGTAGAAAGAGTTATTGTACACGCCACCCTAAACTATTTGTTGCAATGTGTTTGTACGAATAGGATGAACTGATGACTTTTGAAAGAATATAATCTAAGTTCGTACATAATGGAGTAAATAATTAATTGAAGACGGAAAAGGTACTGTTATGTTTTTATTTATTATGAGTGGGAAAACCAATGTTATATTGTTTTAATTTCTGTTTTACTTTTATTTTCTGTTACATAACAAGTTAAAGTTAACTTTTAATATTTAAGAAAATGAAATCGTCACAGGCAGCGGTGACCTTGTAATCAATTAAGTGGAAGACTAGACTCACTGATAAGTTACTGATGAGTTTCTTTGTACACTTGCCACAAGTACTGGATAAAGAGGCTAGTTAATTTCCAAGCCAATTTTGTATCAATTGTATGTTTTTATTGTTCACATTTATCATCGATACCCTTAAAATAAAGAATTAAGGATTTTATGAGGTAGTTTTAGACCATGGTGAGTTTTTTTCGCATTAAATTAATTGTACGTAAAAAATGTTGATTGGATCTAAATAAGAAGTATTTTTGGAATCCCAAATATTGGGTCTCTATTTTTGAAGTCCTTATTTTCGGAGTCCCCCCTAATTTTTTGATCTTATTATTTGTAATTTTAGTTTAGATGTAAAAAATGTACGATTTAATAAAATAGTAATAAAAAATATAATCAAATAAAGCTTATTGATTTGTATGATCTGAAACGGACCTATAGGTGATAACCTATATATTATCTATAGGCTGCGTTTATAGATTATCCCAGAGATTTTGTATGAATATATATTATAAGTGATCCTTTTATTTGTTTTACATTAAGAGATCCACGTTGAGTTAAAGTTAGATGACTACCTAGCATAATTATCATTTTATCATTGTATAGGATTTTATGATAACAGTTTTCAACAAGGAAGTGAAAAATAACAGTAATTTAATACAATATTTTAAGTAAAAATCCTATGCTGTATGTCGTTTGACCAACTGGTTATCTGTTATGGCTCACATAGCCTTTCTTAAAGATATTTGAAGCTGTGAACAACGATGAACTTCCAAATCGTTCAGCGCACCATCATCCGGAAATTGATGTTATTGGCCTCATGGAAAACGCATCAGGCAAAGTGAATAACCACTGATGGTACAGAGACAGACCTGAAAGGTAGCATTAGGAATTCTAACTATTCAGCATGAAACTAGTTTTAGCTGGTAAAAATATTCTCGAACGAATAAAAAAGAGTCTTTTATAAATAAAGATGATTGTTTTACGAAGAGATTTTACCTCTTGTTTCATTATTATCATGATTATTGAAACTATTAATCTCATTTTGCGTGTGTCTATATTTGTAATACAAATATTAAATGTACTTCTAATTTATAATTAATTAAATTTAAAATCCTGTCATACAGTTTATAACTGACATGAACAGAATATTACATTTACCTCACCAAAATAAAATAAAACTTATGTTGGAGATATTGGCAATTAATAAAAAAATGTATAATTAAATTTACAAGTTCAACAAGGCCAATATATACTAATTTTATTTTATTCACTAGCGCTTTCAGAAACTAGGTTTCCATCTTCAGGCTCTAGTACACTGGTACATATTTACTTTTTGTACCAATTATTATATTGTGATGAATAATTATTATATTATTATAAAATTATTATATATTGGCCTAGTTGAAACTTGTAAATTCAATTATACATTTCATTAAATTAAAATATGTTCAGTTTAGAGACAGGCATATGCATACAGGTATTACCTGATTTTCTCAAAATTCATTATTATTATTATCATATAAGGTAAAAATTTCTCAATTCAGTCTTATTTGTTGTATATTTCTCACATCCCATTATATATTATTAAGAAACTGGTTATAAACAAACTAAATTATTAGTAGAATATAAATAAAGAGTATGAATAATTTAAATAGGCGTAGTGAATTATAAATATACCGAACCAAAAGTTTCAATATATTTAATATGTAGAAAATATTAATCTAAAAATATTATTTTTAAATCTGTTAAAAGCTTTTAACATTGACGATCCAATTTGATGATTACCATTCAATATTCGATATGCCCAAGGTTCAGAAATTTCCCTTGGGAAGAGCGTCTTTTCCAGAGAAAGAAGATTATTTTACAGATAAATTATACCTATTGTTTCGTTATCATCTTTATTGTTCAATTTAATAGTAACTATTAATCTCCCTTTACTTGTTGCACATTATGTGCATATATTTGCAATACAAAGTATAAATCGTACTTCTAATCGATTAATACTGAAGTTAGAATGTCTAACCAAGATTTGAATTAGGTTTTTTTTATTTGAATCCACGATCAGGGATGAAATACTGCTTAGTACAGATTTTATACCTTGATTATTTTCAAATGTCGTAGGGGAGAAAATAACTTTCTTTTCACATTTTAAAACAGATTTCTTGTTTTGAATGTTTCTTTCACTTTGTAGTTGATATATTTCAGTAGTTATTGAAAAGGATAACCTCAAAATAAAAAAAAAATAATATAGAAAATATAAATAAATACATTAAATACCAATAATTACATTTCATATGTAACGCTTAAACAATTTTTTTATCTACTTAAATAGCTGAGAGGGATTAATTAACTATAACAAACATGAAATAAAAATATGCATAAAATTATACTTTAAAAAGCTAACCTGTAAGAAAAAAATATAGTTTTTAACTATATATTATGAAAACCTATTTACCATGAACAGCTTAAAGGCTTTAGATTAAAACAATGCAACAAACCTGCAAATTTAATATATGTACATGTGAAACAATAAATACCTAAAAAGAAGATGTGTATGATCGTTTTATAACTTAGAGTTCCTATTTTTCTCCTCAGCTATTGTCCACATGAGTTGTTGACAGCTATTTCTTACCTCTACAGTTTTGTAAGTCGTGACAAACACAATACATGGAGCACGTGGTTAACTGACCAGAAGTGACTCATGGCTGCTATTAAGGAAGACGTTGATATATTTCTATAAAATGCGAGGCCATTTTATGGTTCATATCTGTTTATGATCCTACAGTGTAACAGTCAATGTAGCATATTTATAATTAAATTTTTTACTTTTAAAATAAAAAAAAAACATATAAATCGTAAAAAAATAATACGATATTTTAATACAGCTAAAATGCATTATTACCTCAGAGGTCTATATTTTTCTTACGTTTTATTGGTGTAAAGAAAATAATATGGATATTAACTGATAAATGAAACAGATTAAATATCAAAAGTATAATAATTGTCTTTGGCTAGTATGTCTTAAAACGACAACTTAAAATACATAGTTTTAGATTGGTGTTATGTAATTGATATCCTTAATGTATTTATTTTATTAACGTGTGGTAATGTATTTCTCAACATATACCAAGTAATTAAAGAAGGATTAGTGGTTTACTTTTAATACCATTTTTATGACATGACTAAGTGGCAGAAATGAATCGTTTTTTTGTTCCAGTAAATAAATCCTTTAGTTTAAATTTAGAGCTTAATTTACGTCTCAGAATAAGCCTACATTTATGTAAACACATAGTGTACTAGCTTACTGTTATCGTTCAATATTTGTATTGTAAGATCAAATATTAGTTTGGGACCAGTGGACCAATTAGAATAGTTGTTTTGCTAAACCTAACATACTACATAACTGTAGCAAGACTAGATACACAAAGAGGTTAAACAATATTATGGTAATACCCTACATGTTATTTTGTTTGAATATAATTTATTTAATAACATACATTATAGGTCTATAAGGACCATAATCTTTTAGATTTTATAGTTTTACTCTATAGAATTATAGTAAAAAACTATCAATATTTAAATACATTTCCAAAATACTAGAAAAACCTAGTTCAAATTTGAAACTATCTGATAATCAGTTTAAATTTTTTTCTGTAGGCCTAATATGTGCGATGGATAATTAACCCTCTGGAGCGAAGATCACATTCCAACATACGGTAGCTTGTTTTCTATGGACTTTTTTAATGACATTTTGAAATTTTGTTTACTTTATACTAAACTATCAATATTTCAATTGAAATCCCCCTATTTTCTTTCCAGTAGCAGCAAACCTAAGTACTCATTTAAATTAATGATATAAAATAGGAAATACATCTGAAAATTTTAAGGGAATAATTTAGTTGCATTCCAGCCAGGTAGATAGAAATTCGCTTAGTCTGCAGGTTTGCTGTGTCGGGGTATTTATTTTATTGTTTTTATTTGTTCTTTATTAAAAAAAAACAAAAAAAAACTTATAATACATCCAATTAAGTATAGTCTGTTAGTTATACATATACCATAACAATTGTATTCTTATAGACGAAATTTTTTGTTTTAGTAATACTTAAATGAATCATAATTTTATTACTTATGAAAAAAAAACTTAAAGGTTTTGAACGTTTTTCCAACAACAGTTTGTGTACTTAGATTTCTCCTACTTTGAAAAGGCCACTGAAGTAGACAGTACAAAATAATTTTTTTTTATTTCTCTCTTTTTAGAAATCTTAAACATCTAGAAAAAAAGTTTCATTTTAATACTCAAGAATTTACAATGTAATTGTAACTGCCAAATGCATGGATTAAACAACAACATTTGATTACACAAACATACCACATAGTATATTTGTGCATGTATTAACACGCTTGAGCTTCAGAAGTTATCTAATTAATTAGTTTACTAAAGGCATAAATTAATCCTTATCAAGCAAACGTTGACGTGATGCTTACAAACAATCTTGTAAGTAATCAATATAGTTTCGATAGCAGCCTACAAGAGAATCAAAATTAATTAATTTACAGTTGCTAGTTAATATAATTACGTTATAATCCATTAATTGAATAATTATTTGTTCATACTGAGACTAAAGATTTCGGCTATTTTATATTATAACACATGTGATATTTACTTTGTTTGATTATCAGACGTCATAAAAAGTAAAAACCAAAATAAATATTTACATTATTGCCCAGTGCATAAAGATGAATGCACGTTTTGATTACAACGCTTTCAAATTAAATGTAGTAAAATATTAGTTATAAAGTAGGTAAGGAGGAGAGTTAGTGGCTTCGTCAGCATTGTGATGGACTTAACAACAATGTCATCGATGTTAGGAATTTGCGCCCAAACGTCTCTGGTATTTTTCCGCTAATAAATCCACCTTACTTATACATTTTTGCTTAAAAAACCGCTTGTAACCCGAAAAAAGATAATGTTTAAAGTTAATTCTTTCTTCTAATAAATTATACTCACTGTAAATTTATTCTCAACAATTTGGTTTTAAAATAAAATTGCTAATTTCACAAATGGTTCAACAATTCAAATAATTTAAATCTTACATACATTTGAGGAATATTTTAGTAATATTATGAAAATATATTCTGGTTACTGTTTTTTTAATACTAAATTAATTAACTCAAGCTTACGTGATATAATAGTGTAAATTTGGCATCACTGAATATTTTAATATTCCTTTTCTTGAGTCGCTGTTACTAAACGATACATTTATTCAAAATTGGAAATGTATCATAACAAATGACATGTCAATGACAAGCACTTCAGTTGTTTGAAAAATTATCTCCACAGCTGTCATAACAGACAATCACGTTTGATAAATTACGTAAGAAATTGTTAGTGTTTAATCCATATTTAGATTATATTGAAGTTATATTTTATTACTTTAGACATTTAATCTATGTTAAGAATATATTTTTAAGAAATCGCTTAAAACAAATAGTTTAATATCTTAAACTTCAATTACCAGCTAAAATTTTAGCCAACTTACTTTTACTAATATTTATGTAGAATATCCATTCATTGTTATATTATTCTCTACGGTTTATGACCTAAACAAACTGAGGTTATAGTTTGTAAACTAAAAGTGTCCCAAATAATGATATCTCTCTGAACTCTAACCATTTAACCAAATGGATTTACTAAATTTTGTTAAGGAATAAATTAGAAGGAAACCTCTCATTTGAATCATGAGGTTAACGCTTTGAAAGAAATTTAACCGTACATAATTTATTGAATTGTGTATTACTAATATTGCTTACGATTTGACATTAGACATTTCTAACTCTTGACTAGAAAATAATATAAACAAAAACATGAACATAGATTATTGAGTTTTCTAGATCTAATTTAAAGAATCATTTTGAGGTTTTACAAATTTCGTAATCATTTCATGACACTTAAGGTGGTAGGCCTACTTAGAGACTCAGCTGGGACCATGTTCCTGTCGTCTTAGGCTGATTCAATTTGGGTTCTCATGTACCTATATCGATTTAATTTTAAAAGGCTATCATGTGGCCTATTGACAAAGTAACCAGCAAGTAGGCTCATAAAAAAATCATAAAAAATGTAATTGTAATACTTTCTCTCTGCGTTCAAGAGCATAGCTCATTTTGCAGGCTAGAGACTGCCAGTAGCCGCATTAAAAGTATTGACCCTCAAAGCCCCAAAGGGAAGGGAGTTGGGGTGGTTTAGTATGGTAAGAAAGGTTGAAAATATGGACAAACTTAGAGGCCAGTAAAGGGCAGAAAGTAGGGGAGGGGGCTGAGAAGGGGCGAAGGTTGTGCGAAGCAATTCCTGTAAAACCCTGAAAGGTAAAAAGTGGTGTATGAGATGTGTGAAGGACAGTGAAGAGGTATAGGTTTAGAATAGTAAGTTAGGAGCAATGGTCATAAAGGAAGAACAGTCGATAAAATTACCAACGCAGGTAATAAGATAGAGCTTTGGAAAGATTTAGGGGTTATTTGGGAAGAACGGTGAATCAAGCGATTGGGATGCAAAGAAGGCCGGGGGAAGGTCATGGTGGAAGACTTAAATTGCTTCCACTATGACAAAGGGAGACCTGGGGTCGAGAGTCTTGAATATTTCAAATTTGAGATAAGGTTTACATTGCTTTCACAAAATAAACCTTTCCTCGCATTTGAAATATTCATAATGAAATTTGTTTCTAGGTAACGAATAAAATGTGCAACTGCAACGAAACAAATTGTAAACATATGTTTTGAGTTGCCAAGGGTTCCTGATAAAATGCTATAAAACACGCAAATAAAATAATAATAAAATAGGGAGAGTGCACCAGAAAATGACACTCCCCCCTTAGGAATTACCGTTTTGTATAGAAAAAATCATTTTTACTTTTCTTTTTAGCCCATTACAAACGTTCTTAAAGCTAACTTTGTCAATTGATTGGGATCTACCTTTTCACTGGTACAAAAATAAAAGGTCAATCGTCCTTTTTCACAATAGTATATTTCGTACCTAGGGCCGAAAATGAGGTTTTGCCGGCTCGAGATAGTTTTTAAGTTCGAGACGAAGTCGAGAACTTAAATCGATCGAGAGCTGCAAAACCATTTCGGTCCGTGGTACGAACGCTATTTTTCACCACACTATACCCTCTGACCACTATTCACCACCATAATTTTGTTTGTTAAAATTTGTTTAGATATTTGACTTTTAAATGTTTAGTTTTAGTGACGTGAGTTATTCTGTAAACCAATATTGTATTGAGAAGCGCTCAAGAATAAAGGCATTTTGATTTGATTTGATTTGATTTAATAATGCACACTGATAGACACACAACTACAACTTTAATGTTAAGTGAAGAAATAATTTGAGGAATCAGCAAATATAAAAATAAATAGTTACTAGGCAACGGTGACAATAACATTGCAATGCTATGGATTTTGATTGTGTATTTAATATGCATTCATGTTTTAAGTAAGAAGCGGACAGCTGATTTTGCGGTTCCGGCCTGTAAAAACCTGCTTGGTCCCCAAATTACGATGACAGCTGGCATGGCCAGCAAAACGTAACTTTCAGCCACCAATTAACGTATGTAATACACCCAAAAACATCATAGTGTGGTGAAAACATTATTACATATTCCAAACAGTAAATCTTTAAGTGTCCTCATTATAGTTTCCTACAAACACGGTTTGTAGTATTTGTCATGTAATTATTTATTTTTCGATAGAAACTGTAATATTGTAAACGAAAATCACAGCAAACATGTTGATATACAATTTTGTACTAATTTTAAGGTAAACATCTTAACAAACAGTTATTTAACAGTTAATCATATGAATAACATATTTGGGCATGAGTGTTCTCCAGCTGTGTTCCGCGACGGTACAATTAGATAAATATTTGTTCATCAAAGGCCTGTGTTCCGTCCACGAGAACCTTTTATTAGCGAATTTCCCATATAGGGAATAGGCTATTACCGTAGGTCTCATGGTAAGACCTGGACCCGGGACCGATTTAGTTTTTCGTTTTGAGGTGCCCAGAGGCCAAAAACACCATCCGTTCAAATTCATATATATATATATATATATATATATATATATATTTATATATATATATTTATATATGTGTCCGTTAGCGCGATAACTCGAGCAAAACGGATCCGATTCTGATGAAATTTGGTATAAATGTGTAAACCTACATTTATTCGAACGAGTTCGCGAACCAGCATGATCGGACTATGGGAACAGGGGTTTATGGGGGGTTTTATGGGGTAAAAATGGGTTTTTCTAATTTTTCACCCTGAAAACATACAATTTTGCAATTTCTTTCTAAACCATTTTGTAGGGCTTAAAAAAACAAATAATTTAGTATATTGAAGCATTGTTGCATGAATAACGGTTACGGAAAAATCGCAAAATAATGCAAATTTAAAATTACCATGTTATTCTTATGAAGAATAAATACAGTGTTGTACCTTGCTTGTGTATGGACATATATTAATAAAATTTTGAAATTTTGTTTACTTCATACTGAGCTATTAATATTTCAATAAAACCCCCCTATTTTCTTCCCTGTAGCAGCAAACCTAAGTACTCATTAGTATTAATGATGTTTAAATAGGAAATAAATCTGACATTTTTAAGGGAACAATTTAGTGGAATTCCAGCTGTGTATATGGAAATTCGCTTAGTCTGCAGGTTTGCTGCGGCGGGGGTATTTTACTCTATTGAAGCATAGATAAAAGAAGTGATGAATGTACGTGTGTGTTTATGTCCGCTTCCGTGTTTTTGTGAATGTGACGACGTCGAAGCCACTGATTATGACAATATATTTCTCACCTGACCATGACGCAACTTTAGTTATATGAGAACATATATTTATATAAGTGCGGTACATCATATAGCCGATATTTGCTGTACATAACAGGTTTTCAATCGTTGAGGGGTAAATTTAAATTTGATTTTACAAAAAGAATAAATATGTTTTTTCCTCATACATACACAATTATATGTTTATCTAGAATAAAAAGTATACCACTAAAGAACGACATCATTTGTACATAGTTATTTTTATTTTTCATTTTGTTTGTGCAGCTGGTTTGTAGTGTTATAGTCTTGAGAGCTAAACCAAACAAGACTTGATTGACAATAGACGGACAGTCAACTGGATCTAAGGAGAGCAAATACTGACCCAACTATTTTATGTGATTCAATTTAACATCCTCAATAATAAAACAGTATTTACGGTCAAGTAAATCTTTATTTACTTGTCCAAACATTTTGTTTTTCTTCGTAGTTTTACTTTAATGTGACTTATAAAAACCGTAAAATATAAATCAGTACTGCACAATATTGTTATATGATAGTATTACAGTATTTTATACTATTTTTTTTTTAACGTATATTAAGAAATTACCCATAAGTCTACGTGAAATTAAAGGTCTAACTAAAGGTCTATGTGAATTGTTTTGATGGGTAGAATTATTGGAAACAGTAACTAAAAAACGCAAAAAGTATAAAACATTATTGAAACTGAATCCAATCAATTTATGCCCTGGAGGATGTAGAAAACAGACCAGAATTGTTTGATCACATTTATATTCCAAATGTTCAACACAGTTGTGGTAGGCCTATTGCAAAAAATAATATTATTCACCTGGGAAAATGTGGTATAAAAAGTAACCTATGTTTGTCGGTGAGTTGGCTATCAACCAAGCACATTAGTCTTCTACACGTTATGCTCAACTTGCACGCAATTTGTTACACTAACTGACTTTCCTTGCTGTGAATCTTTATCCTGTTTTAAACAGTTACACTGTTACAACGTTATGCTACAAAAATGAATAAAATTATGTATCTTATCAAAAGGGTTTATTCCGAAATTCCCTTGCTTCTTTGTGTAATTGGTTTTCACATATAAGTTCTTAATACAGTTTCTAAGTATAATAGAACCACGAACACAATGCTTTTCACTTCTCATACGGGTTTAATGAAATTCCAAACAGAGTTATAGTAAACCTTGCTTAAAACACACATTCAACAGTATCACTGTTAAATAATCCTACGTTAAATCGTGTCACTTTTATAAAACACTGTAATAACAAAGAGAAAACGGTGACTTTAATTCTTTACGATTTTTAAGATCGAACAATTTAATGATAAACACACTCATGTACAGTTACATCTCCGACCTACTAAAAAGAAAAGCGCGGGGCCGTTTAAGACCATTGACTTTTACGGGTAGTAAACTTAAAGGAAATTTTGGTTATGATAAAAAATACGTAATTTCAATTGAGTTATCTGAAAAATACAAAAGTATACATCAAACCTTATAATTAAAATAAGGATAGCTGACAGGTAATGGTATGAGATTTTTGTTTCGTCTCTCCCTCCGGCTCGGCGGCCAGGATGGGCTAACCTGTGCCACGGCGAACATTTGGTTTTCGTTGCCCAGGTAATTTATGAATTTATGAAAATTTTATTTTGGTTTTGATTTATTTGGATTTTGGCTTAGTGAGGTTCGATTAAAAGGGCGTTTGCTGTAGACATACAAATAAATATGCACTAGTGTACCATGTTATATTTTAAAATCCGTCTTTCTGAACGCAAGGAAAAAATATCAAAGGTGTAGATCGAGTGCCTTTCAGACCAGGTCCATTCACCAACAGAAAATATATTTTCGTGCTGTTCATACTAGGAACGAACACGAACTGCCCTAGGATCATCCTAGGATGATGAGGATTATAATGTCACTTGAAGTGACACTTTAAGTTGAACATAATTTAAAATAAGATCGTCGTTAAATATAATTGAGTGGATACACTTTACCAGGAAGGATAACATGTTTAATAAGGTAATTTTCTCCAGTTAAATCAATAAACAAGTAAGTCCGTTCAAAGCTGAATTCTTGAAAAAAACATTTTTTTTTTGACAGGAAACTATACTTGTATTGAAATAGATATTACATAATTCATTGTTCATTATACAGGATATATTATCATTTTGACACAGAATAATTTGTAATGACCCTAATAAGTAAAGTTTTGCAGTATACAAATGAGTAAGCGTGTTATAAATTATATCTCTTGGCGTTAGACTATCAAATAAAGATTATCCGAAGATCTCATTCTGTTGTTGGCGCCGTAGCTGCATTTATCTTAACTTGTCACCTTGTAAAGAAACTGCTTGAGACAAATGACTTTGCGACTTCGGCTTTGAGTAATCATAAGAATAAATGCTTCTTAACTATGTAAAATGTATTTCTGATTGATACCTAAATCCTTCCGTTAATATTAACTTAAAGACTTTTATAAACCTTCAACACATTTTTAACCAATACTTTACTGGTTATTTTAAAATAATATTAAAACATATCCTTCTATTTTTAAGTTGTGATTAGGCATATTTAGTTTGAGACCATCTAAAACTAAATTACAAAACATTCAAAATGAGGAATTTTTTTATTGTTAAGATACAAACTATGATCTGTAGAGAGCAGCTTTTATGTAATGTTAATACATCCACTATTAGGATGGAGACGGGGGAGCGAGGTGGTGTTAGAGCGCGGAACTTTGGTCCCTGAGGTCCCGGGTTCAAATCCCGCCATATCACCAATGGATTTTATCTAAGTGATAATGCCACAACCCCTCGGTCTAACCTGAAGAAATCCCGGGTTTTTGCCTAGCGTCCTAGGACATAAATAAAAATGTCATGGATACGCAGCTGGACGTATTTTAACCCTTATATGAGTAAAGAGAGGATGTAAAATTGAGTGATGTACATTGTAGTAGCTATATAGGTTTATCAAAATCATCCTTATGTAAACACTAACCAAAACTCAAAAGTTTCCTGCAAGCCGTTATGTATATTTCACAAACATAATTTTTAATTATTAACTATTTTTCGTAGTAAATTTGTATGTAGTATCTTACAATATATTTTCAAAGTTGCAGCGATTTAAGGTTTTAAAATTTAAATAGCACAATACCACAATGGCAAAAATTTGGTAGTATTTTTATTCTAGTTTCGTAACTTACTCTATTACGATTCCAACAATACAAAAATTCAACAAAATCGGTTCATGAATAAGGGAGATCATTACATTTGCGCTCATTACATATTCTACAATTAATATGTTACCCAATGGCCGCAGATATTTCCCTATACTTAAATAAATACAAAATAACAAATAAAAAATAGTGAAACCACTCTCATCTTTGGGACATGAAACAAAAATTATAAGATGTTCACGCATTTGTTTATGCAATTTCTTAAAACATTTTGCTATCCGATGATCTTCAACTCTGGTGATTAGTGAAAGTTCCTCACGTCTTGTTGGGAAGCGGAAGTTAACCAACCTGAAAACATAAGCCTCTGACGGTGCAATTTGTTGATTGAAAGCGTGCTTATCCTCTCCTTAACAGCATGCTAGTCTTGTTGACTACTAAACAACTCAGGTGTAAGATCTACAACACTTCACCGTATCAATAGAAGTTTTTTGTACATCTCAAAAAACATTCCAGTGCTGTTCTTAAGAGTATAATGTAATGTTATTGTAACTATCAGAAAAACAATGTATACTTTTAGAATAAATTAATCAACTTGGTATCATTTTAAAACATTTTACATTGTACTTCAATCAAAATATTCAATTTTCAACTGACACTACTTTGTCAAGAATAAATGATTTTTGTGCATTTTATTTAGAAACATGCATGTCTAAATAATTTTTTCGATAATATATTTAATCGATGTTTTATTTTGCTGGGATGAAAATATTTTGGTTTAACCTCAGTTTTCTTTGCAATATGCTTAGGGAAGGTTTTAAATACTTTCAGATTTAATCCTGATAAAGCTTTAGCAAATTCAGACGAGTCAACACTTATAAAACCTGAGATATGACATAGTAAAAGTAATAAAATGTTAAACAATGCAATTCAATTTACAAGCCACAAAGATATTTGTAATTTTATTATAAGATCTAGATGAAAGATGAAGTAACTCATTAATACTGATTTAAAATCCAATCACATTAGGTTGTATATTTTATAGTGGTCAAATCCTTTCTATAGCCAATACCTAGCGTGTTATAGAAAAAAAAACCATGGCTGAAAAAAGCAAAAAAAAAAAGTTTATTCTTTTATTTTATACCGATGATGATTTATTTCTTATATTTTTTAAATGATTTGATTAGTCGTACACTCATTATTTTACGAACGTAATAAATGCCCAATATTTATTATAGTTTAATTTAAGTAATATACCAGTTCACTCTGACGTCGAACAATGCCAACTCACAAAGGAGCGTTTTGGCAGGTAGAAGCTAACCAACCAGAGCACATGAGGCTCTGATAAAGCGATTTGGTGATTGAAAACGTGCTTTGAGTCTCTTTCTCCAACCACAAATTCACTACACACTCTCTTCACAAACTCACAGACTGCCATATACACACTGGCACACTTAACTTCTTGTGTCTTAAGAAGCAATTTTATTATCCACTTTTAAATTAGTTAGATCAATTATTTAACACATTTACAAAATCAACATAGCTGATGAATTTGTCTTGCAAAAATTGATGGTTACAAAGATCACTTTTGGCTAGCTAAGGTTTTTGAATTTTATTGTGATTGTTTTTATTTCTATAAGCTATAGATGCATAGCCTAGGACTTTTCGAACATACTCTAGTGTTGTTTAAGATGTTATTGACATAAAATAAATATATTCTATCCTATTATTTGGACTTTTCTGTACTGAAACTCTATGAAGGGATAAATTGACCCTTTCTCAAGCAAAAACACATGTTGACAGGTCATTACTATCGATATATTTAAGTCAGTGTGAATGAAATGTTTAAGACTAAACATTTCAATTAATTATCTCATGGTAACTAATATAACCAATTTTTAAAGTTTCATTTTGTATTAACTGTTTATTGACTTTGAAAATGTTTTGGATTTGATGTGATAATTGTTAAATACGTAGGTAACTAATTAGGTAAATTAGTTAAGTAAATTAGGTAAGTAGGTAAATAATTAAATTCCATGTTGATGGCCCCTGGATTACTATGAATGACTATAATAATGTGGTATAATTACCTCGTCAAGTAATCCAAATGTTTTGATGTTATGTTAAAAACCTATATGTTTCAACGTTAATACGGCATCGTCAGGTACACACGCACACAATAGGCCTATCTAAATGTTTCGTTTCGTGTTATTTATTTATTGTGTGCGTGTGACAGTAATGTCTTTCTGTGTTTGTACCCTGACGAAGCCGTATTAACGGTGAAACATGAAGGTTCTTAACCTAACATTAAAACATTTGGATTACTTGACGAGGTAATTATACCACATTATTATAGTAACTATAAATAAACAAATGTACATAATTCAATGTTATTGATAAATGAAATGTAATATTATCAAATTAAATGTTAATTTAAGTATTTGTTCACCAGAGCGTCGAATGATATTGGCAAAATCTAATTATGTTTAATAGAATTGTTAACTGATACATTTCGAATTCACCAAATATTGGATTAACCTAATGAAACGATAGTTTGTGTTTCTGTATGATATACTTTTGGCTTATGAATATTATGTATTGAATAGCATATATCAATAAAATGTACGTTTTTCATAGTTATAGAGTTGTACTAACAATGTTTAAATGCATATGAAGAGGACCATTAACATCCGGAACTGAAATTTGAGAAAACAAACCAACTATCGATACTTTGAAATAGTTGCTGAATATGAACACACGCAGAGCGTAAAATGGATGGAGTGATGTTTGTTGCTATGTTACTGACTAAGGTCAACTGTTTTATTGTCATTTAGTCCAATGAACAAGAAAAGCTGGTTCCAGTTTTGAACCTTCTATAAGCTACTGACTTCACTAATGACCAAACCTATGACCTTCTGATATCTATACTAGGGACCACGAGGGTCTGATGGGACCACGAGAGTCTGATGGGACCACGAGAGTCTGAAGGGACCACAAGAGCATGCAGTTTTCGGCAGCCAATAGCAAGACTGGACTAGAGCAACGTTGCAACATCGCTCGTTCACTAAATCTCGGCACTAATAAAATATGCTAAACGATATTTTCAAATCAGCTGGTATTATTAGATTTGACAACAACGCACTGTCCTCATTGGCTCCTTCGAAGTCACGTGGTAAATATAAGCTCCTCTCTCAACTGCAGACTCTCGTGGACCGTACTGTAGCATATAAACACTCTGCTACTGAGCCTGTGTTGTATTATGAATTGTTCTTACTGTATACATTATTAATCTGGTGAAATTAGACTTAAACCTAAACATCCAAAGTGAAAGCTAACTTTCAATTCCAAAACTATTCAATATAGTCCCCGTATTGTACGGTAAAACCCTACACCATTTTGAGCTTCAGGTTTAAATGGGAGGGGGAGGTTGAGAAATGTGTTTTTTGTTTTTATAAAATATTACACAAATTTTAAGTTTAGTGCAAAATACATAATTTACAAAGATGATTTATAATCGTTATGCTGTATAATGATTGTTCTGGATACTTTATAAGTAAAATTTGATATAGTGAACCAATATTATTACTACAAATGCTCATTAAAAACCATTAAAAACATCAGGTTGGTAAAATTGTTCTATATGTTTACTGTGGGCAGAATGTGTGAAATAGGATTACACAGAAGCTTTATGGGTGTAACACTTCTCTTTTAAGCTGGCGATATTACTTTTGGCCATCATTAAAGCTATGAAGAAAAATGATGTTCCTGTCATTAGAGTGGCCTTGAATTATTGACTTAAAACTATTATAAATTACTCAAAACATTAAGCCTGTTTTTTAAGAAACTATAATAATAAAATTTCCAAAATATGCTTACATTGGTTGTTAAACAATCATGAAAAGTATTTTAAAACATAACATATAGCGTTTCGAACCGTAAATATATGACCATGAGTATCCCAAAAATTTGAAAAACACATATTTTTTTAATGAGATAACCTAAAAAAATTTCGCGTTACTTTTGATGAACTCATGAATAATATGTTGATAGAATGTGTTCATGGATCTAGAACTGGACATACATATACCTGCCAAATGCTAATCTTACTTGATGCATCTACTGCAGTATTAATGGTACACGTATATCCTCTGTGGTAAACTAGTTACTCATGGTCACGTAATAAATAAGATCATAAATACAAACTTAGGTTAGACGAGACCCGTAGAATCTTCTAATAAAATAATAATCCATTGCGCAATACTACAATTCTTGCAAGAATATTGCTCTTGGAATTATGTAGATACGTGCATAACTACCTTCTAAGGGGGTTTTATAATAAAGGGTAGTATAGTCCTGAAAAAAAGTATGATCTTGGTACTTATTAATTAGTAACTATTCCCATTTTGTTTTGTTGCATATGTAAGTCTGTCAAACGTTGCTGACATTAAGTATTTCTAATAAATATAATTATACTATAAGATCCAAGATGCTCTTCTAAAACAAAAACAAAAACAAACGTCATAGACCAGTAGTTTAACCAAATGTTTGTCAAACAAGTTTTTTTTTCATTTACATACTACATATTTGTTAAGTAACAACTTATAAATTATTATAAATTTATTGAATGATATCATAATGATAATGATAAAAAGTCAAGCAAAGGCAATATGTGGCTTAAAATGAACTGTATTTACTGTAAATATTTTTATGACTTCAACTATCAGTTTATTGATACTTACAAACATACCAGCAAATTATTTTTGCACACTTCGGATGAGATAAAAATCCAATATCCAATATCTAATCACAAATGCTAATCTTATCAATACATAAAACATAATCCCTTAGTATATTTCTCATCCTTATGGATCAGTGAAGACAACTTTTTTATTAGTTCTGTCCGGTGCACTTTCGAGATTGTGTTTTGTTTACAATAATTTATTTCTTGGTATTTAATTTAAAACCTCGTTTAACCAAATAAACTATTTTATCATAAACAAAAACTTGTCCCCTAGTTATACAACCAAACAGTAAAGCGCAAAACATTAAATTGACCCTAAAAAAAAGATGCAAAATGTTGCCATTACTAGAGATCACTGTCACTAGACATCAACTAGATATGAAAAACGAGCTTAAAAAATTAGGACGAGAAGCCTACTTGTGTTGGTTAGTCAATAATAACATATTCTTAGAATGTTTTCCTGTATAACATAAAATGTTATGCGTGATAAAAATGCTACACGAGTTCACAAATTCGTCTCAAGCCTCGCTAATGTTGCTTTTATAAACAGTTGAGACTAATATAACCAAATGGAATGCCATAAGGCCTCATTATGTACAGCCATAGCTATTACTGTTCTTCCATAACTTGCATCTAGAGCTTTCCCACGTTGCAAATGGAGTTAAAAACAACACAGCAAACACAGCCTGCTTTAATGTAATAGCCAGACCAATATACTACACTCGCCCCTTCCATTGACTATGCTATTTGTTTAATGTTCAAACGCTGTACAAACAATGGCATGGGTAATAAAAAACAATGGATCATTCAGTTCATTACAAATCACAGTTTATTATTTACACAGATGTTTTGGGTCTTAAATTAACATGTGCTTGATGAGTATTTTTGGTTTTGTTTATGTTTTGTCTTCTTGTTAAAATTGATTAACTCTCTCGTGCTCAGTTTGTTTCTTAATTAATTAATTTTAATATTAATTTCTCTCTGTGTGGATATTCTGAGTAACTCTATAATTTTTAACCTCTAGATTGTTACTCCTCAAGATTGTTGCATCTAAAGATTTATACAAATAAAATTAGCGGCACTTTATTTAACTATCCTACACATATTTCAAACATAATGGCTAACTGCTGGGGGCTACTTTTTTAAGTTAAATGATTTATATTTAGTATAAAAATATACGTTAAAGCCACATAATTCACGTCAACTGTTCCTACAAGATTTTATTTATCAAGAAGAGGAAATAATAGGTTATATATCCAGTTCAAAGTAATTAGCTTATTAGAGAACTTTCAATATATGGAATAATCTGTTACCGTTTGTCTCATGGTAAGACATAGACCCAGGCCCATGTCCATTAGCGTGATAACTCGAGCAAATAAACGAGTTCGCGATCGGACTATGGAACGGGGGTTTATGGGGTAAAGATTGGTTTTCCCCTTTTTCACCCTAAATACAAAGAATTTCACATTTCTTTCCAAACCATTTTGTAGAGCTTAAAAAAGAAACAATTTTGTATATCAAAGCGTTGTTCTACGCCTAACGGTTATGGAGATAATTCAGAAAATTATAAATTTAAAATGTCCATGTTATTCTAATGGAGAATGAATAAACCGTTGTAGTTTGCTTCTTTGTGAGTATATTTAAATCAAATTTGGCAATTTTATTTATTTCATACTAAGCTATCAACATTTCAATAAAAAACACATCTCAATACCTTCTCTGTAGTAGCAAACCTAAGTACTCACTAAAATTAATTTTATTTAAATAGGAAATAAATCTTACAGTTTGAAGGGAATATTTTAGAAGAAACAACCCAGCCAGGTAAATGGAAATTCACTGAGTCTGCAGGTGTTCCTAGGTGGGGGTATTTTTTTGGAAAAGATCGTTATTTATCCATCAATTTAAAACAAGCTCTTAATGACTGCATAATGAAATGCATAATGACATGCATAATGATATAATGACTGCAATTAAAAAATTCAATTTTATACTGAAAAACTCAATAACTGGTCAGTTCTAATAATGAGATCTCAGTCCGAAAATGAAATGTACAACATAATCAAGACACAAAGAAATAATAATATTTTTAGATTGGTACATGTGATATTGTTTTACACAGTGTTCTATGTATTCAGGAGTATTATTTAGTTTTTATATCTTTCTGCAAGGGTCGTGAGGTGCAGTACACAAAGCAACCCAATTATACGATGTCATATCTGAGAGACTGTAAATCATGACAGCATTGTCTTTGTGTGATAGTAAATATGACTTTGTAGCTGATAAATTGGAACATACAAATGCATTAATCTAAAATATGTATGCTAAAATTGTATTTTTTAGCTTATCATAATAAAATACATTAATATAATCTTATATTAAAAGTTAATACGAGTAAAATACTAGAATACAAATTTTTGAATGTTGTTTAAACATTTTAATTAAAACAAATAAAAAATCACAGCTCAAATAAAAAAAATTGAAATTTTGCCATTCTGGAAATCTTTTTACATACGGCTTTTGTTACAAAACTTAGAATATCTAATATTTTTAAATGAAAGTCTTTTGGTGATAAATGGTTATTTGGACCAATATGCATTTAAGAAAGCATATTAAACGTATAATATTTATTTAAATTGTTTATATTCATATTTTTTTCTCATTTAAATCAATTTAACTACACTACGAGGTTAGCTGGGAACATCGTGGCTGAAATGCCATATCTGGCGTACGAAGGCCATCTTGAAGTATTGCAAACAGCGTTTCCGATACGGTTTCCAAAGCCTAAGCCGTTAGGTTTTAGAGAGTGAGAGTCCTTCACAGCAGGGAAAATACACCTTTGATACTGATGGTGCATACATAATTTCCCTGTCATAAAAGTAACCCTAAACAACTATGGACTTTTGAGACGAAATATGAAGAAACACTATATAAAAGTGATACAATAGATGTTTATATCCCAGGTTTGTAGAATTGATCAGTATTGTATACTTCTAATGATGGTATGGTAGAAATGTTTCTTGATTAGATATAATAGACTTTTCAAACAAGTATAAAGTTTTAGTTTTTATAAATATGCGTATACGAAGATTGAGTTTCAACCAGACAAAAATTTATTTTAAATATTTAATTTATAAACGTTAAAAAATGTTTACACAGAGATTCTGAAACTTATTTTAAAATAATAAAAAATATAAAAACACTCATAAGAAACTTAGTTGCTTAAAAGGTTAAAAAAGATTTAATATAGAGATGTTCCATAATCGGCTTTACCCGATTGCAGCATTGAGAGTGTTAGTAGTAATCCTCTTAGGAAATTGCCTCGTTGTAAGTGTACGGCAAGTTAAATTGAATGATTACGTCATACGAATTAACTGTTAGCATTGCGAGTATTAGAAGTAATCATTATATGAAATATCCTCATTTTAATTGTACGGCAAATTAACTTGAATGATTACGTCATTGGCATTTACTCATAATATTTATCTAAAATAAACTCATTTCCGAGGATTTAGCCTTCTTTGTAGTTGCAACACGTGATAGTATTGTTTAATTTTTGTTTTATTAACAACAGTTTCTCAACTTTATTAATTAAATGATTGATTTATTCAGTAATCATTATATTAAGAAAAAATAGAATTTTTCGTCAATTACCATCTAAAAAAGAACATAAACACATAAAGCCATTAATTTTATTTCGGTCAAATAACTGATGTTATATGAATTAAACCTTATCAATGTCAAGTGGTTAAAGAACTCACTTTAAAATATGAAGGTTGTTGTGACAACCTTCAATGACGTTTGTTCAGGTCCTATATATTCTGACATCTGTAATAAATTGGACCATAAAATAAATATTTTATCCAACATCACAAGGTTAACGTTAGGCTGAGATAAGGTTTACCCTCAAAATGATTTTAAAATGCTGAAGCGTGGAAAAACTTTAAAAGTAAATTGTCAATTATATCACAGAAATGTTACTAGTGATGATTCCAAAAATGGAAACAAATTACTGTGTCTCGAACATTCTTTTAATTTTGCAGCCATAACGAAGACAATTTTTTTAGGCAATTAACAAAAATTTAACTAGTGGAAAATAAAAGTAAGCAATTATGACTCTTACTCTCCAACTCTGAGTATAGTTTTTTTATTCATATTTATATTTGCGTTGCGGGCGCAATAAAAGGACATGTATGTATATAATATCGATAAAAAGCATTAGTTTACCTACTAACCTTTTGAAATAAAACACATTTAAAATTGATACAGTGTTATGCCACTTATAGTTTAAAAATCTTATGGTTATACATTCCTAATTCAAGGAACAAATTTGTTAAGAATGGACTCTAAAAATCTGACATCTAATAAACTAATTGTAACCAAGCTTTGAAGAAAATTGAAAATTTGGTAAAAAAGACTATTCTGACAAAAAACTAATTATTTTAACTAAAATCATAAAAAAAAAAAAAAAAAAACTGTTGAGAGCCAAAAGGTCTTGTGAGTCATGCTGATTAGGATTCTATGGTCGCTAGTTAAAGATTTGTCGTATTCGGATTTTTATTTATTTACTAGCTGGCCCGACAGACGTTGTCCTGTCCTAATGTGGTTTTATGTCAAATGCTCGTTCATTTTCAAGATGAGCTCGTTCGCTATGCTAACTCGCATCCAGGTTGAAGTTCGTTCGCTACGCTCACTCACCTTTTGCTTGCAAATTAGCTGTTGTCATAAATATATAAAAAATAATAGCGCTGTACCCTGTTGGTAAGCCTATTAACTTTGTAATGCTATTGAACATCACAGAATCAAATTGTTAGTTGAACCAGCTGTTAATATTCTTTAATTCCATTTAAATATGAGTACTCATAAGGTTAACATGGGAAACTCCAGAGCCACTGGGGCGGAGCCCTTTAGACGGATCTGCACCAAACTTCACACAAACCACCCAGTCCACCCTTGAATAATGATTAATAATGCCTTTAAGTTTCATTACAATATGTCGAGCGGTTTCGGAATCCATAAAGAACAAACAAACAAACATACATTGGATTTTATATATATATATAGATTAATTTATACCATGACACTGCCATTTACACTAAGAAAGAACATGCAGTTAATACAATTGATGATAATTGTATAATCATGAGATGCTTCAAGATAAGACTGCTGCAATTCGTCCACAACTAATGATCTGGTCATTTCATACTTGATGAACAGTTACTCAGAAAACCAACTATCCGATTTAACATGGATGATGACCATATCATATTGAATACGTCAACTGTCAATCAAGTTTACTGAACTTTTATAATTCTGAATATGGCACTAAGCCACGGTCATTAAATGGTTTTTGTTGATTTCAACACGGTTATCGTTCAAAGAACTTGAATTTACAAGCTGTGAGGCAGTTATTATGAATAAATTCAAACCAAATTCTGGAGACATTATTATTTGAAAGTCTATCAGACAGTTGTTTTGTTGTGACAATTTGGCCTGTAATGAGTACAATGCATACAAGTAGTATTTAATTTTTAGTACACCTGATGAAAGAACTCTATAGTATTCCAGAGAAAACTTTACACTGCCAAACGTTTAACAAACTGTGTCAAAAGGAGACCACGATTTAAGTTTGAAACTACCTTGGAGATTAAAATCAATGGAATGAACAAAGAACCATTACTCCAAAAGTGTTTCATACAACAAGATAAATACAAGCTGTACAGCGCAGCTGGCCCAGTGGATCACGTCTCTTAGCTATTTGTTGAGAAACACTTAATCTTGTTTCGTTGCTAGAATATCTTATACAATTTATATATTATTCGATATTTTTATATGTGACACCAATTTGTTTAACCCTTGGCTATAAGATACTGAAGAAGACTTTCCATCTATAAGGACCAGCTGTAGCAATTTTTTTATTAAAAAAGAACGTAGTTGAGTGAGCCAGCCACAGATTGCGCTAGTGTCAAAAAATCTATTTTATACCTTATTTTTCATTGCTGACCAATTTAATGGGTCATAAAAGTTGCTATAACTCTTCAAAAGTCATTCCCTAAGTTTGACTTGGTAAAAGAGTTTATGAATTTAACAGAATTTAGTAATTTTGATCAGCGCAATTTGTAGGTGGCTCACATCAACTACGACGATTTTGATAAAGAAAAATCTGGCTACAAATTTAACATGGGGATGGAATGTCTAGTTTAATTCATCACAAGTTTCACAACCAAAGCGAAGATAAGTAAATGAACGAGGGTTTTGCCTTTGTGCCTACTATATTTTGTCATATTGCAACATTTAACAAACTAAGTTAGAAAACGAAAATACTTTTCATGTAACGATAGCCTCTCAAAACAACTTTTACCCTGTTTTCAATTTTGCTAAAACAATAAGCATCTACTATCTCAATGATTCGATCATTTCGTCTATTACGATTGTGTTTTAATGGTGCAAAATACAATGGTCACTTGCAGAAAGTAGTCCTAGGCCTGTAGGATAAGAGTCCCTTAACTCAACCACTAGACAAACAATGATGACGGTTTGGTGGTGGTACTATTTTAACGTTATAATTCAATATAAATACTATAATATATAACCATACAAATATTACAACCATTAGGCAGTACTTACACATTTAGAAGTAATTTGTAATATAACTTTTGTCCTCCAGTTTGAAAAGTGGCTCAATTACTCTATTACTTATAATTGAAAATATTAACTTAATGATACTAGTTCAATAATGATGTAGCTGTCTAAATCAAAGTATACAAGTTAATTAAAAATATTCTTTCATATACCATTCAATTGAACTATAGTTTTTATGTCAAGCAATATTCCAAATATTGAACAACTACAAGTTTAACCATTATAGCTTTGTAAACAAGTTTGTCTAGCCCAGTTTACCCAGTGACCTGGGATAAATATATTGCTAACTTAGTGTCTAAAGGCTTTACTGAGGTGTGTAAGTATGTATTATGGTTGGTATGTATGACACCAATAAAACACCAAATTTATAAACAAAGCAAGTACTAATCTACAATACATTTTTCATATGTAAATGTATTACACTAGATACTTTACATATATTGAGAAAGAAATTTGTGATACTAATAGCAAAATCCTATTTCATTTTCGTATTACATAAACAAGACCCAGTAAACAGTTTATGGGGATTCGCAAACTGACAGTTTCCAGATTATATGTCACATGTTCTACAAAAGTAGGCGAAGTATCAATAAAAGTGTCGTTATATCTCAAAGGCAACCACTTACACACGTCGTTAACTGCAATCACTTTCACTACACGCCTCACGGCTCTAAACGTATCTGAAGACAAGCATATATCCTTTTATTGTTAAAAACATGAATTTAACGATTGAAAATAGAAAACGTGAAATCAATAATCTTAAATTGAGTTACGTTGTTGTGACTATACTAAATAAGTAATTAAACTGAAGAAGATATAGGTTTTGACGACTTTGCCAAACTCTATAGGTATTCCAAGTTTATACAGTTCGTCATTCACATAGGTAAAATTTGCTTACTGTAGATATTTACATAGTTGATATTATTGATTTAGTGTTTTATGGAATTTCTTCAAATCCTTCCCCTTTAAATATTGTTATATTACTACATGATTCAATGAACCGACACATTTTAAATATTTTTTTAAAACCCTGATGGCTTATTGCTTAAAGTTTATCGGAAGTACTGTAAAGCTAAAAATAAAAAAAATAAGTAAAATTTGAATTACCGCTTATTTTATGTTTGTCCGTAATACATCAAACAAAATCTATTGCTTTACGCAAAGGGTCAACTTTATTAATTATTTTAAACCCTTCTACATGTGTTTTACTTTAAGCATGCAGCTTCTAGGCTAAACCAATGATTGGTCGAGTTTGGTCAACCTGGGTATTAACATCCTAACTAATGCGTCTTATCCTACTACAGGACACTAAATTGACTAAACTTTTTGCTATTAAATAAAAGTTTACAACAAAAAATCATGAAGAAGGATATAATACAACCTCACTGTTGTATATTTTAATTATGTTTAATTTTCTTCATTCACAATAGTCACCGTAGTCAGTTTTTCTTTGACGTATTTACAATAGTTATATAGAATCACTGGTTTTAAGTTTTTTTTTACCAAAACATATTTTGTTAATCCAAATTACAAACATGAAAACATAATCATCTCAAAATATGTAATGGATACACATGTTCATCCTAAAATTTGATGTAGTAAAACTATTAGGTAGCTACTCAATACAAGGTTACGTTTTTGCGTTAGCTTTTAAAATAAAGGAACTTACAACATTTAAACCCTTCGACATCACAAAAGTATACACAAATTGTATCATGTTACCGTGGGGGGTTCAAGTGGATGTGTGTGAGCAAGATTAAATTTGTTCTTGCTGAGTAGCCAGGTATATCCAAGATATGCAACTTGGTGGAATGCTGAATCATCATATTCATAAGGTGCTTACGTTCATAGACTTAACATTGATAGAACACGTTTATAATTTCTGTATTCTTATGCATGTTAGTACTCTAAATAAGTAGGTAATCTAAATTAAAATTGTATTTTGGTACATTATTAACGAATAAATAAATGCTAAAAAGGTAGTAGTGATGATTGACTACTTAGTACAGGCAAAATAGATTAAAATTTGCCAAAAAAACAAAAAAATTAGTTCAGGGATGAAACTTTGGTTTTAACTTCGTTTTACCAATAGAAGTCAAGATCCGATGAGTCCCTAACAGTCCCGATGGGGGAACGTGGTTTTTAGGGGGTGGGGAGGGGGAATTTTGATATAATTCATTATTCACGATTTGAAGTCATTTAGGAAGTCGTTTTTAAGGTTTGTATACACGGTGAATCGATAGGAACCATATTTAGGTCGATAGAACCACCTCCATAAGAGATTTAGCATATTGGTACAGGTTTAGTTGTTATTTTTTCTAGGAGGGGTAGGGGGAATTTTAAATAATTTATGATTTTTGACTTATGACTTGTTGGGTGTCGTTTTCAATGGATTTCTACATGCCAAATAGAATGGAACCACTATTTTGTCGATATAACAACATTATTAACAGATTTGGAGTGCTATCTGACTGAAATAAAATAAATGTTTGTGCACAAAATTAATTATTTAATATTTAAACATAAAAATTAAAACTATTATCTAAACATCAAGTTTTAATTGAATGAGTTTATTTTTACAATAAATTCAATTTTCCCCATTGTTAAAAAATACCCCCACCGCAGCAAACCTGCAGACCAAGCGAATTTCCATTTATCTGACAGGATTTCTACTAAAATTTGTCCTAGAAACTGTCAGATTTATTTCCTATTTGAATAACATTATTTTTAATTAATAATTAGGTTTGCTGCTACAGGGATGTAATGGGGGTTGTTTTTATTAAAATGTTGATAGCTTAGTATGAAATAAACAAAATTGCCAAGTTTGGTTTAAATATATCCACAAACAAGTTTATTTATCTACAAAAGTTTATTTATTTTCCATTAGAATAACATGGGAATTTTAAATTTACATTTTTTATTATCTCCTTAACCGTTAGGCGTACAACAAGGCATATACTAAATTATTAAATCTTTTAAGCTCTAGAAAGTGGTTTGGAAAGAAATTGTGAAATTCTTTGTTGATGGGGTCAAAAATGGGAAAAACCAATTTTCTCCCCACAAAAGTCTCCATAAATCCATAATACATTGTAATACATTGACATTAAGTCAGGGTTTAAACCATGTTTTATGATTTAAAGTTCAAGTAAATATCTATTAACCTTTGCGTAGCCCCTACAAAGTTTGTATATATGGTTTATATGTTTTGTACATATGCATACTGTTTTTATATCCTTCAGCAAGTCAAAGGAATACATTCTAAGTTACAACGAGGTTTTTAGCGAATTTCCCATATAGGGAATAAGCTATTACCGTAGGCCTCGTGGTAAGACTTAGACCCGGGACCAATTTACATTTTTGTTTTGAGGTCCCCAGAAGTCAAAAACACCATCCTTTCAAATTCATATACTTATGTGTCCGTTTAGCGTGATAACTCGAGCACAAATTATCCGATTTTGATGTAATTTGGTACAAACGTGTAACGTGTAAACTTAAATTTATTCGAACGAGTTTGCGAACCAGCATGATTGGACTATGGGAACAGGGGTTTATGGGAATTTTTATGGGGAGAAAATTGGGTTTTCCCATTTTGACCTCATCAACAAAGAATTTCACAATTTCTTTCCAAACCACTTTCTAGAGCTTAAAAGATTAAATAGTTTAGTATATGCCTGGTTGTACGCCTAATGGTTAAAATCAAATCAAATCAAATTATCTTTATTCACTTTATACATTTTACATACATGAATAGTGTCAAAGCATACAAAATTGATTATACAACTCAATCTAAAAGACTTAACCATACAATTTTACAATTATTTTAGAATGTATAGCTAATTCATTTATTGATTTAGAAACTCATCTATACTATAAGGAGCCAGATTAATTAAGAATGATTTTAATTTCTTTAAAAAAATTGGGTTTGTTTTGATCTTTTTTTAGTAAGGCAGGCAAACTTCTTATGAATAAATTGTCGATATACGAAGGTTTCATTTTTGAAAGTTTCAGCCGATGATGACTTTTTACAGTAAGATTGTTCCACCTTGTGTTGTATTTATTGGATACTTCAGTGTTTTTATCTTTATAAACATGCTGAATAGTTTTAAAAATATACAAACCATACACTGTAAAAATTTTCATTCCATCATTAGGCCTACATTGTAAAAAAGTACTTTAATTTTTTTTATTTACGTTTCTTTGATTTACTTTCCGTAAAAATTAAAGTAATTTTTCACCGACTTCTTATCCTTAAGGGTTCTTATCCTTAAAGATTAAGGAGATAATTTAAAAAAAATTTAAATTTAAAATTTCCATGTTATTCTAATGGAAAATAAATAAACTGTTGTAGTTCGCTTGTTTGTGGATATAGCCTATTTATTTAAACCAAACTTGGCAATTTTGTTTATTTTATACTAAGCTATCAACATTTCAATAAAAACAAAACCTATTACCTCCCCTGTAGCAGCAAACCTTATGACTCATTAAAATTAATGTTATTTAAATAGAAAATAAATAGTAATCCTGTCAGGTAAATGAAATTTTGCTTGGTTTGCAGGTTTGCTGCGAGGGGGTATTTTATTATAATAGGAAAAATTAAATTTATTGTAAAAATAAATTCATTTAACTAACACTTGTTAAGTTAATTATTTTATTTTTTATGTTTAAATATTAAATAATTAATTTTGTGCACAAACATTTATTTTATTTCAGATAGCACTCCAAATCTGTTAATAATGTTGTTATATCGACAAAATAGTAGTTCCATTCTATTTGGCATGTAGAAATCCATTGAAAACGACACCCAACAAGTCATAAGTCAAAAATCATAAATTATTTAAAATTCCCCCTACCCCTCCTGGAAAAAATAACAACTAAACCTGTACCAATATGCTAAATCTCTTATGGAGGTGGGTCTATCGACCTAAATATGGTTCCTATCGATTCACCGTGTATACAAACCTTAAAAACGACTTCCTAAATGACTTCAAATCGTGAATAATGAATTATATCAAAATTCCCCCTCCCCACCCCCTAAAAACCACGTTCCCCCATCGGGACTGTTAGGGACTCATCGGATCTTGACTTCTATTGGTAAAACGAAGTTAAAACCAAAGTTTTATCCCTGAACTAATTTTTTCATTTTTATTTAGTATTTTTCCTGTACTAACTACATGGAACATTTATTTCATTGGTGGACCCCAATTGTCAAGATAATAGGGGCAAACTAAGTTTAGCTATAGCAATAACAATACTGTTGAGTGCTCAGGCGTTAACAGTTTGTAGTATTTCCACCACGATTTGCCACTTGAGCTGAATTTCCCTCAATAAAGAGAACAAACTACGGCCATTTCCGGGGAGCAAGTTGTGTTGGTTTTATTGAAGAAATAACATTTAATGGGTACTCGTTGTAAAGGCGTCGCATTTAATATATACGCCTTGACTAGGTTTTTTATAACTATAGCGGGTTTTAGTGCGAAATATCATATAAAAATAAGGATATTATCACCTGATCCTGATATTTTTATTGTGTCAGAACTAAAGCTGTTTTTACATCTTTTACTCTATCAATAAGTGAGCCTAGTAGTTCACTAACTATCTAATGCAATTTTGATTAAATTGGTGAATATGAAACATAAGGTTTTGACCTTAAAATACGTTAAGAAAATTAAATGAAATAAAAATCGTGGTTAGCTTAAAATCTATCGATAGAGAGTTAAAAAGAGGAATAAGGTTGTAGACTGGAACAGCTGTATACAATTTATAAAAAAAAACCTTCAATTACTATATCAGAACTCAGAAAAGTTTCTGGCACTTTTGTGATTGATATTTTAAGCTGTAAAATCAATTACATACTTGACTTACCAAAACAAAGTACTTAGTAAAGGCGTACAGTAAGATAGTACCGGCGTTTGGATGTTAAGAAAAGTGAAATCATCTCTTAATGACAACATCCTATCAACAGTCAACAACTATTTAGTCTAATAACAAATAGACAACAACTAATTGTAAAATTAGGATCTATTAATAAATAACAAAATTTTTACACGAGCTTTAGCCTATGTTTTAAAAGTCATGTTAGAAATTGGTTTGTTTCACATTTATTTCCAAGTAAACGATTTAACAGCGATACAAAAACTGTATAAATTAAAACTGTAGTTATCAAAGCAGGTTTTATGAGACTGATAATAAGTTGAGGGAGATTTGTTGGGGAAAATATATATTTGATTTTAATTATTGCGTAAAAATTAAAGTTTTGAAGTAATCTATGTCTTTTGGAATTTCCAATAACATTTCCAGTTAATCTCAACTTTTAAAACGTATACCACATCAACTTGTTGAGTACAGTATGAAGTATGAACAGTTTTTTTAACTTCAAATCATGTATCATAGTTATATTATTTATGAGCAACATTTCAGAAATAATTTCCCATGCGAATTTATCCTAAGCAAATTAGACCAAGGGTTAGTGTTTTAGTTTTCTCTGGAAGATTAGTTTAGTATTTAGTACAGCTAAAATGTTTAAGTTAACTACGAATACTAATACTGACCCACTTCAGCTACTTATGACTAACAACGAAAAATTGTACTTAACACTATCAAATCCGTAAACTCTTGCCACGTTGTTTTTTTTTGTATTGAAAGTATTTTTTACATCCTTATCATAATATTTACCCCCTACAACAGTACAGTAATAATGGCAGTGAAAATAAGAAATAAATGGACTTATCTAGAGATCAATATAACTCAATGATAAATGGTAAAATAGGATGATTTAGAATAGGCCTCTAAGATATCTTACCTCCCTTTTGCTGGCCAAAGGAGAGACGTCTGTGACTTTTTGGTGCGTAAACCATTATATGCTCTTTTGTGTGCGCTGGTTTTGTGATGTGGTTTAAGGATGATATATGAGTCCAAAGGGAAAATATGTTTTTTTTAACGGGACGATACATTATTATCTCGGATTTAATTTTATTATTGTTTAATTCTTTATTTACTTACGCATTTAATTGAGGTTTTCAGATTAGTTTGTTTTGGAATAAAAATAAAGGTTAAAGAAACCCATGATAACCTTTATTTGTCACCAAACACGTTTTTAATTTAAGCGATTTTTTTCTTTTGAGAGTTTTCGGTTGGCGACCTTGTTTCCTAAATCAAATATCGCTCAAATGTCGCAATAAAGAGACATCCGTTTAAAGCTCGAAGCTATCTTATAACTGTAAGCAGTTTTATTTATATTTTTACTTCAGCTTTCAAAAAAAAAAAAAACTTGTTTTGCTAACCATATAATTGATCAAATAATTTAAATTGTATGACACTGAGTTTAATCCTTAATCACTATAGTTAAAGAAATGATTTGTTATTACTTGATACAGATATATTATTGCATAGTACGTAATTTTTGTACATAAGCTTTGTATACCAAGTAAAAAATTATTACACGGAATGTTAAGGTTATATCCATAATACCGTAAGCATAACTCTAGAAAATGGACGAGAAAAATATTTTAGTTTGATATCTTCATCTTTTGGAAAATATTTTAAACTCATAGTTTTAGGTCGAATTTATCTCTTTCAATGTTAATTATCGATACATTTGCCATTCCTAATAGCATTTCCAAAGTAGTACCATACATGAAATTATGTAGATTAGGATGTTTGACAATAGTAATATAACGAATCGTTGGTTTATTACCACTTGTGATACCGAATAGGTATGAGTTGGCATAATACTGGTCCAACTGTTTTAAACTTACTATTTTTATGACAGTAAGGTGATCTTATGAAAAGAATACCATAAAGTTACCCAAACAAACTCATTGTGTCCAAATACAAATGAAAAATTCCTAGGGATTTTTTCATATAAAGATTAATAATTAGTAAAAAAATCTTTAATTACTTATTAATTAAAACATGTAAGTATCTATCCCAAATAGAACTGGCAACGACTGTGTGTTTTTAGTTTACAATATACTATTCAATCCGTAGACGCATAAACAATAATAAACAAAGAGGGTAGTGCAAGGTGTACAAAGATTGAGGTACTCATGTATTTTTTTAAATATTACAAAAATTGTTACATGTACAGAAAGTTATAATTTCAATTTCAACCAATCTCACCAGGCTTAAAAATTATTATGCGTTGACAATGTGTTCCATATTATAATGCAGTCGCTCAAAAAATTTCACGACTAGTCAGGAATAGGAAATAATCAATGCAAATTTTAATTTTTCTAAAAACAAAAATCCCTGATGACAGTTAGTGAGAAATGGATCTATAAAAGTTTTCCAATTTTCTGAATGAACTCGTTTTTCTTGTCATCCCTTACTGTTGTCAAGAAAACAAATTATTTGTCAAAAATTGTCGCAACTTCAGTTTGTATATTGATATCATTCTAATAAATATAAATGAACTCAAATGTCTCTGTGCGCATTTGACCTATTTAATTTAACTGCTGAACCTCTTTCTTGTAAGTAGTTCAATATATGTAAGTAAAAGCAGATTAAGATACAAGTGTTTTAAAAAAATGTTTGCTGTACAAAGCTAGGCTCATTGGTTTTTAAGTAAGATGTATAGTGACCAAACTTCATGAAACAATTTTAATTATAACAAAATTTGGACAAATTTAACCATTAATTTTCCTTTGCTCCTTTTTTCGAGAAAATGAGTAAACGTTTGGTCTTTTATTTTAAAATAATAAAACATCTTATAACTATATATTTAGAACACAAAGTAATATTCTACTTTGAAATTCGCAATCAATGATTATATTTTTGATAAAGTAATAATTGAAACCAACCAAAAACAGACATACAGGTTAGGTTGAAATCCCTTGAAACGCACGAGGCCAAAATAATCGCATTATACGCTTTCTAAACTGCAGGTTTGTTTTATTAATGAGTTGCAGCTTTCAAGCAAACATTTCAACTGTTTATTCCAACAGTAATGCAATACGACAATATTCAATCCGTAAATTTATGATTTCGGTCAACTTAAAACAAAATTTATAAACATTAAATGCCTTAATAGTGTGGATTAGAAATTTATTCTTTTAAGTCCAAAATTTTTTTCTTTTAAATCATCAGAATAATAAAATACAAACATATAAAATCATATTATTACCTAGCAAAGCTTTAAGAAGCTATTTAAATACTGAATAGTTCATAAAAAGCATTAAACTACTTCATTAATCATCAAGGAACTCATACCAAAATAGCATACATTGTAAAACAAGATATATTCTTGGTATTGACGAAAATTCTTTAAATAACAACAGCTATTGGTTGTCATGTATCATGTTATGTTGTCTGCAAAACCATTCAAGGGGTGGATTAATGAATGCATTAAACAACCATTCACTTGAAATTGAAAACCATAAATACGGTTTTAGTCGATATAGGAGGATATTGGTTTCTGATCAAAATAATATTCTACACGATTGACAAAACGAATCATTGACATTTTTAAACAATGGAAGGCAGTTTATTCCTTGAGTAACTCCCATTTACAAATCAATATTTCATCTCATCAGGTCTCATGCAATTAAATTCTCATCCAGGAGTACAGTATATCATCTGCACACCATTGAATTGAAAATAGTTTTATGACACGTATATGCGTTTCAATTACGTTCTGCTTTTGATTGACCATTGTACAAAACATTGACCACTAGGAATTTCCCTTGGGTGACTCACAACCGAGGTTGACAAAGGGTCTCATTGTCTACAACACCAGGAGAAAATATTACTCCAGATATTTAGTTACACACTTTTGTCTAGCTCAAAAACCATTCTATGTTAACAGGTCAACTGTAATTATCGTTGGTTTTTATCACAGTAAAGACAATAATTATTTAAGATTAAAATATGATCATTTTGTATTAAGAGAAGATTGAAGAAATACTCGGCTAACCCAGTAGTAAAAAATTGTTCTACACTATAATTTCCTCACGTGTTAATAAACTATATCATAGGAAAGATTAATTCCCATTCGACTCTGATGATAACGAAACTGCTTAAATGCGCATTATCTAATAGAAAAAAAACTCACCACCAGGTAGCTTAAGCTTTTAGGGAATTACCCGTATGGGAAGTAAGCTATTGCCGTTGTCTCATGGTAGAAAAAAACACAAAAGAAATACATATGTATTTATGTGCGTGTACATGGATCTGTATGTGTGTCTCCGTTAGCACGAAAACTCAAATAAAAATCATTCGATTTCGATGAAATGTACCACTGTGGTTATGTGATCGAATTCACTAAACTGGCACGAGCGAGCTATGGATACGTATGGTATTTCCAAATTTCTCCCGAACCATTTCAATCACATGTAAATTCACTTAGGTTTGCAGGTTTGCTGCTGTGAGGGTGTTAAATGTGTATATTCGGATCATATTGAGCCAGTAGTATGTGTGTGATGTCCAATCAAAGTATCAACTCAACACCGCAAAGCAGCTTGAAGGTTGGTCTCCTACACAACACTGGCAACATTGGTAGTGGTTTGTTTGTTGTGTGTTACTCGTGATCGTGTTAATATTGAATCTGTATCAGCATTTTTTTTATATGCTTCCATTTTTAAACAAAACAGAGTTGTTGTACTTAAGAAGTGGACAATTCTTACTTGGATTTTTTGTTCGTTTGTCAAAAACCAATAACAATGCTTCATTTAAGTGAAACTAGTGTAAGACACTAGTTTTTGTCGGGATCAAAAGTATATCCGTGAATTGAACTGGTAATACATTATATAAAAAAGGGGTTGCTTTGTAATACTAAAAAAAACAACAGAAAACTGTGTTTGGCGTAAAGTTAAATTACTCATGTGGAAAAATTAATTAACATTAGCACTGGCTTATAAAAATTCCTCTTAGAAGACACATACTTCTTTTAATATTTGGAAAAAAGGTTAAAAAAACAATTAGCTCAAAGAAGGCGCATAATATTATTCTAAATTGAGGCAGCTTGGGCATTTTAACTCACCCTAAAACATATTATCCTAAGAGAAGCATTGAGCGTAAACCATAATTCACATAAGACGGCGCAGGCATATGACAAGCTTTGTGGCTTGGCTTGCAAACAGTTTAAAGTGACTTTAAACACAGTAAATCTTTTGTCCTACAAATATAATACATTTTTCGCATATTCCCCATGAAAGCAGGTTGCTTAAAGGGAAGTAAGCGAAAACAAAGACTTTTGTTCATCCCCTAAACCTAAGTGGATCATTGTTGTCTTTGACCTGTATCAGCTCCTGAATCCATGTCACTATAATCATGAGTTTAATCCTTTTGACACCAAAGTGTGTTTTAAAAGCACCTTTAACAAAGTGTTTTAATGTGTTATTATTTCTACGTATAAACCTTTTTTGGCCTCTGACCTCTGTATTACTAAATCCTGTGGTTTTATGACTAAACCATATTTTTAAGGGTTTCCATAACGTGATATAGTAAAATGTATCACTACTTATTGACTTCTACTTATTTTCCAACATAATAGACAATATGCAATTCTATTATTTTATACTAGTACCTAAAATTTATTTTTTTGGGGGCAAATTGAACTAAAATCAATTTAATTTAAATAATTTTACTGAAACCATAATAGTTCAATTACCGCTCTTCACTATGAAGTATTTAAAACAAGATAGAAAACATTATCAACACCGACATGACTTTATTATGTCTTCTCTATCGTCATTCCACTTACACCATCGAAGCATGTGTGGAATTTGTGTGAGGTATCTCATATATTGGAAGTTATTAAACATTGCCATTAATGTATTCAGAAAATGGTGTCATAGTGTGAAAAGTAGAACAAGCGTATAGTACTTGACATAAAAATGTATGACTGTTAGCGAATTTCCCTATAGGGAAGTAGCTATTACCGTAGGTCTCATGGTAAGACTTAGGCCCGGGACCGATTTAATTTTTCATTTTAATGTCCCCAGAGGCCAAAAACACCATTCGTTCAAATTTTTATATATGTATATATAAGTAGATATATTCATGTCACTTCTAGGCCAAAAAAGGAGCCACTCAAAAATTAAATGAATTTTCCAATTTTTTTATACAATATGCTATATTTTTTACCCTTTTAGGTCAATTTCTAACATTTTTATATTTTTCTAGAAAAAATATATAATTTTGATGAAATTTTCATGAATATGTCTATATTTTACATAAAATTTACTACAAACTGAAATGTTTTTAAAAACAAGTAAAATTTTAAAATTTAATGAGTAGTTTTTATACAAATTTAACTAAAACAGTTTCTTTATCTTTGAATGTTTTAATTTCAGTAATAATTAAGTTTAAATCTTTTTTATTTAATTCTTTAATTGTTTTTTCATCAAATATATTAATAAATCTATGAGGCAAATGAACTTTACATTTTTCTAATTCAACAATAACTGTTGGTCCATATTTATCTTTAACTTTTTCAAATTTTTCTATTTTATATTTTGTATTCAATTCTAAACTTTTTATTGGTTTATATTCTTTGAATTTACATTCTCCAATATTATTAATCTCTTCTAATAGATCCATTTATTACAAAAAATAATTATAGAAATTTTAAACAGTTAATAATTGAAATATATGAAAAGAATTTTAAATATCACACAGCAGTTTGTTAGAACTGTTGTGTGATATTTAAAATTCTATTTTTTTTTTAATAATATCTGATGTATCACTTATGTTATCAGAAAAACCATTATGTTAATTTATTATGCATGGATCATTTAAAGTTGATAGATGTTTTAAGAATTTTAAAAACATATCATCAAATTCTGGTTTTATATAAAAATTCAATTCTAAAAGTTTAAAAATCATTGGTAATAGTTTTTTAAATGATATATTTCTTTTTGTAAAACTGAAATATGCATTAAAAATTACTGTAATATTTCTTTTATCTTCAAAATTTAATTCAAAATCAATATTGAATATTTTGTTTAAGAATTGATAGTAAAATATCCAGTTTGTATAATTTCTTTGTTTTAAGAATAATTTTATATTTTTAGGTGTTATTTCAAAACTATTGTCTAAAATACATAATGTATAGATTTCATTGATTAATTGTTGTGTGCGATATGGTTGAAAATGATTAAATTCTCTTAAAATATTTATAAGATGTTTGTTCTTATTTTTTCGTTTATTAATCTTTTTTTCAGAAATAATTTGTTTACATATATTACATCCTATATAATTTTTAATAATTGTAAAGTTATTAAAATTACAACATCTATAACATATATCCATTTATATATAAAATGTTTATATCTAAATGGAAGAACTTATTCAGTGTCATAAATGTAAGAAGAAAACTAAAAATATTAATCCAGAAATTGTTGAAATGAAGAATGGTTTGTTTAGAATTGCTACTAAATGTTCAATTTGTAAAACAAATAAAAGTAAAATAATTAAAAAGGAAATTAAACCAATAATAAAAAAGAATTAAATAAAAAAGATCAAATAATTGAAGCTAAAGAAATTCATGCTCTAATAAGAAAAAAATTTCGAAAAAGAAAAATAGTTACATTAGGTATTGATGATTTATGGGCAGCTGATTTAATCATTATGAAAAATTATGAAAAAGAAAATGATGGTTATAAATACATGTTGAATGTTATTGATACATTTTCTAAATATGTTTGGTCAAAACCATTGAAGAAAAAAGATGGAAAACATGTATCTATAGCATTTGAACAAATAATTAAAGAGTCAATAAAAATTGGCCATAAACCACCAAACTTATTACATACAGACAAAGGATTAGAATTTGTAAATAAAGAATTTAATGGAATTTTAAAGAAATATAATATTAAAATGTATCATACAGAAAATGAAGAAAAATCAAGTATTATTGAAAGATATAATAGGACTCAAAATGAAAAAATGAAAGTTTTATTTGAAATTAATAAAAATTTTAGATGGATTGATATTCTTAAAGAAATAGTTAAAGAATATAATAATTCATATCATTCAACAATTAAAATGAAACCAATTGAGGTAAATAAAGAAAATGAAAATGATTTATTAAATACAGTTTTTAAATATATTCCACCAAAAATAATTACAAAATCTAAATTTAAAATAAATGATAGAGTTAGAATAGGAAACAAACAATCAACTTTTTCAAATAAATATAAAAACAATTGGTCAAGAGAAATATTTGTTGTTTCCAGAATTAATAATACAAATCCTGTTACATATAGTATTAAAGACTTGAATGATGAAGATATACTTGGTAGTTTTTATGATTACGAATTGAAGAAAACTAATTTGTAAAATTTTATACTATATAAATGGAGAAGGAATGTTCAAAGTGTAAACAATTAAAAAATATTAATAATTTTTATAAAAATAAAAAATATAAAGATGGATTACTTTCATATTGTAAAGAATGTGATTTAATTTATAGAAAAAAGTTATATAATAATATTACAGTAGAAGAAAAAAGTGAAAAAGTATGTTTGAATTGTAAGGAAACAAAAGATATGGAAAATTTTCATAAACATTATTATAGTAAAGATAAAAAATTTGCAATTTGTATTGAATGTGTTAGAAAAATGATGAGAGTCACAACCCATTGTGAATGTGGTAGAGATTTAAAATGGCTTAGTTATCTTCAAAAACATTTACAAACTAAAATTCATAATAAAAACATAAATAAATTAGAAAATTCATAAAAATGATATTAAGTTTTGAAAGTATTATTAAAAAAAATTTACTGGTTTAAAAAAGTTTAACTTTTATTTAAAATACTTTATAATTTTTGAACTAACACATAAATATTTATCTTAATATCTATATTTTACAACAATAATTATTTTCAAATAAAATTATTTTTAATAAATCGTGCAAATTTTTCTCCTAATAAATGGAGCGTACAAATAAAAATATATTATGCCCTTATTGTAATAAGAATATATTATCTAAAAATTATAATAGACATTATAATTCAAAGAAACATTTTGAAAATAAAACTAAATATGAAACTGAAGTTAATAACTTAAAACTTTGGTGTAAACAAAATAAAATAGTTGATTATCAAAACGAAAATTTAGATCAATTAAAAGAATTAAAGAAGTCATATGATCCAACAAATTATTCACTATTTAACAGTGAAAAATTAAAAGAAATTGCTAACAAATTATCTGTTAGAAATGTCGACAATTTAAATAGAGATGAACTAATTAAAAGATTAAATAATATCAAACAAAATCCTAATAATCTAAAATATAGATCATTACAATTTATTCAAAATCTATCAATTAAAAATGGTATTAAAATAAAAGATAAAACTAGAAAAGAATTGATTGGATTATTAACTGATCATTTAAAAAATAAACCAATTCTAAAGGAAAATGTAATAAATATTCAGGAAGTGTCATCATTAAAAGGTTATTTTCAAGAGTATTATTTAACAAATTCAAATGATGATTTAGATATATCTGAATATTTAGAATCACAAAGAAATGAAATTAAAAAATTGATTGAAAAACAAGAATTTAAAAATAAAAGAGGTCAGTTATCATTATCTTGTGAATATGAAAGACAATTAGTGAATGGTGATAGTCAAAAAACCCAAATGTATTATCCTTTAAGAAGTTCAGATATATTAAACACTGATGAATTTATTGATGATCAATTCAAAAAATTAATATTAAGAGAAAATTTAAATCAACCATCAAAAGGATCTGGTTGGTCATTAAAAAGATGTTTAGATTTAAATTTAAAACTAAGTAAACATAATTCATTAAATGGTGGTTCATATGTTGAATTACCAATTGAAATAAAAAATAAAAAGTGTTGTATAAATTTCAAAAATAAAGATGAATATTGTTTTATTTATGCAATTAGATGTGCTATTGATAAATATGAAGATAAAAAGTTTGATCATCCACATAGAGTAAAACAATATAAAAATTACATGAATGATGAAATTTTTAAAGAATTTGATTATCCAATGAGTTTAAAAGATATAAAATTATTTGAAAAAAGATCATTTGATTCTAAATATAATTATCTATCCATGTCAATTAATGTATACAGATTTGATGAAGATAAAAAGATTGTTCCATTACAAATATCTGAAAATTACAATGCGAGATTAGATATTGATCTATTGTATATAAAAAATGATAATAATTCACATTATGTTTTGATAACAGATTTAAGTAAATTTGTTTCTACTCAATTAACAAAAAGTAATAGACATAAGAAATTCATTTGTAGAAGATGTTTAACACATTTTTACAAAAACAAAGATTTAAGTGAACATTTAATAATTTGTAAATCTCTTGAACCTTGTCGACCAATTATGCCATTTCCTGGTGAAACTGTTAAATTTGAAAATTATTATAAAAAACTTGAACATCCTTATGTAGTTTATATGGATTTTGAAAGCATTCTGAAAAAGATTAATACTTGTGAAAATAATCCAAATAACTCATATACAAATAAAATTCAGAAACATATACCTTATGGATTCACAATTTATTTAGTTTCTAGAGTGACTAATAAAATATATAAACCAATTTGTTATAGAGCAAAAACAGATGAAGAGTTGAAAAATGTACCAAATAAATTATTTGAATACTTAGATGAGATTTCAAAGTATATAGCTAAAAAATATAATTCAAAAAACAAAAAGCCTATGAGTTTAACTAAAAATGAAGAAATTGAATATCATAAAGCAAGTGTTTGTCATATTTGTGAAACTAGTGGTTTTGATAATGACACAAGACGAAAAGTAAGAGATCACTGTCATTTAACAGGAAAATTTAGAGGTGCAGCACATTCAAGTTGTAATTTAAATCTAAAATTTCCACAAAATATACCTGTGTTTTGTCATAATAGTTCAAACTATGATACACATTTGTTTATCAAAGAATTAGCTAAAAAATATGGTAAAATTGATTTAATAGCAAATACTGATGAAAAATATATAAATTATTCAGTTAATTCAGGATATGGTTATGAATTTGAAGATGATAAACCTAGAAAATTTGTAAAATTCTCATTTGTAGATACGTTTAGATTTATGGCCTCATCAATTGACAAGTTAGCTAAAAATCTGAAAGAATTTAAACACTTGACTAAATTTATAAAGAACATTGATATAATTGAAAAAGATGATGAAACATTTGAAATATTATCTTCTAAAGGTATATTTCCTTATGAGTTTATAGATGATATTGAAAAATTAAATTATGATAAAATATTAGATAAAGCACAGTTTTATAGTTCTTTAACTGATGAAAATATAAGTGATGAAGACTATAAACATTATCTAAAAGTTTGGAACAAATTAAAAGTTAAAACATTAGGAAATTATTCTGATTTATACAATATTCAAGATGTGATGCTATTAGCTGATATATTTGAAAATTTTAGGTCAGTTTGTTTAAAGAACTATAAATTAGATCCTGCACATTATTTAACATCACCATCATTAGCATGGGACTCTATGTTAAAATTAACAAAACTAGAATTAGAATTGATAAGCGATTATGATATGTATTTGATGATTGAAAAAGGTATAAGAGGTGGCATTTCTCAATGTGTTACAAGGTATTGTAAAGCAAATAACAAATATACCAAAAATTATGATCCTAATAAACCTGAAAATTATATGTTATATTTAGATGCGAACAATTTATATGGATGGGCCTTAAGTCAAAAACTACCATATAAAGATATTAAATGGATGAATCCCCATGTATATACAAGAGATGAATGGAAAGAAACTATATTAGAATTAGATGAAAATGCTGATTATGGTTATATTTTAGATGTTGATTTAGAATATCCAAAGGAATTACATGATAATCACAAGGATTTACCATTAGCTCCTGAACATTATAATAATAAGCTTTGTACTACATTATTTAATAAAAAAGACTATGTGGTTCATTCAAGAAATTTAAAATATTACTTAAAAAAAGGATTAAAATTAAAAAGAGTCAATAGAGTGATTGCATTTGATCAAGACAATTATATGAAAAAATATATTCAATTAAATACAAAATTAAGAGCTCAATCAAAATCAGATTTTGAAAAAGACTTCTTCAAATTAATGAATAATTCCGTATTTGGCAAAACAATGGAAAATGTTAGAAATAGATGTGATATAAAATTAGGTAATGAAGAATATTCATTAAAACTAGCTAAAAAACCAAACTTTAAAACATTTAAGATATTTGATACCGATTGTATTGCTTCTCACATGATTAAAGAAAAAGTAAAATTTGATAAACCAATTTATATAGGATTTTCAGTTTTAGAATTATCAAAGCTATTGATGTATGAATTTTATTATGAAAAGTTGAAGAAATTTGATCCAAATATAAAACTATTATATATGGACACTGATAGTTACTTTGTGGAATTAAAGAAAGATCCTTATAAAATTATTAAAGAAAATATAAATGATTTCGATACAAGTGATTATAAGAAAGATCATGAATGTTTTAATGAAAAGAATAAAAAAGTAATTGGAAAATTTAAAGATGAATTAAATGGTGAAATTTTAGAAGAATATTGTGGATTAAGATCAAAGCTATACAGTTATGAGTTTGATAAGAAAAATCCAGTTAAATGTAAAGGAATCAAGAAAAGTGTTGTAAATAAGTCAATTAATATGAATGATTTTAAGAAATGTTTGTTTGATGATGTGGAACAATATAGAGAGATGACATGTATTAGAAGTTTTAAACATGAATTATACACAGTGAGAATTAACAAATTAGCTTTAAGTAATAAAGATAATAAAAGATTTGTATGTGAAAATAGAGTAGATACATTACCTTGGGGACATAAAAATATTACTAAATGAGCGATCAACCACATGCATTAATTATACCAAAAGAAGTTTTAAATATAAATGATAACCAAATAATATATTTATATCCAAATATGACTTATGGTAAAATATTTTTATTTAGATATAAAAATTATAATATATATCAGAATAAAGAAGATATAAATTTAAAACCATATAGAACTAAAATTAAAGAATTTTTTAAAAAATATTTTTAATAAATGGAAATAATAATTATACCAAAAGAATTAATAAATAGTAAAAATGATCAAAAATTATATTTATATAAAACAAAAATATCAAATAAACATTTAGTTTATCTTTTTAAGTACAACCAATATTATGTTTATCACTTAACATTTAATTTTTGTATCATGCCATTTTTACATATAGTTTTAAAATATGTTAAAGATAGTTTTAAAGAAAATGATCAAAATATAATTAATATGTAATATTTATAGTTGAATTATTACAATTTATAGGTATATTACTTTTTTCCAATTTATTAAATTCTTTCTCTTTTATTAGGTTGTTTTGTATCATTTTTAATAGAACTATATAATTTACATTTATCATTTTTATAATTTATTTCTTCAAACTCTATATTATTTAGTTTTAAAACTTTTATAAACTTATATTTTTAATAATTTAAACGAGTCACAATATTAGTGACTTGATTACTTCTTAATAAATTCCATAAATTTAATAATTTATTTGATAATTAAACCTTAAATAAACCTTTACAAACTTGTTTTTTTAATCAATTAATCTACTTCAAGATTTTTATGATATAAAAAACTTTAATAATTTTAATAAATTTCATGTTTTTTAATAGTTTATTTAATAATTAAAGCTTTATAAACTCATTTTTTATCATTTATTCACGCGTCGCGATTTTTGCGACGCGTCAAATATTTAATAAATTCCATAAATTTAATAATTTATTTGATAATTAAACCTTAAATAAACCTTTACAAACTTGTTTTTTTAATCAATTAATCTACTTCAAGATTTTTATGATATAAAAAACTTTAATAATTTTAATAAATTTCATGTTTTTTAATAGTTTATTTAATAATTAAAGCTTTATAAACTCATTTTTTATCATTTATTCACGCGTCGCGATTTTTGCGACGCGTCAAATATTTAATAAATTCCATAAATTTAATAATTTATTTGATAATTAAACCTTAAATAAACCTTTACAAACTTGTTTTTTTAATCAATTAATCTACTTCAAGATTTTTATGATATAAAAAACTTTAATAATTTTAATAAATTTCATGTTTTTTAAAAGTTTATTTAATAATTAAAGCTTTATAAACTCATTTTTTATCATTTATTCACGCGTCGCGATTTTTGCGACGCGTCAAATATTTAATAAATTCCATAAATTTAATAATTTATTTGATAATTAAACCTTAAATAAACCTTTACAAACATGTTTTTTAATCAAATAAACTGGTTGCAATTTTAGTGACTTACATCTTAATAAATTCCATAATATATCAATTGTTGTTTCCATTTATAATAATTAATTTTGTATAGAAGATTCTTTTTTTAATTTTAAATACACAATCGATCTTACATTTTCATTATTCAATAAATTTCCTTCATTATCTTGAATAGTAATTTTAATATTTTGAATTTTATTTATATTTTTTAAAGGAACATAATTAATTTCATTTGGTTTTTCACTAATCTTTGAACCATATTCAATATTTGGAAAGAAAGAATATAAAATTTCAGATTCTCTATGTAAATGTGAATGATCTTTATGATTTTCAATGCTAGGTTCAACTAAATTACAATGGATTTCAATAACATCAAAAGGTCTTAATTTTGGTAATTTTATTCCTTTTATTAATACATTTGGTTCAATCATTTCATCTTTTAACCCTAATAGATCAATTATAAAAGCTGTAACTATAATTTTAACAGGGGATTTTATTACAATAAAAGGACCATTATTTTCTAATAAAAATTCATTTTCATTAAATTTATCATATTTATTTTTAAATTCTGTTAAACTTTTTGTAAATAATTTTTTTATATCTTCTAAGGTGTAATATCCTTTCTTTATATTAAAATATTGATCAATTGTTTTGTTTTCATCAATAATACTAAAACCATATACATTTTTATAATCATTTGGTACATTTAATATAAAATTATCTGAATAAAATCCACAAAGACCAATACTATAATTTCCATCCAAATGAATTGGATGTTCTAATCTTAGTTCAATCTTTGAAGAATTGCCTATAATTTTAAATAATTTCATCTTATTTAAATGGAAAGATTTTTAAAGGAAAAAAATAAGATAAAATTTGATACATATGATGAAAAAATCAAGAATAATCAACCAATTAGATTGTTAATAATAGGATCAAGTGGTTCTGGTAAAACAACATTACTATTAAATTTCATCTATAAAAGATTGATACCATACACAAATTTATATGTTTTTAGTAAATCATTAGAGCAGCCTGCATATATAAAACTACAACATAGATTTAAAAATATTGAAATGAACATTAACAAAAAAGTTGCAAATTTCTTTGGTTCATGTGAAGATATAATTTCATTAAATGATTGTAAACCAAATTCATTAATTGTTTTTGATGATTGTATTTTAGAAAATCAAGATAAAATAAAAGAGTATTTTGTAATGGGTAGGCATAAAAACATATCATGTATTTATCTTTCACAATGTTATTCAAAAGTTGACATTAAATTGATAAGGAATAATTTAAATATGTTATGTATTTTTAAGCAAAATAATCATTATATAAAACAAATTTTTGATCATTTTGTAGGTTCTGATATGTCATTTATTGAATTTAAGGATATTTGTAATGATTGTTGGAAAGAAAATTATGGATTTTTAACTATGAATTTGATATTAAAAACAAATGAAGGAAAATATATGAATAAGTTTTCTAATATAAAATATTCTTCTAAATAAATGTGGTGTATGCTTGATTTAATTGTTGATAAAATATTTGTTATAATAATATTTGCCTTATCTTTAGTGTTTATTTTTCTTATTAAATTTACAGAAAATAAAAAATGATATGTTTGTGTTTAATTTTAGATTTACTTATTATTTTTGTTTTATTTATATTAATCATTAGTGTAGTGTTGATTGTGCTTAATCGACATAGTTTATGTTTATGTTAACATAGTTTATGTTTATGTTAACATCATTTATGTTTATGTTAACATATTTTTTCTTTTAATAAATGGATAACATAACTGTCGACAAGGCTAAGCAGTTAGATGAAATTGAAAAAAAATTAATAAAAGAATTTAAAAATCAGATTAAAATTGATGAAAATTATGAACAAATTAAACAAAAAGCATATGAACCAATAACATCTGCAATTGGTAAAGTAGAAAATAAAATTGGTGAAGTTTTAAATGAAAATAAAAATTTAATGGATTTAGTACCTATTGTTAATCAATTTGCAAACATATCAATACCACAATCTGAAGAAGAATTTATGTTACCTTCAAGTACTCCATTTAGACCAATAAGAGAACAAATTATTGAAGAAGAATCAACATTTATAGATCCAAATATTGTTTCACCTCAAATATTAAATAAAATCATTGGTCCAATTGCACAAAAATATTTACCTAGAGCAAAAGATGATAAATTTGGTTTGTATTGGGATAAACATAAAAAATCATTTATGATTGGTGATAAAATAACAGTAATTGATAATGATGATTTACTTGTTAATGGTAAAACATATACTGGCACTCAAGGTTTATGGAGATTATTGACATATAAAGACAAACCAGATGATAATTTATATAGTCAAGATGATTTAAATAATTACTCAAAAATTTTATGGGAAACAGATTCAATTTATAAAAATAATGATCCAAGTACTAGAAAACCAAAATCAAGTAAAGGTAATAAATATATGAATTTGATTAAATTTATTTGGGATTCTAAAGGAAATATTGAAGGATCTGGTATAAGAAAATATTCAGAAAATAAAATTGAATACAGATATATTGATGATTTAAACAAATTAGAAAGTATAATCAATTATATATATGCTCAAGAAAAAGCTGGAAATAATAACTTTATCAATGAAAAAAGGGCTATTAAAGATTTTATTTCAAACAAATTAGATGAATTAATTGAAAAACCTGATGGTATAAAATATTTAAAAAGAATATTACCAACTATAACATCACCAATTATAGGTTCAGGATTATTAAATGATTTTATAAATAATTTACCATTTGAATTGCATGTACCTGGTTTTCAATATCTAGGACCTGGAACTAAGCTACAAAAAAGATTAAAAAGAGGTGATCCTGGAATAAATGATTTAGATAAAGCTGCTAAAGAACATGATATATTTTATAGAGATCATAAAGATACAGAATCTAGAAATGATATTGCTGATAAAATATTACAAGATAAAGCATGGGATATAGCAACATCTAGTGATCATGATATAGGTGAAAGATTAGTTGCTTTACCAACATCAGGTGCTATGTGGTTAAAAAGAAAATTTGGAATGGGATTAGAAATAGGATTAAAATTTTAACCTATATAAATGGAGAAAATTAAGGTAAATTTAACTGATTATCAAAAATCTAAAATTAAATCTGCTTTTAAGAAAAATAAAAATTTGACTATACAATTTGAAATAGATCAATTTAAAAATGGTAATGATGTATTATTATTAACTAAAAGACAATTGAATAAATTAGAAAAACATAAAAAATTAAATACTGGATTAAGACTTGAATTTTCTTACAATCAACTTAAACAAATAAAAGATGGTGGTTTATTAAATGAAATATTAAATGTTGCTGATTATATTCCTGGCATAAATAGTTTAACACCAAAAGTTAGAAGAGGAGCTAAAGTAGTAAAAGACAATGTTATTCCTAAATTTAGAGACTTTATTAATTGGTTAGATCAAGAATTAGCTAATGTAAAAGGATCTGGATTAGATGAAAAAACATTAAAATATGTTAAGAAAAAAATTTCAACCCATTGACTTTAGCTGATTTAGAAAAATTATGTCAAAATATTAAGAATTTTAGAGGTGTTTTTATGAGAGATATGCTTCCAAAAACTGTTAATAAACTTGAATGTGGTATAGTCAATTTAGATTCTTTTTCTGGTAATGGAACTCATTGGATATGTTATTATAAAAAAGATAAAATTAAATATTACTTCGATTCTTATGGAAAAATTGTTAATAAACCTTTTAAGGAAATTGTTAAATATTTAGGAAAAGACAATATATTTTTTAATGATTCACAAATTCAAAATTATAATGATCCACCTATATGTGGTCATTTGTGTGTTTTTGTATTAAATGAGTTGAATAAAAATATAAGATTTGATAACATAATCAATAAATTAATTCTTAATAAATATGGATTCATTAAATATATTTGATCTATTTGGTAGACAGAAAAAAGATTTAATTGAAGTAAAAAATGATTATATTAATTCAAAATTAAATTCCATTTTTAATGATATTAATAAGGATTTAAAAAACCATATTAAGAAAACTAATAATTTGGTTAATGCTATTAGTCTATCCAAAAATTATTTAAGTATTAATTCTAGAAGAATTGTTAATGTAAAACCAAGTATTAATGATTATGATGTTGTTATAAAATCTGAGTTAAATGAAGTTTTAAATTCTATTATTAAGATTGGTAATGATCATTCAAAAACTAAACAGGATTTAAATGAATTGGTTAATTCATTATTTAATCTAAAAATGTATGTTGAAGATTTAGAAAAACAACTTGAAGGTAAACTTGCTGAAAAAATAAGATTAGTAACTGCTGGATTAGCACAAATAGCAAGTTTAACATTAGAAGATAAACTTAATACAGAAAACCAAGAAGATGAATAATTTTTACTATATAAATGGAATTTATTTACTGTCTTAAATGTAAACAAAAAACCAATTCTAAAGACATTCAAGTAATAAAATTAAAAAATAAAAATATGATTAAAGCAAAATGTTGTATATGTAATTCAAAGAAAAGTAGTTTTACAAAAATTTCCTCCTAATAAATGGCTCTGTATAATTCATTTGATTATTTCATTATCAGAAACCAATTTATATTAACTAATGAAGATTGGGATATTATTTCAGAAAAATATGAATTGAATGATGAGATGATTAGATTGTTTCAAAATAAATTGAATTGGGAAAAAATTGCTAAATATCAAATTTTGAATGAAAAGATTATTACTGAATACATAAATTATCAGTTAAAAGATCATATTGATTTGATTTGTAAATACCAAACATTATCTCAAAACTTTATTGAAGAATACAAATATATGTTGGATTGGGAATTACTTATTGAAAACCAAAACTTATCTGCTAAATTTATTGTTGATAATGTTAAAGAAATTCAATATTTTAAAGATAAAAATGATTATGATACTGTTGATTAAACATTTTTCAGTTGATTGAATAGATTTCAGTTGATTAAAATTCAAAATTAATAAAATTTTACTTGTTTTAAAAAACCTTTTTCTTACCATATTTTTTCATAAATTTCTCCTTAATAAATGGCTAATACTTATGAAATTGAAAGAGCTGAATATAAAAATTTTTATCCTTTATCTAAACTACATTTGAATGAACCAAACAAAAAAACTGAATTTAATATTGATTTTGGAGATGGTTTTTGTACATCTAAATTTCAATTTTATATTTCAGGATCATTAAAAAAATCTGATGATAGAGACTATGGTGCTACAGATAATGTAAAGTTGATTAATAATTTTGTACCATTCTTATTTTCAAAAATTGAAATTAGAAAACATAATAAATTAATTGAGGAAATCGAATATCCTGGACAATTAAGTACAATAAAAGGTACTGTTACTTATTCAAAAACAGAAGCAGTATCTAACATTTGTAATGGATTTCAATCAGATTTCAAAAAAACATTTGAAGCTGTGGGTAATCTATCACATTTTGGATTAGGTTTCTTTGAAAATGTTAATGTTCCAATATACAAAGGAGGATTCAATATATGTTTTGTTAGATCTGAAGATAATGATGCCATTTTTAGATGGAAAACTAAAAAAGTTGATGGAACTTTTGATGATACTACATTACCAAGTGCTGGAAAAATAATTATTGATGACTTTTTTATTAGAGTTCCAATAATTGAGTATAAAACTACAAGTAAAATTCAATATATTAATGAAATAACTAAAAAAGAAAAAATACTATTTCACTTTAATCATTGGCAATGTATTGAACAAAAGACAATAACTGGAAAAACAGTTAGTTTTGATATAACAAATATTTATCGAAACATCTATAATCCAAAATTTATAATAATTGGTTTTCAAAAAGGTAGAACTAATGATCAATTATATGACACTTCAAAATTTGATAGTATGTATATTAAAAATATTAGAGTAAAATTAAATGGTCACTATTATCCTGATGAATTAATGAATCTAGATATAAATAATGGAAAATTTAGAATTTTATATCAAATGTATCAAGATTATAAAAAGGTTTATTATAACAATAGTGAAATGTATTATGATCCAACAGAATTCATTGAAAATAGACCATTATATGTGATTGATACTACAAAAACTACTGTAAATATTTCAGGATCAAAAAATGATATAATAATAAATATGGATTTTGATTATGATATAACTGTTGCTAGTAAAACTAATTGCTATGTAGTTGTTGTGTCTGAAAGATTATTAGAGTATAATGTAATTAAAAATGATATTACTGAAATCAAATAAAATTATTATAAAACCACCATTTATTTACTACTTTTTGACATATTTTTCAAAATATTATTATATTTTATGAATAATGAGACTACTATTGTTAATTTAAAATTTGTTTCATAAAAAATATTAATGAATAAAAATTTTTGATTTTCAAGGTCACGAGTAATGAATAAATTAAATTTTATTATTTAATAAATTTGTACTTACCTTATAGATATATCATACCAAATTTCATATAAATATCTTAAAAAACAAAAAAGTTATTAAGGTTTTTAGTTTAAGGGTAATTCACCCTAAATTGGAAAATTTTAGTAAAAACATTAATTTTTAACATAATTATTCATAATTTTTAAGTTTCAGAATTTTTTGATAATTTTTTCAATTTTTTAAAAATAAAATAAAAAATAAGGGATGAAACTACCCTTAACATAAGTCAAAAAATTATTTAATATTCAATATATCTGTATACCAAAATTAATCAAAATTGGTTAAAAAACACATGAAATATAACACTTATAAGTTACCATATTTTTACCATAATTTAAGCAACATTTTAATTCAGAGAAATAGTAGAGAAATCTCATTTTATGGTGTTGGCTAACTTGCTTGCGTTTGACACTAGCGAACCTAGCGGGATGACCTTGCGTAATGCGACGATCATAGTACCATTTATCAAGATCAAACACAAACTGTTGTGTCATTTTAGACTGTTCAGTGGGTTGTTATTCACTAGTAGTGTTGTTATTAAACTATTATTATATTAATATTAAAACATGAATAGTGAAGTGAATTATGATGAGAATATTGAATTAAACAGTGATGTGTTGTTAAGTGATATAAATAACTATACTAGTGAAGAAATATCAAAAGACTTTAGCTATGCAAACTTAGCTAAAGATATTGCTTTTATGAAAAATATTGGAAATATTCAAGATTCATTACATAAGTTAAGTTATAACAATTTATGTGACTTAGCACCAATAATATTAAACTTAAAAAAACTATATATTAATGAAATAAAAAAAGTTGATATAGAAAAACAAAAATATATAAAAGATTCTAAGTTTATTAATATTATAATTGAAATTGATAAAACAATAAATTGGTGTGAAGCAATGGCTGAATGTGGAATTATATATGAAAAACTTGACAATGTAATTCTGAATTTTAGAGACTTTGAAATGTTTACTCATAAAATAAAAAATGGAAACATAACACTAGATATAAATGAAACTAAAAAAAATCTTCAATATCTAAACTATTTTGAAACAAACTTTCATGCATTATCATTACTTTCTTCATATTATAGAGGTTGTTATTATAATACATTGAAGAAAAAATTTTCTTTAACAAATGTGCAAATTTCAGAAAAGTTTTTTCTTAATAGAAAAACCATTGAACGATATATACAGTTATATAATATCATTGTAAAGTACCCATTATTATTGAAATGTAAAATTTCTACTTATGATCTAATAACTTATTCAAGTAAAATTGATTCATATATATCAAACAATGATCATCTTAATTCAAAGTACAAAAAGAAAATTACAAATATAGTTATTATATTTAAAGAAATTCATCAAGAAACAAAAGAAAATATTACTTACAATATACATTTATAAATATAATAATAAATAAACATATATTTATTATATTAGATTTTTTAATTACACCTTTAGTCCACCTTAGTGCATCAAAATAAAATGGGTTATGTATTATTAAATATTTAGAGTTAATTTTTATTTTTATTTTAAGTCATGATATAAGTAAATATAAGCTCAAACCATATATTGTGAAGTATTAGATTAAATAGATTTGTTTTCTAAATTCAAATAAGTTTTCAGAATTAGGATTGGATTATTAATAAGAAAATAGTACTTGTTAAAAGTTTTCAATAATTGAACAGCGGAAATATTATTTTCAGTGCACCATTATCTAAAAGCAGATATGATAACAGCAGATACTCACATTTTATTTACTCTTATAAAACATTGTTCACTAGTTTTTGTTTTGTAGTCAATTTTATGGAAAATTTAGACATATTCATGAAAATTTCATCAAAATTATATACTTTTTCTAGAAAAATATGAATATGTTAGAAATTAACCTAAAAGGGTAAAAAATATAGCATATTGTATAAAAAAATTGGAAAATTCATTTAATTTTTGAGTGGCTCCTTTTTTGGCCCAGAAGTGACATGAATATATCTACTTATATATATATATATATATATATATATATATATAGATTTATATATATATATATATATGTGTCCGTGAACACGATAACTTGAGTAATTTTTTTCCGATTTTGATGAAATTTGGTTTGAAGGTTTAAGGCAGGATAAACTTGAATGAGTTCGCGATCCAGCATGATCGGACCATGGGAACAGGGTTTTATGGGGCGTTTTATGGGGTAAAAATTGGGTTTTCTCACTTTTTACCCTCAAAACACAAAATTTCCCAATTTTTCTCTAAACCTTCTGAAAGAGCTTAAAAAAACAAACAATTCAGTATATCAAAGTGTTTTTGTACGGTTATTGGTTACGGAGAAAACTAAAAAAATGGTAAATTTAAAATTCCCATGTTATTCTTATGGAGAATATTGTAAAATGTTGTAGATTGCTTGTTTATGGATATATTTTGATCAAACTTGGCAAATTTATTTATTTTATAGTAAGCTATCAATATTTTACTAAAAACACACTACTTTATTAGTTTCCTTGTAGCAGCAAACCTAGGTACTCGTTAAACCTAATGTTATTTAAATAGATCAATTGAAAATCAATTCGGCCAAATGGAAATTCGCTTAGACGGCAGGTTTGCTGCGGCGGGGGTATTTTGTTTTATTTTTGGACACAATCTTCTTTAACTAATTTCAGATTCAAATGCTTAACTTTTCTACAAACTAATTCAAATTATTTTATAAAAAAACATCCGAAATTAAGCCTCACTATATCTTTATGTGTTTCATCCTTTTTGTATGATAATTTTACGATATATTTTTAGTTCCCTTAAACGATGAACTAAACCTTAACATAAGAATATTTTAAGCAATTAAATATTTTTGTACATTAGAAAGGATCGTAATTAGGAATAGCAGATCTAGAAAGGTTTCATTATACGAGTGCATACTGCGTTGAGGCAACTGAATGTTTAACCTCACCGCAGAAAACGTTTTAGGCTATAAGGAGCACCAAGTGTAAACCATAATTCTTGGCAGCACAAATGTACTGTATGTAAAGCTAGTAAAGTAATTTTCTAGATTTCTTAACGCATAATGTAGTCTTATTTTAGGGCAAAAATGTAATTTAATTTTTATTTTAGATTACTAATGGCGTTATAAACGGTTACATAAATGATTTGTGCGTTTTTATTGACTTTGATCTACGTAATTAGTTTTCTTTAACTATAATTGTTTTTTAATCTCTAAGTTATTTAAGTCTCTTATTTAAGCATGTCTCAGATACAAATTAATGAGAATAGGATAACTTAATATTCATGAGACCATTTTATAAATAAAAGATTGAATCTGAATAGAATGTTTTGGAACTGCTTGTTTACTCAATTGCACTACATGTCTTATTTGACTGTAATATTTTGTCATTATGATACAATAAAACTTTTCAATCACCTTGAGTAACGCCCAGTGGTTTAATTATTGTATTTAACGTCCATGATTTTAGTACTGTTGGAGGCTTAAAATACACGATTAAATAAAGAAAATGTAATCAGTATTTAAGGCTTGTAAGTATATTTTTTACAGATATAATAAGAGACTGTGTATTCTTGGTTTAACTGAATCCTATCTTACTTCCCTGAGAGGCATTCTCTGTTTCCCAGAACAGACTTCGATATTATCTAACATCAGGCAGATGTGTAATGCTTCTTTGTTTTCAATTCTCCCGTTTCTTAAAATAAATGTATAATCTTAAAATGAAATCTTATTCTAATAATAATCTTAAAACAAAATAATTTGTTGTGACTATAACTAAATAAGTAATTTAACTGCAAAAATATTTTTTTTTTACAATTTTGCAAAATTGGTATTCCAAATGTCTATTCCAAACGTCATTCAAATAGGTGCGATTTGCTTACCGTATTTAAACAGTTGATATTACTGATTTAGTATTTTATGGATATTTTTATTTCTTCAAGTGTAGCCCCTACAAATATTGTTATAACACTAAAAAAACGTGATTTAATGAACCGACACATTTAAAGTATGTTTTTCAATTCTAATGGGTTATTTCTTAAAGCTAAAAGTAGGAAGTAAAAGTGGGAAGTACTGTAAAATAAAAAATAAAAAAAATAACGTCAAATTTTAATTAACCTTTATTTTATCGTTGTCCGTAATTTTTAAACCACCCTATTGATTTACGGAAAGTTTAGACTTTATTAATTATTTTAAATCTTTCTACATGAGTGTTTTCCGCTTACCGCATCTAGACTAAACCAATGATTGGTCGAGTTTGGCCAACCTGGTTTACATCCTAACTAATGCGCCTTATCCTACTATAGGAGACTAAATTTACTAAACTGTTTGCTATTAAATAACATCCTACAACTAAAAATCACGAAAAAGGTTAACGACAACCTTACTGTTGTATATTTTAATTATGTTTTATTTTCTTCATTCACAATAGCGTGCCGTAGTAAATTTTTCTTTAACGTAGCTAAAATGGGTATATAGAATCACTGTTTTGAAGTATTTTTACCAAAACATATTGTGCTAATTCGAATTACAAACATAACAACTAAATCATCTTAAAATATTTAATGGATACAATTGTTCATCCTATAATTTGATGTAGTAAAACTATAAGTAGCTACTCGTTATAAGGTTACGTTTTCGTGTTATTTTTTAAAACTAAAGGAACTACAACAACATTTCAACCCTTTGAAATCGCAAAAGTATACACAAATTGTATCATGTTACCGTGGGGGGTTCAAGTGGATATGTGTGAGCAAGAATAAATTTGTTCTTGCTGAGTAGCCAAGTATATCCAAGATATGCAACTTGGTGGAATGCTGAATCATCATATTCATAAGGTGCTTACTTTCATAGACTTAACATTGATATCTCATGTTTAGAACTTCTGTATTCTTATGCATGTTACTACTCTAAATTAGTATGTAATCTAAATTAAAATTGTATTTTGGTAAATTATTAAAGAATAAATAAATGCTAAAAAGTTAGTAGTGATGATTGACTATTACATGGGACATTTATTTCATTGGTGGACCCCAATTGTCAAGATAATAGGGGCAAACTAAGTTTAGCTAAGTTAAGTTTAGCTTTTTAAGTATAGCAATAACAATACTGTTTAGTGCTTAGGCGTTTAACAGTTTGTAGTATTTCCGCCTCGATTTGACACTTGAGCTGAATTTCCCTCAATAAAGAGAACAAACAAGGGCCATTTCCGTGGAGCAAGTTGTGTTGGTTTTATTGAAGAAATAACATTTAATGGGCACTCGTTGGTTAAAAGGCGTCGCATTATATACGCCTTGACTAGGTTTTTTATAACTATTGCAGATTTTAGTGTGAAATATCATTTGGAAATATGAATATTATCACCTGATCCTGATATTTTTATTTTTTCAGAACTAAAGCTATTTTTTTTTTTTTTACTCTATCAGTAAGTAAGCCTAGTAGTTCACTAACTATGTAATATAATTTTGATTTAATTGATGAATACAAAACGTAAGGTTTTGATGTTAAAATTAAATGAAATAAAAATCGTAGTTAGTTTAATATTAATCGATAGAGAGTTCAAAGGAGGAATAAGGTTGTAGACTGGAACAGCTGTATACAATTTTTAAAAAAACCTTCAATTACTATATCAGAACTCGGGAAAGTTACTGGCTTTTTTGTGATTGAGGTTTTAAGCTGTAAAATCAATTCCTTACTTACCAAATAAACTACTGTAGCAATGGCGTACAGTAAGATAGTACTGGCGTTTGGATGTTAAGAAACGTGAAATCATCTCTTAATGACAACATCCGTAGAGCTGTAGCAACAACTAACAAATTTGTACATGGGTTGTAGCCTATGTTTTGATGGTCGTGTTAGAAATTGTTTTATTACACATTTATTTGCAAGTAAACGATTTAATGGCGATACAAAAACTGTATTAATTAAAACTGTAGTATATCAAAGCTGGTTTTATGATACTAATAATAGGTCAACGGAAATCTTTCGGGGAAAATATTTTTTACTAAAATGATTGCGCTGAAATTAAAGTTTTGAATTAATCTACCGCTTCAGGAACTTTTAATGATTATTGTGGTTAATCTTAAAGTTTAAAACATATAACTACAACCCGTTGAGTACAGTATACAGTTTAAAAAAAAAAACTTTAAATCATATATCATAGTTATATTATTTATGAGCAACATTTCAGAGATATAATTTCCCATGCGAATTCATCCTAAGCAAATTAGACCAAGGGTTAGTGTTTTAGTTTTCTCTGGAGGATTAATTTGGTATTTAGTACAGCTAAAATGTTTAACTTAACTACGAATACTTAATACTAAGGTACTCCAGTTAATTATGATTAACGAAATATTTGACTTAACACTATCAAATCCGTAAACTCTTGCCACGTTGATTTGTTTTGTATTGAAATTATTTTTTACATCCTTATCATAATATTTACTCCCTACAACAGTACAGTAATAATGGCAGTGAAAATAAGAAAGAAATGGACTTATCTAGAGATCAATATAACTCAATGATAAATGGTAAAATAGGATCACTTAGAATAGACCTCTACATATATCTTACCTCCCTTTTTCTGGCCAAAAGAGAGACGTCTGAGTCTTTTTGGTGCAGAGACAATTATATGCTCTTTTGTGTGCACTGGTTTTGCGATGTGGGTGGATCTTTAATGATGATATATGATGATATATGAGTCCAAAGGGAAAATTTGTTTTTTTTTAAGGGACGATACATTTTTATCTCGGATTGAATTTTATTATTGTCAAATTCTTTATTTACTTACGCATTTAATTGAGGTTTTCAGATTAGTTTGTTTTTGAATAAAAATAAAGGTTTAAGAAACCCATGAGGACCTTTATTTGTCACCAAACACGTTTTTAATTTAAGTGATTTTTTTCTTTTGAGATTTTTCGGTTGGCGACCTTGTTTCCTAAATCAAATATCGCTCAAATGTCGCAATAAAGAGACATCCGTTTAAAGCTCGAAGCTATCTTATAGCTGTAAGCAGTTTTATTAATATTTTTACTTCAGCTTTCAAAAAAAAAAAAAAAAAAAAAAAAAAAAAACTCGTTTTGCTAACCACATAATAGATCAAATAATTTAAATTGTATGACACTGAATTTAATCCTTAATCACTATAGTTGAAGACATTATTTGTTATTACTTGATACAGATATATTATTGCATAGTACGTAATTTTTGTACATAAGCTTTGTATACCAATTACAAAATCATTAAACGGAATGTTAAGGTAATATCCATAATAACGTAAGCTTAATTCGAGAAAATGGACTTAAAAATTATTTTAGTTTGATATCTTGATCTTTTAGAAAATATTCTAAACTCATAGTTTTGGGTCGAATTTACCTCTTTCCGATGTTAATCATCGATACATTTGCCATTCCCAATAGCATTCCCAAAGTAGTACCATACAAGAAATATACGTAGATTAGGATGATTGATATTAGTAATATAACGAATCGTTGGTTTATTACAACTTGTGATACAGAATAGGTATGAGTTGGCATAATACTGGTCCAACTGTTTTAAACTTACTATTTTTATGACTGTAAGGTGATCTTGTGAAAGAATACCATAAAGTTACCCAAACAAACTCATTGTGTCCAAATACAAATGAAAATTCCCTTGGGATTTTTACATATAAAGATTAATAATTGGTGAAAAAATCTTTAATTAATTATTAATTAAAACATGTAAGTAACTATCCCAAATAAAACCGTCAACTACTGTGTGTTTTTAGTTTACAATATACTATTCAATCCGTATACGTATAAACAAATAAGATTCAGATATTTTTTAAATATTACAGAAATTGGTACATGTAAAGAAAGTTATAATTTCAATTTTAACCAATCTCACCAGGCTTAAACATTATTAAGCATTGACAATGTGTTCCATATTATAATGCATTCGTTCTTAAAATTCCACGAACAGTCAGGATTAGGAAATAATCAATGAAAATTTAAATTTTTCAAAAAACAAAAATCCCTGATGACAGTTAGTGAGAAATGGATCCTTAAAAGTTTTCCAATTTTCTGAATGAACTCGTTTTTCTTGTCATCCCTTACTGTTGTCAAGAAAACAAATTATTTGTCAAAAATTGTCGCAACTTCAGTTTTATATATATATTATTCTAATAAATATTGCTGCACTTATATGTCTTTGTGCGCATTTGACTTATAATTTCACTGCCGAACCCCGTTCTTATAGTTACTTACTAAATCTTTAGAGCCTTATTGAAGTGGATTGTAAAGCGGATAAAGATTTATTTCTTTACATACACAACGAAAACTGGTGTTAAAATTCTAGAAAAACAAAACTCTAGTGTCATTTTACGATATATGTAAGGGAAAGCAGATTCATACAAGTGTTAAAAAAAATGTTTGCTGTACAAAGCTAGGCTCAATGGTTTTCAAGTAAGATGTATAGTGAACAAAATTTATGAAACAATTTTATTTATAACGAAAATTAGACAAGTTTAACCATTAATTTTCCTTTGCTTCTTTGTTCGATAAAATGAGTAAACGTTTTGTATATTATCTCAAAATAATAAAACATCTTTTAACTATATGCTTTTAAACATAAGGTAATATTTTATTTTGGAACCTGCAATCAGTGATTCTTTTATTGATCAAATAATAACTGAAACCATAAAGCCAAAAACAGAGATGCAGGTTAGGTTGAAATCCCTTGAAACGCACAAGGCCAAAATAATCGCATTATACGCTTTCTAAACTTCACGTTTGTTTTATTAATGAGTTGCAGATTTTAAGCAAACATTTCAACTGTTTATTCCAACAGTAATGCAATACGAACATATTCAATCTTAAAATAAATTGATTTTAGTCAATAAAAAAATTATAGACATTAAATGACCCCAAACTGTGAGTGAGAAAATTTTCGTTTTAAGCCCAAATGTTTCATTTAAATCATCAGAATAATCAAATAAAATCAAATCAAATAATTTTATTGGGCCAAATTAACAATTATACAGTTTGCATTAGCCAGGTCAATACAAATATGCTATACTATACATCAATTACTAATTCTAATATTTACAATAATTACAAATTAGAGCTTTCAAAACATTTCAGGAATTCTTGGACGCTATAACAGGTTATACTTAGCAATTTATGTTTTAATTGTTTTTTGAATTTTGAAAGACTTGGTTCCAACTTTAGGGATAATGGAAGTGAGTTGAAAAGCTTTATGCCAATGTACAATGTGTGTTTTTTTAAAAAAGAAGTTTTGTGTTTAGGAATTGGCAAGTTAAATGAATTGCGCAACGTGTATTGATTTTTAGTAGAGAAGTCAAAATCAGGAAAGTTTTGTTTCAAAAAGGTCAAAGTTTCTAAAATGTAGATGGAGGGAAAAGTCAAGATTTTTGAATTGAAAAAGTACTCTCTGCAGGATTGACGCTTACGCGAGGAGAAAATAGTTCTCACAGCCATCTTTTGGATTTTGAAAATAGATTTGGTTTGTTTGCTCTCAAATCCCCAAATTGCAACAGCATATGCCAGATGAGGATAAATGAGACCATAATAAGCCGTCAGCAGCACATTGAGATTTTCATTGTTTCTGAGATTGCGTAAAACAAAAATTCCAGAACTGAGTTTACTTGAAATGTGTTTTGCATGGCTGCAAAAACTAAGTCTCTCGTCCAAGATCAACCCTAAAATATTTACATTTGCAGTTGGGTGGACCTCAGTCTCGTCCAGGAGGAGACTAATTCCAACATCTCGTCTCTTATTTAAATGGAAATTTATAAGCTGAGTTTTTTCAGTGTTAATTTTTAGTAAGTTGTCGTCAAACCATTGAATTAAATTATTTGCTTCAGAAAAAGATAATTGTTCCAGATTGTACAAAGTGGAGCTAGATATGGAAGGGGAGGTATCGTCAGCTAATAGTGATAATTTTGAGGATGTGGTGCAGGAGGGGTTGTTGTTGATGAAAAGGAGGAAAAGGACAGGCCCCAGAACGGAGTCCTGTGGTACACCTCTCACAATGGATTTCTCAGCAGAGGGATAGGATCTCATGCAACCAGCCTCATCTATTGCCCTTATTTCAACAAATTGGCTCCTGCCGCAAAGATACGCTTCAACCCAGTCCAGAGCCAGTCCTCTCACCCCCACTTCATACATTCTATCAAGCAGCAAACCATGATCAACCATATCAAAGGCTTTACTTAAATCGAAGAAGAGACCAGCCGAATAATTACCTTTGTCTAGTTCTCGTATCACCTCATTTATAAAGTTATACATTGCTGATGTGGTGGATTTACCTTTTAAGAATCCATGTTGGTTTTTGAAAATTATTTTATGTTTTTCTAGAAAATTCCACATCCTGTTTAGCATGATCTTTTCAAATACCTTAGAGAAGGCAGATACAACGGTTATTGGCCTGTAACTACTGCAAAGTCTAGGGTCCCCTTTTTTTAATATTGGTCTTATTACAGACACCTTAAGTGCTTCGGGAAATGAACCATTTAAAAATGAAACATTAACTAAGTGGCATAATGGCTTTGCTATGTAAGCTGCAAGTTTCTAAAATTAAAATAAAGTTTGTATCTCATAATAAAGTCAAAACATGTTAAATCAAATTAATACCTAGCAAAGCTTTAATAAGCTATTTAAATACTGAATAGTTTATAAAAAGCATTAAACTACTTCACTAATCATCAAGGAACTCATAACAGAACATAGCATACATCGTAAAACATGATATATTCTTGGTATTGACGAAAATTCGTTAAACAACAGCAGCTATTGGTGTTCATGTATCACGTTATGTTGTCTGCAAAACCATTCAAGGGGCGGATTAATGAATGCATTAAACAACCATTCATTTCGAAATTGAAAACCATAAATACGGGTTTAGTTGACATAGAATGATATTGGTTTCTGATCAAAATAATATTCTACACGACTGACAAAACGTTTCATTGAAACTTTTAAATAATGGAAGGCAGTATATTCCTTAAGTAACTCGCATTTACAAAAAAAATAATAATTTTATCTTGTCAGCCTTCATGTAGCTAGATACCCAACCAGGAGTATACAGAAATTCAAACAATTGCATTTAAAATAGTTTTACAACATGTATATGCATTTAAATTACGTTCTGCTTTTGATTGACCATTGTACAAAACATTGAACACCAGGAATTTCTCTTGGGTGACTCACAACCGAGGTTGACAAAGGGTCTCATTGTCTACAACACCAGGAGAAAATATCACTCCAGATATTGAGTTACAAACTTTTGTCCAACTCAAAAACCATTCTATGTTAAAAACTATTCTAGGTCAACAGATCAACTGTAATCATGGTTGGTATTTATCACAGTAAGGACAATAATTATTGAAGATAAAAATATGATCATTTTGTATTGAGAGAAGATTGAAGAAATACTCGGCTAAACAACTTAAGGATCCCAGTAGTATACAACTTTTCTACACTATAAATTCATGTGTTAATAAACTATATCATAGGAAAGATTAATTCCCATTCGACTCTGATGATAACGGAACTGCTTAAATGCGCATTATCTAATAGAAATAAAACTCACCACCAGGTAATTTAAGCGTTAAGTGAATTACCCGTATGGAAAGTAAGCTGTTGCCGTTAGTCTCATTGTAGAAAAAACACAAAAACAAAATATATATGTATCTGCTAGCAAGAAAACTCAAATAAAAATCATTCGATTTCGATGAAATGTACCACTGTGTTTATGTGATCGAATTCACTAAACTGACATGAGCGAGCTATGGATACGGTACTTCCAAATTTCTCCCCCAACCATTTCAGTCAAATGCAAATTCACTCAGGTTTGCAGGTTTGCTGCTGTGAGGATATTAAATGTGTATATTCGGTCATTCGGATCATATTGAGCCAGTAGTATGTGAGTGGTGTTCAATCAAAGTATCAACTCAACACCACAAAGCAGCTGATGATTGGTCTCCCTCACAACACTGGCAACATAGGTGGTGGTTTGTTTGTTGTGTGTTACTTGTGTTCGTGTTAATATTTAATCTCTATCAGCATTTTATTAAATATTGGCTACCATTTTTAAACAAAGCAGAGTAATCATACTTAGGAAGTGGAAAGTTCTTACTTGGATTTTGTTGTTCGTTTGTCAATAACCAATAACAATGCTTCATTTAACGTGAAACTAGTGTAATACATTAGTTTTTGTCGGGATCAAAAGTGTATACGTGAATTGAACTGGTAATATATTATATCAAAAAAGGGTTTCCTTTGTAATACTAAAAAAAACAACTGAAAACTGTGTTTGGCGTAAAGTTAAATTACTCATGTGGAAAAATTCATTAACATTAGCACTGGCTTATAAAAAAATTCCCTTAGAAGACACATACTTCTTTTAATATTTGGAAAAAAGGTTAATAATACAATTAGCTCAAAGAAGGCGCATAACATTATCCTGCACTAAATCAACTTGGGCATTTAACCTCACCACATAAAACATATTATACCGAGAGAAGCACTGAGCGTAAACCATAATTCACATAAGACAGCACAGGCATATGACAAGCTTTGTGGCTTGGCTTAGAAACAGTTTAAAGTGACTTAAAACACAGTAAATTTTTTGCGCTACAAATAAAATACATGTTTTGCATATTCCCCATGAAAGCAGGTTGCATAAAGGGAAGTGAGCGAAAACAAAGACTTTTGTTCATCCCGAAAACCTAAGTGGGCCATTGTTGTTTTTGACCTGTATCAGCTTCTGAATCTATGTCACTATAATCATGAGTTTAATCCTTTTGACACCAAAGTGTGTTTTAAAAGCACCTTAAACAAAGAATTTTTATGTATTATTATTTCTACCTGTAAACCTTTTTTGGCCTCTGACTTCTCTTTTACTAAATCCTGTGGTTTTATGACAAAAGTTGTTTAAAAGGGTTTTCCTCACGTGATATAGTAAAATGTATCACTATTTATTGACTTCTGCTTATTTTCCAACATAATAGACAATATGCAATGCTATCATTTTATACTAGTACTTAAAAATTATAATTTTGGAGAACAAATTGAACTAAAATCAATACAATTAAAATCTTTTCTACTGAAACAATAATAGCTAAATTACCGCTCTTTACTATGAAGTATTTAAAACAAGATAGAAAACATTATCAACACCGACATTACTTTATTATGTCTTCTCTATCGTCATTCCACTTACACCATCCAAGAATGTGTGGAATTTGTGCGAGGTATCTCATATATTGGAAATTATTAAACATTGCCATTAATGTATTCAGAAAATGTTGTCATAGTGTGTAAAGTAGAACAAGCATATAGTACTTGACATAAAATGTATGACAGTTTTATTTTTTGACACAATTTTCTTTAACATATTTCAGATTGAAATTAATAGAACTTTTCTACAACCTAATTAAAATTATGTTATAAAAATACATCCGAAGTTTTAAAATCTCACTATATTATTATGTGTTTCGTTCTTTTAGTATGATAATTTTATTATAAATTTTTAGTTCCCTTAAACGATGAACTAATCTTTAACATAAGAATGTTTTAAGTAATTAAATTAGAAAAGATAGCAATTAGGATAAGCAGCCCAAGAAAGGTTTCATTATACGAGTGCATACTGCGTTGAGGCGACTGAATGTTTAACCGCACCGCAGAAAACGTTTTAGGCTATAAGGAGCGCCAAGTGTAAACCATAATTCTTAATGAAAGACAGCACAAACGTATGTACAGCTAGAAAAGTAATTTTCTAGATTTCTTAATTCATAATGTAGTTTTAGTTTAGGGCAAAAATGTAATTGAATTTTTATTTTAGATTACTAATGACGTTATAAACGGTTATAAATGATTTGTGCGTTTTTGTTGACTTTGATCCCCGTAATTAGTTTCCTTTAACTATAATTGTTTTTAATCTCTTAGTTATTTAAGTCTCTTATTTAAGCATGACTCAGATACAAATGAATGAGAATAGGAAATAATAATATTCATTAAAAAAATATAATAATAATGGATAATATTCCATTTGATTCATTAAAGATGGAAACTGAATACAATGTTTTGTAACTGCATGCTTACAAAACTACACTACATGTCTTATTTGACTGTAATTTTTGTCACTATGTTACAATAAAACTTTTCAAGCACCTTGAGTAACGCCCAGTGGTTAAATTATTGTATTTAACGTCCATGATTTTAGTACCATTGGAGGCTTAAAATTCACGATTACATTAAGCTAATTTAATTAGTATTTAAGGATTGTAAGTTTATTTCTCACAGATATAATAAGAGACTGTGTATTCTTGGTTAACTGAATCCTATCTGACTCCCCTGAGAGACAAGCTCTGTTTCCCAGAACAGACTTCGATATTATCTAACATCAGGCAGATGCAATGCTTCTTTGTTTTCAATTCTCCTGTTTCTTAAGTTAAGTTTAACTAAGTTAAACGATTATGAATTCCACTAAGAGGTTTATCATGCAAACATAGTTTTAATAGGTTAATGTGAACATGTTTCACCATTATTTACCATTATAAATAATTCATTAAGAACAGCAAGTGTTAGGAGACATAATTGACGATGCATCTTAATGTGTTTACAAACCAAATTCTCTTATGACAGTTAATGAAAAACTGAACTAAAATGTTTTCAATTTACTGAATTATCTTGCCTTTCTTGGTACTACTTACTGCTGTCAAACAGAATAAATTATTTAAGGAAAAATTTTCTTTTTTTCGCTTCACTTATAACTAGTTTATGTAAACGGGATAAAAAAAAACTTTTCAAGTGGGGTTACAGTGCAAATAAATGTCTTTACGCTATATAAATGGACGTATAATATGACATACTATGGCAAATAAAACTTTTTATATAAGTGGTATTGATATAATTTTACAGTTGACAACATAAAGTATAAACATAAAGACTATGAGTAAAAACACATTTTGAAAGAGTTACAATTATTTTACGATTTATAGTAAAAGCTTGTTGTTCATAGTTTGGCTCGAGGGGTTTGAAGCATTAAGTAATGCTATACAAATTTACTAAACAGCTTTCTTAAAAAAAAAACATATATAGGTTTTATATTTTACTATGAGACATATTTGACGATAAATATAGTTTAAGATTAATGTTTAAAATAGATAAAATTGTTTTCAGCATTTTTATTTTGTTACAGAAAATGTAATAGCTGAAACCACCCAACAACAGAGAAACACAATTTGGAGTAATCTCTTCGTATTTGCAACACCAAAATAATCGTGTTATACGCTTTCTAAACCTTAGGTTTGTTTTATTAATGTATGGTTTTAGATTTTAGGCTAAAATTCAATGGTTTATTATTTCTGTACCAATAAGAAAATATGGTATTGCCACTTTGACAATTTAGCTCTACTGTTATCTTTAGTTGGAATTCAATTTACAATTAACTGTATTTCAAATACTATTCAACAACCGAACTTTATTAAATTTTCTCTAACGCTTGAGGTAAGAACTGGAACTAACTTAAGAATTTTAAATTAACTATTATTAATTAAGGTGAGAACATTTTTATATTGTACATTGTTATCTAATCTTAAAGTATACCCAATACTAAATTTTAATTTCACGTTATTGATTGAAAACCGCACAATATTCAAGATATTGTGTTTCTAAAGAAAACTATTTTGTTATGTATTGATATATACCAATTCTAAAAAAAAGCTTTTTCAATAATGCAAAGATTATAATGAAGCAACAAATTATCTCGTATTCATACCACACATCAATATCACAGAACCGACAACAGAACTAACCTTAAGTCATCGACGTATATTCCCAACACTGCGAAACATTCGTTAATCAAGAGCAGTTATTGGTAGCCATGCATCATGTTATGCTGTCTGTGGAAATAATGAATGCAATAAACAACCGTTCATTTTCAAAATGAATACCAGAAATCTAGTCTCTATAAGAGGATGATGGTTTCTGATCAAAGTATTATTCTAGACGATTGACAAAATGAGGGATTGAAAATGTCATTGAAAATCTAAAAGGCACGAAGTTAGCGCATTCCTTAAGTAACTCATATTTATAAATCAAAATTTTATCACAATAGTTCTCATTATGATTACATATGAAGCCAGTGCCTAATGTGAACAATCTGAACAGTTGAATTTGAAATCATTTTATGAAGTAGATATGAAGATGAAAGAGAGATATAGTTCTGCATTTGATTGAACACTAGATATTCCTCTTGGGCGAAACATAGCGGACGTTGACAAAAGGTCTCATTGTCTACATAAGTTGAAAATATCACTCCAGGTATTGAGTTACAAACTGTTGTGTAGTTCAGTTAACGATATTTGTCAAATATCAAGTTGATAATATCAACTTTATATAATCAACAGAGTCAGATAAATTCAGATATAGTGCTTTATATGTTTGTGTCGGTTTATATCCCATTCTTAAATTTGTTAGATTATTTTTTCTACTATATGGTTAGCAAAATTAGTTTTTTTTGGAAAGCTGAAGTGAAAATGTAAATAACACTGCTTAAATAATTCAGCTTCAAGCTTCAAAGGGAATTCTCTTTATGGCAATATTTGAGTGATATTTGATCTAGGTTGCCAACCAAAAACTCTCAAAAGAAAAAAATACTCATATAAAAAACTTGTTTGGTGTTGACAAGTGACAACTCTAGGTCATCATGGGTTAACGTTTCTTTAACCTTTAATTTTATTCCAACACAAACATATCTGAAAACTTCAGTTAATTGCGTAAGTAAATAAAGAATTAAACGATTAAAAATTTAAATCCTTGAAAAAATTACCGTCCTGTTATAGAAAAATATATTTCCCCTTTGGACTCATATATCATCCTTAAAGATCCACCCACATCACAAAACTAGCGCACACAAAAGAGCATATAATGGTTTACGCACCAAAAAGTCTCAGTCGTCTCTCCTTTGGCCAGAAAAAGGGAGGTAAGACATATTTAGAGGCCTATTCTAAGTGATCTTATTTACCTTTATCATTGAGCTATATTGATCTCTAAATAATTTGAGTTCTTTCTCATTTTCATTGCCATTATTTCTGTGCTTTTGTGTAGAGTCAATATCATGATTAGAATGTAAAAGAAATTAAATTAGAGGCATCTGCAAGACATTTAGTTACCATCCTAAAATTTGAAGTAAATTACCTCTTTTTTGTTAAATCACTTATAGCTTTTTGAGTTCAAGCTTAACCTGAAAGTATAAAAATTCGTTAAAATACACTTGTAATAATACATTTACACTTTTGCTGTTTACTCGCAAATATAAAAGAGTGTAAGAGGTGATTTCGAAAATTGTGTCTGATGATTAATTGGAACGTCTTTTCGAAATCGATCACCACCTATAATCTGTTTGATACGTATATACCGTCTTGTGATTTAACAGTATACTGTGAGAGTATATGTTTTATGTGTTATTAAAGTTTATTTTATTTACTTTCCGCAATAGCTTTACAACAGCCAACCGTTAGGTTGTGTAGGAAATAGCCGAAATGCAAGATTGCGACAAACAAATTGCTGCAGTTAAAAACTTGTGGTACACCAACTATTTGCACGCCTGGCTATGCGGCAATGGCCATTAAGTTTTCGAATTGGAGAAAAATGTTTGCAAGGAAAGTAAAAAATACAAACATACCAGTGGTATTTCTAGAGTAACCAGACAAAATATCTAGATAAAAATCTAAGGACATTCACTACACTCATTCATGTAACTGTGTGCATAAATGTACATAAGTGTGTATAAAGAATAGGGAATATCTATTATGCACTAATTTTATTTTGACCATTTCAATAACATTAATCCTAATAATAGATTTGCATTGTGAGATGTGTTCGCTTAAATTACAAACCAAATATAGTTTACATCTTTGGAAAGAAAAGTACGTTTTTTAGATTTAATAATAAGTCTGCGATTTTAAACAGAATATGTCAAAAACAGTAAATCCTTTGTGGTGCTCACACAAAAACTCTGTACTTGGCATACAGGGGAAACGTTCATGTGGAAGAATTCATTTAAAACTTGTGCTGGCTTTTAAAAAAAAGGATGACAAAAAACAACTAAATTTATATCGTATGAACCCTTTTATTTCAAGTTAAACGTAGGCAAAAAACCATATAAACCTTATTGTGGTCTTTGAAACCACAACACTCATTTATACCGAAAATATTCTAAAATAACTTCTGTTTGGATATTTTCTATATTATTTTACCATTTAATCCACCTGGGGAAAATACATATATTTCGACTGTAACATGACGTTGAGCAAAAAATAATTAGTTAAATCTCTTCGAAATCAATTGTTGATAGTTTGAATTAAACTATTTTAGTTTGAAAAACATAAAAATGTTTTGAAATTGGGCATTGTATTTGGCATTTTTACAACCAGCATGTGAATGATTCCTTTAGGGGGTTCTGGGTAAAATTGCCATACCGACCAAAAATATTTTCTTTCCTTTTTACAGTAAAAATAAGTTAAGTTTCAATAGTACAACCCATAAAAATTGTAATTAAAGATATTGATGTATATCTTTACATAGGGTCTCTCAGGCTAATGACAAAAAATGGCCGGTATGTTGTCATCCTTTGAGATAGAGACCTTTCGTTTTTGCCAATATTTTTTAAACTCTATTGACCTTAAAATAAGGTGTCACAGGCACCACAATAAAAACTTTGAGTTGCCTCCCAAAATATAACATTTTGGATTTTCGGTCGCTATCAGGATACCAACTAAAGAGTGCACTTTTATGCCATATCAAAGTTTGGGTTTCCTGGTGTAACCCGTTAGAAAGTTAATTGGAGGTGTCCATACTTTGCCATACCCTGTATATACAAATTATACATGGTTACTGCGTTGAGGTATCTTGGACAACTTTCAAGTTAAAACTCACCGCATAAACGTATTAGATGAACTTAAGTACCGTGCATACCACAATCTACACAAGATGGTAGACACCAGTGATGTATGGCATGTTAGTGGAATAGTTACATACATTGTTTGATACACAATGTTGTCATATGTTTGGGAAAATTAATTAAAATATTGCTGTTTCAACTTAAGGGTTGTTGATACATTAGTATCGGATTAAAAAGTCATTCATATCGTTCTATTCTCCCTAAATAATATGTTTTTTTCTAAATTCAATGTGTAATAAGTCTTCCACATTGAGTAAATTGTACTTCTATCGTCCTTCATTTTGATGAATATGGTCTATTTTTTCTTCAATACCTTTCTAAAGAATCGGGTTTCCGATATTATTTGTTATAGCTTTACACCAGAACCAATTTGCCCTATTATTTACCCTACTGGTTAAATACATTAGGAGTATGACATAGGTTTGGCTAATCTTAGCGAGATGAATTATGCAATCAACTATTTGTCGTTGAAAATGTCTCAACATATGGGTTTGTGTTACGTGTAATTAAATAAGTTATAACTATTTTATACTTAGGTATTACTCAATAATTATAAGTGTAACAAATACTTTACAAGTTAAATATTTTATGTGAGCGATATACGACCAATGGGTGTCGAGCAGAATAAAGGAAAAATCCTTTCCCTGTCGAATCTATTACATTCAAAACCAATACCACTTTGTCCCAACAATATAGACTCAATATCTGCCTCAGCTGGCAGCCTGGAGCACGTGGTCTTCACATTTGTTATCAGCTGATGTGCCACAGCTTTTAGCAGCTGGGCTTTAAATTCTCAAATATACAAGTATAGTCTTACAGTACATATCACCAGGCAAATATCATACATACTAGATATATACATTGTGTTTAAAGCCATGAATTACAAATTAACTTTCAAGTGAGAGGGCTGGGGAATTTACATTGACGTTTTCTTGAAAAGCAGGTTTCTAATTACACATTATGAATATTCTACCAAAACGCTACACTTACCTTCTTAGTTCTTAACAATGAATAATCATTTTTGTTGGTTTCTTAAAAAAAACCTGTGAAGCCTTTACTTTATAATACCATCCAAAAATTAAAAGCACCTTTTGAAAGCGAACTTAAAAATGAAGGCTGACTTAAAAATCTTCAACGCTATCGAGAAAGGTTTGGCATCAAGGGTTTATGACTTATTATACATTACAGTATGCTTGTTCTGCAACGTTGTCAAACCATCTGCTAACTAGGTTCTGCGAAATAGTTTAAAACTAATAAAATGTTTCTCACTGCCTTATTGTTTTAACTTCAACAGAAAAAAACAAAACAAAAAGAGAAACATATTTATAGAAACACAAACACATTATTGAAATGTAATAGGAAAAGTCCAACAGGAAGCGGGACGCTATATGCAAGGGTAGTTTTCTCATAAAACTGTTTCCCACTATGAGATATAGTTTCTGTTGGCAAGGTCACAAAACTATACAGTCAAAACAAAGCCATAAAGCTCCCAATATTTTACTGTGCAATTATACAAAATTGAATATGAACCGTTATAATTCGCTGTCGACATTTAATTGAAGTAGAATTTTTTTGCTGTAACTATTTAAGATTAACTTTAAAAACTCTTAGGTTTTTCGGCTAAACACTTTTTAACGTCTCAATAAACGTAACGCAAGTGAAAATAGGTTCTGCAAATATTATATTTAACATTCCTGTAATTTATATATTGATTAAACATGAACATGCTAAATTGTCCCAATCTAATACTGGGAATAGTCGCAAGTTTAAGAGTAAAACTTACCAAAACGTCACTAAAACGAAACACTACCAGTGTTCCGTACGGACAGGACAAGAGCACCTTTGATAGTGGAAATTTTAACCGGAATGTTTAATGGTGAGGTTGAGGTAGTAATTTAACTTCTTTTAACCATTGAGGAAAGTAGCTTTAAAATTATAGGCCTACTTTAGGGCTATGGCTCATAGATCTATAAAGCATTTTTTCACTTGAAACTGTTATATACCGTATTTGTATGTATATAATAGTTAGGCCAGCATATCTAAAAATATGCAAACCAACTGCTGTTCTTTATATAAGAATTTTTCAACTCATTACTATAAGATCCGTGCGTAAAACGGGCACACATCTAGTTAATAATAAAATAATAGACAACAATGAAAAAAAAAAAACACTTTTAGTAAGTAGTTTGATATTTTGCAGTTTATTATTATTACATTTTTTCAGTTAATTTTCTTGCGACGATGATGGATGTTATTAAAACCAACTATTTAACAAAATGCATGCATTCGTGGATAAGTTGATATTTAAGTAACATAGTTTTAGACCAGGCAAATAGAAAACAAAGAAGATGTGCACATCTACCTGATGTCAGATAATATGGAAGCCTGTAAAGGGAAACAAGACTTGCCTCTCAGGGGAGTCAGATATGGTTCAGTTGAACCTGATATTTTCATTCATATCCGATTTATATAAATCAATACAATCTTATACACCAATACAGCTGTTATGCCCTTTTTGTCAATCAATAGTTACATTCTTAAAATCTGCCAAATGTAATAAAATGTTGCAGGTATAGTGCTTAATTACTTTGAATTAAACTAAAATAAAATAAAAATAAACTATAATTTGTTCACCAAAACGTATGGACGATAATCTAGTAGTAATCCAGTGCATCATAAAATAAACGGTATCAGCATTCTGACACATACTTTCTCCCATAAGTTTGTAAACAACCTTTATCATGTATAAGCGGGGATTTGTACAATTTTGTTCAGAATTTAAAGGATTATAACATACTAAATTTTTATCAAAATTGTTCGAGCCAATTTTGGGAAATCCGATTTTTCCGTTATTTTATGGGGTTTTTATGGGGAAATAACATAATTTACAATAACTTTTGAACCGTAATTTTTACAGAAAAGGGATTTGTACCATTTTGTTCAGAATATAAAGGACTATAACATACTAAATTTTTATCAAAATCGTTCGGGCCATTTTTGGGAAAATCCTATTTTTCCGTTATTTTATGGGGTTTTATGGGAAAATCCCCATCTAAAATCAAAATATCTAAAAAAATGAAAAAACTATCAAAATTGTAAGGACCATAACCTACTATGTTAAATAAAAACTGGATTTTTGTCTAAAATCCTATTTTTCGTTATTTTATGGGGTTTTTATGGGAAAAAAACATAATTTACCATAACTTTTGAACCGTAATTTTTACAGAAATGGGATTTGTACCATTTTGTTCAGAATTTTAAGGGCTACAACATACTAAATTTTAATCAAAATCGATCGGGCCATTTTTGAGAAAATCCGATTTTTCCGGTTTTTTATGGGTTTTTATGGGAAAATCCCCATTAAAAATCAAAATTTCAAAGAAATGAAAAAAACGCCTGGAGATACCATGGATTAGAACCTACATACCAAATTTCATCGAAATCGGACTACAGGTGTAGTCTCTAGCTCTGTACACATCCAGACACACAGACACACACACACACACACCCACACACACACACACACACACACACACACACACACACACACACACACACACACACAGACATCACTTCGAAAACCACTTTTTTGGGTCCAGGGGGACCCAAAACGAATATATCCAACCAAAACTCAAGCTCGAAAATTTTGACGAAAACAATACTTTCTCCATATACTATGGTATAGGGGGAGAAAGTAAAATGTTAATAACATCGATTTGAAATTTAACAACACAAACACACAATAGCTTATAAATAAAAAAAAAAAATAAAGTACAAAACAATAAATTAGCCTTATAGAGGGGTTTTCCACTTAAAATTGCTAAATGGATTGACAAAACTGCTGATGTGTTGATGTTGTTTTTCGCTTTAGAATTACCATATCACAAACAACTGCGGTGGCAATATATTTGCATGTTATCACAAACTCGTTTAACAAAACTGTAGGGTGATATTTAAGATACAAAATTACATTTGTTTTACTAAACAATAGGCCACTAGCAGCCTAATGATAATCTTAAATTACCAAATAATAATATTACTTTGATGAACATGCAAAAATTAATTTTACATTGATTAAAAATGTAATACCTTAAATAAGCCTTTTACTAATAGAAAAATGTACAATTTTGATATAATGCAGTCTTAGGCAATGACACAACAGAGTTCTATTAAAAATTTTAGTGAAGAATCAAATGAGTTCCAAGAGTTTGATTCCGTGTGTGGAAAAAATCAATTTTCTTTTACAACATTCTTGAGCTTTAAATTACGTTGATAAGGCTAATCTTTACAGTAATATTAAACAAATCTAAATAATTGTTTATTGTATTACATACAATATGGTAAATACCCCCGCCGCAGCAAACCTGCAGACTAAGCGAATTTCCATTTGCCTGATTGATTGGATTCACACTAAAATGCCTCATTAAAAATATCACATTTATTCCCTATTTAAATAGAATTAGTTTAACGAGTACTTAGGTTTGCCGCAACAGGGAGGTTAAAAAGTGTGTTTGTTGTAAATGTTAATAGTTTAGTAAAAAATTAATGTATTTAGCAAATTCGATGAAAATATGTTCATAAACAATCAAACTACAACAGTTGACTTATTCTCCATAAGAATAAAATGGGAATATAAAATTTAAAATTTTTTGGAATTTTCTCCGCAACTATTAGGCGCAAAATAACGCTTCAATATACTAAATTATTTTTTTTATTAAGCTCTACAAAATGGATTAGAAAGAAATTGTGAAATTTTGTGTTTTTAATGTCAAAAATGGAAAAAACCAATTTTTACCCCATAAAACCCCCCATAAAGCCCCGTTCCCATAGTCCGATCATGCTGGTTCGCGAACTCGTTCGAATAAATGTAGGTTTACACGTTTGTACCAAAATTTCATCAAAATTGGATCATTTTTGCTCATGTTATCGTGCTAACGGACACACACACACACATATATATATAATATATATATATACATAATATATATATAATATATATATATACACATATATATATATAAATATATAAATAAATATATATATATGAATTTCAACTGATGGTGTTTTTGGCCTCTAGGGACCTCAAAACGAAAAAGTAAATCGGTCCCTTGTCCAGGTATTACCATGAGTACTTCGGTAATAGCTTATTCCCTATATGGGAAATTCGCTAAAACACACAGACGGTAACTACACAATGATATGCCACATATCTTAGTCTTTAACGTAAATGTCTTAAATTTCACACCAAACAAGTTAAGACAGAACAAACTACCTAATATGTTAGATGCGTCTAAAGGTGAATTATACGTGTCCATGCAATTTTTTTGGTGTGGTCTTATGAGTGTCATAAAGTATAGTATTAAAAAACTTTCCCCTAAAAAAAGAAGAAGAAAACTGGAGTAAAAGCATTTATATTATACTAGCAACATTTCAGGAAAATATTGACACCGATTAGTTACTATGGATAATCATCTTTCTACGAACTGAAAAGGGATGCTTAAGTTGCTAAGTGTAATATAATTAATTGTTAACGAAGGAAATCAATCCAATACATTAGGTTAACCTAAGACATTAATGGTAGGTATCAAAACCAATATTACCTTTTAGTTTAATGTTGTAATTAAGTGTTTCATTACAAGTAATGAGTCATAGGCTATAGTCCAGTCAATGAAGATCCAAAAGTAGGTGTAGAGTGCGTGAGCAGGTAACTAAGCGATTCCTTCAGAAACTTGTTCAGGGGGCTTAGGGTGTTAACATACCAAAAGTCCTGACTCCTAGGTGGTGAGCCAGGGGGTGGAGGGGGGAAAAAGGGGGGGAAAAGGTACGCATTTTGGGTTTTTTGATTATATCTCGAAAACTATCAACTTTTTGTATACTATAGTAAATTATAAAATTGAAGAAGATTAAATTTTCTACAAGAAAAGTATATAACGTGTTTATTTTGGTTCAACAGATTACGAGTTATAACTTATTTAATTGATATCTTATTAAAATACTCCTTCCATAAGAAATACATGTAAATTAGTATGCGAAATGGGGCGAATCCTATCCGCCCAAAGGAAATATAACTGATATTCTGGAAATCTTGACAAAATTTCCAGTAATTTGACACTTTAATCATGAAATTTTGTCAAAAATTAAAGCAAGGGTGAGCGTTTAAAAATTGGATGATTTAAGGTTTTTTTTATATTTCCAATAAAAAAACACCAAAACTCGACATTTTGTTACCTCGCCCTCGCCTTAATTTTGGATCAATTTTAATGATTAAAGTGTCAAATTACTGGAAATTTTGTCAAGATTTCCAGAATATCATTTATATTTCCTTTGGGCGGATAGGATTCGCCCCATTTCGCATACTAATTTACATGTATTTCTTATGGAAGGAGATTTTAATAAGATATCAATTAAATAAGTTATAACTCGTAATCTGTTGAACCAAAATAAACACATTATATACTTTTCTTGTAGAAAATTTAATCTTCTCCAATTTTATAATTTACTATAGTATACAAAAAGTTGATAGTTTTCGAGATATAATCAAAAAACCCAAAATGCGTACCTTTTCCCCCCCTTTTTCCCCCCTCCACCCCCTGGCTCACCACCTAGGAGTCAGGACTTTTGGTATGTTAACACCCTAAGCCCCCTGAACAAGTTTCTGAAGGAATCGCTTAGTTACCTGCTCACGCACTCTACACCTCATTCCTTGACTGGACTACTAAGCTAATACAGAGATAAATACACAAGAGAATTGCTTAGTTTAGGAAAGGTTGATTGTTGGTCAGCCACCCAGTTACAACACGACCTTCCACTGATATATCCAGAAACAATGCAATGTCTTCGTGACCTACGTTACATTTTGTAAACATTCTCCATGTTAGATTACATAATGGAGGGAAATATTTCTAAAAGGAACTTTATATGTTCGTTATTTATTTTTTTATGAGTTTATCAAAGAGAGATCAAACAACAACAAGAGAGGTCAAAGAGGTTCAAGCAAAATAAAACATAATGAGATAGAGTAAACAAATGAATACAAATTAAATAGTAAACGTCTTAGTATATGATTTACGACCAAAAATGATAACCACATCAAAATTAGGAGCCTTAAGAGCAAGACTAATTCATATTTTGGGTATGAGCACATGGGTTTTTTTATTAGAAACAATTAAATAATATAGACTGTAGTCATTTTAACACATATCAAACAAATAATATATTATTAAAGTAAAATTGCATTTAGGATTGAACGTTTAAAATTTGTTTACATAAAAACGTTTGTAGGATTAATACCTTCAAACTAATTTTAGCTACGTTTGATATTTTGTAAGTAGTTTCATGCAATAGTGAAAACTCATTTGTATGCTAATTTTGACTTATAAGATACAAACTAGGTAATACAGTTTACAAATAACAATGTAATATTGCTGTTATACGTAAGAACCATTCACTATTCACTATTATATATCTCAAAATATCTTGATGTTAGAAGAAAAGCAGTACATAAAAGTTGGTGTTCAGTAAGTGTGAAATAACATTGCACAGAAGCACAGTGGGAGCAGTATGACTTAAAATGTATATTACTATCTGCTGTTTTGTTTGGATTATGTTAGAGATTGAAAAAAGGAATAAGTTTTACAACACTTTGGTTATATACTGTATGGCACTTTACAAAACACAAATTTATAAGATATAGATTACACCAAATCAAATTGATTTAATAAAAGTCATTGTTACATTTGTCTGATAAATTTTTTTTCCACTTTTTTATTCTCAAAATAAAATGTATTCGAACGTACACAGTGTAGTAAATTTTACTGCATTCCATAAACATTATTACAATTTGTTAATTTGTATCAGAATAATAGAAGCAAATCAATTTCAGTTTAAATTAACTTTGTGAGTTTATTTTTATTTTGAAGGTTAAATTGTTTTAAATGTAAGTTTATTTGTATAATACGCAAATGTTTAACAATGGTGGAATATTATGGTCGGAAACATTAGATTACAAGTATGAATTAATCTCGACTAGCGTTACAACTTAATAGATTAATAAGAAATTAGTGTTTTATGTAATAGTGTATTACTTAGTAAACCAGAAGGTAAGAACGTATTTAAATGGATATTTGCTTTTTGTAAAAAAACCTAAAAACAATGATTTGTATAATACTAAGGATTAAATATTAACCACTACATTTTGAAATCGTAAGAGGAAATATGGTGAATTTAGTGATTAGCGTTAATCAATATTAAAGATTGTATAGGTTTTCCTTAAGTTACTAAGTTAGTAGCTTCCCAAAGCTCAGCTTAGTTCGGCCTTTGTTTGGGTTTACTTGTACAAAGATCTCAAGGGAAATCTATTCCTTGGCGTGTGTTTAGAGACAATTTGTGCCGAGCCTGTCTTGTTAAAACGACTTGATATTAATTTTACCAATACAACTAGTGCAAATTATTGTGACTATCACAAGACGATTAGGTAAAAAAAGTGATCAAAGGACTTTGGTAAACCTTTGTAAGATTTCACATTATCTGACATATCAAAAAGTTCAGAACATTTCAATGAAAGTCATGTAAGTATTTTTATAAATGGACTGATAAAACGTACAACATAAGGGGGGGGGGGTACGAGTATTTTCTTAAAATATAATTTTTATAAGTATTAAGCTTTTAATGACTCATTGGCTAAAAATTGTTACCAAAAGACATTTTATTTTGCATAAAAGATTGTTTTTTGTTAGTTAATAAACAAAATTAAATAAATAAATAGCCGGATTTGTAACGGCCGGATCAATGTGCAGTATCTGTAAATTGTTTTAGTTTCACGTACAATCTTATCCTTATGCATCGACTTGGAAAAACTTTGTTGTGATTTCATTAGGTCTAAAGCATACATATGTTTAAATGAGAATTAAAATACACAATACAAAAAAAAACATATTTTAAACTTGTTACAAAAATGTTTCTTCCTGACATTAGCTCTAACCACAGCCGAAATGGCGGGTGTTTGGGATACAACAAAACTAACAATACTTTTTTAAATATATATTTTTGTGGTTGTGCCATAGTTTAAATCGTGGCGGTTATGTTTGTTAGTTAAGACAATCGTACAACAAGCTTTATGATTTAAACAATGCCTTCTCTTCTGCACTTCCAGGAGTAATATTTTGTATCTTATTAAGCTAATTCTCTCAATAAACTATGTAGTTTTAGCAACGGAAGTGACATTTTTGTGTTCGCTTTATTTTTGTAAAACACCTAACGTGGTATCTACACAACCAATAAATTCTCAGCTGGAGGAAATCTCAAAAGGCGTAAATCATTGTTGACTTACGGTCACATACATATCCTGCATCGAGGTTAGGTTTCCAAAGTGTGATAATACCTTTTTTGTTGTACTTTTACATTCATATAACATTGCTTAAAAATTAATTAGAATTAGAATCTATTCAATTTGACTTTCCCCATTCCTAGATATGATTAAGAGTGACATTTCATCAAGTTTATGCAGTTATCAATGGTTTAAACAGTAAACGAAAATTTATTTTTACGGGTTGATATATTTATTTTATTGAAATAATTTGTTTGTACGAATATTCAAATGTTCGGACGATCTTGGCTCAGATTTTGTGACAGGGAAAAACTATAATTACTACTACTAAAAATTGCATCAGGGTTAAATGATCGAATAAATTTTTTTTGTCTATTCTTAAAGTAGTGTATTTTATTAAAATCATTCTTATAAAACAGATCTTTGTTCAAATTTAACTCATAATTAACTCTATTTCGGATTTAGTCTCCAAACATATTACAAAGTCTAATCGTTCTGAAACAATGGCAACCTCTTGTCAATGTCTATTATCAGTTTCCAAACTGTTGATTAAAATTTTTGATATTCTTTTTACTTAAAATACCTTAATGGTTATATAACACTGTAAGATATTTTATGCTAAACACCCCTTCTTTCCTTCCTTATTTTACTAACTAAATTAATTATAACTGACACGTTATATTGCTACAAAAGTTGTTTCATATAGATTGGATGAACCAAAATCAATGCTTAACAAACCTCGGTTCTAGTAATAGAACTGTAAAATGTAATCGGCTTAACTGAACGCCAGACGTTATTACAAAATAATCCTCTTATGAAATTTCCTCATGTAAAGCGGGTCAACAGTTTTAAATATAGTTTGGTTAGTAACAAGCGTAATTACATTTTTAATAGTTTGGATTTGGCCATATATTCATTATAGTAAATTATGGATATGTAAAATGTAAATGCTTAAAAAATACATATTTTAGTTTGACTTGTGTAAAGTATAGCTAATATTTCAATGTGAATTTGATAGTAAAATTAGAAAACATAATTATATGTTTTTGGAGAAAAAATAACTTTACTCATTGTTTTACTCACAAGTTTTAATTTACAGGAAGAAAGTTGATTATAAATAATGTACATATTACTAAAACCTTTTATTATTACATCGATATTGTTGTCAGCCTTTGTCTTATTAATATTTAAACTTATAAACAACACTACATCAGTAAGAAAGAGTCATTGTTATGGAAATAAAAGAAGAAAGCATCAAACACAGTTTGGCTACGTATTCAATTGAGATAATTCTGGAGAGCATTACAAAATTCCACAAACCGAAGAGCGCGCCATCTGACAGTGAAAAGTGCAAACAGACGTGAGTTGTTAGTTGATCAGGTCATCTTCTTAGGTCTAACGCTTTAGGATTTACTTTAATACCTATGTGAAAAACGATTTTGAAATTAAAATTCAATAATTATAAAAACCAAAAGCAAACAAATGTAAGGTTCACCTAAACAGGTATGAAATAACACATTGATATTATTTTCTAGCAATATCGGCCTAATCATGAATATTGCTGTAACACATTATCTTTTATTAACCTTTATTTGCTGTTAATAGGATTACAAACTTTTCGTCATCAGTCCTGCTTTAGTAAACAAGTACTTTGGTGGCTAGTGTTTAAACAATAGTTTCATTGTTATACACAACAATACAATATTTAACGCACACGAACATGGATACGTTTAACCATTGGATGTTGGATTATAAATATTCAAAGATTTTACTATTATAAACGAATGTGTGGCCTGACAAAATAGTGGTGGCGTGGGACAATGCAAATAGAAGTATTCTAAACTATAAATTTACAGCAAACTGTTACACCAATTTATAGCTAGCTAAGTAATATACACAGGCAAACCCAATTACAAAGAAATACAGGGTGATTGATATAAGTGTGCCAGCCGTTTTATTCGAAAACTATAAGAGATATCAAAAAAAGTTAAATAGTAAGTCCCTTGGATTTTTTTTTTATAAAAATTATAGTCAAGTCAAAAAGATTATTTTAGCCGCCATTTTTCCAATATGGCCACCAAGTTTGATTTTTCTTATGGAACACCCTGTATTTTATGATGTATTCTGGTAGAAAAAGTAATTTTAAGACGATTTTTTTTCATAAACCTAACTGTTTCAAAGATAATAATGGTTAAAGTTTTGAAATTTCTGCATGAGAAAGAGTTTTGATGAAGGCCTAAGCAAGCATGCCAGCTGTTTTGTTTGAAAACCATTAAAAATTTCACAACTTAAACCATTATTATCTTTGAAACGGTTAGGTTTATGAAAAAAATCACAGGAATAAAATCGTCTTAAAATTACTTTTTCTACCAGAATACATCATAAAATACAGGGTGGTCCATAAGAAAAACCAAACTTGGCGGCCATATTGGAAAAATGGCGGCTAAAATAATTTTTTTGACTTGACTATAACTTTTTTAATAAAAAATCCAAGGGACTTACCATTTAACTTTTTTTGATATCTCTTATAGTTTTCGAATAAAACGGCTGGCACACTTATATCAATCACCCTGTATATTGCGTAGTAATGTATAAAGTGTTTGCAGATGAAGAACTAGTGAAGATGTCGTTATATCTTGATAGCATCCACTTACAAACGTTGTTTGTGGCAATCGCTTTTACTAATATGTTTCTCGGCTTTTTGAATTAGGTAACAAACATCAGATTAACTTTATAATCAATAAGTACGAAAAAACAGTCCTAAAAACATTGTTAGGTTAGTTAAACTATACCACACGTAATTTATTTAAAATACAATTTAGCGTTTTTTAACTGATTATTAATTTAAATAACAACCGAACAAGAATCTTACAAAGTTTTTTGTTTATTTTTTCACAGCTATGCACCATAGTGTACTTAAAATACTTTTTTTTTTAACATCAAAATCTTTTAGCTTATCATTCCACTCAATAGCCTTACCCCTGAAGGTGCGGTAAAATGGTTTGGTGTCGAGAAACAAGGAAATGCTTTACGGAAGGTGACACCTCCGTTGAGAGTGTGATATGGAAATAAAACATGTTTGAATAACACACTCTTCGGTAAAAAACATTTAACCTTTTATTTTGATGTTTCTCGTATTTAATTGCCGACAAATTGTTTAACAATTAATTATAATGGTTTGAAAAACTTGGGAGCTTTTCACAAAAAAGAATAATGTAATAAACAGTCACCTTTTTATATGTGCTAAACATAGTTTTTTTTTATATTTAAATAGTATTTTAATGGAATTTAACTATATTAGTAGATAAACACAGTAACCACACAATTGTTATGTTAAATAATCTGAAGAAGAATTAATTTCCTGGGTAGGAAGAGTTATTGCCTTAAAATAAGTAGTAAAGTAAAATAAAGGAGTAAAATAAAATTAAGCTTATCGATCAATTGGTTGTTAAGCTTTTGAAATACAAAAGTTAATACAAGTTTATTGATTTGTATGATCTGAAACTGATCTATAAACTATTGCTTTTATAGGTCATCCCAAACATGTTGTATGGATATATTCTAAATGATATTTTTATTTGTTTTACATTTAGAGATCCACAAACAGTTAAAGTATATGACTACCTAGCATTGTATAGGATGTTATGATAACAGTTTGCAATAAGGACGTGAAAAATAACAGTAATTTAATACAATATCTTAAGTACAAAGCCTATACTGTATGTCGTTTGACCAACTGGTTATCTTTTATGGCTCACATAACTTTTCTCAAACATATTTTGAAGCGGTGAAAACGAGGAACTTCCAAATCGTTCAGTGCACCATCATCCGGAAATTGATGTTATTGGCCTCATGGAAAACACATCAGGCAAAGTGAATAACCACTGATGGTACAGAGACAGACCTGAAAGGTAGGGTTAGGACTTCTAACTATTCAGCATGAAACTAGTTTAGGCTGGTAAAAATATTCTCGAACGAATAAAAAAGTTAGATATTTATCGTTTCACATGTAAATTAAATTAGCAGGTTTGTTGCATTATTTTAATCTAAAGCCTTTAAGCTGTTAGGTTTTCACAATATATGGTAAAAAAATATATTTTTCTTCTTATAGATTAATTTTGTAAAATATAATTTGAAGCATATATTTTTTTTATCTGTTATATATAAAGAGGATTATTTTACAAAGAAATTATACCTCTTGTTTCCTAATTATCATGATTATTAAAACTACTAATCTCCTTTTGCGTGTGTTTATATTTGTAATAAAAATATTAAATGTACTTATAATTTATAATAAATTAAATTTAAAATCCTGCTAATCTACAGTTTGTAACTGACATTAACAGAATATTACATTTACTGTAACTAACGAAAATAAAATATTTTACAGTTTAGAGACAGGGGTGCTAACAGGCTATTTAATGATTTCCTAAAAATGCATTATTATTATCATGTAAGGTAAAACATGTCTCAATTCAGTCTTATTTGTTGTATATTTCTCACATCCCATTAAACATTAAAAAGACACTAGTTATAAACAAACTAAATTATTAGTAGAATTTAAATAAAGAGTATGAATAATTTAAATAAAACATTAACGTAGGCCTAGTGAATTATAAATATATTGAACTAAAAGTTTCAATATATTCAATATATAGAAAATGGTTATGTAAAAATATTATTTTTAAATCTGTTTAAAGCCTTTAACAGTGACGATCCAATTTGATGATTACCGTTCAATATTCGATATGCCCAAGGTTCAGAAATTTCCCTTGGGAAGAGCGTCTTTTCCAGAGAAAGAAGATTATTTTACAGATAAATTATACCTCTTGTTTCGGTATCATCTTTATTGTTCAATTTAATTATTATAGTAACTATTAATCTCCCTTTACTTGTTGCACATTATGTGCATATATTTGCAATACAATGTATAACTCGTACTTCTAATTGATTTATACTGAAGTTAGAATGTCTTACCAAGATTTGCAATAGTTTTGTTTTTATTTGAATCCATGAACAGGGATAAAATACTGCATAGTACAGATTTTATACGTTGATTATTTTAAAATGTCGTAGGGGAGAAAATTACTTTCTTTTCATATTTTAAAACAGATTTCTTGTTTTGAACGTTCAAAGCTATTTATATCGTTCTTTCACATTTTAGTTGATATATTTCAGTAGTTATTGAACAGGATAACCTCAAAATATAAAAATAATTTATAAAATATAATAAATGCCAAAATACTAATAATTAAGTTCCATACGTAATACTTAAATAACTTTTTTAACAACTAAAATAGCTGAGAGAGATTAATTAACTAAAACAAACATAAAATAAATATATGCTTAAAATTATATTTTACAAAGCTAACCTGTAAGAAAAAAATATACTTTAACTATATATTATGAAAACCTATTTAACAAGAATAGCTTAAAGACTTTATATTAAACAATGCAACAAACCTGCTAATTTAATATACATGTGAAACAATAAATACCTAAAAAGAAGATGTGTATGAACAGTTTTATATATGAGAGTTCCTATTTTTCTCCTCAGCTATTGTCCACGTGAGTTGTTGACAGCTATTTCTTACCTCTACAGTTTTGTAAGTCGTGACAAACACAATACATGAAGCACGTGGTTAACTGACCAGAAGTGACTCATGGCTGCTTTTAAGGAAGACGTTGATATATTTATATAAAATGTGAGGCTATTTTATGGTTCATATCTGTTTATGATCCTACAGTGTAACAGTCAATGTAGCCTATTTATAATTCAATTTTGTTACTTAAAAAAAAAAACACATATTTATTAATCGTAAAAAAAAATTTACAATATTTTAATACAGTTAAAAATCACCATTACCGCAGAGGTCTATATTTTCCTTACTCTTTATTGGTTTAAAGGAAATAATAAGAATATTAACTGATAAAAGAACCAGTTAAAATATTATCAAAATTATAATAATTGTCTTTAACTAGTATGTCTTAGAACGATAACTTAAAATACATAGTTTTAGATTGGTGTTATGTAATTTAAATCGTTAATGTATTTACTTTATTAATGTATTGTGGTCATGAATTTGTCAACATATACCAAGTAATTAAAGAAGGATAAGTGGTTTACTATTAATAGCATTTTTCGACATGACTAAACTTAGTAGAAATTCTATAATTATCTTTCCCATCAGGCTACTGTGAGGGTATAAATAAACTAAGTATTCAACATGTAAAGTCAGTAATATTATTATTTGTGTTGGCATATAACTAATAATCTGTTTTCATCATTTTTTATAAAGTGGCAGAATCTAAATGACAAATTATTTGTAAATATTCACAGTTTGAAATGAATTGTGGTTTTTTTGGTCCCATAAAATAAATCATTATTTTAAATTTAAAGCTTAATTTACATTTCAGAATAAGTCTATATTTATGTAAACACATAGTGTACTAGCTTACTGTTATCGTTCACTGTTTGTATTGTAAGATCTAATGTTAGTTTGGGACCAGTGGACCAATTAGAACAGTTGTTTTGCTAAACCTAACATACCACATAACTGGAGCAAGACTAGATACACAAAGAGGTTAAACAATATTATGGTAATACCCTTCATGTTATTTTGTTTGAATATAATTTATTTGATAACATACATTATAGGACTATAAGGACCATAATCTTAAATATTTTATAGGTTTACTCTATAGTATTTGAGTTAAAATGAGCTATAGAAAAAAAAACATTTACAAAACATTAAAAAAACCGAATAAAAATTTTAAAATAATTTTCAATCAATCTTTTTTTTAGCTGTAGGTTTACCATATGCGTGTATGAGATGGATAATTAACCCTCTGGAGTGAAGCTCACATACCAACCTACGGTATAATATGCTTAGAAACAAATCACAAGATAAATTATTGCTGTGATGCTGCTGATAACAGATATAACAATATCTTAGCCTATCCTATTTTTCTGGATTTATTTTACTGAAATTTAGTTACTTAAAATCAGATTAGAAAAATTTCGTAATATTTTAATGTCTGGGAAATAAACTTATAGCTCATATTCGTAAATTATAAAAACCCAGCTCATAAACTCGGTTGTAACGTTTTCAATGTACGAGTATTTACCTACCATTAATATAGGTTACAATTCGTTCTAGTAAAAATATAGTTTAGGAAACACTAATACAACTATGGGTTGATAAATCAACCGTTTATTTTCCCAAAAATATAATTCAATTTTACTATGGCTAATTTTTATGTACTTTTTCTTATTAAAACGTATTTTACATCAAGTTTAGAGCAGTCTGTTTGTAAAAAAATACTATAACAATTGTATTCATACAGACGAAATTATATGTTTTAGTTATACTTTAATGAATCATAATTATATTACTAATGTAATACATGGAGAGTAATACAATTTTATTAACGTCAATCATTATCAAAGAAATAATATTCTAAAGAGAAAATATTAAGGTTTGATTAGAATGAGGCGTATAATATGATTGGTTGATAGACCCAAGCGTGTATAGGCCTACATTAATTTTACCTTAAGAGGAAAAGACATTTCAAATCAAATACTGTGTATTTTACACCACATACTTAGTCTCAAATTTATTAATTTTATGTGAGTTTATGATTTTATTTATTTTTATAAATTCCTATTTGCAAAAGAAAAACAAAAACGTCTCCTTGTTTGGTACTTGAATAAAATCTACAATCAATAATTCCTACAGGGAACAAAAATTTTTTGTTACCTTATTTTTTAAACAATTGACTTACCTTATTAGATTTGGAATCAATACACTAATTTGTTCACCTGCTTAAAGTTTGCGTAATTAAAGCACTTTATGGTAACGTAACCAAAAGCAAAAACTGTTTGATAGTAAATAGATAGTAGAATCGTGAACTGAAGTACACAAAAAGATAAGCAGTGGTTATAAATCACTTACTTAGTAAACAAATATTACCAGACTGCAACGAATACAAAACTATATTCTTTTATTTTTTGTATTACATTACATTGAGAATATGTTCCAATACGTTAAAATGTATAATGCTAGTTTTATAGAGTGTGTTGTTAGCCTAGGGTTTAGCGTCCCAGCCATTTGTGCAAGAGAAATGGTTCGAATCCCGGCCCACTCAAAAAACTTTAAGGTTTTGACCGTTTTTCCAACAAAAGTTTGTGTACTTCGATTTCTCTTACTTTGAAAAGGCCTATGAAGTAGACAGTACAAAATAATTTTTAATTTCTCTCTTTTTAGAAATCTTTAACCTGTAGAAACAACGTTTCTCTGAGTTAAGGTTGTAAGAGTTTTAATACTCAAGAATTAACAATGTAATTGTAACTGCCAAATACACGGATTAAGCTACAAAATTTGATTATACAGACATACCACATGGTATATTTGTGCATGTATTAACACGCTATGAGTTTCAGAAGTTATCTAATTAATTAGTTTACTACAGGCATGAATTAATCCTTATCAAACAAACGTTGACGTGATGCTTACAAACAATCTTGTAAGTAATCAATATAGTTTCGATAGCAGTCTACCAGATGTTCAAAATTAATTAATTTACGGTTACTAGTTATACTTCATTACTTTATAATTCATTGACCATTGAAAATAGCGCTTTGTTGTATTATATCACATTAATATTATAACACATGTAATATTTACTTTGATTATCAGACGTCATAAAAAGTAAAAACCAAAATAAATGTTAACATTATTGACCAATGCATAAAGCTGTATGCACGTTTTGATCACAACGCCTTCAATTAAAATGTAGTAAAATGTTACTTATAAAGTAGGTAAGGAGGAGAGTTAGTGGCTTCGTCAGCAGCGTGATGGACTTAACAACAATGTCATCGATGTTAGGAATTTGCACCCAAACGTCTCTGGTATTTTTCCGCTAGCAAATCCACCTTACTTATAACTTTTTGCTTAAAAAAACCGCTTGTAACCCGACGAAAGATAATGTTTAAAATAATTGCTTTTTTTCTAAGAAATTATACTCTTTGTAAATTTATTTCCAATAATTTGGTTTTAGTAAAATTGCTAATTTAACAAATGGTTCCACAATTTAAATGATTTTAGTAATATTATGAAAACATAATTAGGTTACTGTATTTTATTTTAAATTAACAACGTGGTATAATATTATGAATTTCATCACTGAATATTTTAATATTCCTTATCTTGAGTCGCTGTTACTAAACGATACATTTATTCAAAATTGGAAATGTATCATAACAAATGACATGTCAATGACAAGCACTTCAGTTGTTTGAAAAATTATATCCACAGCTGTCATAACAGACAATCACGTTTGATAAATTACGTAAGAAATTGTTAGCGTTTAATCCATATTTGGATTATATTGTAGTTATATTTTTTACTTTTGACATTTAATCTATGTTAAGAATATATTTGTAAGAAATCGCTTAAAACAAATAGTTTAATATCTTAAACTTCAATTACCAGCTTAAAATTTTAGCTAACTCACTTTTACTAATATTTATGTAGAATATCCATTCATTGTTATATTATTCTCTAGGGTTTATGACCTAAACAAACTGAGGTTATAGCTTGTAAACTAAAAGTGTACCGAATAATGATCTCTCTATGAACTATAGCTATTCACCTAATAAATTTACATTAAGAAATTTTTAAAGGAATACGTTTGAAGAAAACTTATATTTTTTAATCATGAGGTTAACGCTTTGTAAGAAATTTAACTGTACATAATTTATTGAATTGTGTATTACTAATATTGCTTACGATTTGACATTAGATATTTCTAACTCTTGAATAGAAAATAATATAAACAAAAACATATACATAGATTATTGAGTTTTCTAGATCTAATTTAAAGAATCATTATGAGGTTTTACAAATTTCGTAATCATTTCATGCTTACTTAAGGTGGTACTTAGAGACTCAGCTCCTGGGATAATGTTCCTGTCGTCTTAGGGTGATTCAATTTGCGTATACCTTTTGGAGATACGCTTTAGAACGAAACATAATCTTTGTAAAACTACAAATGTTAAGAAAAAACTCAATAGAATTATGTAAATCAAACGCAAGGTAATCAAAGTAATAACATTGATAAAAAACAACTTCTGTCTGTAATTAAATCGGAATCCAAATTGTTTGTTCAATCAACGTTGATTGATTAGTTTTTGGATTATTCTTCTAAAGTTCCATCGTGTCAGAAGTTTTGTCCTAAAAGAACGTGGTTGACAACTGATTACTTAAAAAACCTCCATCAATAAAATAAATGATTACCAGTAGAAAATAAATGGCTACCAGCAGTTTCAACTGACCGGATAAACGATAGGTAGTCAGGTGAATAACCAGATTATAATAAGACAACTCTCATGGTTAAACAAGGCCATAAATTAGATACAGAATATGTCTAGTAAAAGCTAAATCTCATTTGGAAGATGAATCAACCGTAGTTTGTGATCAAAACCATCAACGGCTCAAACCGTAGCCGCATAGTTGTGTGTCTATAATCACTCCACCACAAATTTCTAAATTGTATAATTTGACAGTTTCAGACCATATAGTACAAAATAATCCTGTGATGTATAGTTAAAATTATAGATTTTGTAAGTTTTGTATTAGCTAAAACATAGCTTCTGTCCTCTATTCTTCAAAAGCTAATCGATCAGGAAACATAAACAAGAATATATTAAATGTTCATAATTATTTATTTTAACCCGAAGGTCGTTGATTTATTATTCATTTAAACACCCCAAGCTGCAAACCTGCAGTCATAGCGGATTTCTATTTACCTGGTTGGGTATTTTACTAAATTATTCCATACATTTTTCAAACTCATTTTCCATAAAAGATATATTCAATTTTAATGAGCAGCTTAATTTTATATAGATAAACCGTTGCAGGTAGCTTGTTTAGGGATATATTTTTTTATTGCCGGAGAATAGTCTCAGGTTAGCCGTACAATGAAACGTCGCGCAATAAAAATAAGGATTTGCATAACATAACACTGTCTCCGTAGTTAGTTTGCCTTCTAAGTGTTTGGCATTTATTGTAAATTTTCCCTTTAAAGTGAGAACGAATTCCTTAATAAATAAATTGTTCATATCTATTTTATATACTGTTTGGTACAAGTGAATGTAAATTAATAATGTAAAGTTCCATTGTTTGTTACACTTTTTCCAAGCATACGAACTCGTCAAGGTCAATTTCATTAGGAAATTTAAGTATTGTGGCTATTGTTTCCATCCTTTCATAAGAAAAAACCAAACAAACCAATAGCTATGTATCTTTAAACTTAAGTGTACGGTAAATAGTTACCAAGAAAATTTAAATTTCAAATGTTCATGTTGTTTTTATAGGGAATAGTTTGATTGTTTTAGTATGCTTGTTAAGGATACGTTTTGATAAAAATTATTGCTTAGCAAATGTATTATTATTTACCAAGCTATTACCATTTTACAAAACACGGTACCTTCCCTATTGCAGTAAGCCAGAGGACTCACTAAACCTGACGTTATTAAACCAAAAAAATAAATCCGACGTGTTTAAGGAAATATTTGGGTGAAAATTCAAAATGTGTTTTTGTAATTACTAGGGTAGATACAATTATTCCTTCTCTTAAGTATATTATCATTTTACAAGATACGAGTGAAAATAGTATATTTTATCACTAGGGTACAAACGTACAATGTAAAGTGACTCTTTCGACCCGAGCTTAAGTTTCACGATTGAGACGAAGCCGAGGTCGGAAAATGAGTGAGGGTTGAAAAGACACTTTTTCTTCTGTGATAAACTATTATATTCATCATATTGCATCAATGTTTAACAAACTAAGTTGTACATAGAAATTTAATGTAAAGATAACATAAAAAAACTACTTCATAAATTTTGCTAATGCAAGTAATCAGCTGTTTATAAAGTGATTCAACAGTTTGAAAATAACACTAATTTGATATTATATTTGTGTTTGTAATTCTGTACATAACATCGATTGGTTTAACTATTTACAGCTACGCAACAATAAGCTACAACCGATTAAATAAATCGATATATAATTTCGATATGTGCGATCAATTGCAATTTAATTTAAGAACTGAGTTATAACAGCTGAGTTTTACTCCCTAGGGACTAAATAGGACTTTATACTTCCCAGGGATTAAAGAAAACCCTTATACCATTCAACGCATTGATTAAAAACGGCCTCTTTTCTGGTAGTTTGACGAAAAAATGTTTTTGGGCTGGAAAACATATGTTTTCCTACAGTTACCTAACAATGTACATGTTCTCTCACTGATTTGAGAAAGCAAAGTGGCCAATTCGCTCATCAGTGAGGCAATGTTAACATTGTCTCACTCTAATTACTTTGTCTCACTCCAGATTTGCAACGTGAAGGCACGAAATAGTGGGCGCGTAACATGCAGGCAACGTCGTATGCGCGCGAAATACGTTGGCAGCACTGGCTGTAAATCAGCTGGTCAACTGTTGTACTGTTGTATTTGTCACTTCACATTAAATGTTATATTAAAAGTTCACTTCTGTGTAAAAATAGGTTATGTTTCTTCACCAATTTATTTGTTTTATGGTAACTCTACTAACTGTAGGAAAAGTATAATGTGCAACTCGAGTTCAAAGTACAATTGCCTCACTCAAGAAACCATTCCTCACTCGCCTACGGTTCGTGAGTAAGGATTTCTCTCGAGTGAGTCAATTGCTCACTTTTCTCACTAGTTGCACAAATAACTATTTTATTACACTTCGCAATGGTGCTTTTTGTTGAAACGTAATTTAAATACGATGGACGTTCTTTACTCCTGCAGTTGTTGTTCTATTACCCAAACGGAAAGTACTAAAAATTATTAGGTGTAGGTTGTATGTCGTCATTAAATAAAAATAATAATAATCGTTGTTTGGATAATGAAAATTGTAATAAATTATTTAGGATCTTCCTAACAATATTTTAACTTAAATACACACTTTTTATCATTATCTTAATTAATGGCTTTTTTAGGACGAAATAAAAAATACCATTGAAATAAAAGAGGTATTTTTGTTAAACATTTATTCATATAAATTGTTTTAAATCGTTGAAAGAGGAGAGGTGAACGTGTAATACCAGCTTACCCTCTTCTCTGTAGCTACACAACGACCTCAAATACTGAATGCTTTCTACACTAGAATCTCTCTCTGATTTTTGTATCTTCTGGCTCATGGTAGGTCTTTATTCTCAATGTTTTCAAAATTTAGCATTATTTGTGACTTATTCTTATGCTGTGACATGATTTGTAGTTTATGTTCAGGTATGGTCCAAGACAAGTGTAATAGTAGCATAAACATTTGTTTGTAATGTTTCGGTAACTAATTTTCAATATATACTCGTCCAATTTTATTTACTGTATCTATTATTCGTAGGTGTATATTTACCATAGATATTAACGCACATTTTTGGTCAAATTATATAGATGAATTACTCGCATCTTGGAATAAATATATTTACTGTAGCTAAATTTACTAAAATCTTGAATAAAATTTTATCGGCAAACCAATTATTCGATGTAAGTGTGCTAGTAACACAGGATGGTTACCAGCCCGAAATACCAATAATTTAGACTTAATAGTTGTATTTTCTCAAATTGAAAAACATAGTCTATATGAATAAAACGGGGTTTCATATAGAATTCAATTTTAGTATTAACTAAACCAACGATTATTTAAATTTAAATTATTTAGTTACCTATAACTATATACTGTAGGCCTATATTTAATTTGGCTTAAATAAAAATGGTTTTGATTAAAACCGTACAGCCAAATTGCTCCTGTATTATTACTGCATTCCAGTATACAAGGAATACTGTGTACTGTGTATGCTGTTATCACAACGTTAGACTGTTCCATCAGAGAGAAATTGCATTCATTCCCCCGATAGTGACAATCCCTACGCAAAACTGATAAGCCCTGATGATCCTAGACGGAACATTCAATTGTATACTCGTTTAGGCACTTATTTTTAACCATAAATAAATTTAATTTATTAAATGAATAAAAAACTCGAAAGATAACTTATATATAGCCTATGCCAAAACGGCAAACAAATATATTGCACTGTTCCAAACTGCGTTTCAGTTAATTAAACTCTTGTATTTCAAAACAGCGCCAACATTTGTTGTTGGTATAACCTTGTGCTTACATCAAGAAACAATACTTTTGTAATATAAACAATATTTTGTGATTATCGTTTATTAAACTTTTTAATTTTTATTTTCTTGGATTTGTTCTTAAATTGTATTCATCGTCTTGCAATATAATTTATTTACCTTTATTGATTTTAAATAACAGCAATTGATAATAGATAGTACTCCTTTTGAAACTCAAATAAGCTCAAAATTAATCTTAAAGATTCTGGTTCTAAGTCAGATTGTTAAATATTTTGTTATCAGGTTCATGAATTTATTTTACATCTGAAATATGTATGGACATATATTTATCTTTGAGGTGGTTACTTGTAAGTAGCCATTATACAAATACTAGTTTATTTAGTCTATTGGCTTATGAGATAAATAGCAGTTTATAAATAACAGTTTTATTTTATTACTTAACTGGCTTTATACGTACGCAATACGGTTCAAAATCTTCCAGTAATTGTATAATTGTTATATCAATTGACAAATAGTTATAAAACGTATTTTTAACGTTTGATTAATTTAAATAGGTTATTTACTTCGAAAATCTGTCTTATTTAATAGTTCACATATATCAACTATACAGACGCCCTCCTACTTGGACTCCTCGGGACCAATTCCAGTTCGGATGTATAGATTTTTGGCTAAAATGACGTATCCTCCTCCCTAAAACTATTTAAATAATCGCATGTCACGGGTATCGCTTAAAATATTAACCGAATCTTTTGATTACATTTGAGAGAGCACTATATCATAGGTCTAAAATCCATCCACCAAGTGAGTTTAATTCAGTACCGCCCACTTCATGTCGACCAAGTCTGGCTAAACAATGTGCTGAAAAATATGTCCAAAAAAGATGTCACTACTAAGAGAAATCCAGTCAAACCGATGTCCGGTTAAAGCATATCCGGATAAGTGGGAGTCTACTGTATTGCAGTTTAGCAGTGCCTGCATCTTTGTTAGATAGCAAAACCCTCATACTTCGAATATAAAATTTTTTGTGGAAGTTATTTTAAACATTATATGTATGAATTAATATCTAAAAGACATAATTTAATATTATAGTTCCATTATAAAACGTTATATAAATATACATTCGAAATTGTACAAACTGATTTCACTCTGAGTTCATATATGTATTTTTTGTATTTAACATAACTAAATCATTGTAGTAACTAAGTATGGGTATCTGGATAAGAGCAATCTATAGGCGTATATCTATGAATTAATATCTAAAATACATTGAAATCAGGTATTTGCCAATTTAAGTTTTTAATTAGTGTTGGTTTTAGGGTGGATAATAAATTTGTTCTTAATAAAAGTAGTTATATAACTAATAAGATAACTTATAAATTCTACTCATTCCAGTCGTTACAGAGTGGATTAAAGTACATAGTATAATTAGAGCAGTCTTTTGTAAACAATACGAAAGCCAATTACGTTTGCGTTTCCGTTGCAAAATCTCATGAATAAATTATCATATCATGAGCGTGTCTAATGAACTGAACTTACAAAGAGAATTTATATTACTATACAGAAAATGTATTTGGTTTCAAAATTTACTAGTTTTCTTCTATGCTACTAAAAAAAATATCATAGCCTACTTACACTTATACGTTTTATCAAATTTGCATTCATTCTTTTGTAACAAATTGTATCATCCACAAATCAACTTACTGGGTAACATAACACATATTCGAAGTTTTAAAACTCGAATGCATATGACGCTTCAACTGTTGCATACACCAGTGAGTATCACTTTGTATGAATTAACTTTTTGTTAACATACCCAAAACATTCCCTTTGTTTATCAAAACAGTGGTCACAAGCAGAGCAAGTATGCATATAAAACTGGAGAGTTATTTTAAAATATCTAAGACTTCCGAATTTAACGTATAAATTAGGTATTCATAGTAAATATTTTGCGAATAATATATCACTGTCCCACTCTTTTAACATTAGTATTGCATATCTATATTAATATTCTTGTAAAGAGCTAGCACTGTATAAGTGGGTTTAGCATTGAAAGCTATCTTGATGCTGATATCAAGTAATTTATTTTATAACCAGCTCTAATTAAGTACTTAAGTAACTTTTAATGACCCCCTAAGGATAACAGGTAGATAAATAATGAAGCAATTTGTGTTATAAGCGTCATTTAATACTTGGGAAGCTAGTTAAGTTCTCATCAAAGAAGTTTAGGTATTGTTTAAGATAGTTAGGTTTTATTGTAATGGTATTACGAACTTTTTCGTCAAACTACAAATAGAAAATATCAATATTCAGGATTAAGAGAATGCATTTGCTATATTTTGTGGTACTTAAATATAGTTTCATATAAAAATATTTTGACTTGGAAGATCTCAAATCAAATCCAGCCAATCAGTAATGGAAATAACGCATGAGATAATATCGTATCATGGTGGTTTCTAAAAGTTTATAGGTAACTTTTAGCTGCAGGACAACATATAAAGTAAAAAAGGTTAGGCTGTGTTCAATGCCACTTTCATCAACAAATTTTAGTCTTAGTAGTTTTCATTAACAGAGAAAATGTGAAAGCATCGTGATGCTTGAATGAACATTAAAACCCCTGAAAGAAACCACTAAATTATAATTTTATATCTTTCCATTGATACTTAAAATATACAATAGACAATAGACAATATATATTTATTCCTTTAAGCATAAAGATATAATGCAATAGGACAAGTCAAGAAATTTATATGGTAAAATACATAGAGTTGAGACACATAGCTTAAAAACAAGATAAGAGCAGCGACAAAGATTTAGATAAAATGTTTACATCAGATAAACAGGTCATGATGTGAGGCGATCGTCCATGTAGTCTGCAACAGAGTAGTAGGATTGGTCCTTTAGAAATAGAGTTACAGTTTTCTTAAATCTATTGAGTGGCAAATTTCTAATAGCTATTAGGAGTTTATTATAAAGAGCGAGTTGATGGTAAACATGACAATGCCGGGTTTTTGCAAGCCTTACATATGGAGTAACAAGGTTATGTCTATAGTGAGGTGATCATGATGAGCATTTTGAGGAGCAAAAGAGTTGATATTTTGTTTGACATATACTAAGGTGTTTAAAATATACACAGATGGCATGGTTAAGATTTTTAACTTCTGAAAACTAGTTTTACATTATTGACGATCTCTTAAGTTGTCAAGTAGTCTTACCGCCTTCTTTTGCCATCGGAAAACCTTTTTTGCATGGCATGGATACTTATCCACCATTAAAAACGCAAAGTATTTTACAAATAGATAGTTATTATTTATGCAAATAAACTAAACGTCCAAAGCATGTTGTTATTCAAATGCGTCTATAACACATGTTTTCATTGAACCGGAATGTGCAAAACAATGTGTAAATATATTTAACTAAATAAGCATTAATTTTAATTTGTTTCCCAAAACGTGTCAAATAAAAAAAAACATTAATACCAACTGTCAATGTATATAAATAACATATAAATAACATTGGTTGTTTATTTACTAGTTCTTGCAGGTTAATGACAAGAAAAACTAAATTGAATTTCTGTCCCTTAAATAATTTGTTTAATAGCTTGTGGTTAATTTTAAAGTACTCGTAAACAAATCAGCCCTAAAATCTTTTACTTTACAATTACAAGTTCTTCATATCCGTCCACTAGCTAACCAACAATAGTTTTACTATAGAACAATGCATTTATTAGGATTGTTCCTTTTTATGATAAACATCAAAGGTGGTGATAAAAATATTATGTTCTTATTATAATTTGCTTACTCTATTTTCAAATACTCAACGATTTAAACTTAAAAAAAAAACTTTATTCTACTTTAACTCCTTCTTCCCCTATTTAAAACCTTTTGTTGGCATCAACTACAGTAAAATTTAGTTTCAGAGGAGGATATCGTAAAAATATTGAAATATGGGCAAATAAAAAATAAATATAATAAAATATGACTCACTTACTGATACCTATTTCCAAAAGACTGCCCCTATTTTTAATCCAGCTGATCAGTTGATTATTTGTTGCATCGAGCACATAATAATAATAATAAATTTGTTGTTGTTTTTATTGATGTTTACGTGAAGTTATTCAGTACATAATAAATATACACTACACAGTAAACATTATGTGCACAATTTAATTTAATTAAATTAGTTTAAGTTTATAATACATACGAATGCCAGTTTTCATTGTCTGCCCTCTTTTAAATTTTCTTAAATGTACTGACTTTCATGGTTTTACAATGAACGTTTTTCTATATGAAAAATTACAAATTATGATGTCACAAAGATAGAATTTTAATTAATCCTTAAATATTTAGAAACAAAGTTAGTTAACAGTTTTAAGACTTCTAAAATAATATAGGTATTCCATATCAAATGATTAGAAAGTAGCCAACAATGCAATTTTATTTAAGTTTTTTTTCTGATTAAAGAAGTTGTTGTAATGGTAATCTTCACCCTTGCAACCGATTCCAAAATTGGATCTTATTGGAAGTGGTTTAGCTAACATTTTGGTCAGTTTCTTAATACAAACTTTTTTTAAACCATCAATATTTTTCATAAACTACTTCTGCCAAATATGTCGTAGATGTAATATGTCTGTTTACATTACTGTAGTAGTGTTTAACGGATATCCGTAACAATAATGGTACAGTTTACATGCTCACTCAATTGTGCGGTAAATGATCACATGATAAACACATGATATATTGCCTCCGTAGAGTGTTGTTGGGGTGGTATGGAAAATAGTTATAAAACATTGGTTATTTAATTAGTGAAGAATATAGCTTGCACTAGCGATCACTTTAAATGTGTGTTGAATTTTCCCATACGAATACATTTTTTTACTTACATAAGTAAATCTATATTTTTCTATATACATTTTTTTCAAAATCTTTGTAGTATCTTTAAATGTTAACTGACCAAAAACGAATGTGATATTTTCACGTTTAAATAATTTAACAAACGCTTCTATTAATAAAAACTATGTTGAACTGAACTCCTATTTCATTTATTTATTTATTTTGTAATATAAAATATTAAGATATTTTATAATAAAAATTACTGATATCTAGCAAAAATAATTATTCCTTACTAATACTGGATATACATAATCAAATAGATTGTGTTTTGTGAACAGTATATTTACAAGAAAAGAATAGAAAGAGGTTTATTTGTTTAGTTGATGTTAGAATAACATTGAAGACTACACTGGGGAACAAGGCAAGCAACTCAGGGGAATGAGATAGGATTCAGTTGAACCAAGAATACGTAGGTTCTCTTTAAACATTCCAAACTATTTTGAACATACCCTTCACACTAAGTCTACAACGTACAACTTTTCAGAGATGTATACTTCTTCAAGTATTTTTGTTAATATTTTCCAGCTAGATCCATGTATTTTTAAAATTTGTACTAAAGGGGAGGTAATGTATATTTTAAATTAAATTATGAATAGCCTTACCACAGTAAACCTACTATCTAAGTAAATTTTAATTTGCCTGATTTCCACTAAAACTTTCCCTTAAACATGTTAGATGTATTCCCAAATATATTGTACTGAACGGATGGTGTTATTAGCCTTTGGGGACACCAAAACGAAAACGCAAATCTGTCTGGGTCTAGGCAAGGCCCCACTAGAAAAAACAGGCCATGCTGCTGCACGGGCAGCGCAACACTACGTCACAGTGGTGGGTAGTTGTACTAAAATATTACCATTAAAATCTTACCAACAGCCAGCTTGTTTATTTACCTAAAACATATGGGAATGGTGATGGCAATGAATTTATCAATGAAATCTATCCACTAGTGTGACGTCATGGATCCTGCAGCATGGCCTGCTTTTTCTAGTGGGGCCTTGGTGTGACTTATAGCCTTATCATGTGACTTATGGTTATTAGTTATATCCTATATAAAAAAATTTAAAAAAATTACAAACCTATACTTCTGAAATAAATTATAAATTACCTACAGGCATCTAACTTAATGTCAACATTACATCACAAAGGTGTGAATTAGCAGTTTAATCAAACCAAGTAAATAATTAACACATTATTCATGTGTGTCATTTGGATATCACACAAGTATTTATGTATCTACATAGATCCAAATGTACATATATTACATGTGCAAATCATTGACTGTTGAGTTGGTACGAAAATGTAATCAGAAAATATCATAAATTTAACTGGGGCAAGATATACGTTACAATGGCATTCACAAATTATTAATTACTTGAATAAGGTTCAATTGTTCTAGTTTTCATATTTATTGAGTCATATATCAATTGAAACCCGACTCGGCAAAGTCGGTCGCTTCACAGCTTTACATTACACTTAAAATGATATCACTTCATTGACACTTAAGGCGGTCGACACACGGGAAGACTGAAACCCAACTAAAGTTGAACCAACTTTTTTGTGACGCGATTACGATTGCAGTTGCGTTGGTTAAATCCGCACACGGGCGCGACTGTAGTTGAGTTGAGACGGTAAATGAGTTCTAATTTGGTTATAACGATACTGTGTACTGTGTATGGTGTTTGAAATGGGTGGTAGTGATGAAGAAGCCCTGGTGTTTTATAGACAATCAAGAACGTAGAAGGTATTTGGCACATCCTTATGTTAAAACAAATATTAAATGTAGGCTCTTTGTAGCTGCCGCTGCATTAAAAGAAACAGACGCAAAATTTCAGTCTATGAACAGGATGTCAAAAAGTACTTACGAAGAGTTATCGCAGTTGGTATGCCCGATCCCTGAAAAGCGCAATACAAATATGCGAAAAGTTGTTCAAACCAGGCGATTGAAATCACCTAGCAACCGGAAGGTCCGGTTGCTTAACGACTGATCGCCGACTGGTCCTCAACTGGTTGCATCGCAGTCGCACCGTGTGTACTGTCTCATCTAACTACATATGTACGCTGGCGACTAGTTTGTCCAACTAGTTGCCGATTTCAGTTGGAAAACAGTCTCCCCGTGTGTCGACGGCCTAAAGCAGTTTGTACATTCTTTTGTTTTAATATGCTATAGGCCTAATACAAAAGCAGTCCCAAAATATTAAAAAATATATATGTATAATATGAATGATTATTTATATTACTTACCTAATACTGTATTGATAATAGATTTTTTTTGCTCAAACTGTTTTTCTAGACGTAAGTGATCAAGAATAAATAAAATATAAGAAAGAATAAAATAAAGTTTTTGAACAAAATGCAATAATTATTAATTTATATTTTAGTCTACAGGTAATTAATCAAATATCTTGATATGATTCTACAAATTTTGTTTGATGTCAATCAATATTAACACAAACTGTAAAATCAAGTTCTTTTTCGCAGAATGTAAAATCTCGATACTAAAACACGAAATTTTTACATTGCAGTTGTCTGTGTTTTACCCAAAGACGTAATTATTGTTTAAACACCTTTTGGATATATCTAGCCAATGCATCAAAATGTTAGGTGTAAAATGGTCGAAACATCATGTTTTCCATAGATTATAAAATATACATTTAACTATGTGAAAAAACATATTTCTACATTTTCGTGAATATAAAATAGTTTATTTTTTTATAAATGTTAACAAATCAAGTACATAGTGTTTTATTTTGTGAAAGAATTATATTTAAAAAAATTCTAATTATAAAGGACTAGTAAAAATCCAGACAATATTTTTAAGCTATTTAATAAATAAACTTTGCATTTACTGCAATAGAATAAATCACTATAATACAACAATGAAGCAAAAGCCTGGATAAAGTGGCATCATCAATAAACATAGTTTACACACACTCAATCGTTAAGAGATGGATTATGTTACAAGCGCATTATTGCATTGGCAAGTTTAGATTTGTGTTGGTGTTAACCAAACATCATAGGTATAATGTATTTTGATTTCATAATCCTACTAGTATTTGACATAAACTATTGAATAAACTAGTTAAACAAAACTAAGCTAAAATGTTACTTCAAACTGTTCAAAGAAGTATTAGTACGTTTTATGGATAGTTATGAAGTAAGTTAAAAATGTGCTGTTTAATAAGAATTGTTTTTAGTCATTAGCAAAACATATTACTATCAAATCTGCGCTATACACGTTCGTTTTAGCTTAGTTTATATTTAATACTAGAAAAGTTGTTAAACTTTCTAAGACAAATCATTTTTTTTTCTTTATCAAAATGAGTTTAAATGTAAGGTTATGCCGTCTTAATAATTCGATTTAAATAATAAAAGTACAATATACTAATTGTAAAATAAGAGAAAAAGTACTTGCTTGGAGGCCTTAATTACTTTAGATTTGTCATAATGATAAAGTATCAGAATCTTAGCTTCTTGTTATATTGCAACCATTTTAAACACATTAATGGTTACAAATATAATGAGTGATTATAAGGAAGAAAGGAAACAAAAAGTACAAAACATAGTACAATACATACTGGTAAATACAACGATCTAGTTAAGATCATCTTCAATAACACGTCTTATGAAAAAGGTGTTATATTTAATACATATGTTGTGTAAAAAATTACTTTCAACCACTTATGCATGCTTCGTTGTAAAAACATTCAATAGTATTCTATTATATAGAATAGAATGCCACACACAAGTAATATTATATGCCATGTTCAAACCTTTTTGAGCTGTCAAATATGTTAATTGAAGCTTACAGCGTAGAAATCGTATTGCCCTAAAAATCCTACGAAATGTATACAACTTTCATTGTATGTTTTATGTTTGGTTGAGTACTGCTGAACACAACTAAATAAACCTTTTTAGAATAACAAATCATTCGTTTTATCATAAGCGTTTTAGGGTAGAGATGTGTGATGAAGAATAAATTTGTTTTTGCTGGGTAGCCAAGTTAAAATATGTCATAGATATGTATCTTGGATGGAATGTAAAGTCATCGTTTTAATAAGTTGTTTATATCCCTACTTTAATAAAAAAATGCTTAGCAATGTTTATGCTTATCTTAATGATACAACAAATCCATAGGCCTACTTGGAATATTTTTTTGTATATACGTTGATAGTTTTGAAATAAATATAGAACTTTTGTCCTAGTTTTATAATTTTCTACTTATAAACAAATTATTACGAACACTGAATGGTAATTCTAAAATCATAGTGATAACTTGTGTATAAATTATATAATGCACCAAAAATTAGTTATGAATAACCTTTAACAGATATAGTTGATAAATCAATATATAATTTATTAGCCTGTAATAAATTAATAATTAATTACAGGTATACATTATGTATTCATTTTCATATTTCTTTAAAATGATTTCTTTGAATCGTTCATAACCAAAAACAATGCTTTGGAAAAAATGTTACGTAACATTTCAATGAGCATAAGAAAATACATCTAAAAAACAATAACCTCAATTAAACAAACTCTATTTGAATAATTACAATAAATACGTTCATAATTACGTATATTGTTTATTTTTATATCAAATTCAAAACAATAAACAATTGAACTTTAATCAACTATTGTCCGTTTATAAATTGCTTAATCAATTTAAACTATAAACTCCTAATGGTAAATTATAATATAACGTGTAAAATCTATTGGACTGTTCCACAAGTTTTATAGTTAATCACAGCCACCACAATATTCTTCCCTGTAGTAGAGGTGGCTGTGGCTTAATACAAGTGACAAACAACTAATTTCAGCTGTTGCATTAACAATACACTTTAAATCCTAAGAGTTAACAGAGTGTAGTATTAGAATCCCAATTTGAAACTAGCTGAATATCCATTCAAAAGAAACAAAGAGTCGAAGCATTCTAATTAAGAGGATGGCGATGACACAATATATGGTAACCATAGCAAAAAAAATATTGTATACGGTAATAGGCCTACGTATTGGCATGTCCCTAAAAATAAATTTTGGATCGTACTAGTGTTAATCAAAACAGCTTCGAGTGAAATTAAATGAAACAGAATCCTACGTGGGTGGTCAACCGATGATTGTGTTACACTAATTGCTTAACCACATTATCTGCTGTAGTGTGTTGATATTCTAACACTGCTTGCCCCATTGGGAATTTCAATTAATTTTATAAAATTGTTGTACACAATTCATGTATATGTGTGTGTGTGTGTGTGTGTATGTATGTGTGTGGCATATTTAATCCTGAGCCAAATGTACCATAAATATTTAGCAAACGATGTATGTCACCTTGCCAGTTTTATCTGATGATTTAATTAGTTATTTGTGTAACTAGTGGGCGAACGGCGTAGACATTTCTCTCGTGTGCAGCAAAGTCAGTCTGCACACGCGTTACACATTATATTTTTACTACAATTACTATAAATCATATAAATAATTAGTCCTTCAAACACTGTACAACACGTTTTTAGGTTAGGTCAAATCCAAACATTGAACGAAACGGGAAACGCAACACCAGCTGATTGTAGTCGTAATATCTTTAAGTGTTGCCAATACAACCCATTTTCAAGCGATACGTATTACGTGCCTAATAAACGCACGATGTTTCGTGTTTTTTGGTTGGATTAGGCCTACTGGTGTGTGAAAACAAACTGTGTGGCAAAAGTAAAAAGTGTGGCAAAAGTAATTAGATGCAGCAATTAGCAATTTTCTCTGCTTTAATCAGTGCAAGGAATGCCACTTTGTCAGGTGACTGTAGGATCAATTATAATGAGAACTTTATAATTCTACTGACCACAGGGATAGAAATAATCACTTTTCCTTTTATTTATCAATCATTGACGCGGAATACGTTTTTAAACCTTTTGTGTTGGAGTGATGATACGTGGTGATGGACTTAAATAAAACTCACCATTTAAAAATAAGATATAGTTAAATGAAAAGATTACATTTATCATTATCATATCAATGAAAATCTAAAAAGAAAAACTACATTATTGTAGTCCAGTAAAATCGGTAAGGAGAATAAGATTAAAATTAAATTAAATCACAGAAAAGTGATAAAATATAATTTCAAAAATAAAGAAATGTGGTATAAATACGACCGATGAGATAATTCGTCTCTCAATTTATCAATTCCAAATGTTCGTTATGACGGTTGTGCAGATCATTTTTCAAACGACTGGTGTGCTTGTCATTGATGTATCATTTGTCAAATATATTTCCAATTCAGAATAAATACATATATCAAGACACATACCCCCATTATTCCTTTAAAAAATTATGCTTAAAGGTTTGTTTATAATATTCAAGAATGGCCAGCGCTAAGATATATTCAGGAGGCTGGAACGCGAATTCCTAGAGTTATATACATTGTTGTTAAGTCCATCACCGACGAATTCTACCACTCACCGGACAGATTTACTGGGGCTTACTACATTTAACTGCACAGTTTCAAAAATCACGTTAACGTACAATTTTCAATTGCAAAATTTATTGAATATTGCATTTAGTTAAAACCTTTTGACACCTTCTTTTAACTACCACAATGTTATAAATTTATCATATTTATTGCGTATTACAATTATATTACATTAAAATAAAAAAAATAAATAAAACTGTATTCTCACGATATGGAAAATATTAAAAAATTATATTCCATAAATATACGACTTCAAATTACTTAAATCATCATGCACTGTAATTACATATTTGTATTCTGAATCAGGTAGCCTATCCAATATTTATTCATTAATTTGTATTGTAAGGTGTTTTCATGTCATCTATGCATATACAGTGGTAAAAGGTGTGCATTTACTTATATCATTTTTGACTTTCTATCACATTGTTCAGATGTGTCCAAAATATGTCAAACTCTGGGTAATTTTATGGTGGAAAACCTGCTTTAATGAAAAAAATTGATTTTTGCTAATAATATGATAAGTCTTAGTTGATATTTCCTTACTTCAAATTTGTGTAGAATATTCTAATAAGCATGCATAAAGCGAGCGTTTAATTTTAGCGAATTAACATACAGAGAGCAACAAATTGTTTAAACAATTTATTGTGCTTGATAGTATATAACAATTTTTAAAGTAATGTGTTAAATTTCTAAAGCAAATTTTAGCCGCCGCTTGAAACGTATTTCTCTTTCAACAACATTGTGTATCTTAAGTAGTGTAGTAACATACTGACAGACTGTTATATTTAGTGAAACAACAGTACTAATTAGCCCCATTGGTCCTAAGCTAACGTTAAATGTTGTTACATTAACGCTTGTATTAACATTGGTCTTCTAAAACTTGTTTGTAATTACAGCTGAAATAGTAAATGCTCTGTAAACCATCCTTAGCTTTAATTTTCCAACAAACATATATTCATAGCAGACCTCTAGAACAAATATTAAGTTGTTACAGTGAAAGCCGAAATCAATTGAAGATGTTTCGAGAAGTACAATAATTTCATACATTGTGTTAAAGTAACGGAACACAACATGCAATATATGAACAAAAAGGCATTTTTCGGGAATATAGGTTCCGTATAACGATTTTACGATCACATACCGCAATATTTCTAACCATAATAAACGATCCCAACCAGCGATCCACAGAAATTCCTCCTATGACTTTGCGGGCAGTTTTCTGGTAACCAAAGCTTTTGGGTTCCGGGGGAAGTATGTATATTGTATACACAGCCGAAACTTGGAATTGACGGAAGGGCACCACCAGGAGTGGAACCTGCGGCTTAATTTGATTCAACACGGAAGCCCTTTTAGAAGGGCTAGAATGGTAGGAATAGAACCATATAGCTTCAGTGAAATATCATTAATAACTAATAATATTTGTTTGGTCGTTTAGTATAAACTTAAGCTGTGTCATATTAGGATCCAGGTATAAGACCGAAAAATAGAAAAATGATTCGCTTTATAAGGCTTTATAGTTTGATTAAATTTATAAGTAATAGCTCGGTGTTGCGTTTGTATTTAAAATGTATGCAACAATAAACACAAGGTTTCATTACCTACCCCTTATAATACATCACTCTAATTGTACTTGTATAGTGGCTAACTTGGCATCTTAAAAGCAATAGATTCTATCCTCTGTTAGAGGAAATCTCGAAAGGCGTAAATCATTGTTAACTTATGGTCAGACACGCCGTATCGATATTTGGTATCGTAAGTGGGATACATATAAAGCTTTGTTCGGTATATTTGGAAATTACAACGTAGGATATACATAATCTATTAGGATTACAAATTTTCAAATTGTAATTTTTTGTTTATTTTTAGACAAGAAATTACTGTGACAGAATGAAATAATGGCAAACATAAATAATTATGTCTAGGAAGAATTTTATTAACTAATAAAATGTTGTAGGGAACGGAAAATACAAACTGAATTTATTTTATAAATTGCATTAAAGATTTGTGTTACAAATTGAAACACTGGCTATTCTGTTTACTTCCTAAACATTAATTTTTTTTTGTCTCCTTAAAGTGTTACATGACCCTTTTCATAATTAAAACAAACATAAACAAAGTTCAATCCTAGTAACTGGTCTGGAAAATATAATCGGCTTGAACCTAATGTAAAGCTTATGTTGTTCGAAAATAATCCTCTTATGAAATCACCATGGTGATTTCACTACGAAAATGTCTACTAGTAAACATAAAGTCAAAGTTGCCAAAAAATATTTTGTTTTTAAAAGTTAGATCATGTTCTTAACGACATTCATTTAAAAATTGATCTAAAAAACCTTTGAACTACATACATGTTCTTTTACGGGGTATTCATTATCTTGAATGTAGGAAGAATTGTCTCAACCACATTCCAAACAAGTAAATATTGTTATCAAAAGAGTTGTTCATTCTTATCATCACTGTACCATACGTAAAATAGTATAAATAAGTGCATATAGTAGACATAATTGTTTTTTACTTTTTTGGAAACTAGTTTTTCTTGTGGCCATCTTCAGGACACAAAGGATAAAAATATGTATGAAGGTGTAAAAACAAAGCTCATAAAATCCAGGCAAAGAAAAATGGATTTATTATAAGACGAACAAAATTACTGAAAAAAATATAACAACTTAAACATTAAAGCACGCGACCGAACTGAAGTGAGAGTCTAACTAGAGTGATAATTAAATACCTCCTCATAGGCCTTCTTCTACCAAAGAACCGAAACTAGCTGAAATTACAATATTCAAAACTTATTTTATAGCGATATTCAAACCATTTTAAATCAATATTTTGTCTTAGGCCCACTCGGTCTCGCTACGGTACCTGTTATTTTGAAACCATCTAGATTGATTAAAAAAGACCGATGTTCAAATTCGATTAATTGACCTTTTATGAATGGACCTTTTATTGAATGGTTAGTTTTGAAAGTCTCAAACTCTTAACAAGATTGACGACTGTCCTATTTGGTCTGTACCTAATTCAAATATATCTAGTTGTAAGACATATTTTTAGTCTAAAGAAATAATTTTTGAGCAATATTTAGCATATTTGCTATCTTAAACTCTGTGAAAATACTGTAAGTGTTAGTCATATTGATCGTGTGAGAAAACCATTATTTAGCTGCAAACACGATTGTATTTTCTCATTTTGTAACATTCAATAACTAAAGATACAGTTAGTTACAGTATAACAAATCATGTAAAAATTTTAATTTTTGTTTTGTCTAAAAAAAAAAATGGTTAACGCGTGTAAGGTAGGCCTACAAATCTTTTCGTGAAAACGGTAATCGAATATAACATTTATGCGACCTAATTGAATAATATATTCAATTACGTATAGTTAATATTATTTTTAAACAAACTAGTTTCAAATTTATTTAAAATAATTAGGGTATACTATAATTAATTAAGAATAATGCATACCTAAACATTTGAAACATCAATCTAAATAAACATTATTACCCTTATATAAATAGAGTAAATAGCCCAAACCCGTAATCTCTCATGACGAGAAATATGTGCATTTTTACTAGACGGATATAAAATTAAAACTGATTTTAATCCTTGTGTGTTAGCAGTGTATTAGGCTTATTGCCAATTACCTGTTGTGTAATTGGTTAGACTGTAATTGCAATGGATCACTGCAGTTGATTAGTTAGGTTTTACCAATATTTACAAAGCAAATTAAAAAAGTTATTACCCTGACGCTGCCATACTAGGTGAAACATGTAGATTTTTAACCTAAGCCCGGAAAAAATTTGGATTACTTGACGAGGTTATTATATACCCGGATGTTAAAATAATATCCCAACAATTTAATTTTATCTTTATAATATTCAATAAAAACTGTTGATTTCATATTCCTAATTGGTTTTTTATCACAAAATTGTTGCATGACTTAGCAACTGAAGAATAATGAGGAAACTATGCATCTAACTATACTGCTCGAGCGCATATTGAACTGGATGAACTATATAAAACAAAAAAGTCGCCGCAAAAGTTTTAATTGTTTCGAACAGGAAATAGTATAAAACATACCAAACTTTTCTCTCATGTTTAAAAACACGAATAATTAGAACTTCATGAAACTAAAAAACTAGAGTTTTGTTCTAACTCACGTCCAAAACAATTGTAGTTTTAAACTCTTAAACAGAGTATGTTATCTATTTTGTTTATGCCAGTAGAAGTGAATACGGAGACATGAATGCGATGCAATAAACAAACAGAAACAATTTTATATCACCTTTATCAACAAAATACGACTAGCAGACTAAACGTACTCAGTCTTTAGTACATTGGTTGATAGAGTTTATATCATAGTAGTCTTGTAACATTACACTATAAAAAACTAACTGTAATGAGAGTATTCTAAATTATATAATACTATATTAACGAATAACTACAAATGATGAATTGTTGAATTAATCGGTAGATTAACACAGCTACCACACAATTGCTATGTTAAACGATCTGATGATAACATGTAAATTAATTGTCTAGGTAGGGAGAGTTATTGCTCTTGATATGGTGCTGTATCTGCTGCAATTGTGTCTCTATCAATGTACTGAACATAACGAAGTTATTACTCCGGTGAGGATCAATAGTTATGTGGTTTTCTATTTTATTGTTTCTATTTGCTTGGTTTTTATTAATCCTTGCATGCAATGATACACTCTCTGGTAAAATAATGCATGCATTTGTAAATTGTATAAACATTTAACTAATTTTCATATGAGTAGCTGAGTATGGAATCCTCTTGTGGTAAATTTCCCATATAGGGGATAAGTTGTTAACATAGGTCTCATGGTAAAACCCGGGACCGATTTACCTTTTTGTTTTGATATTCTCAGAGGCCAAAAACACAAACCGATAAATTCATACTATTCTATCCGTCTGACCTTAAGTAAAATAATTTAATTTTGGATAAATTCGGTACAAAATTATAAACCTACATTCATTCAATCAAATAAACGACCCAGCACAATCGGACTATGTACTTTTTAATTTTAAAAGAGATAGGATTATTTTTAGGAATAAAGTGATTATAAGAAACATAAAAAACGGTAGTATTTGAGAAGAAGTAAACTAAATATTAAAATTTAGGCAAAGCACGAACAAAAATAGATCCTTATTACTAATAGATTAATTAAGATTAGAATTAACGGTGCTGTTTGCGATTAACTTTGCAATAAAAAAGTCAAACATAAATTTTCTTTTTGTAGAATTTTATTAAAAACGTAATGCTTTGAGGATACTATAAAGCAATCGAATGCCCCTTCGAATGGTTCTTGCACGTGAAAGTTTTAATTGTACGTCAAGCACAGTTTTGAGTCTGTTCCAAATAGAACGACGTTGTTTTTGACGTTTCAGCTAAATGTTAAACTTTTATTAAACTTTTGTTTTCTTTATTAAGAGCAAAGTGTTAACAAGTAAAAAATATACATTTAGAATATAAAATTTACGGGGCGTCCCTGAACTCTCTAATGACATTCTACGGTATTGTTATTGGGCCAATTAAAAACTTAAATATCACGTACAATAATTCCAAAGCTCAAATACTAACCGTACATCAGTAATTTTTTTCAGAACTATATTTACTTAAGTAAAGCATTGAAGTGAATTGAAGTTTGGTGCATTGATTAATAAGGCCAAGACCTAATGAAAATATTTTTTTTTATGTGCTTTAGAAATTTTTTACGTAATGCTTAAGATTTCCTTTGATCCAGATTTGATACCTATAAAGGTCGGTAGAGAGTTCTCAAACTCTTCGCCCGTTTGTCAAATCAACTGATTAGCCTTAGTATGTTACAGTTTTTGTACTGTATTTAATCAGAAACGAATATTTTGAATTAGTAACACAAAATGGTAATAATTTTCATATATTAATTAATGTTATACAGGTTATTTGTTTTGCATAACGTAAGGGAAGAAATGTCTCAACTGTCTTTGTGTTGGTAATATCCATGTAAATTGTTTACGAATTATACTGGATGTAAACCAAATAAATTATTGTTATAAATGAGTGTGACCATTATTGTACAAATGTTAATCTATATCAGCGAACATGCAAATGTTGAGATAACATGTACATCTTATCATATACTTTTTCCTACCTCCATTTTTATTTATTTTAGTAAATTAAAATGAATAAAATTATGGTAATTTTGTTACATTATTTAGTTTCTTTTAAAGGGACATTCTAAATGTACTAATAACTTATGGGCAACATACATGTAAAAATACCTAGAATAGGAAAAAACCATTTATTATTAATTCTTGTAAAGTTAGTATTATATAAATTTATTTACATACGCACAACTATAAAATAATCGTAAAAGGAAGCACAAATCATATTACTATTTTATATTTATTTGTTTATGGGTACCTATCCTAATTACTCACGATATTGTGGCGGGTTCTTACAAACATATAAATATTTAAATTCGCACGTAATAACTTGGTGTATACGCATTATAAATGTATTTGATAATTTATGTAATTATGCAGTTTACCAATATCACCGTTACTAATCCCTTGCTAACGTGACGCTTGCCAACCAGTGTTTAGTTTGTAACTCAGGATTTAAAAGTGATACTTGTGTTTTGTGAATAACGACATTTTTTAGTAATTAGATGATTAATTAATACACAATACGTGTAACCGGGTGAGTTAAACAAATAGTTGATAACATTACGAAATTCAATTAATATTTGTAGTACAATGTTTAACTGCTTTAATGTAGATTTGATTAATTTCGTTAACGTATAAATTAATATAATTGATGTAAGTGAGTATATAACTGTTTGCAAACTGTTATTGAGCTGACTAAATATTTATTTACTAAATTTAACGTTTAATAACATCATTGAAATAATTTAGGTTTAAATTACCTGTTTGTAGTCAAAACGACCCTTCATCGTGGTACTACAGCTGTTTCATACTTTTAAAGTAACAAATTTTCAGGTCAAGAATGTCTAAACTGTCTTGCTAATAATCTCTCGTTAGTCAAAAATAAATACTAAGGGAAATACACTATAAAACAACACACGAAAATATCAACCAGTATTTAAATGCGTTATTACTTGACAAGCATACTGTTTTTTTTTATCTGATGGTGCATCACTTGGTATTATAACAGAATTATATTTTTATTAAGTAATAAAAGAAAACCGGTATTATTTACTGCTTTTATACACGTTTTATTCCATTTTAAACTTTTTTACAAAACTAAATATGTTTGGAATGTTTTTTTCTTGTTTGTTATATTGTCTAAACACATTTTACATTAATATTTTTCATTATCAGTTTTGACAGACTTTTTTTATAAATCTCAGCCATGTTACAGATATCATTTAAACGTTATTTAAGTTATCTCTTAAATGTGTTTGATTTAAGTCATAGTACTATACTCATCTTTCTTTCCTACCATTTATTTCATTGCTATATTGCTATTATTATTAAATTCATAAACTTAAAAGACATCTTGTATACAGTTAAACTGGTTTTAAGAAGTATCGAGGATATTCTACCTTGATACGCTATCTTGTTACATCCTTAAACAGTTTCAGAAATACTAAGTAAATTTCCATATGCATTACTTTAAATTTAGATTAACCGTTTTTGTGCAAAAACTAAAACTAACCCTCCTTTTTATCAAACACTACTAATTAATAAAACCATACGGTTGCATTTAAGCCGTACCTACGTCAACCATTTATATTGCATGTTTAAAAGCCAAAAATGTCAACAAAAGCTTAATACAGTTGTGATGTATTGTTAATGCCAACTTTGAACTCGCCAGTACATTAGTGGGTTATCACTTCATCATTCACTAAACATTCCATTCTGTTAATCTATGCCATTATAATGATGCACATAAGTACACTTTATTGCTGTGATCTAGATGTTTTAATGCTTATATTTCTGTTTAATATTTCAAACACAGCCGTGGCAAAAGTGACACAGTTTTATCATAAATAAATAAATATATAACTCATAATTTAGCTCTTGTGTTTGTGTAGTTGCGCAAGGAAAAAATAATAAGTGCACCTTAACATTGCTGAGTTTATATTCAAAATAATTATACTTTATAATTTATAAAAGTAAATCGAGGTATACATAAAATGTGTTTCAACAATCCAACATCTACACAATACCCCGATTGGGTAGGAACAAATTCTACGTGGTTAGATTTTTGGTTATTCGTAAGATTTAAGAATCGTGTCTGTAAATGGAACCATATTAAACTATAAATACAGGTAAATCCTGAGTAAATTCTGCGCTACACGTACAAAACACTTCTTAGGACATTTGAGGTATTGAACTAGTTTACAATCCGTACACAAGTAATTTAATTATTTTAATATTGTTATAATGACTATTTTTATTGTATAAATGGTTTAAACCTATAGACAGGAGATTAAGTAACAAGTAAAACTGACGTATAAGTACTATAAAATTAATTAGAATAAAAATAGAAGAGAGTAGATTTAAAATATATATATATAACCTAAATACTCCAATACACTTACTTTGAATATCTTAACTAGATATTAAATCGTAAATTTATGTTTAGGAACTTAAAGGACCATAGGAAGATTTTATTTTATATTTAAATCAAACAGTTTCCCTAAATCATAATTGTTTGATTGCAAATATATTTGAACTGTGATTATTTCAGTATATAGCAAATGAACCAATAATGTTTAGTTGGCTATGATAATATGTGAAGCTATCAAGTAAGCCACTATATTATAACGTACGGTTTCAATTGATGTATGAGTCAATTAATATGTAACGTAGAACAATTAAACCTAGTCCGAGCAAATAATAATTGACAATGGTATTCTCATATATCGTGTGGCTAGTAAAGTTGTGTTCGTAGTATAAAATGGTTTATGTAGTTAATAAATAGGAATAGACAAATGTTTGATTTATTTACAAAATTTTTTGCTAGCTTTGTAACTGTAGTCTTATGAGTTGAGTGCATCAAGTTAATTGCAATCTAAAAAGCCTTAAATATTTACAACGGTTATTTTATAAGTTTAAAATATCTTATGTCAAAAAAATGGTTTTCTTTGTCGAGTTCGTTTGGCTATTTCTCAAGACCGTTTTTCATGATTGAGGTCTCAAATTGAAGGTTTGCACGCAAAGATTTCACATAAAGCATTGACATATATTTATCTTATATATTACTCGACCAAAAATTAAATATTTGTCTTTTTTCAAATTCTTACTTCAATTTAAGATGCATTTAACCAATTATGATTATATAATCCTATATATTTTGGTTTAAGAAACTTCAGTGAAATACCGTCTTTTATTTAGGCTATTAGTTATTCAAATCGGACGAGTTATAAACAAACGCAAGATAAACAACCAACTAAAAAATTATTTTTACAATGTTTTCTAAGATTAAAAACGATAGCTCCTGTATTATTTATGTTTTTTTTTTTTTTTTTTTTTTTTATATGCTTTTGACTCAAAATAATCAGAAAATTATAGTCTTTAGTTTGAGCTATTGATCGTTTGAATCAGTTAAGTTTAAGATATTATTCCATCATTAATTAGGTCCATTACTCAATCAAAAATCGTAAATTTGATTAATTCTCTGACATGATATTCATTTCCACGCTACAGAGCAGCATGGGTCCTCTAGTTTTTCTTTGATGGTTATAAACTAAATAATTGTGTATGTACTAAGAAATTAATATAATACCATTATTATGATTGTCTCATATTTCTTGAACATACATAGTAGGTTTTTGTTCAAATACTACGAACCAAGAAATTATATTAATACAGTTTTTAAATATACCATAATTAATTTACTTTTAGGAAAAAAACACACCAAATACATATTTATAAAAGTACATGGAAATCCTAGGACCAGAGGGTTGTGACATTAAGAAAAAAACCTATCTGTGATTGGCGGGTCTTAAATTTTGGATTTCAGAGACCTAAGCTCGCCCTCTACCATTTGACCAGCTGGCTTCCATAAAATAATGACATATTGATCACAACTGTGATTCGAGAGAGACATTTAAAATATCATGTGCTTACAAATCAAGTAAAAGAAAACATTATACCCAGTGGCTTTAATTAAATATACATAGCAACACTGCAAACGTTAGTTCAAATTAAAGGTAACTATTAAAAAGTATAACAATTTGAAACAAGGCAGTTTTTTTATGTACATATTTGAAACTTGTAACAGCCTGTCAACGAAGATAGTATATTTACTTTGTTGCGCGTGGCTGGTAATCCGATGGATATGCAGGAAGGTATATTGAGGGTTTATACGTGACAGGCTTCGGATCAGGATTTCGTTTATCCAAATGTATTTCAGAATAACACTCCTATTGTTATTCCATCCGTAACGTGCAATGTATTATTTAATCTACAATTTTTTAGTGGTCGTGATATTAATTCCTAAACAATCTTACAAATGAAAAGTAAATTTCTGCAAATTTACATGCAGCATCTACTTAATTTCCTCCAATACCCGTTTGAAAAGCTTGTGAAATTATCCCTTTGTAGCCATTTGTAATCCATTTCTCGTACTAAACATTTTATATAACAATTTGTAAACAATTAGTCTATTAGGAATGTTTGTCTTATGACATATTCCTAAAATATTTTTAAGTATACGCAAATAATTGACAAGAATAATAAGAAATATTTTAAATATAGATTTATATTGATTCCACTTTATAGCGATTCACTCATAGTTCAATAGTGACAATAGTGTTATGTAGAATCCAACAACATCGATTTATAAAACCAATGATGGCACTATTTTGTGTCTATTATGGTACGGATTTTCTAGTTAAAAAAAAAAAATGATTCTATTGATTACAAATTAAAATTTTAGACTTGTTTACAATATTACCACGTATTATAAAGCTAACCCTTTTTACTGAATTCTTCATAATAATAAAACAATAGTGCTTTATAACCAAGATCATTTTATTAAAACTGAACCCTAAATACCTATGTAGGCACATATTTTCCTCGAGTTCTATGCAAGTACAGCCAAGATAACTTCATTCAACTGAGTTTGCTAGGAATAATGGTGAAAGATCAACCTCATTAACATTAATGTCAAAAAATTTAACATTGTTATATCTACATTTTAAAATCGAAATAAGTTAGAGCTTAACTAAAAAAAACATAAAATAAAATTTAAAAACTTAGCTTTCTTTAAAGCAAAAAGTAAGTAAAAACCTAATGACTGATATTTAAAAATAATACCTAGGCTTTAATCAAACTACCTATTTTTTAAAACAAACTTTCTTAGATATTAATCTTTCATGTCAACACAGTAAACTATATACGACTTATCACTGAATATATTGGTAGCTGGTATTACGTTAAAACTGCTGAGATAACATATTGTATACACGCGAAATAAAGATAGAGGTAATATTTTCCAGACGAAATAAAGGAACCTTTATCCTGAGGGCATCGGGTAATATAACGGATACAATAAATATATTCATGGGTTTTTGAAACATTCAGGATCGTAAATCAATGTGTAACAATCTTAGCTATTTTATGATGGTAAAGTGAACTGGAATTTTAATATTATAGAATTTAATTTGAATCAATTGGAGACATTGGATATTGTGCTCATATATAGCCAAAAAATGAGTAATTCATATTTACCGGCTATTAGATTTAACTGGAAATACGATCCTTGGTATATTTTTCAGACCAATCTTAACAATTATGCTGTTAAGCATACAACCACAATTATGCTCATATAGAATCAACTACCACCGCATATTAGTATTAAATGACACCAGTAGCCCACCTTGTGTATTTTTCTCATTCAAATAAAAAAAGATGATGATAAATACTATGATTATTATAATACCATGAAATATTATGTCGTTACATAAGCGTGCAAAGAATCGTTGATGCCGTAAAACTATAATAATTGTTATAGACATCCACTTACTACCAACAAAAACTAAATTCTCTGTCTTCGTTAGAACATATTTTAATAAATTTCATATATATTTAATCTTATTTCTTAATTATTATGGAAACAAAATAAAGACTATTTTTTCGGATCGTTCATTTTCGTACCCAACCATTCTTTTCTTTAGTAGTTGTTATCTTTGAAGTTTCTTACACCAATATAAAGGTAAGCTATTTTAACCAAGCAAATTAAACTAATTGAACTGTCTTTTGCATGTGAAGAACACAACAATTTTTAAAATTTTTTCCAATGAATATATATCCACTAGAGTAAAAACTAAACTAGCAAACTGACCCGTACCCAGAGACTACGGTCCCTTGTTTAATTTATACACAAACGAGTCCCTGGAGAGATCCTTATGAATGTATTATGCAGAGTCTGTTGTTCGAGTTTCTTATTTCCATCGGAAAATGTAGTATATCAAAACATTTTAAAAAATATACCTGTAAGAATTCTAATAGAAGATAGTTATGCGAAGCAAATGTATACATTTGCCTCATTTGGGGGGGAAATCAGCTGTCACTATAATTTGGGAATAAGGGGTATGATATAAGTAAATCATTGAGGTAACACGTACTGATATCACCGAATCTACTTGTGCGAACTACTGTGTAAATATTGACCATTGCCTAGATTGTGTGGCGTAGCAATTACTGGACCTGGATTACCAAGAAGAACAATTAACAGACCTGTTGGTATTGCAAAACATATCATACATATATACAATAGCAAACACCTGCATGAAGATTCCTGATGGTAACATTTGGGAAAATATACTCCTTATGTAACTCAATTATTAGTATACTGTATTAAAAAAATATAAACTTGAAAACTATTCAATAAAATATGCTCTTGAAACAAACATAAAATTTACTAAATATATATATATATATATATATATATATATATATATATATATATATATATATATATATTTCGTAGGGATAAAAAATCTACTATAGCAGTCATCATTCCTGAAAGAATTACATAACTATATTTCTGAAACAAAAACCACATAAAAAAATAACCATTTCTAAAACATCCTGAAAGCATAGACAAAAAACTCGTCTTTGGGGTATTTAATTCCACAAGGCGAAGCAGCATTAACTTAGTTTGAGACGAAAAAGGTTTTTTTAAGAAACACTGGGACAACATAACCCCTTTATGCTATCTTAAATCATACGAGACTTTTTCACAGAAGGCTGGAATCCTAATTGGATTGTACTTAGAACAAACCCTTAAAAAGTGTATTAAATACATATTCATAAAGTGTTTTTTAAGTTTCCAAGCTTTAACTAATATCTTTTCCGCTTTTCAACAGCTCTGTAGAACGAATGTCTATCCACAAAAGATGGTCACATACCTTTGAAGCACATTAGTGTCATTTTAAATGACTTTGACCACCTTATAAGCTATATTTTTGTGGGTTTTATTCGTTTGGTTACACAACAAATCAGGTCAATATGGCTACGAATTGTTTTTGTACCGATAAAATAATTTATCGATTCTTGGTGAACTCACATATTAAAAAAATAATTGTTTATTTTGCGTTATCTTATCTAACATATATTTAAAATACATATCTATCTTCCCCAAACACTTTAAGACTATGTAAGACCTGTAACCAACTAATGGAGGTATATTCATGCAACTTTACATCGACAAAGGTAATTGGCTCTCATTTCGGTTACAAAAGGCCCGGTTTTACAATTACATTTCACACTGAAATTATAACACTACGTATATTATTGTGTACTACAATTTTCATTTATAAAAATTTCCTATGTATATAATTTTAATAGTTTTATGAATCATAACGTAGTTAAAAATCTGAATCTGATAATACAGTTTTTAAGCTTACATTAAATGTTTTAATTTAGTGTATACATAGGATAGCTATGTATATCTTGGACAGTAAATGGAAAAGGAACACTTTTCAACATGGTAGCCTATAAAATGGTACAGCTGAGATAGTAGTAGAGCTAATTAAGGATAGAGCTTTTTTTTAAAGGTTAAGGTTTTTATAAATTGGTGTAAATACCTGCTCTACGGCATCCAAATTGTTGCAAATAAACGAAACTAGTTGAGACTTCATCAAGAGGTCATCTTCAGGTCTCCAGGGGATGTCAAAATGGACTCCTGAAGATGACTTCTTTGTGTAGTCGAAACTAGTTGCATGCCTCTGCTACAATTTGGATTACATAGAAATAGGGATTTACACCAATTTATATATTCAACATAATCCGGAGGCTAACACAAAAAATATGTAAAGGTTTACATTAATGTTTATCCAACTACTTGAAGATTTTAAAGAATTTAAAGACGGTGAATGTCGTATTTGAGAATTGAATTGTTTTCAAAGTATAAGTTGTTTTGCTATCCTAGTAATACTCACCTACCACAAGGAGTGACATGGAATTTATTAATACCTTGTGACATCCAATTTCAGTAATGGAGCTGTATACAGTAGTTACTGCACTTGCAGAATGTTGGATTTATAGAGGCAGTGTGGTACATCGTTGATTTATGTGTTCCATTGGATAAAATAGATGTTCAAAGCAGTAAATTCCTAAAATAAATTTAATTTATGAATTGAAAATGATTTTTCATTTGATAAATTATTGTGCTAGAACTAAATAGCGCAGTTGTTTTAAATTCAAGACAAAATCCTACCTTTCATAATCAAAATTAGAAATTTCATAACTATGTGTTTTATAAAAAATATTTCTGAGAATGAAAAAGAAAAGGGTTCACCGTAAAAAACGTTCCATATATGAATAATGGAGGTATTGAGGTCATGTATGTATCATGGAGGTATAGAGGTATTTTAGTGTAAAATAATTTTGGGTCATTGTAGAGTGAGATAAAATAGGGCAATCCGGTATTACACAACTACCGACCCTTTTCGAAATATTTTGAACCTATGAACAACATAAATGCTCTCAGAAATTCCTGAAGTTCACTGAACATATTTTACAATAAGAACCATAAAACATGTGCATTAAACATGTGCATAAAGTTTTAACTCTTCCTGTGAATTGGTAACAATATGAACTCAAAAAGTACCAAGAATTATGCATAAATATCTTTGTAGTAGTTGCATTTATATTTACTTATTATTCATAAAAATTACAGATATTCAGTCTTTACATTATTTTACCATTTCTGGAGCAAACAGCTAAAATTTACTGCAGTACTTTCCGTTTGTTAATAATTGAAAAAAAAAAACAAAAAAACAGTGTAATGATCAGACACAAGTACAGTATAAAAATATGAAGAGACAACAAAAACATTGTAACGTTATTAATTTATATAACGTTTTTTAATAATACCGTTTTCACCTCTCTGTACTGAATATAGTTAGTAGCTATTTTAAATAACAGCTGAAATCAAGATAAGGAAATATTTCCCAAGCTCTAATTTAATTGAGAGCAAGGGAAAACTGTCAGCTAATTTCCCCTTACTCTCAATCATTTTTCTATTTATCTCACTACACTCACAAGTGTTTTTTTTAACCTTATTTCAAAAATTAAAATCTGATTGTAGTGTTCAACGATTCACTGTAACAGAAAAAATGTATTAACTAGTTAAGCGGCATTTTAAATTGTGTATACTGCACAATAAACATAACCATTTACTTAAACTTTTAATTAACTTTTACTAATTTTCTTCTTTTTTATATGTAGGTTTGCAAACACTTGTCTGCTTTTAGTTTTATATTATAATTATATTAATTAGAAACTGTAAGAGTTGAAATGTTACTGAGGTGTATTATTATATCCGTGAGTATTTTTATGCCGTGAAAAGTATCGTTGATAACTTATACCGAAAGTGATTTTCCGGCACTTGCTCCAATTATTTCCATCGTCGGCTTTTCCTTGTGTGTCAAAACACTTTAACATTCTCGGCTTCGACTTTCACGTGAAATCTCGACACTAGAAATTAAATTTACTATTTCCACCTCTAATAAATCCAGTATCATCCATGTAGGGTGCTTGTGTAAAAGTAATGTAATAATGCAGAATTACTCATTATTGATTTCAAAGTACAAGTATATGGCTGGTGTATAATTTACCTTTTAATACCTACACATCATTTTAAAGGATACATTCTATATTAAGTCTTATTTAACTTTTTAAAGACTAGTCAACTATGCTCTTTTGAAATTTGCCTCTGGTTAAGGGTAGTTTCGGTGTTAAAAGATATATTGACGTAAAAAAATACAAACTCTAAAATATATTCTTTCCAACATGTAATTTCCTTAAAGCCTAATAGCTTGGAGAACAGTTTACTCGTTATTTTGGTTTACTAAAGGATTAAAGAAACTCGACAACGACAAAAGCTAATCTGACCTTGCTTCAAAGGAAGAATTTGGTTGGCTTTAAAGAAAGAATGGAAACCTTATCCACAATACCTTAACTGTTACTTCTAGATGAAACAAAACTCGTAGCCTTTGGTGTTTGTTTTCCTATAATGGATTGAGAGGGTACAATAAAAGTAAATGTTTATCATGTTTATTTTGTTCACGTAATTTTCCATTAGAAGATTTCAAAGCACAATTAATTAAGGCAGTAAGTTTTTTTTGTGTGAGTAATTAACAGAGAGGCTTAATGTATGTAAATGCGTATCATGACGTGTTCTGTTCTTCATTATCCTTTTATTTTCAAAATGCAAATCAAAACTATGAGAACTTTGTACATAACTTATTACACAACATTTCCCATTGAACGTAGTATAGTTTGTACTATCCAGTCCTACATTTCCTAACTGTACTAGTTAGAAACTTGTGATAGAGCTATTACAGACACACAACTATGCGGCTGTGCGGCTGTGATCTGTGATCATGAACAAACTATTGATTACACTTCTAAGTAAGATTCTACTTTTACTCTACAAATTCTGCTCAGCCTCCAAACTTTCTGCAATTTCAACTCGTAAAACTAACTTGTTAAATAAAAATATTTTGTAAATTTACGTACTGAAAACGTTTTTTACGTGAACTTTGGTAATATTTATATTTTACTAGCTGTAACCCGCGGGCTTTGCCCCGTTTAACTTCTTAATTTTCAAGATTATCTCGTTCGCATGGCTCAATCACGTCCTGGTTGAAGTATGTTCGCTACGCTCACTCACCTTTAGGTTGGAGCTCGTTCGCTGCACTCACTTGCCTTCAGGTTAGCTCGTTCGCTACGCTAACTCGCCTCCAGGTTGAAGTTCGTTCGCTACGCTCACTCACCTTTTGGTTGCAAATTAGCTGTTGTCATTAATGTAAAAGAAATAATAGTGCTGCACCCTGTTGGTAATTCTTGTAACTTTAATGCTATTTGAACATCATAGAACAGAACCAACTTGTTTAATTGAAACAGCTGTTAAGATTCAATAATTCCATTTCTCATAAGGTTAACATGGGAAACTCCAGAGCCACTGGGGTGGAGCCTGAAAGAATTTTTGAAATAAGAATATGCCTATATATTAATCAGGAATGTGAGCTATCATCATGCCAAATTTTAGCCCAATCCGACCAGTATTTTTCGCGTTCACTTGTCACAAACATACATCCATACATCCAAACTTTCTCATTTATAATATTAGTAGGATATTGAGATGCAAATGAGCAAAACCATTAAATACAGTTTACCCCCAATAAAGAAAATAACTAAATCCATTATTTGTCATTTTTATATATATTTTAGTGAAAAATAATCACCAAAATATGTACTTTTCCAACATAATAGCTTGTAAATGTATATGCTGTCCTTAATTTTAATTTTATCTTTTTTTTAGGCCTATATTTATACGACAAAAGTGTGACCTTGTTGTTATTGAAAACTCATAGTTTCATAATAAGAACGTAATGAAGATAATATTTCCTGTAATACAAATAAGATTTTTTTAAACTAAACTGTAACTAATATTTAGCACAGTGTTAACCAAAATTAATTATTACTAATGAAGAGATTAACTTAAATATTAATCGAAAGACAAGGTAAGTCTTACACAAATTACTTTTAGAACTTAAAATTGTCAAGCACATTTTAAACTCATATGCGAAATATTTTTTCTTCTTTGTGAAACAATCCTGTTCCAGCGTAAATTTTGGTTTTATAGCTTCAAATTCCAAGATTGTCAAAACTGTTATGTTTATAACGATGGAAATTTTATAAACATATAGGTTACTAAAATGTATTGATAGTTAAAAGTGGGGTAGATAAAATAAAATCAACAAGTTTTAATGTCGAAAGTCTGTGTATGTTTTTGTGTGAGTTGTGTAGATTGAGTAAGTGAGAGATGGAGAGTAAGAAAGAGACTCAAAGCACGTTTTCAATCATCAAATCACTTTATCAGAGCCTTATGTGTTCTGGTTGGTTAGCTTTAACATTCAAAAGAGAAAAAAGAATAAAATACACGCCTCAGTATTCAGTAGCTTCTCAAAAAGTATGTCTGTGTTGATTTTTCCCGTATACTGTCTTAATTTACAGTAAAAATGAATCAGAAGAATCGACCTTTTTGCAGTAATAAATATAGTGTTTCAATGACTTATCCGTTATAAAAACCTATTATATAGCCATTTTGTGATTTTATATGACCATAGTTCTTTATCAAAGCTTTAAAAAAATGAGGCTTTTTATATGTAATAATAACTATTATGAACATAAAAGGTTAACCCAATCGGTTTGGATTTTTACCACGTAAGGCTGGGCTAAGTATAAATAGAGGTATTTATTTGGAAGCAGATAATTTTAATTTTTGTTTAGAAATGATGAACAAATTAATTAAAAATTATAATAATTGTTTACAAAGCAACTTTAAGAGTGATTTAATTGGTTATCTATAGAATTGTATTAAATGAAAAAGGTATATCACACTTTTTGTAACACATATAGTCGTTTTAAGTTTATAAGTTTACTCAAGATATTTGTAAGAATTTTAATATCTTTCCATGTCCTGAGGCTGTTAAAGGATTAGCAAGATAAAATGTCAAAGGTTTAGGAAACCTTTTTAAATCCGATTACAAAGGAAACTGGGGTAAAACCATAATCTTATTCGCCGTCTTTTTATACAACAAAAACACGATGTGTCGTCTATTGCTGAGCTTTCATTTTAACGATTTTGCTTGAAAACAAACATACCCCACGTTTTAAAATTCAAAAAGATGTGTAGCCATGGCACATTAATTTTGACATGTTGCACATAAAATAACATAATGTATAACAACATCATATGACAAGGCTATATCCAACGCAATGTCAAGCTGTGAATTATTAACATGAGCATTTTAGTAGTCAATACAAATTTTCTTAAGACTTAGAAGGGGGAAAGCACGTGTTCAATCAACAAATCGCATCGTTAGAAAATATGTGATCAGGTAGGTTAACTTTTGCCTTTCATCTAAACGGTTCATAAACCCTGTATATGCACTTGATTTGAAGATAACATCTAGAGTCATTTGAATAAAGTATTGGCTAGGCTACAAAAATAAAATTAAGATCAGTTCAGCCTCTACGCCACCAGAGTGGGGTTTTGAGTCAGGTATTTATTTGATAAGTAGGTGGAAGTTGATCTTGAATCCCGAAATAACTAATTACAAAAATTGTAGCTTTAGCATTGGCATAGGAGTAGGGGTAAAAACCCATTGGCATGCCAAACGTTAGACTTGCCAAACTGATGAATTTGAACATTACCTATAAATTAAACAACCTATAAATTAAAATGATTTAAAACTTTTTCTGTAACTTAAATACGAGTGTTCATATTTTCATTTAAAATACTTTAACCTTATATCCAAATGTATAAACCCGTTAAATTTTCTAAAATAAATTTTACTTTATGGAAATAGTTGAGGTTTTTTGGCTAATATGTAAATAGTACATCTGGTGGTTTTCAGTGAAATGAAATGAAATGAAGTTGATCAATTATTGCGTTACACTAATTGCTTAACCACATTATCCGTTGTGGACTGTTGATATTACAACTGACTGTCCACGTGAGATTATTGAACACTTCATTCATTCAAACTTAAATAATGATCATACCCTTACACGTAACTTATGATAATAATAAAGTAATTTTTTACTCAATACTATACTGGACGCTAGAACCTTTTCACATGTATTCCAAATTATTAATTAATTAATTAATAATAATTAATTAATAATTAATTATTAATCAAATTGTGATTTGATTAAATCAAATCACAATTTCATTTCAGAGTTAAGAATCACAACTGAAATATATTTTTTTAATAATAATATATTAAATATATTTTTTACTGTCTCTTCTGGAATTTTAACATTTGTTTGTTCACATACTCTTTATCCATGATGCTTGAAAAAATGTGATGGGTGGTATAATTAACTTTATGGTGTGGGTTATCTAATGTTAGTACGTTTATAAGTGATGTAAGTAAAAATACAATGACAGAAACATTAAACATCTTTTATATAAAAAAAGAACGATGTATAGTTCTATAAAGAGGTGTAGCTAAACTGTATACAACTTTAACTAAAAATAAAAATATGAATACAACCACTTAACGAATACAAATTCTTTACGTAATTTATCAATCACGATTGCCTGTTGTAGCTGAAGACATCCTTTTTAGAGCAACATGTGTGTTTGTCATCGATTTAATATTTGCCAAAATTTATTTTTAATTCAAAATATAAATACATAGGTAGGTACTTTCCTGTTAAAGGGAACATTCATTATTATCGATGATTTCTTTTCGATATATCGATATTTTTGTTTTACTCCACGATCGGTATTCCTTCTGTTTTAATATCTTCAAACGCATTTAAGTTACAAATTAAGAACTAACCTTGTTTATGCAAAAATAATAGCCTATAATTGGATTAGGAAATTAAACTATTCTAAACTAACCTAACATAACTAACCAAACTTGCCGTAGGCTAAGTTACCGTTTCAAAAATTCCGTTCGATAACAGAAAAGGCATATGGGGAATAGGCTATCAAACTGAATTTTTGAATGTTACAGCAAGTTTGGTTGGTTAGGTTAGTTTAGAACAGTTTCATTTCAATATAACATTTTTATTAATTGTTTATTGATACTGAACAACATTTATTTACTGTATCCTTATCGTAGCTGTCAGCTGATATGTTTGAATTTGTTACCATCAATATATCGTATGGAAAACAAAATTATCGATATATCGAAAAGAAATCATCGATAATAATGAATGTTCCCTTTAACAGGAAAGTACCCATAGGGTAACTGCAGTCACTATAAATAGTAAAAACTAAAACGTGACAAGTTCAATGACCTGAAACTCACTTCTATACTATTACAGGTATTTCAGCCTCGATAGAAATTGTACAGTTTATATAAATCTATTAAATCTGTTAAAAGTTAAGCTGATTAATTAAACAATTCACTCATACTAAATATTTGGAAGTTTTTATAATATTATTGTATATATTCTCTACATAGTATTTAATTTCTTTTAACGTTCAAACAATAGGTATATCACCAAACAATAGGTAGATTTTTCACAAAAGAAAAAGAAACTTTCCACTGGTTACAATCATCAATTGTAAACCTTTTTTCGGCCTCGAGCGAAGAATGTACAAGGAAAATTGATAACCAATGAAAATTTGTGTGGAGATAGTATTGGTATGAGTCGGATGGACACAAATTCCCAACGTCGTTTACATTGCTGTTAAGTCCACAGCGTTTACTACTATGCATTCGCATCACCTACCCGTCTGATTTTTTACTTAATTCAACTACATGATAGTTTGTTAATTATATAAAAACTGTGCACAATTTAATAATGTTAAACTAAATATTAACTGGTATTGTTTTTTCTAAACCTTGATTAATTGTTTTTGACGACCAGTGTGATTGTGGGGCAATTGTTTTTTTTATTTCGTTTGACAGTTCTATGAAACAGAACTATAAAACAATTATAAATACTATAACCCCTCCAAAAATCTGAATAACTAAAATTTGAGAGGAATTATATGCACTGATGGAATAACAAATAAATAACAAACAAATAAATTAAACATTTTGGTTTTACATTAGAAGCAAGTAGCCTACATTACATAGTATTATATCGAGGTTAGCCTTACAAGAGTTTTTGAAAATATTTTGAATTAAAAAAAAACCTACTTAGCAGTGTGTAGACAAATAATGTTTCTGCTGTCATCAAAGAGTGTAATATTATACCCAAGAATATAAAGTGAATATTAATTAGTCTAAAGTCCTCTTATAATGAAAAATAATTGCTAATTAAGTTGGATTAACTGTAGGCCAAATTTAATCTGGGAATCGTGTCAGCATAGACTACAAAGGGGTTAGGTACCAAGTTTCTAATTAACCAATTAATTATATAAGTTATAAATACCCAAGTGTGTTATGTTTCCTATTGTTAAATGTGTTACTATGTGTGTGTGTGATATATGTGTAAAAGAATAGTACACTCTTTCCGTTATGTGTCACTTATCTTCATAGAAAACTCATAATGATAGATAAATAGTTGTTAATGTAAAAAGGTTTTACATCGTTAACTGTGAAGAAAATGTTAGTTGGAATACAAAAAAGCTGTAAAAAGTAAAAAAATAATTAAAGCACTATATAGTAAATAATAGCCAACTACGTCTTATGACCTTAGGGGAATTGCAAACATTTTAAAGCTAATCAGGATCCTTTTATCCTGAAACCTATTTTTTATATCAGCTTTCAGCTTATCAGGCAGTTATATAAAAATGCATGCGGAATTTAAGTTTACATAAATTTGAGGATAAAGTAAATTTTATAAACGGTAGTTCACTCAGTAAATTGTTTATTTCATTTGGAGATTAGCATTCTCTTTAATACAAAAAGGTCGATACTGAAAGTTGCGCTCATGCGCAAAGTAAATTACCATTCTTCTAAACATATGAAAAGAGTATGTAACTCATTATTATATTTGTTCGAAATGTTGGGGACATTAAACTGTCTTTATATTACCCTTATGATAGCCTAACCCCCAAATAAACAGCCCCTTAAAACACTGCTTTTATTTCAATACAAAACCAGGCGATTCTGTACAGCAATGTTAGTTTGTGATTATTGCTTACTATAGCCAGTCAATATTTACACGAAACGTAGTATCTAGCTGCTCTAGTTGAAACTTTGTGTACATTGGCTATTTGACAACCCTGATAACTAGCTTTTGTCAAAACTTAGCCTGGTTCTTAGAACCATTAACATAAATGTATCATAAAAATAAACTGAAAAAAGTGAAAAGTTTGGTAATTGTAAGTAGTAAATATGCAAACTCGTTTGCTTATTGCTTCTTGTTGATATGAATATGAGTGCAATGAAGTCAATTAATTTTAACAGTGAACCTCTTAAACTAATCTTAAACGCCGAACAACTAGTCTAAGCATGGTTATTTTTAATCATCATACATTGCAAAAATAATTGTTGGAACCGAAAACAGCTTTTTTTTAATGGTGATTCCAAAACATTGCCATAAAGGAATATGAGTACGTTTATTTATTAAAACACTTTCGTAATTATATTTCACGATTTTATTATCGATTTTATTATCTTAAAGAGCTTTCCTTAAACCAACAACGGTTGCATTATCAGTTAAAAAAATAAAATGCCTGCAAACTTCCTGAAATTGATATAATTTACAACGCCAACCTTGTAGTTTGTTAGTATTTTATGTAGTTATGATCAGAAAGAATTCTTATAGTTACATTCTCAATATTATATAATGTATTTTATATTATCAGACGGAATTAAATATTAGAATGTTGAAAGTTTTTAGTAAAAATATCCAGTGCAAATCAACTGTTAAGTAACTTAATGCGATCCACACAAGATAATGTGTATAGCATATATATATATATATATATATATATTATATAAATATGATCTTAGAAATAGCAATACCTACGACATATACTCTTTTTAAAGTTAAGGGCCAGTATTACTTGCCGTACACATTTCAATGGTTTTAGATACAATACCTATAAAGATAACTGTAGATAAGCTCAATAGTGTTGAAAGAGTTTCACTTAGATTGGCCAATAAAAGAGAACATTACACTAAAAGGTAGATAGAATGACCTTTTTCAGTTGTGAGACATTTTCAGTTTGTTCTTTACCCAAATGGAACAGCTTGCTTTTTTTAAGGGGTGTGACATCATTCTGTAGTAGGAATATTCAATTTTATATAATAATTTATTGGTATTTTAGTTATTTTATTATTGACTAATACATAAACCGAAATTATACATTTTACGTTGCGATCTTTTAATTACAAAACTACTTTTTAAATATGATAAATAGCAAAAATGCCAGTTTACTTTTCAATAAAAGGATTAACTTAAAAAACCAAAATGTACTCATTATTGACACGTTCCACTAATGTATTTCGTAGTTATCAGTATGTTAGTGGTTTGATTTGAATCCAATAATATATAGCTTTCTTAAATAGTTCGAATGGTAAATAGCTTTATTTCAGTCTTAGTTTTTCAAATAATTGTTACGTGTCATCAAGTTATTTAATATATAATGATTTGAGTAAAAAAGTAGATTATTACTTGCTTCAACAGTACTGTTTAGGATATTCCATAAATTTAATGTGGGATATACAAACCTATTGGAATGTAACATTATTGGGTTTTTTCGTTCGTAAAGTGTTATAAAAACGCCCCTGCCATATAAATTGAAAGAGTTCTTATCAGGATATGCAGCCTATGATCAGCCTGGATAATCAGTGGTTATCACATTTTGCTGATGCGATCCATTTGAGGTCAATAGCCACAATTTCCGGATGATTGTAAGCTGAGCGATTTGGAAGTCCTTCGTTTACAATGGCTTCAACATAATTTGCACCTGGAAACGTAAATAATCTGTAAAAACAGTATTGGGTTTACATTCGGAAATTGTTTTCAATTACTGTTATTTTTCATTTCAGTGTTGCAAACTGGCTTTTTTAGTCTTAATAAATATTCTGATGTATTGTAAGTTTGATAGAATTTAAATTAAAAAAAATAGTAGGAAAGTTATTTTTACTACAGTATAAGCTATGGGATGGACAATGCCAACAATATCTTTTATTGTGTATCGGATACAATTAAAAAAATTACTTAAATATTTGAATGAGTACCATAAGGAATTTTAACCATTTAATGAACAGAATCTATGAAATAATGTTATGTATACGATGCTGTTATACTTGTATTATATTATAATTATTATAAACAAAACTTGTATTTTTTACACGTTGATAATAATTAGTTTTCCATTTAAATAAATAAAAACGCTTAGATAATATAGCTTAGACGTCATCAACAACTTTGTTCGGCTTAAACCCAACTTAAATTAATTTAGTATACAATAAAAACTTAAGTGGGAAAGAAATTCATCGACACTTAACAGCAGACTTATACTATCTGTACCTACAGCTTTATAAAAATCTACATGCTCATTCTGATTAAGCTCTATTTTAGGTGCAAAAGTATTGTAATAACACATTTAGCAGTAAATCCCAAACTGTTAAAGGTTATTATAAATGTATGTGATGTTTGCATATAACTATATGTATTGCATTATTACAGGGTGGTTCATCATAAAATACAACTTAGCTGCAAATTGCATTTTTCCAGAAAGTGGAAATATGACCTTTGCACCTAAAACATTATTGAATTCATAGAATAACTTATATTTGTCCCTAATGTCTCTCAATGGTGTGGCCGTTGCGTTTCTTTAACGATGACACTAACTATTCACCATTTTTTGTCCTTTTCTAATCTACACACATTATTAGATTAAAAATTATTGACATATCATGCTTTGCTTTCAAAGAAAACAACCAATTTCGCTACTATTTTTGGTCGTTAAGAATTTGGGTGGGATGATAAGGTACTAATATTTTCTTTTTCTATTTGGTGCCAAGGTATAAGTAAGTAAATTATATTGTAAATTATGTCTTTGATTAGTCCATAAATATGTATTATATATTTTTAAGTAGGTATTTATATTTCTGTTATATTATAAACTTTAAAATCCTCAAGACTTAAGAGCTAAGTTTTAGAGAAAGATAAGATAGGAGGACAGTTTTATTTACTTAGCCCGCGAAAAGTGAATTTATCAAATAAGTTATTTGACCATCTATTTTAAATTTTACTGGTCTTAGAAAATTTTTAATTATTTTTTTATAAAAATAAAATAAATGATATTAGGGCACAAACATTTAATAGAAATTCGTTGATAGTTTACACTAAGTAAATGAAGTAGATAAAATAAGAAAACATTAAAAAGGTAAATGTTTCAATGATCGAGGATATAAGCAACATGTATAAACAGGTATTTAAATTAGTAACCTTTTTAAAATTAGGTACTGATATATTTTTAACATAAAGTAAAAAAATTTACGGTAAAAAGGTTTAACATAAAGTTTTTAAGTACTGTAGTTAATTTATGTTTACTTTTTATATATATGGGCACTTAACGACTACAAACAATATTTCATTCGAACGATAGTATGAAATCATACTTTTCCTTTACGACTGCGTTTTCTGTATAAAGAGCCTTGAGACATGTAAGTGAAAGTGATTGCAGCAAACGACGTCTATAAGTGGATGCCATCGAGATATAACGACCCTTTTATTGATGCTCCATTCACAAACACTTCACATATTGACTTTATATTATCAGTAAAATTATTATAGTATTGCCGGTACTTAACTTTCTAGTAAAAAAATTTAATCAATTACTTTTATAACTTCATAAAATGTAAAAACGCACCCATATACGTAACACACACTCGGTTGTCATTTCGGTGAGAATAAATAGAAAATCTTTTCGTAAATCAAGGTTAAACGATGTTTTACTTCATAAAAATACAGTACTACTCAGCAGATACTTCTTTGACACATAAGAATCTATTTTTGATCACATAAATTTGGTAAAGTTGACCTGCTTTCTGCTTACCGTAAGGCAATTTCATAAGAGGATTATTTTCTAATAACGTGAACTCTAGGTACAACTTAAGCTGATAAGGTATGACAGTAGTGTTACTAGGTTTTGAGTTCGTGAACATTGTAGTATTTGTTTTGATTTCTCAAAATATACATATTATACAATAGAAATATTAAAATAAAAGTTTGAAAAAGGTTTGGCGATGACATCGAATCCTTGCATAGATCGCGCACATATTTTTGATATTTAATAAATTACTGCTGTATTCTATTTGATTACAAGCTTTTTAAAAATAGTTTTAAGACGCCGTGCCGGAAAAAATGAAAACGGATTTGTAAATTATGAAAAAATAAGATTCACTTGGTGTAGTAACGAAAGGAATATGACCACATTATTAAAGATCACACCACACAATTTGAGTTGTATGTATTAATAAATTATGCCATATAAAATGCAGTATTTGTCTCCCTCAGCCTTGTTTTATTTAATTGTGTGATTCCAACGTTTCCTGATAATACTAGCAATGGGTAGAGAGTTATTTTTTTATTTTACCGTATTTTGTTTCTAAATTCTTTATCTGTTTATTACAAAGTATATGGATCTACTAATTTAAGCTAACAACACGTAAATATGCTGTAGGTTTACAAAAGTATTCTTTTACGGTAAGGTACATTTTATGTCAGAATACTAAATATAACTGTTAGCTTAAACTCAGATATATTTTTTTCTGAGAAAAAAGTAGTTTGTTTCACTCATAATTATGTAATGACGGATTTTTAAAGTCTATATTATTATTGTATTTTAATAAACTCAATGGTTTGTGTTGCATTATCTAGGCTACCTTTGAGCAAACATAATGAAAAACACCCAATTGTGTTTGTAAATAATAAAAAAATATTTTATTTGTAGCATTTAATTAGACATTAATTTACTTCCTATAACGTTGCCAATCGTTAAAACTTTGTTAAGACTGTATAAACAAAATGTTGTACGTGTTGTTATATAAATAACCTTAACATTCGTCTGACATAAAAGTTGTTCTTTAGTAAAAATACATACCTGGAAAATATGTTTACCCACTTAATCTAATTAAAACTTTAAGTTCAAACAATGTATGGAATTGTGCTATAAAATCAAGTAAGCAAGTATGAATTGATATAATTAAGAAAAACATTGAAAATGACTGTCAACTTTACAAGTACAGACACAATAAGATTTATATTTACTGTATTATTACCCAACCTCGATGCAGAACGTCGGACTGTATGCCAACAATGATATACGCCTTTCGAGATTTCCTCTAAAAGAGAATTTATTGGTGTTGTAGATACCACATTGGCTATTGCACCATAATGATAACGAAAAGAAAACATTAGTTACAGAAAACAAGAGTTTCAAACTCCTATATTTTAAGTTTGCGATAGTAAAGCAAACTGTTGCGTTCATTTGAAAAAAAAAAAAATTATAGTACTAAACACCTATAACTTATTTACTTAAGTTTTGAAGGAAAGTAAAACTTTGTTAAATTAAAACCAACATTTTATACATTTAGAAAAGCAAGTTCATATTTTCCTAGGTACAACTACATAATATACTTATGTAAAATGAAAAATAACGGCAAAAAATACCTCAACGTCAATCCTTAACATGTGAGTAGATGTTGTAAAACCTGCAACATATATTTCTGCGGTTATTCAAAGATCTTCTATCCACAGGCTAACATAATGATCAATTTATCACGGTAAATTCACAATAACTTCACATTTAATTAAAAGCACAATATCGAAGATTAAAACAGAAACGATTATAGATAGGCCGATCTACTATGCACGAGTACATTGCTGTATACGCAGGACCGGAAGTAAACTGAGGCTATAAGCCAAGACCACAACGTTCTGACTTAGTTTAAAGATTGTCTTATGTGTTATCAACAGCTGGTATTGGTCCGTTGGTGGAGGAGAGTGTTGAAGATATTATGAGATTTATAATTTACCCTTTCATTCCAAAAGAGCACACCGTCTGTAGACTTTATGTTCTTTTATATCTTGAATTCTTCTAATGTATTTATTCATTTCTTTTCCTCATTAAAGTAAAATGTCAAGACATTTATTGATGTCCAACATATCACAATTATGTTATTATTATCTAAAATATCCTAAATCCTTTTAAAAAAATCCACCAAACCATTCATTCTGAGCAAGAGAAAACTGATCAACCGAAGGAAAACCAATAGGCCTACAAGGTTTAGAATGATAAAATAAATTTTGCAAAGCCCATTCATTACGTGGCAATTGGTGGTTGAATTAATTCGTAACATGCTATTTCAGTGTAAGCACCCATACTGTCCATTGTAATAAGCACACATTTAGTCGTTCATAAAATTAGTTTGAGCCTAAGGATTATTTGGCCTAGGGATTCCTAATTTGTAAGCTTAAGGATGTTTAGTAACCGGATCAAGTGTAGTGATGTGAAAGTTAGAGACCTTCGTGTAGAGTACCTCTCAAATAGCTCAACATAAACTTGGATTGCTCTAAGGGCTACACAAGGCTTAGTCTCAGAGGAACAATGACCTAAGAGGATAGATAGTAATAGACTGAACCACACAGTTGGGGTTCTTTTCGTAACAAATATTAAGTAAGACAATTGATTAGTTCGACGGTTGTGCCCTATTTACAAAATGTAACACTAAGATCTAGTTTTACGCCTTAAAGGATAAAATGGTAAATATGATAACGAACTAAAGATATTTTCTAGAGCTAAATATTAGAAAAACTTCAAAATCGCGAAAATGATTAGCGAAAACAATTCTTTTACCTTATAATTCGTTCGTAAGGTGTAACAAAAGCAATGAGGTTTTAAAGAAAAAGAAAAAGAGAAAAATTCCCCTAATAAACCTGTTAAGACAATAATAGGTTTTTTACATACCTCAGTCAAATAGTAAAAAAAATTGCTCAACAATGATATTAAGTCTGCTACCAGCCCCGCGCCGCGCCGGACCAAATCAGTATTATGATAGCGCTATCTAAAGGTTTATCGTTTATTCGTACCGTATTAATGTTTTCTGTGTTCGTGTCCATGTTTTAAATGTGTTTTTGACAAGTTGCAAGCTTTGAAAGTGTTGTCTTCCCAATGAAACATGTAAGCTGTTGAGCTATATCATTTTTGGACTATTTGACTAAGGTATGTAAAAAACCCATTATTGTCTTAACAATATAGTCCAGGGGCCGAAAACATGAATTTTGATAATAAACATGTAACTACCAATAGTATTGTGTTGCCACTACCCTGTCACAAAAGAAATATTTCAATCATGTTCTGTGAATATTTGTATTGTTTGTTTATTAATGAGTAGTAACAGTGTTGTTTTACAATCTAGTAGTTGTCATTTTTTCTCAGTTTAATAATTGTTTTTTTTTTTACTAATATCATAATTTTTTAGTGTACCTACCTGCTACGCACAAATTTGATCCGAAACAATTAACATAGCTCTAAGAAAGTGTACAGAGCGCATCAGAATGTTAGGTAAATAGACTTGTAATTACTATGTTGTGAATAATTTTTCCCCTGGTTTAACTAAATCCCATCACATTCCCAAAAGATACAGGCCTTGATTTTCACTAGAAAGTTTAATGTTGTCCTAATATGATTTTATTTAAGAAGATATGCCCACTGTTTCTTTGTTTTCTATTCACCCAATATTATTTAAAACTAATACCACAGAACTAGTCAGATTGGAAAACAAAATGATAATTACGAAAATTATAAAATATTGTATAATTGCACAAACATTTTAAAAATAAATCAATTTTGTAAAATATTTAAAAACTTTAAAATAAAGTTAAAAGACGTCAGCTAAAGTTTTATTTAAAATGGATGTTTAATTATTTATTATATATTTAACAAACTGTATATTTGAATAGAATATAGTTACACAAATTTGCCCTTCTAATACTTGACTAGTTATAAAACTAAACAGTTTGATTTAGATTCTCGTTGTTTTGATCCAAACAGAGTTAATAAGTGAAGAATAATTTGTTTTCTGACAGTTGAAATAACGACTAGAAAACCAAAAGTTTATCCAGCAAAATTGGAAAACTTTGTAATCATTTTTCAAGAATATTTATAAAACTCGCTATTTAGAAAGTAATTTGATTTGTATTCTGCTAAAAAATATATAATTTATTCATATTATATTTCGGTAAACACAGATGTTTTGCAACGGTTTATTTCTCATAATTTTGAATATGAAACTTTATTTAAGTATGAAAAGTGTTTGTTTACATCATTTTAATATGTCTGATGATATTCCAACCGTAAAATCTAATATTTTGGTTTCGCAATATGGAAATTGTCCGTATAAAACAAAGTATTTGATAATTGTTCATTTAAATTGTTGCATCCTTCAAAATTTGTTTACATGACCGAAAATATTTTACCTGTATAATAATTTTACATAACAATCGTTCTTTTTTCATGTTTTAGCTGTTAGAATAAAATACAACTGTATCCTTTTGTTATTCATTGTGACACTTTGTTGGAACATATTATTGATAAAATAACACGATTACCTTATCCAACCACAATTAATTGTTGGTATGACAACTCGTTCCTTAGAACTTTGTCAGGCCATTGCATGCAACCACATCATGGATGTATTAATACATTGTGGTGTGGCAAAAGAATCTCTAAAATACTGTCAAAATCACAAAAATCGAAGTTTGCCAGGTTGAATAAATAATTAAGATGGAATAGAAAGTGATAAAACTGTAAAGGCTAGCTAATTTTATATTACAGTCATCATTATCATGTTCCCCTTTTTCTTAGATTGCACTTTAAATTATACATTTATTACATGCTATTACATTAAGTACGAGTATAACCTTATGAATGTTTTCAATTTCAGTAATGGCGCAATACAATCACACTCTACCTGCATGACGAAATTTACGAGCGAAGGAGTTGCTTGGTTGATTTAAACATATCATGTGTTCCTGGCTTCGATTTTATTACTATAAATGCTGAATTCTATATAAATCCTCCCTTGAATAAATAAATAAAAATTGCATGTAAAAATTTTATATATAGCAGTGAGCTTTATTTGTTAACATTCTAATTTCAGCAAATGTTACATGTAAGAATAAGTTTATACCATGGTTCACATCGTAAGGAAATCTGGGACCGATTTATTTTTTTCACTCTAATGTACCCGGAGGACAAAACTACAATTGTTTCAAATAAATAGAAACATTAATGAGAAACCGATTTGATTTTCCTACTTAAAGTTTTCTCGTGTTCAAATTCCGTGAGATTAGAGCCGCATAGCTGTGTGCTAGTAATCGGTCCAAAACTTTCCAAAGGCTGCAATTTGTTTGCCGCAGTTCTGCATTTCATCCAATGTACCCTCGAAAACGTGGTTTGCTTTTACAGGAATCACAAAGAAAACTATTTGCTCTAAGCTACGCTTGCTTTATTTGTTAGGTACGAATAGAAGAAAATTGTATTCTTTGTACCCTAAAATTGTGTTATAAGATTGCTAAATAGAATAATATATAATAGGCCATACATTGGTCTATAGTCTGTGATGGAATGAATACTTAATTTTAAATTTTGAATTAATTGAAATCTTAAGTCGCATCAAAACAATTCGACAGTTAAGCTTTCAAATTTTTTAATATTTACAGGTTATTTTCGTATTCCTACGTATTGAACGAAGTAGCAATTTATTTAATTTTTTAATTAAAAGTTAAGTAAATGAAATTTTTTTCGTAAAAGCAACACCGTTCGTTTACTCAATACATAATGTGTATTTAGCATTAAAGGTCAGTTATTACATCCTTAAAAAAAAAAAAAAAAAAAAAAAACAATATAAGTATTGTTACTCATATTTATACTATAGGAAAAATGTCTATAAAGTGACATCATTGCACATTCCTTTTTACACGATTACGAGTAACACTTAACAAACAAACCACCACCAATGTTGCCAGTGTTGTGTGTGAGACCAACCTTCAAGCTGCTTTGTGGTGTTGAGTTGATACTTTGGACAACACCCACACACTTTGCTTGACTTGATACAATCACAGCATGATAAACTTGTAGTCTCTAAAATTAGTAGTAGTAGTAGTATGTTGGGAAACAACCAAAACACGATTTGCCTAAAGAAGAACCCCTCAACCTCTACCACACAAACTAAGACATTAAATAAACTTAACGGAATATAAACTATATAAAAGTTGACCCATTTAATTTACGACAAGATTTAAGAATCAATTAGGGTACTGCCAAGGCTAATTTTAATGTTTTAGTGGGGCATTTTACGAACTAGTGGAGGATACTGGGTTTTCTAGTAGAGCTTATCCTCTTTTAGAAACATATAACTGGTATTTTATTGTGTTACTAATTTTTCGTTAATTTATTTCTATTTTAGAAGCTTATTTTGAACAACCATTTTATGTTCTATCATGTTGTTGTAGTGGAGACATTTATGGCATTAGTAACCCGTAATGTTGATTATATGTGTTTAACGTAATTTCTGCTATGTAAAAACAAGGAATTGTATCATTTCAAAATAAATAAGCTTCGTAATTAATTATGGACCATATAACCAGTAGTACTTTAAGTGCACACATGATTTGAATTTCCCAACGTAACAATTTTTAAAACTACTTACATCACATAATAGTAGAGAGATCATGATGAGTTTAACAGTATAGTTTAATTTATTGGTTTTTGACCGTTGTTATGGTCCCTACTTAATTATGTATGTTATGCCGCATTCATTAATCCGCCCTCCGAAATAGTTCCACACACAACAGAGGATGATGATGTGTGTCATCAATAACTGCTCTGGATCCATGAGGGATCCATAGTATTAGGAATATATATTTTAAATATACAATTAGTTCTGTTGTGGGTCTAGAGATACAAAACCGTAATAGTATAAAAATACATGCATTACATACATTTTGTGCTATTTCATTTATAAAGAAAAATCTAGCTATTTTATTTTGACAAACTTGGGATGGATTATATGTTACGTTTCTGAAACAATAAAAAAAAGTTTAATAAGCTTTATGCCTACTTAGTATCTTTTCCTGTTTAATGAGCCAAACATAATAAAAACATCTAGTTATTTTCATTTTGAAAAACTTGAAATATTTGGATGTATAATATTTTACGTTTCTGAAACAAAAATTAAGAGGTATTGTAAACTATGGTATTAAAGCAGAGGTATTAAGCTTTATGTTTACTCAGTATCTTTTCCTGTTAAATAGACCAAACATAATACTGAAACACGGAAGTTAATCCTTCGGCGCTGGGTTAGCAAACTACTACAGGACTAAGTAAATTGGGTTGGACAAACTAGTTTATTGGTCAACAACAAACAAAGCTATTAACTCTAGGTCTCAAGCATAGTTACATTTTTGAAAACCTTAAACCTCATTAACTTTAATTACTTGTATATTTATGCACCACCAAATACGTTAAAATAAAGAATGCCACTTGCATCTAACTGATTCAGTGTTCAACATGTTTGTTTAAATTTGACTATTATAATGATATTTTTATGATAAACAATTTATCCTACTTCATATATTATATAAGGTGAAGTGTCAAAATATACTGCTTAAGATCTTAAGATTTGCATATGAATTGGTCTGAGTCTGAGACACCAATTCATTAATTAATTGGTGGTTTTAAAACTCATTAGTTAAAAACAAAAGCATGTCCAGCATCCAAAGTCGTTCATTGTTGTTATGCAATGTGCAAGTAATAAATGTGCATATTATTTTAAATATTTTGACAACACTTTTTATATACTCAACTTTATAGAAACAAAATATGAAAATTATTTTGTCAAAGATGAAACCTAATATTGCCTCCAAACTATTGCTATACATACGGAAAACAACGTTAATAACCCAGTCTAATAATGATGATATTGTGCCTGTAATACATTTGACATACATTTAAAGAGCCGTTGATATTTTACCCAAGGCATCATTTGTACAGTATTTGAACATAAAACAAATGGCACAGTAAATGGTATGGGCGAATGTGGTAAATGAGTCTGACCATTACATTAATGCAGGCTGCGTTTTCTCTATTATTCGCAACTCAATTTGCACGTGCAACAAATGTATATGGGAGTTACAGCAGCGGCGTAATAGCTGTAGCTGTAAGTAATGTGGAATCATGGCGTTATATGGTTATACAGATGTCAACTGGCTCTAATATCAACATTTGTGGTACATAAACATTGTGGTTTGTATTATAGTTAGTTTGTTAATTATGGTCTTAAACCATTTTACTCTTTTGGAAATTCATTATACAATTAAGAAGACGTACAAAATGTGATGTTGGAGAGTTTCCGGGGTTAAAGGTGTAGGTCATGAGATGTTATTACAAGGTGGTTTACCAACAATCAACATTTCTAAGCTAGGTTATCTATCTTGTTTATTGAGCCTTGAATAATACCTACCTTCTCTTAAGTATCTTCAAAATAAAAATAAAAATGTAAAAGTAAAAGTGTGAAAAAACATAAAAATATAAAACAACTACCAAACTAATTGAATACATGGGTTGGACAGAGGTGCATCAGTTGTGCGTTTCTTTTATACATTTATTCTTAATAAAAAATTGTGCCTGTGTTTATTGTGAGGAAATTTTCAACAATGATAAAATTACTAAAGAAGGTTACTGAAGTAATTGGTTTCATCACTATCATTGGTTATTTTAGGACTTACGCAAAAAATGTGTATTCTAGAGTTTTTTTAATTCGCATTTTAACAACTTAATTTGCCATACTTAAACTTCTATACGTAAACAAAATTAATAAAATTTCATAGGCCTTGATGAATAGACAATTTTATATTATGGAAGGTAATGTGTCACTCTTTCTCTTAACCAACAATTAATTATATCACCGTAGCACCATTAAAGTTAAACTCTATTTAAGTGTTTTCAATGAATTAATAAAATAAAATACTTATGTTTTTCCAAACCTTTGTTAAAATGAATATCCTAGCCACATGAAAACAGATTCAGCGTATTTCCTTTTACCTAATTGGGTTTTACTTAAATATTTATTTAAAAGTGTCATGTTTATTCTATATTTTAATAACATGAGGTAAAATACATACAAATCGAATAGGTAGAATTAGGCTACTACGTTGGCGAGTACCTTCGTTTGCAGGTATATAGAAGTAAATATGTGTTTTCAGTGACATATAAACGTGACATGCAATAAATAAGTTTTACACGTTTTATTACAATATATATGAAAAATCAAGTAAAACAATATTTTTTCTCCATAAAAATTAGATGGTAATTTTAATACTTTTTAAACTTATCCGCAACTACCCAAAGTATAATCATCACAATTAATTGATCTCCAATCTACTTGAGGTGAAAAAGTCATTTTATGACCTACCAAAAGCTAAAGACAAATTGTAAACAGCCATTTGTGTAGTAATTAAATAAATATACTACTATAAATAATAATGAAAAATAATAACAAAGGTAAAAATGTGTTAAATACTTTTTAGATCACTATCAGTATGTAGGATAGATAGTCTGAAAGTAGCCTATGAAACACATGTAATTTCGTTACGTAAACTCTTCACTACCGTTTTGTTAAACGACTTGGTGATAACATGCAAATTTATTTCCCCTGCAGTTGTTTTTGATATGGTAATTCGAAACTGAAAAACATTAGTGGTTTTGTCAAGCCAGTAAGCATTTATGTTTAAACACAAAATTCTATGTTGGTCATATGTTTTGTTCAAAGTCAATTTTTTTTTAGTTTATATCAATTTCTGTATATTCATAACTATTTTAATACTTTGATAACATTATGCACAGTTTGGACTCATTTTCTAGTAACGTGTTACACATACGATAAATAGTTTTTATTTACGATTACTTCTTAAAAAGGGTTATTTTTTCAAAAAAATCGGAATGTTTTCAATACTTTTAATGGTTAATTAGGCATCCAATCGGCTTATCATGTTTAACACGAAATACAAAAATATAAAAAAAGAAAATATAAAAAAGGGTTTTCCGAAGTATTTCAACCACGTTTGATTAATTGAGGACACTTTCCATAATTAAATGACTATGAACAGGACTAGTTCCCAAATTACAAAAACTTAGTGATCACTTTGTTTTGTAAAAAGTTATGAAAAAATACCTTAAAAATCTCTTAAATGGTATAAACTACGTTTCGTCAAAAATGAGCTTTCAATAATGTATTTTGTGGTTATTCCACCGATACTATTTACAATCCTACTATACATTTACACGGTGAAAATTAATATTACAGAAAAGAGTTTAACAAAAGGTAACTGCTTCCGTCTTCCTCCTCTTAGAGCCTTAGAGGGTAACTTATGTTGCAAACTACAGTCCTTGATAATATACACTTTCACAAATGCTGTTTTATAGCAATGCCTATTTTTATGAAAGGAAGAGAATCTGGTATTTTGCTAATAACCAATCGTTGTTCAGATATGGATCTTAGATCATCATCGGTACATGACTTTTAAATGGCTCCCAGTTACTATAATGTATAATAAATCTCTATAGAAAAATACTTACAATATTTTTTACGTCATATCACTTTATATTACGTCATGAGGCCACAGAATCGTGTTATAATATACATTTCAGAGGTTATTAGGGAAAATTTACTCTTAAAAATTTAAAATTAATTAGACTGGCTTAGTAAGAGTGCAAACTATTTTTATGAATAAAAATCATAATAGTCGAAAATAATTCGTGTTCTGGCAGTAAAAAGAAAATATAGGAAACAACAAGTATATTCAGTAAATTTGGAAACCTTTCACTTCATTTTTCAAACATAACTATTCAAGCTCAACTATTTAATTTGATGTTGAGCGTATAAAAACTTGTAAAATTTTCTAAAACATATAACTGCTATTAAATTAATACATTATGTTATACAATTAATAAAATTGTAGTTATTTAGTTTTAAAATAATCATGTAGTTTTATATAATTTGTTACCTACTAAAGGTTTTATTGAGGTGTGGTGTGAACAGCCTTTTTGGATCAATCTAGTATACTCGTTTCGTTCTTTCAGAAAAAAAAGAAACTGAAATAATATATTTTCTTTATATTTGAAATGATCGATATGATTTATTTACAATAAATTTTTATTTCGATTCTTCCCACGTATTTTTGTTTTTAACTATACTTCTATTACTTATCTACTTGTTTCACAAATCCATATCTAAAACATGCCAATATAAGCCAAAAAACAACGTAAAATCTCTAAAAGTTTTTTGCTCGTTCTCCAAGACATTTTCATATAAAAGTATTGAGCTTGTTTTTAAAACATTGCATTATTAATAACATGTAGTGGTGGTAAAACGTGAACTCTTAAATTCAAACAAAAGATCTAATATGTTTGTCATTTTCAATGTACATACACTGGAATATTTAGAAAATATTGCTGATTTCTTACATAAACCTTATAAGTTAGTATAAATAGCCATTTAAACAAAAATCATTAAATACCAACAAAATTAAAGTGCACACGTCATGAAATGTACCTTAGGAGAAGGAAAAGATGCTAACATGTCATTAGGCCTTAACTTCTATGAATAAAATTGCCTCATGAATATTATGATTTCCCATTCTCATCTAGATTCGTATCTCAGAGGTACTTTGCTACGCTGCAGAATACAATATATTCCATCTCACACAAAACTTCTCGGAACGTTGTGTACTAAGATACGGTATATAACGTATCTGGCAGAACAGTGCCGCGGATTTGAAATTTATATCATTGACAATATGATTATTTTGTATTATAAAAAAAACCAACGTTGTAACTACATGTAGAAACGCGTGACAGCTAGCTTAAACTAGATAATAAGATAACTGATCTGATAATCTAATGTGTATTGAAAAATATATACATTATTGTATTCACGATTTTATGTTTACCAAGGTTCTGTAACACAAATGTAGTCAATTCGGTCATAGTTAAATGTATAAATGCACGTGTTTTACCTAGATATGTTAAAAATGAAAAGTGTTTTTCTTATTGCTTATAATGTTTACTACTACATCACATGACCACTTTCATTATAATTGACGATAAAAGCTGATCCTGTAATTATTTTTTATTATGTAGATGATAGTCAAATATTCCATGGATGTATACATCAATTTAACAATCCAGGCAACATTACATGTTTATTATGTATAAAACAAACAAGTAAAGAAAACACGACAGTATTTTATAGTAAAAATACACGAAAAAGTATTGCTAATTTCCGCCTAAGGTACCCCTACCATGTAGCTAAATATCACAAGCCTTAACCCTTTTATTTATATTACACCGTTGAATCTTCCGCTCCGAGTGGGATTCAATTTTAGTAATGGAGCAATATAATCGTGCTACCTGAATGTTACGATTTATGAGTGAAGGTGCTGCTTGGCTGATTTATATTACATATGTGTTGTTGTGTCCGTTACGTCTATTTCTAGTAGAGGGTTTATTTTTTACATACAAACAGTTCTAGCGTTTAAAGTGTAGGCCTAAGCATTAAAAACAGATATAAAGGAATGAAAAAAGTTTCATAAACGACTATTCTTCAAGGACCTATGCTAATAAAAGTATTTTAACTATTTTAGCTCAAGTTGGCACTTTATTTACCATAACGATGTTTGATAGTTTATAAAACATTGACTAATTAATTGTTTATTGTGTTTGATGTTAGAAAATTTATGAATATATTTGTGGCAAAATATCAAGAGAACGTTTTAAATCAACTTTGCATCATGTCCAATTTTTCCAGCCTTTCTATTAAGTGCTGAAAATATTTTACAGAAACTATGTTGGATATGATTATTTTGAAATGAAAAACTACAACTATTTATTTAATAATCACATTATGCTATTTATTTGTGCAATGCCTCAATAATCATATTCATGGAGGTTTAACAAAATAGTTATAATCATACGTACTTAATATAATTAATTTTAATTTACGTTAAAATTAAACCACAGTTAAACCTAATAATATTAATTTTAGTTTTTAAATTAATTGACAGTATAATCGCTCGGTTACAGAACGTAGTTTAGTAAGTTAAACGCCAGGTTAATAAATACGTTATTATATAGCACATAATTTACTTAAATAAATTTGTTGAGTGCATTAAAGATTCCATTAGTTAAACTAACTGTAAAATGGACCATTGATTAAACTAAGTTACATTTACTTAACATGTCGTTAATAAATGATTCGAAACAAATGCTAAATTAAAGCTAAAAGTATAGATTATTTTGTATTGATTCCTAAAGAGAACTCTTTGACGAGAAATCCTTAAACCCATTTTTGATATAAACAAAGAGGTATACAAAGATACGTATATTACTTGCTGGGCTTGTGATGGTCAAAGTATGTTTTTACCAAAGAACTTTTAAGACTCGCTTTCATGATTCACTTTTTATTCATCAAAATTTACTTTGATATTTTTACACTCTTCGTGTTTTATTTTTACGGAATCTACTGCACTATGAGACTTTTTGCATCAATAAATTTAAAGTAACTTATTCCTAAAGTGTTCTTTGTAAGGGAAGAAAAAATAAATATTAATGATAATCATAGCTATTTATCTAAAAGTGTTCATCAACTCTTTAAGGATTCTATGTTATAGGGCCCCGGAGTCATTTTTTGAAACGTTTCTTGCATATTTGCCTTAAACGACTATTTAAAGATGGGTGGTATTTATCTACCTGATGATATCATTCTAAGGCAATGAAGGTCTCGATGTAAGATTTGTAGATACCTGATAACAAATGAGAAAACCACGTGATCATATTGGCCAGATGTGACCGTTATTAGGTCTGCCTTGTTGAGATAAATAGAACTTGTTCCATGAAAAATATATATTGTAGAATAAAAGTATGTTTTGCACAAGATAGTAATTATTTTGCTCACTAAAAATATTTGGTTTGGGATGTATGATTAAATGGCCATCACAGTTTTCAGGTCTATTTAAGATGTATAGTAAACGTTTTTTTATTTAGATGTTACGTTCATAATAAGGCTATTTTATAACCAACATGCATACAGCCTATTAATAATCATAACTGTTACCGTATGAAAAATTAACAAGATTGTACGTAATTCAAAAATAAATATATGTAGTCATATAAAAATTATACATAATCGAAAAAAATACCACTATCATACGCTTAAAAGCATGAGTGACGATTTCGCGGTAACATTTAAATTTCATATGAGATTTGTTACATATGTGAAGAAGATCACACATAACAGATTAGTGTAGTAGGCATTAACCTAGATAATAAATTAAAAATACAACTAAACAATGCATTTGTATGGAAAAAGTATAATGAAAACACTTGCATGTTTGATCTCAATCAACTAGTTAGCACCGGTTTGTACATAAAAATAAAACAAATATTTGTTTCCATCGTTAAGTAAATTTATTGCGTAGAAAATAATTGTAAACTGTTCCCAAGTCAACCAACTAAGCTTGCCATATGTCTGTGCTGTCGTTCATCTTGCATGAATTATGGTTTACGCACCCTGCTCCTCTTAGCCTAATACGTTTTCTGTGGTGAGGTTAAACATTTAAGTTGCTTTAATGCATTATATATTGTGGACAATCTCTCATGCTGAATGTTCAAACTATAGAGTTACTTACGTTACGTTACTTTATTTATGTACGAAGTGTAATTATTCTTTAACTCGGCTTGTTAATACACTTCAATAAAATTAACTATACTGACAATATGTTGTTGATCGGTAGTTAACCATAACGTTTAAAACTTAATGTCACACATACATATAAAAAGTTATACATACTACTGTTTTATAGAAGATTTATATATTTTAATGTAACGACATATTAGATGCCAAAAATACTGTTAAGCTAGATGTACCATAGAAAATAGTTTCAGCTAACATCACAAACCTCACTTAAACTAAGTTGCCCATTTACCATGCTCTTAATAATGGAACTATGTCGTCTTATGCTTATGTAATTTACTAGTTGTTATAACAGATTATACCAACTCCTATCTGTAAGTAACCAAGGTTTAACCAATTGGTTATAAAATTCAAAGTTACCAAGAGCACAAAAGTGTTTTTCAATTTATTTTTTCTTAGGAAAGTCCAAACCACAATTGACGGTATATAAATTGAAAAATAATTTCACTTAGTAATGTTTTTTGATTCAACAGTAATTGAAATGTGGTATTGTTTTAAGAAGGTGTATTCATAAAAAAAAAAAAAAAACTATAATTTTGTTCTTAACAAGTTTTTTTGCAAAACATTATTTTTCGCAAAAAGCTATTTTGTATATCTCCTTTGTGATAACCGGTGAAAGCAAACTTTTTATTTTGTTAGCCACCACATTGGTTGGTTTGTAACGTATTTTCAGGGAAAAAATGCATTGTGTAATGAACTTTTTTTCATGACCGAGTGTATGTCAAAACAGTGTTGGAGTAAGAGAAATCCAGGTGACAAATTGTTGTTTAATAGCATACGAAACATATTCTAGCCAGAGAAAATTTTATTTCACAAATAAATTAATAAAAAGTATATTTTAATTTAATTAAATCATAATTACGAGTAAATTATGTGTTAAACTATGCAAAAAATCTTATTTTTACTAATTATTTACCAACTACTCTTTATATGAACTGCCTTATAGATCTGTGCTTTATGTTTAATCCAGGCTATATTCTTAAACTTAACTTGTATATTTTCTCTAACTATAAAATATAGACTTGTTTATTATAGTTGCAGTAGTTATTAAAAATAATACTCATATATGTGTTTACTTAAAATATTAGTCCGTAAAACAAGTTGTTTATATTCAAGATAACAGTCATGAAGTATTCCAGGCTATTTCACATTAAAAAACCAAAACACTGCTGAGAATTTTTGTCACATTCATTGATTGTAAGGTTTAGTTTTAATTTATTTTAAACTTTAAATCGTCAATATTTTGTATATAAATAGTGTACACTGATTGTACGGTAAAACATATAAATATTGTTAGCAAACTTTCACCTTCTATAAAGTAACAAACATATGACTCTGTCCTCAATATCATTCTGTTCAATTTAGATTAACTAATGTTTATTTTCTTTCCTAATAATATTAAGCTCTAACAATAAATTTATCAACTAGTCAAAGATAAACATAATCTTTATGCATTAAGGCAACGTACTGCTATTAAAGAAAAACTATTTACAATAAAAATTCAAAATTTTACCATAACACTATAATTGTTTTTTAATATAGAAAATTTGAGTTAGTAGTACGAAACCGAGCTAACCTAAGAATAAACAGGCGTTAAATATTCAGTAACATTATTATTTTGGACTAGAATTATAAAAACTATTCTTAAAAAAAGTTAGGCTATATAACTTGTTCAATAGATGTTTTGGTACTAACTATTTTTATAATCTAATCCATATAGCCTAGGCAAAAACTAAGAATATTCAGTAAACTTACATGCTACTCTTGAAGGTAAAAATGTTATTAAGCTTCGTGTAAAAAAACCTATCATTTAAATAAAGTGTACGTAAACATACATTTATAACAGTAAGTTGTTAAAATGGCATTACTATCATAAGGCAATTATTAATTCATTCAAATTAAATTAATTCAAAATATTCTCAGGAAATATGTAAAACTATAACTTCAACTACAGGTAAAACATTTTATATAATGTTACAACAACAACAAAAAACATTATATACCACTCATTCAGCGTTTGCTAAAAATTGAACCTATACATTGTGCATCAATCATTTAATAAAAACCGCCTTTAATTTACGAATAGTCAGAGAAAAAAAAGAACAATTCATATAAACGTGAATACCGAGATTAACATATTCAAAGTTCAGTAGTGGTAATAATGTATTTTTCTACCTTTGCGCATAAGCAATAATTAAAATATGTTCAGCCGTTATTGAGTTTTAGTGTTATAAAGGTTACATAGGAGTTGATCCCAAAGAGCTTCGCTTCGCTCCACTCAAATGAAATAAATTAATGAATAAAATGTAAAAAATAGGCTAAATGTATCGTTAATTTAAGATTATCGCTATTAAGATTATTTACCAGATGAGTAAAACAATGTTTACTCTAGAATTTCTCTTGTTTTTATTTTATATACAGGAAAATATACGGAAAGTAAATAAAAGAAACGTCTTATAAGACTTAAAACATGTATTTACGCTTATTCTGTTACTCACAAGAAGGTAATACATAATAGATGGTAAGTGGTGATCCATTTCGATTGGACACTCCAAACCTCATCAGACCCAATAGGCGAATGTCATCATTGTGAGAAACAGTATAAGCGTAAATATATGTTTTAAGTGTTATACGTTTCTTGTATTTACTTTCCGTAAATTTAGAAACACGTACAATGCTGATCAAGAGGTTATTTAAGAAAATATATTCTAGTAGAAATATATATTGTAAGTAAAGCAAAGTGTGGCTAAATTAGCTAGTCTAAAGTTTAACTTACCATTGTATTTGCATGAAACTCCAAATTAGCCCTCCAGGGTTCAGCTCAAATACCAGCCTTCGGTATAATTTGCTTAGGAACGAATCACATGGGAAATTATTTCCACAATGTTGCTCATGAATATTGTAACGATGTTATGTATTTTCCTATAGTAAATGTCCCCGTTTGAACATTTTAATAATACTTAATAATGCATGTTTTTAAAACGAATCATAGAAACACAATTAAATCAACACTTGCTTTATATACTTTTTAAAACGTATTTAACGTTACTGAAAAAGTTTGTTTTTATCTTGCACAACATTAAGAGTAAACTTTAAACGATGAATTCGCCTTCCTTTTATAACTTTTGTTTCATATTACCTTATTATCAAACTATATTATATTTTGTTATCAAATTACATGTGTATATCTATTGTTAACAAATAAATCAATCGAAAAATAATTTCGATCGATACGATTGCCACAATCGAATTTTACAACTGTTTACAACGGCAGATTTTACTCCCTAGAGACAAAATTTTTTTTTACTCCCTATATAGTAAAAATGCAACTTTATATCACAATGGATGCATTATAAACAGCTGTTTCTGTTTTAGTATGGTGAAAAATAAAAAATATTCTACTACTACTGTGATCACAGGTACACACAGCTTGGTTGACATGTCCGGACTGTATTATAAAACAATGCACAAAAATTCAAAGTATTAAGCACTTAGAAAACAGTCAAAAGAACTATTAAAAGTAAACAAAACACCACAATCTCATTCGAGACTTCTTGTGTTTTCACTACATAAAATTTGCATTGGGTAAAGTTCTGGTTGTCTTTGATATGATAAGTACCTGGGGCTTGATACAAATACTGTCCTATAGTTTGGACTTTATTAATTCCATGTTTTCCCAGCTTATATATGTTAGGTGGCATGAGCGTATACAAAACTATATTTTGAATAAAACTTGGAATAACATTTTATTGATAACATACAGTTAACCCCATTTTATTGATAACATACAGTTAACCCCTTTTAATCAACAACAAACAGAGACTGTATTGTAGTGAGCTCATTATTCATCACCCACTTAATTGCGATTTAATTACTGTCAAAATGATGATGAATATCCAATATTTGGTATAATCGATGGTTTAATTACGTCACATGATTTAGAGTTATACATTTTGATCACTGGATTTTATTCAGGAATGAATACAATGAACGCAGTGGTTTCGTTTAAAAAGAACCACAAAGAACTGTGTTTTTGTTTGGGTGATGACAAGGAAATATATTGTAAATTAACTGGAATATAATTATTTCGATTGTATTAGTTTATTAACTATTAACCTATAGCCTATGCCATGAAATAAAAAAACATAAGTGGCCATAAAATAAGGGAGTGTTGAAGACTCTTACAATGTAGAGACCATACATTTGCAACTCTTGGGATTTTAGTCTAGCTTTGTGGTCGACGCATGTAGGGTTAGAGAAGGTTACTACTACAGATTAACCTTTACCAAGGCTAATATAGATGTGCATTTACAAAGGGTGATACAAATTAACATTTACAAACGTGCAGGGCTAATACGAAGTCTAACAAAGTCTTTTAGCAAGCTTAGCAATTTAAATTTTTTTGTAGCAGCTTTGTAATACATACCATCAGATTGTGTTTGTTTACGTAAATGCTGGTTAACAATCTAATAATAATTGTGAAATTCGTTGTAGAAACATTCAAAGTAGAGATTTGGTTTGTTAAATATGTTTAAGGAGCTGTGAAATATGTTAGTGGAAGTGATTGCAGTGAACGACATCACTAAGTGGATGCCATTGAGATATAACGACATTTTTATTGATCTTTTATCTGGAAACATAACACGTACCGGTACCTCTTATTGGACCAACTCTCTTGATTTTTAACGTATATTTTAACATTCCTGGTAAAAATGGTTATTTAATATTTTTTTTACACTTTAAAATTGTTAATATTGGCTGGCATTTTGGATAGAGAAGAGATAGCGAGCTCTGGTTTTCACCAAGTCTTTAAGAGAGCTCGCTATCTCTTCTCTATCCAAAATGGCAGCCAATATTACCATTACGAACCAATTTTACAATTGATTTTCCACAACATTTGACGGGCTACCATTTTGAATAGAGAAGAGATAGCGTTCTCTAGTTTTCACCATTCTTTAAGTTTTTGTTAACACTTCAAATGAGGTGTCATTAGAAGGGGGTTTACATTTAAAATATTTGAGTTGCCCTCCAAATCCCCCCTTTTGGGGGGACACTCAAAAATTTCAAAATGATAAAATAAAAATTCCTGCTAAGATTGCTCTAACACCGAAAGGATATCTCTTTATATTTACTTGGAAAAATATTAGAGGGTGGGTCTTGACTTTTTATTCACCTTGTAGTTGGCCGTTTACTGGTTACACCAATGCGGCTGTGGCGTGAGTTGTTAACTGCATAAAAACTATCCAAAAATTACATTTTTGTTTACAATCTAACATTATTTTCTCAAATATTAGTGACTAATTCGGTGTAACTTGAAAATAGTAAGTAAAATTGTTTTGCCTTATGTGTTAACACCTTGCTCTTGTTATATGTTCATTTAGCTTTGTGATGTACATATTATAACTATATAACCCGTGTATTTCTTTTACTAGTGTCCCTGTTACTCTAATTCGAGCAATGGATAAGTGCTTTTTTTTGTATTACAGGCGTTATTTTAAAACGATTGAACGAAATTTCAACCAATTCACCAAATATTTTTAGCAAACTGTTAAATTAGCAAACTTATTCACTGTTTTAAATTATTATGCTCTTCTGCTAACTTTTGATTTCTGACAACAGCTGGAGTTTCATAACAATTTTTGTTTCCAATGTCAATCTTATGGAGAATTACAAAATTTTAAAGGGCCCCAGGGCCTCACTCTCTAATTATTTCCCTAAAAAGAAAATTTCTTGCACAACTTCACGTTACGCTCTTTCCAATGACACCAAAAACATGTCAATCGGCTCAGTAGTTTCTGAGGAGTAATTGTCACAAAAAACCTGCTTGCGTATTAAATAAGTATAGATTTCTGATATTTATATAATTATTATATGCTGAGGAACTCTCTTTAATACTAATTACATATATTAAAGTTTTCAATTATTTAATAATTGACTAATTCGGCAATTAGAAGTTTTTTTGCTATTCACAAATAAACTCTGTTATTTATTACAGTTATGCTACGTAAATTTTGCGAACTAGTGATTCTAGTAAATGTATGCTACCTGGTAAACTTTAGATACTACCCATTAAGCTTGTATTATACCAACATGTTTTAAATACAATAGGAGTTGATCAGCACAAAGATAAACTACAACCCATTATTTGCTAAAACTAGATATGTGTGTGCAATAAATATCCCAGCAGCAACACGCCCATCAGTCAATTAGGCACGAGTTCGCAATGCCATACCTTGGTAATGGTCTTGTTTGTTGTCAATTCACAAATCAGCGTACGTTACCAGTCTGGTTTTTATCATGTTTTTGGCCTGATTATTTTTCATGGTCCAATCTTGATTTTAGCTCTATAGGCCTTCGACTATATGTATGAAAACAAATTCACTAAGATTTAAGATCTAAGATTAAGGCTTAGCTGTGTTTGCTGAAGTGTTTTACAATTAATGTTGACAAAAAATTTACTATTGTATACAAAAAATAAAGAAAGTATGTTTTTGCACAAAAAACTTACAACTTATCGAATACATTTCCTAAACCAACCTGAATTGTAACGCTGAACACACTCACTTTTCAGTTGGCAACAAACTTCAATGACCTCGAGAGTTTCTTTGAAAAGATTGCGTTAACTTTTCTTTCTAAATTTTCACAAAATTTAATAATTTATTTATATAACATAATTAAAGTCACAACGGAACTTGTTATGTTTTAAGAGGGAATTTTACCACATGCAAATGCAAACAAAATATAAATTGAATATCTAAAAAAAGTAGGACGTTTTTCTTAGGATATAAAGAATTACAATTTACAAAAACTTCAATACAAATAATTCTGCGATGTTACAAAAATAATAGATTTTGATGTCTAATACGTGTATCTGCATTTTAGCATATTGTGCAGGTGTATAACAGGTTATAGAATAGCACAATGCGTTTTCATTATGCTATTAGAATCATGAAGTAGCTCAAGTTCTTATTTATGATGTAATCCAAGACGTGACTATGAGTAACTAGTTCACTACATGGAGTATACGTGTATCATTAATGCTGCAGTAGATGCATCATGGATGATTGGTTAATGGTTGATGAAAATATATGCGTAGTTTTAGTTAGCTTTGTTAGCTCATTAACTCTTTATATACGACGTTTATGACTTTATTAAAAGTAAAAAGTAAGCTCTTTTTGCTTTCGTAACCACGACACTCTGTTATTGATAACATACAATACAAAATTTAGAAGACAAGATTTTCTTAAACCATAAATCTATACTTGTAATGGATTAAATTTTGTAAATATCTTGTTCACATTGTAACGAACTTTTCCTTTGGAACAATGATCCAGCCAAGACAAACTGTAATTAATTATAATCAAGACTATTTAGTTTCTTTCGAGATAACCTTTAATATTTTCAAAAACCCACTGAAATATATTGTTTAAATTGACTTACAAAACCTTGTGATGAAATAGTTATTAATGTACATGATTTATGGCCATACGAAGTTAATAACGTAAGTTTAGGATCATGATAAAAAAATATTATTTGCCTATGTACGATTAAAATTAATGTTGTCAAGATGAAAAAATAGTAACATTGTCTGCTGGACCCGTATTACATCCATCTAGCTTTTGAATAATCTTATTTCACACCGCCTGAGCATTGTAAACATGAAGAATATCTTTACAAAACCTTTTTTTTGTTTATTTTCTTTCAGAAACAATGCACAATATGTTTAAGTTTTTTTAACATACATACTAGTTTTTTTTATCCATGTTTACCACGTGTACAATCCAGTCAATACAATTTAAACAAGAAAATTTATAAAATAATTACTCTACTTTATTTAGTATGAGTTCTAATAATATCAGACTAATTATTTTTTAATTTATCATGTCACATTATTGACCACGATTCTAATCTTATTAGGAAAAAACAGAATATATTTAATGGAAATAAGCTTTCAACTAAGTATATAAATATAAAATAAATAGAAATAACAAAATTAATTGTTTTAATCTGTTTTAACCTTTTTTAATTTTGAAAGTTACACATTTATTAGTGATAAACAAGAAGTCTATCCGTAATACAACAAACAGGTATTTTTTAACAGGTTTTTTTTTTAACAGGTTAATCCAACAATATGCAAACAGGATAATTATCAGTATCAATTCCATTAGAACGTAATTAGCTTAAACCAACACCAAGCTACGCTTGCGTGAACTAATACCTTTAAACTAACATTTATTGTGGATACATTTAGTTAATGTACTTATAATATTGAGTCGGTCAAGCATGTTTATTCCAAATTACTTTAATCGAATGAAATTATACATATTTATAATATGATATTTAAAGAACTTTAAACTGTAACGATTATGAAGTAACATATTTTTTACTTAGATTTTATAGACTATATACGTATATTTAATCTAATAAATCTGCTTCTTTCATGAACGTAAATTTGTTGTTTAATTAGAGGTAAAAAAAATTATAATGGATATATTAATATAGTTATGATCTACAAATATATTAATGATTGAACATTTATGTTTCAACTCGTTTGAGGGTTTAAAAGCACCTACTAACAGGCGACTAAAGTAAATAGAACCATAGTGAGTCTACTTAAAAAATTAAATGAGATATATAAATAAAACGTTTACAAGCTTGTCTACTGTTTGATTGGGGTTAGTTGTTTTTCCGTTATAATAAAACATGTCCAGTAATGAATGCAATGATGAATGAACAACTGTTCCTATAATTACAAACATACTGTGCCATTTTTGTAATATTGTGCTTTGCTTATTACAACTATGATTCTGCGTGTGATATTTCATTACTCTAATGACTCTTGAGCTAACACCCAAATATGGTTTGAACTACATTCCAACTTTGGTTGACATGAGACCGTTCCAAATCGGAAAGAGATAGGGAAGTGGGTATAATTCAATTCAATTAGCAATTCAACTATATCAATTATTTAAGATGAGGACCCTACTATGTGTGAATTTTAACCCAACATTAAACAAACAAAAAACCGAGACAAACCGTAGATTTTTTTTTATTTGGTATTTACAATGGACTGCAAATTATATTAAATATTATTTATAGAAATAATAACACTACAATTATAATATTAAAAAGGAAATACCATCAATAAGTAAGGTTTAAGAATAATATTAATTGAAGAGCTACGGACGAAGACACAATTCAAAATTATAACGAAAAAAAATATTAAATTACAAAGCTTTAATTATAGAACATACCTAAGTACTCTTATGAGCCGATTAACAGTATTCATTACTTTTAGTTTTACTGGTTTCAAGTTATAAAACCATACATTCGCATATTTTAAAATAATGCATGCAAGCTAAGTAGTTTGATATCTAAGGAACTTATAGTACTAATACTGACACAGACTTGATTAATACCTTGTGACATCCAATTTCAGTAATGGAGCTGTATACAGTAGTTACTGCACTTGCAGAATGTTGGATTTATAGAGGCAGTGTGTTACATCGTTGATTTATGTGTTACATTGATAGTGATGTTCGTTGGATTAAGCCATGGACGATATTTTAATGCGGAAGTATGGTACTTCCAAGGATTGATTTAGTCATACTGTATGCATATCGTTAATGTTCAAAATTGGCCTTAAAACAGTCGATGATTAATTTGAAAAGTCTTGTATGACGGTCAATAATATATTGTTTTTGTACAGGTGTATTTCTAAAACCAGCTAGTTTATATTACTACACATAAGGATAATTTTTGTAATTTTTAGTGAAATTAATGTCCTTAGCAAGAACTATCTCAGTTGGATCTGGTGAAGTTTAAGTAAATTGATATAATAATAAAAAAATAAAATCTATGGACAACTAAAGCTTTAACTTAAAATACTATAAACCAGGTTAAACCCTAACCTAGCCTTTTTACGTTATGCAAAAGCTTTGCTTCAGCATATTTCATTTTCAAAAGGTGTCAGATAATGTTGGTATTCTTTGGAAATCAGTGGGTAAATATAGAATAGACCGTACTTTAAGAATATCAAGTAAGAAAGTATTTTTATCAGACTGTACGTGAGACAACAATTAAAGCGAATATTTGTGATCAGTAACGAAAATGGAATAGATCTTCTGAACATAAATTAGGCTTTTGTCCTAAACTAAACAAACTGACACAAACGTTAAGATGTTTCGCTGAGGGATCATGAGTGTTTGAACTAAAACAGGTTTAAATCAACACATCGCAGTTTTGTCTTGCTGTTCTTTAATGAACGAACTACTTTCAAATATTATATTCCGAATTGTGTCAAAAGACAATATTTACAAATCACCCTAAAAATTTTGGAAAAAACTGCACACAAACCCGAGATTAGGCGAATAGCTAACTGCAAAGCGAGTTTATAACCAGACTGGATGTCAGTCTATGAGCATCAGTGCTTATCAGTTTTGCCTAGGGCTGCTCACTATTGGGCCGATGACTTCAATTTCCGACTGATAACGCACCTTTGTTGGTAAACTGCCTTGCGTACTGGAATATACAGATGAAAGATAATATTGTTCGTATAGTTCCATATTAAATCTATGCTTCTGTCAAAACAATCTATAGAAAGTGGAGAGAATAAATTAATGTTTATAAAGAATTAAAACTAGAAATTACAGTTTTCTTATCAGATACTGGAAATAGTTGTACATTCAAATAGGGTAGACAAAAGAAGTTTCAGATTATTTATAGTTTGGTAGTAGTTTACAAACAAACATATTGTTATTAATTATTTTAATCAATTTAATGATGCTATCGTGGAGTGTATAATGGTGTATTGATTTACTATGAATGCGTTGTACCATGTTCTTGCTAAGGGAGCTACGGTTATTAAATTTGTTTGGTAATAGTTATATCCTAATTATTTATTTACTTATTATTTATTTTAAATATTGATTTATTTCATAGCTAACCTATTTAATAACTGTTTTAGGCACTGTTAAAAACGGTATTAAGAACACAGTATTAAGTGAAGGTATAAAAAACTACATGGTAATTAACAAAATTACCTTTAAAATATATCGTGGTTTCTATAAACATCTGCTTTTACTAGTTGATTGACAATTGCGCATTTCATAATAATAATTGTGCCTACTCTTAAAAATATCTTTGTAAAATAGTTTTGTTACATATAATAATGATAAACTCTCAGATGTTGCAGTATTAAAACGATTAGGAATTTCGTAAATGTACCATGGACAAATTACAAGGAAATGCAGTTTTTACTAGAGGGAGCTTTTAGTATTTCATGGTCATTGTACGACGACAAAAGGATTGCATTTTACACATTCACCTCATATTTTCAAGTATTATAAACAGTATACGTAAAATATCCTCTTGGAAAGAAATCCTTGAATTGAGTGAACTATTAAGTATTATTATGCACATACGAGATAAATTCTGTCAGATAAATTCTGTGTAAAACCTTAAATATTAAAATAAATAACAGACAATTTATCGTAAACCAAGTGTTGGATTTTATCTCAAACTAATTGTTACTTTAAACCTTAATATTATTTTTAAATGATCGTTAGTGTTCAGAGTTGTTATTGTTGGAAATGTATCCGTCAATAAATATACAATTTAAATCAACTAATTGAAAGTTTTTGTATCACTGTATCATTGAATCTTTACAGAAAATCTTCTAAAAGGTTAACGAGTGCAGAGTAATTGCATAACTCTACACAATTAACAAAGCACTTACAAAAGTATAGACTACTAAATATCTCCGTAAAATTAAAAATATATTAGTATAATGTATGTTATGAATTAAAGAGAAAACTGAATTATAAAAAGGTAAGGCCTACTTGGGAAAATAAATATTTACTCACATGTCTTTATAAGTATCACACATAAGTATTTACACTTGGAATTTTCAATTGTTAAATATGCATAGTCGTCAATGCTAGTTCAATATTAATATGAAAATTTTATTTTATAAACATAATGTACATATATTGTTTTTATTTCCATAGATATCTTGTGCCAAGGTTTTAAAAATAACTACATGTAATCCACCGATAAAAGATGTCTCATGTAAATAATGCTCTATTGGACTATTGGCTAAAATCAAATACATTTTTACAAGGACTTAAGCTGTTTCAGAAATGTTATGATGGATTGAAAGTCTAAAATACCTGATTCTGTCTTTTATCACATCAAAACTTTCCATTATTGAATTGCACAACCGCTTTAAAGTAGAACTAAGATACGTTCAAGAGCTACTATTATTTAGTTTCCTTTACATAATTCATAACATAATTCTAAGTCAATGTACCTTAAATATATTTAAAAATTTAACGTCACAAGTGGCTTATTTTACGTGATTTCATAAATTTACAATGCTTCATTAATAGTACAGTATAATTGTTTGTATCAAAACAAGTTGGAATATGCAATTTTAAATCCCTCGATCTAATTAAATTTTCTATCAACTTTTGGTAGGATTAACATTTTGTTGACTCAAGAAGCTTTTGTAAAATTTGTTTATTTAAAAATAATCTTATATACAAAATAAAATAAAACAAAAAACTGTATTTTAGAGCTCCACAGGCTTGTAATAGTTTCATAACCAACATCTGGAGGCAACATCTAAAATTTATTTACACTCTTCCGACTTCTGAATAAACCTTTAATTTTGTTTGCCACTGAAAGAATGTTTTATAACTAGTTTTGAAAATACGATAAATCATAATTGTTTTCTCTAGCATAAAGGAAATATAAACTTCTTTTATAAAATTACATCTTAGCAATAAGAAAAATGTTCGTGTTTTTAAGCTTAACTCATATAATATACAATATACCCAGTACCAAGAACCACCTTTTGAAGTATCTAGTCTTCAAAATATTTCTTACTTCAGTAATTATTTATGAAATGAATATTAGGTATTTGATTTTGTACAAAAAAAATATTCTAACTAATTACCAAAAAAGGTAGCGCCTAAAGAGGCTATTAATCGTGATATTATTGAAACTTTATACGTCTCAATTAATAAGCCTACCATCAAAACATTGTTTGCCAATTATATTGGATTTAAACTTCAGCGATGAATTTCGTAAGAATTCATAATATGAAATATGGTGAAACTGGAATTCCAAATTGTTACATATGATTGGAAAAAACGTTACCACGTTATATAAAAAGTGATTCGCAGAAAAAATTATTTAAGACAATAAAAAAAAAATCTATTCAACAGATCTCTGGTGCCACTAAGTTTTGCTAAAAGTGTAATCTCATTTCTATAATAAACTCATTACTTTTTATATATGCCATTTATAACATTTTAAAGAAAAATATTGTTCTATTAAAACTGTAGTTAAAATTCTAATCAAAATCTTTTTAATACAAAATGTCAAATCCTAATTTATACTAAAATTCAAATCAACAGCTACAGAATAAAAAAAAAGTTACGGAACTTTTCAAAAAAATTATTAAACTTAAAAACTATAATTGGAATGCATCCAATACATGTTTACATACCGAACATAATATAATATATCAATCACCTACATATTAAAACTAAGCCTTTCTGTATAGGCTTTGGATTTTACATTAAATTTTATTGTATTAAATACCTTAATTTTATTTAACAATAAAAAAACTCATTTTGAAACACAAAGAGTTTAATAAAAAGTACGAAAAATAATTTAAATATATAGGCAACCTAATACAACATTATATATAGTACCTAATACAACATCCATAGTTTCTTCTTAACTCATAAAAAATTTGAAGAGTCATTTTTACCAAAATTAAATTTATTTATGGAGCAATTCAATTATAAATATACCTATCATAAAAGTGTATTTTTGTTTAATATAATATAATATTTTATTATATTATCACTTTTAGGTTTATGATTGAACTTATTTGTTTTCAATAAAACTCGACAGTTTTCAGAGCATTATAACCACATTTATTTGCAAAAATCTCTCTTGAACAACTATTTTATTTTCATTTGAAAATACAAAAACAAATCTTCAACACTTTCCGTTGCCCATAGAATTGAGGGTATCTGTTCATTGTGCTGGTTGGACAGTGTTACCCTATACAGTATCTACGGGGGGAATATTCTCTTGTTGCATTTTGGCTGAACCTCAACTCAAGTCAAGGGTATTACAGCTCGTGACATCTAAGCTGGCACTTGGCCGATCGCTAATAGTACCTTTTTCAAAAACATTATGTCTCGTCATGCGGGTTGCATCAACTGTCCTCGCGACCCATATGAAGGCGCTCAAGTACAATGCAAGGGGAGTCAACACCATGAGGCAGCGGAAATGTTTGCAGTCCGGTCTTTTCCCTACCTCCACCCTCCTCCCGCCTACACTGCCCGCGCTAGGCCAAGTGCCAGCTTAGGTGTCACGAGCTGTAACTGTCATCTTATTTTTATAAACAAAACCTTAATATGATCAACTTTCTCGAAAATTAGTTGTATGTATTAACTCCCTATACCTTCAGCAGACTATCTTTATTTTTTCTTCCTTTTAATGTTCAATATTACACTATAATAACTTTTCGCACTTATTGTGCTAATACAAATTAACCATAGGAGGATAGTAAAATTAAAATTTACATTTGACCCTTTCAAAATAACGATTTTTCATCCAAAACCTAGAAAAAAACTAGTTATTACTACATCAGGATATAATTGATTAAACAAATTGAGGACAGAAAAATTCTAAGGGGTTTTTCGTTGAATTAAAAATAAAAGTTGTTGAGGCAACGGCATCAACTTAGGTTGAACTATTCACAACAATAGGTACAAAATATTATAAAAGAAAGAGGATGAAGAATTAATCACAATATATTCAATCATTGTAAAGAAAATATATTCTTAGACGAACGGACAATAATTTTTTCTATGAAGCAACCTTTTCTGACACAAATTTAATAAATAATGTTTCTACTTCATCGATTTCTAAACAAAGAGTGTCTTTGTGCACGTATCTGAAGGATTCATACAAATTAGCTCATTATATTCGTATGTTCTACTTTCACTTACAAGCATGTTTCTTTCAATTGGTTTTCACATTTTTCAGACGGCCTCTTTCAACTAATAAATTTGCTCTTCCACATTGGCTTCAAGGCCTATGCGTTAAAGTCAGGGATGTGCCATCGATGACAACGCTAAAAATAATAGTACGCCTCGTTCGATACCTCAATAGTACATTTTTCATTCATATGGACCAGCGATGCACTTATGCGACGGCCGGTTTCTACCCTTAGACGGCCGTCACATATTTTGTGACGGCTAGTCACACACATGTAACATTAAAGTATACTGACTTCGCATATTTGCGTCGGTGTTTCAATGTTATCAAAAAGCTTAGAAAGCCCTGTATCTCTGCGGTGATCTACAGATATGTCTGTCGCACAACTGCACCACTTGGTCTGTAGATATGATGATTGGTGACGTCATATGATAGTTTGGAAAACTGTTCTTTACTTTACTGCATCACTGTATGTATGTATGTTGTATCTATGCTGCATTATCCTATGTAGCTATTATATTTGTTCAATTATACACTTTTCTTGAAAAATCTTTTTTTTACTTACTTTCACTTTTAATCATAAAAAAATTACTGTCCCATATATGCGGCGTTGAAGCTATTTCAAGGAAAATATAATAATTTTAACTACCGTATTGTCCTTGCTATAGACACTGTTTATAAGTCTCAAATATGCGACACTACAGAAGGTTAAAAAAATATGAAAAAAACAAGAATATATTATTTACAAACATGATTACAGAGTAATACAAAGTTAATGATCACTGTTTATCAGATTTTAGCCCATGGTCTACGTGCAATTTTAACCAAGTGACAGCCGGTCTATGTGTAAGATTAAATTGTATACCTCGGTCCGTAGCAATGACCACGGCGTCGCATATTTGTGACGCTCGGTAGCGAACGTTTTTTCATCAAAAATAACTAATGGTTTTTATAAATCAATGGTTTATACAACTACAGAGTTTCAGAGCTTTGGTAGTGTATGGAATAGAGGTTATTCTGTCTGTTGCATTGGGCTAGGAAACATCACCGCAATATGCTCTGAATGTACAGTATTTTTTTTTAGTTTTTAAATGTAAAACTGTTAATAATCTGGATTTAATTTCATTTTATGTTCTTTTCTCCTGTACTGCCTACATTTTAAGAGTTTTAACTTTATGCATGTTACAAAATGTTTAGGGTTATTATTTCAGAAGGAAAATGGTTACAATTAGAAGGCACAATGTATAATAATCATAAATCAAATCCTAAATTCACAATACTGCTCAATCAAAATATTATAGCTTTGATTTGTTCCCATAATTCAAAATTTTACTCTTCTAGTTCATGGCATCAAATACGACATTTAAAACGAAAACATTAGAGTTTAACAAAATGTCAGCGTATCAGATACCGTTCATGGTTTGACTTTACATTCTGTTAATACATGTCCTTATATCTAAAAAGCACGTTTGTTTATAAAGAAATAATATAAATAAAATATGTTAAATATGTTAAAATATGTTAATGTTAAATATGTTAATGTTAAATATGTTAAATCAATATCATTCACAATATATACACCAAATGATTATTCCAACTTAACACACCTTTGTTATTTTAGGCTCCTTATACAATAAACAATCAGCATAAAAATTTTCAACGTAAAACATTTATAGAATTAATTCCTTGTATGCGGTATAGTTTGAACGTTATAACACCCTTTTAGAGTTTGTTCGACAGTTATATACTAATCAGCTTAGTCTAATGTGAGGTGATTATGTTATGTAGAATAGTCTGCTTTACTTAGAATTCAACCAACAAATCGCGTAAGCTTATAATGTATTCTAGAACTAAAATTACTTGGAATATTTTCAAAAGGCATTACCCAATTTAATTACTCATCTGAGTAGCATGACATTTATAGCACAACGCTGCTAAATCTGTTTATTTTTTTCATGAGGAACTGTCTTGCGAAACTTTGAAAAGTAACCGGAAAATATTGAAAAATACACTCATGTGCTATCTCGATTGAGAGGAAATGTGAAAATATTCAATACAAATAATTACAAAGCCTAGGCTTGGTTAATCAGTTATAACTACTGCGTTGAGTAAGAATTACTTAACTTCAATGTCTTCAAGTTATGTAATATGCAACATAGCAATTAACTTAAATAAGCTCTAATTGTTGTACATGTATGAAAATAAACGTCATAGGAGGAAGGAGAAAGAAGAATTTACAGCTGTAAACCTACATAGGTTATGCAATTCGTACAACACTAACTAGACAATTAGTTACAAACTGATTAGAGGATGTAACACAGGTCCACCAATTGCCCTCAGTACAAGGTATAAATGTAATATCTGGCAGCAATATAGGTTGGTATGGCGATTATTGCCAATTTTCAATTTAGTTGCTGTAACCAGGATGTTCTGACCTATAAATTATGGGAATTGTGAACGCGTGAGTACTATCATGTTATAAAGTTGAAAGGCTTACACCGTACACAAAAAATATGTACAGTATTATAAAGCACTAAGGAGTAAGTCAGCTTTAAATTGTTCATAAAACGAAAATAGTTTATAATTAAATAGCAATATAAATGCAGTAACAAGCTATAATAATCAAACAATATTTTTGGAAATGTCTACAAACAATCTTTGGTGGAAATAAACATTAAATTAAATTTGTTTAATGGATGACGTAATAAACTATAATCAGTACTTTTAAGCCGCAAACTGAGACATAACAATACATTACATTATTTTGTACTCAATTTTATCATGACGAAAGAAATACTTAATAATTATGCTTTTTCAGCTAATTGCAAATATGATAGGTTTAATTAATACGATTGTAATTATGGGAATAAAGAGCACGTGTTTTATAATGACTCTTGTACTGCATGGTAAAATAATAATATAATGTGGCAAATGAAATCTGTTTCATGTATCAGCCGGTTTAAACTATTATTAGTTTATTAGTAATATATAAATTTTTCTCATAATTCCTGGTGGTATTTTGGTGGTGGTATACTATATAGCCAATATTGTCCCTTAAAATTAATGTTGTTGTCCGTTATGGTTAACACTTTTTAGGCAAATGTTTCCTGTAGAAAAAATTCATGTCATTCTCTCATATTAAGACATAACTAATAGTTAATGTAGCAAGGCAGAATACGATACAAAAATAATCATAGTAAATATTCTTATATTATTTTACCAATTTTGTAATGGTAATGCAGGTAATAGTTATTTGTGCAACTAGTGAGAAAAGTGAGCAATTGACTCACTCGAGAGAAATCCTTACTCACGAGCCGTAGGCGAGTGAGGAATGGTTTCTCGAGTGAGGCAATTGTACTTTGAACTCGAGTTGCACATTATACTTTTCCTACAGTTACCATAAAACAAATAAATTGGCCTTATGTTTCTTCAAACATAACCTATTTTTACACAGAAGCGAACTTTTAATATAACATTTAATGTGAAGTGACAAATACAACAGTACAACAGCTGACCAGCTGATTTACAGCCAGTGCTGCCAACGTACTTCGGGCGCATACGACGTTGCCTGCATGTTACGCGCTCACTATTTCGTGCCTTCACGTTGCAAATCTGGAGTGAGACAAAGTAATTAGAGTGAGACAATGTTAACATTGTCTCACTGATGAGCGAATTGGCCACTTTGCTTTCTCAAATCAGTGAGAGAACATGTACATTGTTAGGTAACTGTAGGAAAAATTGTTTACATAGTTAAAAAATTTTTCTTTTAAGACCAGAAGATGTGTTAGTGGAATATTTGATTAATAAATTAATTAAATATATATTTCAATAACTTTTCAAATGTTAAATATGTCCATTATCTGCTAAGTTGGAAAATGTACTTAGTTTTTTATTATAATACTATATTATTATATGATTTTGGAACATAAAATATAAATTATTAAATATTTTAGAGCAAAACCTTCTTTATATTTGACTGTGTAAAGTCAATAAATCTAGATTTTATGTTTGATATTCTACTCATCCGGTCCCATAGTTATATTTCACTCAACGTCATAAACGTTTTACAACGATGGTGTTAATGGCAAGATCGAAGTGCTTGTCTAGTCACCACCCGCTGCGGTAAGTGTTGTTATTCAAAACTTTGGTATAAACTCTTGAACTCGCAGTGAAGTATTTACCTTCCTGTAGACCCGGAACTTCTTGCGGCCTGTTAACAACGTGTACGCCAATTGAATGCTGAAGTTTTAATTAATCTGGTATAGTCATAACACAAAGCCTTATTTGTGTGCAAAGTAGTTTCTCAGTCGTATGATAGAGTAAATTGTTTAGGAATTTAAAATTCTTATATTTAGTGATACCTAAATAGTTCTGATCATTGCTATGTATAACCTTATGACTAGTTTGGGTTTGTAATCATGTAATTTAAACCTATCATTCACATAGAAAATATATTATTTTTTATTGTTTTATTTAGTAGTTAATATTTTATTTTTTCCCCATTTTAACAAAAGGTTTTGGCCTATTCTCTTTAAGGTTAATACGCATTTACAAAAAAGAAAAAAAGAAAAAAAAAGAACTTAAAGTGTAATTACAATTGAGAGTGTTATACTATTACATTTAATATATTTTTTAATCTTTTTGTAATTTTTCCTTTATTAACAAATTGTTCTGATAATTTGTAAGTAAGTGTAAAAAATACTATCACGTTTGTTTATTACACCTAAATCATTTTACCTACAATAGTTCAAGACATATAAATGTTATAAATTAAAGATTTATCAACACTTTAAATCACAATGTATATCTGCAGTCCCCTGTTAATTATTGATAAATGCTGCTTTCATTCCCAAGATTGTTTATCATGACACACAAATCAAATCAAATAGCAATGCGAGAATAGTTATGTATATTCTTAATAATTTCAATGTATCTTTAACAGGTGAAAAAGTCAAGAGTGCCTTGTTAAAAGTCCTGATTGAGCGAGATAAGTAGTGTTGGCGTAATCAATGTTGTTACTTCAACAGAAGAAGCGGAACGGTGGAAGCAAACTCTCTATGTTACAAACAAAGTTAGCGGAAGTTTTGAAAGTAGACGAGGAACACGTCTCTATCTTCAGTGTTCAGCAAGTTCTCGTACACCCTCCTCTAACGGACGTCCGGTTCGCCGTTACTAACTTGAAGCGTGAAGTGGTAGACGGGCTGGTTATGCTGCATACAAACTTGGTTAGTAACTTATGCTCTCTCACATCTCCTATTTTGTATTCAGCCTAACGTCAGTTTTCTTCCATAAATTTTGTTCAAAAGTTTCTATTTGTTTGACTTTCACTTAGCAACACTTTTGTAAGTTCGTTTCAATCTTTATTCCATTAATATTTTGTGATAAGAAAAATACAATCCCTCCCCTTGGTTTACCACTAAGCAGTGATATAAAAATAAATTATGCTCTCATCATTAAATTAAATGACCATACGGATGCTGGAAAAATAGATAAGTTATTTTATTTCTTTTATGTTTCTACTGCTATTTATGGTAATGTAATGCTTTTATATCCCTAGTTCGAATTTACGTTTTATGATAGTAAATTCTATTTTTGTTTATAATAAGACTTTTCAGTGACATATTAGTAGGATGCTAATTTTATACGTTAAATAATATAGGAATGCACACTACACCCATGTGTTGTAAGCACATTTCCCATAATTACCCATAAAAACCTTAATTAGGCAAGTTCTTAAAACAGAGAACTGTTTGTTAGTAAAAAATAAGAAAAACATTCTTTGAAAAAATGTAACAATAATAAACTTAAACGAGGAACATGATAGACACATCTGAAAACTGTGCGAGACTGGGATCAAGCGTACATATGCTAAATGATTAATAAAACAGTGACAAAATTTACAAATTTTATTTATAATAATATTGTATTTTCGGGGGAAATTTAGAAATTTTAAGGGTTTTTTATTTAAAGATTTAATAAAGTGCATACTTTTAACTTAAAATGACGCTCAGTAATTAATTTACGCTTACAAGTGTAAATACTAAAGTTTTATAAATCTGCTCAGGTGTAAACAAAGTGAGCAGAATTGGGTCAGAACGATTGGAGGTTGTAAATAAAACATCCACTCAGTCGCAAGCGGGAGCACCGCAGGGGAAACTCTATTGTAAAGGTGAACAATTATGGAAATGCTCGTTCCATACAACTAGATGTGACAATGGTGGTGGTTATAGAAATGAAAAGGAAGATTGGAACAATCCTTTACTATGAATATTATTTTTATAAAATTACAAGTTGTTATTTTGCAGTCTAAAATATTTTCATAGCATGTTATTTTTATTTTTGTATGTTCTTATTTCTTACCTTTTATTTTCCCATATCGGAAATAAGCCATTACCGTTTCTTATTAAGGCCTACACCCGGCACCGATTTACTTTTTCATTTGGATTTCTTCAGAGACCAAAACACCAATATTTAATCTATATCTTTTCCCCTTTATTCTGTTCCTAAACTACAAAATCTTTAGCTGCACAGTTTGAAAAGTAGTAACTTTTAGTATATCAAAACACTTTAGAGTTAGCTATATATCTCTTACTGTAGTTTGATAAATGGTGCATATGAAATCTCTAGATACAGGGGTTTTTTTTTAAGTAACCTAAATACCAGATCCGTTTTCCTCGGAATCGTACATATCAATAATAGTTGATTTATTAGGTACTGGAATCACAACTGGAAACTTAAATTCAAAATTTTTTGTATAAATTAGTGATTGTTTAAAAAAAAAAAATTGTTTTTACTTTTCGAGCATGAGGAATCACGAAGTTGAGATTTACAATAACATTAATAAATAAATCCCAACAACACTGAACCTCTTAGATAACTATGCAGCTATGCATATCAAAGATCGGTATGAAAGAAAGAAAACAGGGATTATAACAAACTCATTATGGTTTTATCATTGAAATGTGTCTCACAGTACAATTAGTTTGGGCTTCGTTAAAAACCGCTGTATTATGGCATATCGCTTAGGTTAAAGGTAAACGTTATTCAAGTTTAGAATACTGTATACAATCTCTACTTTACTTTACTTTCAAGGAGTTTACTCTAAACCAAGATTAGTTTTTTTATGGTTAATTTACTAAATGAGAGACAAAAACAATGTTCAGCACATACGTGTGTTGTATAACGCTAAGAACTTACAAGAAAGTCATTTATTAATTAATGCAATGGAAAATATGAATTTTTATAAAACAACATAACAGTTTTTTTTTTTGATAAGATGCAATTAGTAGTATGTTTTATCTATGTAAGTATTCTAGTGGTGTCAGGACAGAATTCAGTTCAAACTATGTTACAAAACTCCTGGATGTTAGTTTTAAAATATATGAAACACAAAACCTGTAGTATACTGTCGAGATATCACTATAAATATAAATGTTATGCTGTACCAACTGTATCAATTGCTTATCAACAGTTCAAGGATAAAAGTACCGAGACAAAAGCAAAATAACCAACAATAGAGTTGGACGCTAAATGCCAGGTTAGTTCTCGTAGCTTTTATACACTAATGATTCCCCCGTGGTCTTTTCATCGACTGTGCGCTGTTCTGTTTTCTTTTATACTGCAATACTAAGAGCTACGTTGTTTCTTTTCACCCAGTCTTCAAAACACATTCAATGTATCTGAGTTTTCAAACGTTCTATTCATGATGATCAATACAAACACGTTCAGTGGTAGAAAAAGAAGTTATATGTGCTATGGATTTTTATTGCTGCCTTCAAGCCTCATGAGACTATAACTTGCGCGTAAAATATCTACGTTAAATTTTACTTTTAAATCAAAAGAAACTAAGGTTTGAACAATAACGCTGCAAACTTAGATGCATGCATATAATTGTATTCAATATACAATTTAACTACAAGCCATTTAAAATATTTGATAAAATATTTCAAAAAAGGAATGTTTATTTAAAATTAAATTAAATTTGTCAGCTAGAAGTTGATATTGTATAACGGAATAATAAGATGACTTAAATATGAAGTAAGACGCATACTACACATCACCGATACCGTTAGGAAGCCACTAAACATATTAGAACTGTGTTCTAATGGCCCATTCAAAGTTACAGAAATTACATTAGTGGTTAGGCAACGATCTCCTAGCTTCAGACTGAATAGCGTGTAACTTCAGGTGATCTAAATAGTTTCAGTTGTGGATACGACAAAGTACTCACACCCGACGGCAAGTTTACATCGCTAGATGAGACCTTTTGTGATTGGCAAAACCCACTAAGACGTTAATAGGGGACGACAGTCCTGTGTGTGTCAAAAAAATAACTGCTGGGACAATCAGCATGAGCTGGGCTAGGACAGATTTACTCTCAGGCTGTGAACCTCTTCGCTACCATAATGTCTATGGTGCTGCTGTTTGGTAGGTCATAGTATGAACCATATATTAGGTATACACCAGACAACAATACTGCTGTGCGTATTCAGACAACTACTGAGCAACCAGTGTAAGCTAGCCTAAGAAAGACGCAATCTCAGACTTGGAATGGGGGACTTCGATACTGTACTAATTTATATACTGGTGAAGCTACAAGGTAGATCAAACCAGGTAATTTATAGAACAAAAGACAGTAATACCGCTGCGTGTGTTGAGACAATGACTGGTACGACTAGTGTGAGTTTGCTCAAAGCATACGTGACATATTTGTTAATGTTTCTATTTTAATGCATGTAGTATACAACATACGTGGAGTACACTGTGAACGGTGGGAAATTGAGTGTGACGTCAGAGAACATAATAAAGTACGACGAGGGTGGAGGAGCAGACGACATGATGGCCATGACACTTACAATGTATGTGGATGGTAACATGGTTTTCCATACTCCGGAGGAGGACCAGACTAGCCTACGTAAATACTTGACGCGGTGTTGGATTTTCATGACGAACAGTGCAAATTCTTATTCGTACAACCAATATTGATTTTAAAATACTACTATATTAATCCAAATACTTCTTTATAGAATTATTCAGGAAATATAATAAGACATAAGATGTATGTATAATAACTTGATGTTAATCGGAAGGATGAATGATTTAGAAGTTTAAGGTCGATTCATTAATTTTATTTCTGAATATCATTGATATAACGACTTGTTATTCGCACTCCTCTTCAATTTATCACAAATCAAATCGCTTGTGAAACTTAAACTGGGCGTGGTTTTTAAATTACCAAGTCATCGATCGAGAGTTATTTGTTGGTTTTGACTAAACTACAGAATAGTTTGTTATTCCTCACCTTCACATCTGAGGACGCTAGGTTCTAGCCCGGAACTATTTTACACATGCGGCATTATAACATGTTGAAATCCATTGGTGATTTTCAGGACATGAACTCGGGAACTCAGACTCCAAAGCCCCATGCTGTATTTATATTTATTTATTTATCTCCCAACATATTGCACCATTTTACAAACTATGTGTTTACACTATGAGATGGCATTTATACCACCAGACCTACTCACCCCCAAAATCATAGAATAGGAGCTTTGTCAATATTTTATTCATTGAATAAAAATGATAGTACAGGTTAAGTTATGAATATTGCTAGTTATAAATTTTACTTATTTTTCATATTATCAGCTTTTTTGTTGCATTTTTATACATTATAAGAAATCTTGGTACATTCAATTAACTTTAGTATTCACGATGCAGTTCACTACATTATTATAATTCATTAATAAAAATTTAAAAATTTTATGGTTTCTTACAGTTTAGGGTAATTTTTTATTTCTTTGCACTTCATTTAAGTTTAACTGTTAAAGTTGTTTTTACATGTTGGTGAAAAAGTACAGAAGGTGAATATCTCTAACGCTGCGTTATTCTATATTGAGCTCTGTTTGAAGGCCACCTAACTATATAAGTTGTAACAAGTTATGTATTACACAGTGAAAAAAATTTATTATCATAAATACAATATTATTATTTATTCTCTAATATTTAAATGACAAAGTGTAGTATCAAAGTATCTTTTACAAACCTTGTATGCAGAACAGACCAAAACATGTTTGAATAGTGAAAATAAAATAACCACATTTTATGAGTAAGATAATAGTTGAGTATGGTATGACATTTAAATTCTATTTGGTAAAAACATACACACTTTCCCGTAAATTTCATTCCAACGCAGCGTGCAAGGGCCCCTTAAACAAACTGAAATAGAGCATAAAACTGTTTTAACTTTAGTGGCCTTAGGAAAGTTAGCAATACGTCTTTTTTTACAAAAATAAAACACAAAAAAAAAACTATGTTTACTGAAGTAAACATATGGTTAATAAAGTTTTTTTTCATTCAGTTAACGCATATCAATCAACTATCAATTGTCAATTATTTAAGATGGGGATGCCACTATAAGCGTATTTTGACCCAAATATAATACGTGAATGAGTGGCGCGATCTTGTAGTCTTGTTAGTGACTTAAGGACGATATATTCCTCAGACAAAGCTGTTAATAGCCACACAGCCAATGGAAACTGAGGAACCTACAGTTTATAGTGTAATCCAAACCCCATTTCCCCTTTTAATAAACGAATTAGACTAATTATCAGGATAGTACTGCGGATAGTCGTAGTACTCACTATCGCGGACGGTAATCCACACCAGGGATCATCGCATCCACTGCGCATGCCTATAAATATCCACAATTCGTTACCTCATAGTAGCTGGATTACAGTATGACACCACCATCCCAGTCAATGTAACAGAACTTATGTATTATAGTTACATAGAGATTTGTAAAAACGTATCGTGTTGTAATTGTAGCCATGCAAATAAAAAACCATGCTCCTCCATTTGTTTTCAATTTATATAAATGCATCCATTATTTACCAATTAATTGCATGGAAAAGTTCATTCTTACGTTTGTAGCCATACGTTTACAATACACTATTGTTCTTTCATCAGACGTTAATTTAAATACAGTTCCTCCACAACCTGCACGTAAAATGCCGAAACAACACAAAGGTCTAAACCAACACAATACCCTTGTTTGGTGTTTTAATATATTCCATTGTAACTGGACCGTCGTAGATTAGTATTCCAAACACTACCTGCATGTGAACAATCAAAGTCTGGCTCCAGCGGGAGGAAAAAACACAACATTGTGTAAAACATGATTTGGGGTGGATTTAAAATAGGTTATTTTAGAGTAGTAGTTTTTTTTTAATGTTCTTCCAATAAAATTGGAACTATACTGTTTTTTATGTTCAGATATTGACCATACAGTTTTAAAATACCTTTTATGAAGACATTTAAAAATAATAAAATATTTTATAAAAACAATTTATAAAATAGTTGTAGATCAATGTAAACGTGGGACTTATGAAATTACTAGTTCAGTTTACTTAGTTAGTTATACTTTTTGTCGATAATGTTCACTCACATAGGAATACTAAAACTTCCTAACGCTGAGAGCTATATGAATACCAAATACAATTACTTAGATTTTATCTACGTAGATTTTATTTAGATTTCACACAATCATTAATTAGTTGGTAATTAAGTTTGCAATAATTTTATCCTGCGAATCGGCAAAATACGTGCATAAAAACTATACCAAGCTATCAATATAAATGAAAATATCTTTATTCTCGAGTGATTTTCAGTACAAAACTTTTTACAGAACTAATAGTGGCAAACAATATTTATTTACTCTAAATATATACAAATGAACAATCGAAAGACTAAACAAACTATACAGGGTGTTTGGTAGTCAGTGTCGAACATTAAAGTCAGTGACTGTATACATGGAAAATAAAATTCGATCCAATTTTTAACAATCATGCAAAGCTTAAATAGTAATGTTATATTTTATTTTGAACATAAATAATCAATATCAAATTTTTAATATAGTTGTTTCATGCAAGGGGCTATATTGTTTTAATTTTTGGCAGGAATAATATTTTACCCTAGAAAGTCATTTGTTATCGGATGGACAGTTGTTGTTTCTTTATAAGATACAACTTTGTCACGTCTGGAGGTCGTTTGTCACATTTGAACATTGACAGTTCTCAGCAACACACAGACATCACTACGGAAAAATGTAGTGACGCTTCATGACTCAAAGTAAGAAGTAAGTTTATTTGTTTTGGATTATATATAAATAATAAAAATTTAAATTTAAATTAATAAAATTAAAATTGGATTATAATTAAAACAGATCATAAAATATGAATATGCAAAGTGAAATTTTAACATTCATTGTAGTATAAATATGGAAATCTGCGGTAAAACGTAATTTGTGTGCACCAACAATAAGCTATTTCAATGTAAATGATTATTGACAAAACCAAATGACTTACCTCCTTGGCCACTGAAACCTAAGAAGGATTTTGCCCTCACCAATGAACATCTGTTAGTTATTATTAACAAAACCAAATAAACAATTTATTTGAAAGCAAGTAATTATAAAAAAAATAAATTATTGAACCTCATACCGGTACACGAAAACTTTTTTTCTCGTTCGACGTCATCAGATAAAAGGACACAATCCACTATTTTCTTTATTTTTAGACCCTCAAAATAACACTACATTTACATTTTCATTCTTAGTAATAAAATAGATTATTGTCTATCCATCGTTTTTTTGTAAGCATTGAATCGATTGAATTTGTGCCATAGTGGGCCTTTATCTTTGCCTTTCTTGAAATTGTGACCTTCTTGTTTCCATTTTCACAATCCGCTGCACAAAAAAAATTTACGAACATTTAATTAAACTCAAATTCAAGGATTAATAATATTAGTGATATTCTTTACTATAAAATACAGATAAAATAATTATATTTAAAAATGTAAATAAAACATGGGACAACTATAAAAATATTACATCTTTTAAATCTCTTATTAGGTTTTTTGTAACTTATAACAAAAATTACTGAGCTTGGTAATTAATTTTAAAACAGTATACAGTACTTTCATATTTTGTCGTTTCACCTTAACACTTTCACCTAAAACAATGTTTACATACAACCAACCTAAAAGTAATTTGCATCTTAGCTAATTTTATTCAAAACTATCCTACGCATTACACTCATAAATTATAACATGGTGCACATTTTTACAATCATATATCCTAACCTAAAATAATACAAAATAAAATATTTTTTTTTTTATATATATGATAATTGTATTTTATTCTAAAAAAGGTCAGAAATGTCAAGATTGCCTTGTTAAAAGTCCTGATTGAGCGAGATAAGTAGTGTTGGCGTAATCAATGTTGTTACTTCAACAGAAGAAGCGGAACAGTGGAAGCAAACTCTCTATGTTACAAACAAAGTTGGCGGAAGTTTTGAAAGTAGACGAGGAACACGTCTCTATCTTCAGTGTTCAGCAAGTTCTCGCACACCCTCCTCTAACGGACGTCCGGTTCGCCGTTACTAACTTGAAGCGTGAAGTGTTAGACTGGTTATGCTGCATACAAACTTGGTTAGTAACTTATGCTCTCTCACAGCCTGCTAATTGCACTGAAGGCATTTATCTTGCCAAATGTAGATGCAAAATTGATTTTATTAAATTAAATTGCCTAAACTTAGGGAGAACATTAATTACTTTTTTTACGTTAATATCTCCCCTTGTATTCCGTAAAAGTAAGGATCCGAATTTATTATAATCATAGTCATAATTATAGTAGCCTAGTGAGTTCATAACAAAAAACATTGTTAATATATAATATTAAAAAACATATTGGTCATTGTACTGTCTTTAGAACTTTAAGACAATAATATAATAATATACCAAAAGGTCAGTACTAAAGAAAATTTAGATAATCATATTGTTCTGAATTTGTAAGAAATTACTTTCTTTTATGATTGTACAAAATCAAAATAATGTTTTGTTAAAACCTCTGGCAGTAACAGTATTTATTTAAAAACAAATTTACGTGCAATCCTTTTTCTTACAATGTCGTTTTTTTAAACACATTTTGCATAAAATTTATGAAATGGCTAATTGTTAAAACAAATAATTGTGTAGTAGTTTGACAAAATGACTGCAAAAAATGATACAAAATAACAAACGAAATTCAAGTGACTTAAAAGTTTGTGGCTCAAGCAAAGCTTAAGCCACACAGTTTATTTCGTAAATGGCCGAAGCAATGTCACGGTGTCTCGCAGTTCATTAGTATTATAATTTCATTAAACTATAACAGATAATTACGAGTGTTCTTTGTGAAGATTGGAAATAAAAAGGTAGATTCTTTCACCCAACGTAAAATGGCGCTTGGCAATTAAATTATGCTTGGAAGAGTAGATTCAAGAGGTTTATAAATCTGCTCAGGTGTAAACAAAGTGAGCAGAACTAGGTCAGAACCATTGCAGGTTGTAAATAAAACATCCACTCAGTCGCAAGCGGGAGCACCGCAGGGGAAATTCTATTGTAAAGGTGAACAATTATGGAAATGCTTGTTCTATACAACTTAATGTGACGGTTGTGGTAGCTGGAATAAATACGACTGTTTAAACAGTTCACTCTTTTATCTTTTAGAAATTTTCTCTTAACCATAAAATTTTGTTAATGATATTAGTTTCTGAAATAATAAGTACATTCGTTTCTTGTTAGATCATGAGAAACGACTAAAATTTTGAATCCAAGTAGAAAAAATTTTTCCAATGTGCTCAAGTGGTCTCTGGTATCAAAATCAACAGTATTTCTCAAGCGAAAATAAAGGGCCGCCGGATTTTTTCCCCCTGGAATTATACTTCCTGCTGATCTTCGAAGCTATTTTGATGTTACACCAAGAGGGGGTTAATTCATCCCCCTACACTTGGATTGTTACGGAATCTAATTTATTTAATGTAAGTAAATGATTTGTGAACCAAATACTTATAAGACATTTTAAAGAAAATCAAAGCTATGTTTTTCTGGTTGTATCTCAAATTCCTTACGTCAGATAACTGATCAGTTTGCCTATAAGATTAACTTCCTGAAAGCTCTTAACTTATAAACAACCGGCATTAGTTTCCTCCGGTAGAAAAAAATTACTACCAAATTCTTTTTTTTCTTTTTTGTTGTTTTTTATTATATACATTATCAAAAAGACTATTACATTATAGGTTGTCATCTACAATGGTTAAGACAAATTAACATCCTTTAGAAGTACTCATGAAAATGCAAATTAACAGATTATGGAAAGTTGCATTTGCTGCAAAGTTATTTGCTTTGATAAGTAAAACTTATAAAACACTTAAGAAATTAGCTGAACAACAAAATGTCTAACAGCGGTTCTATACAAAGTTTATTAAGTCCCTACATATTAGCACTCACTGAAACGAAAACGTAAAGTTGATTTAAATAATCTAACACTATCGCGCATAGCTTCAGTCTAGAAGGTACGCAAGATATATTTCATTTGATTTTAAGAAAGTTGATCATATTCCTTTCGATATTGTACTTTATAAATTTTTTTTTTACATTTAACAAACACACTTTACGCTTCAAGTGTTTCATATAGTGATGATGGGAATAATTCTTTGACTGAATAAATATCCAGTTTATAGTTTTATATGAAAATTGTGAGATACATTAAATAAATTGTACAACAGTAACCTACTCCGAACTTAGTTACAGTGCTGTTAATTTTAAACACCTAAAACACAATGAGCTCTAACCATATACACCATATATAAACCATATACGTCCATTCAATAGTTTATCAACAATTCAAAGATAGAAGTCTCTGGTGAAAGGGGTCGAAACTAACAATAGAGTCACACACCAAATGTCAAGTTGGTCCCTGCAGCATTTATACACTAATGATTTTCCCGTGCTCTTTTCATCTTCTTGGTACTATCTGTGTTTTCTTCTCTAAATAAACTACGATGTTCCTTTTCATCCAGACTCCAGAAATATATTAAATTCATCAGAGTTTTCAAACAGTCATCACTATAAACATTATTTTATTCATCATTATAAGTACTTCTTTACAATAGTAGTAAAATTAGTAGTAGAACAAAAGATTGTATACACTTTGACTAATGAAATGTTTAATGTCAATTTTAAATATCGAGATGATTTGAAAACAAATTTACCTAAGTAAGAATTAAACTAAACATTAGTTGAATAAAGTTTTCATCATACAGGTGGCACTGTAAACTTTTGTGTAAATAGATTTGTTCAATATCAAAATACAGTATAAAAACTATGATTATAAATAATTTATGGATATTGTAAAATTATTAATATTATAATACTAATGAATTATATTTTTCATAATCAATTATGGTTCTAAAGCTCAGTGAACATAAACATAAAACTGAATATTGTTAACGGGAGTATAACAAGTCTTGAGGGTAGGCAGAGACGCCTACTACGCATCGCCAATACCATTAGAAAACCACTTAACACATTATCCAACTGTTATGTGTTCTAATGGACCATTAAAAGTTTGACGAACTTTGCAGGATTTGTTTCAGCGTGCAAAGGATGTAAAATTATTTGTTTTTAAGGAACATACTTTGGAAAACAAACAAATTTGATCCTTATGGGGCAAAAATGGGAAATACCAATGTGTACTTCATAACCCCTCCCTCTAGAACCCTGTTTCCATGGACCAATCTAAAACTGGTTCAACAAACCAGGTTCAAAACTTGCACAAATAAATTAGTTGTGTACTGTGGGGGGAATCGTTTATATAAATCTATTTATATAAATATGTGCATAAACTTGGACGTGTAGTGTGCCTCAGAGATGACACTAAAAAGATATCGATAATTAGTCCCGGTTCTAGGCATTACCATGAGACATACGGTAATAGCATATTCTATATACTAACAGTATATCACTAAAAACAACTCAAAGGGGAACAACACAATACTCTTGTTTAGTGTTTTATTATAAAAACCCAGATACTGAACCGTCGTAGATTAGTATTCCTAACACTACCTACATGTGAACAATTAAAGTCTTGCTGCAGAGAGGTAATACAACCAAAACTCTTTTTGTGCAGTATTTAGTGATCTTTGAATGAAAATTCAAACCATTTTGATACAAAAGATATTATTTTAGTTGTAAGTTTTTTATGATAATATTCATAAAGATTTGCTTCATAATGTATGCTTGGTTTTAATTTTGTTTAATCCGTGAAATAAAACATTTTACAGTAGCTTTTTAAATGATGATTAGAATTTGTTATTTAAAAGAATCTTAATATAACTAAAGGTTATATTTCAAACATAAAGTTAAAGGTGTGTTAAATACAGTTTTATATTTTTGTAATTTCAAAATTAATAACAGTATCCGTTTTATCAAAATTTGGTGATTTTAGCGAATTGTGTGTATGTATAAACTTTTGCTTGATAAGAATAAGTAAACGGAGACTGAGGTTCACTAATCCTGTAAACACTCGCATAATACTAATACTGACCCAAACTTGATTAATACTGTGTGATATCTTGTCAGTAATGGAACTGTATAGTTATTGGACTTGCAGAATAGATTTATTAAGGCAGTGCGTCAAGTCTAATGTGTTCCATTAGATAGAGCAGATGTTTGGATGTCTCTTGTTTGATTAAATTTGGGATCGACAGTATGATACATGACAGTAGGCGGAAATAGTATGTCTGCACCCAAACTTCTATATACGAGAAAAAAATATGTTTGAAAATCTGTTGTAAGACAACTAACCACTTTATTTTACTAAAGACACAAATTATTGATAAAGAAAAACATATATATACTGCCTCAATTGACATGATTGGACAATGCATTGTAAAGTTATTCTATAAAACGTAGTAGTTTGTAGTAGACACTGCATAGTTCTAGACTGACAAATTGTACAAGTTAGAAACTTGCGATAGAGCGATTACTGACACACAACTATGCGGTTGTGATCCAAACTGTTTATGGCTTTAAACACGAACTACCATTGCTTCCCCTTCTCACTTGAGTTACTGTTTTAACAACTTATGAATACACCCCGTAACTTTAACAGTTATAAATCCCGTTATGCTTTGCTAATTAACTCTAACACTGTAAACCTTTTGACAATATATAATGGCAGGATTATAAACTTTGACGCGACCGATTCAAGAATGGTTTAAGTTCTTCAAGTTTGTGACCTGATTATGATGTGAATACATCGAAACGCGAGTAGTCCAGTACAGGAACAGAGGAATCACGAGGCAGTTACAGGTATTTTAACCTTTTTACAATATTATTGTCAACGTGATTCGGAATAAACAACACAACATGAAGTTTAATTGTAAGTAAAATAGATCATGAGTTAATTTATATATCTACTCACATCTTACTCATGAAGCGTATTTTGTGTGCTGTAACTAGTTTTATGGTTATAAAGAGGTTTAGTGGCAACATTTGAAAACCTTTTAAAATTAGTTGGCTTCAGCTTTTGATATAAAATCAAGAAATACTTGTACATTAGTAACATGAGTTATTTTACCTTATAGTTTGTCTATAACAATAATGTATGTAACTGACCAGTTGTAATATTAAATTAATTTATAATATAACAAATGTTTTCTTACTCAAAAGGTGTTTAATGTTCCTCGAAACACACAATTTTAATGTTGTCTCTTGTGTATAATATAACCAAGGCTCTATCCCGAAACCGTTTTCTTGCCTGTCCAAGAGGTTCACGGTGATAAAACCTATCAGTGATTGGTGGGGGTCAGTTATTAGGATTTGAACCCGTGAACTGGAGGACCAAATCCCCGCATTCCACCATCATGCCAGATCGGTTCCATTGATTTAAAACTACTACGTATTAAATGCGCTATTGGCCTATACAAAGAATACAATTTCAAATATTTTGGATTTATGTTGCTAAAACATTTTAAATTCACATTCACTTATAGTCTAGTTCTAGTTTAACAGTATGAGCTACGATTATTATAGTGGATGATATTATTAAATCACAATAATAATTCGATTGTAAATAGTGCGTCATACGGGAATCAATATTTTTTACCTGTTCCAACTGCAAACAGTTTAGTTGACAAGTAATACTATAAGTAAAGTTTGATACTCAATTATTAGCGTTTTAATGGTAGTAGTCTTAACACAATGGCGATTTATGTAAGACAAGTGTGAATTTCAAAAGTTTGCTACGCTGTTATACAAAGTAATAATTCAAAGCAAAACCAACAGGCCAAACCAACATAATAGCTTTGTTCACGCATTTAATCCAATCCTTTGTCTCTGTATCCCAGGGATTAGTATTCAAACCCTATCCATATGCAAATAAGGGGTAAACTTTCAAATATGAAACGATAATACCTAATATACACAATATATAATATGTATTATTCTAAAGTACGTTAGATACCGTATAGAACTGTAACATTTATGTTGTATGGAAGATTCAAATTTACTTTTCCTCTATACCATAGTTTATAGAGGAATTATTTTTTTGTCATCATTTACGAGTTTTTGTTTGAGTGGATGTATTCATTTTGGCTACCCTGGACCAAAAAACTTGTTTTTGAAGTGGTGTCTTTGTGTGGGACTGTATGTGTGGATGTGTAGAGCTACAGACCACAACTGCAGTCCGGTTTTGATCAAATTTTGTTTGTAGGTACCGCTAAACTATGGTATCTCCAGGCATCTTTTTTATTTTGATTTTTAATGGTGATTTTCCTACAAAAAACCCATAAAATAATGGAAAACTAATTTTCTCAAGAATAGCAAGAACAATTTCGGAAAGAAATTCTTATGTTGTAGACCTTTAAATTCAAAACAAAATTGTATAATTCCATTGCTTAAAAAATACGGTTTCAAAAGTTATTGTGACTTGTTCCATTTTCCCATAAAAATCTAAAATCGATTTTTGATAAAAAAATCTGGAAAACCCCGTAATTGATTAAATTTAGTATGTTATGGTTCTTAGGTTCTAAACAAAATAGTGCTACTCCCCATTGCTGAAAATATAAGGTTCAAAATTTATTGCAGCATTTATTATTTCCCTTATAAAATAGCATAGTTACTCCCACCGCTTACCCATGATAAAGGTAATGGACAAGCTTGTGGCAGAAAGTATGTGTCAGATTACTGATAACGTTTATTTTAAATTTATCTGTGGTGTGGGAAAACTGAACGTAAGGCTAATGGAAACCATTTCTTTCATTTAAAGATTGGAAATTATAAACCCTTTAAATGACAGCTATCATTTCATTTTTGTTAAAATTAACAGAAAAATTCCTATCACATACAAATTTCTATTTAAATAGTTGTACTACTCGTATTTAACATACATGTTGTTTTCTAAGTAAACTTATACCCAATCTTGCAGTTCAAATGTGCAGAGTGAAATATGTTCTTGTTGTGTTAATTAGTGTTCATATCAATTAAACTATTTATTTTTTTTATTGTACCAACTAAACTTAAAACATATATGAATCAGAGTATAAGATATACTTAAGTATACAGACCTCCTCAATTTTGCAATGTTTGAGTTGACTAACAACCTAGAATGACAACATAAACAACCAAGACGTTAAGTTTGCTTAATCAACTGTGACTGATTGCTTGGGTAGATGTTGTGTAACACGGTTATATATTCTAGCCAGTACAATAATGACAGCTGAAATTTTAGTTTTTCACTCTACATTATAAATATTTATTGCGTCTTGTCAGTGCAGATGTATGTTTCGAGTATCAGTGTGATGCTAGGAACTATCAATGTTATAATATTGAACAACAACCTTGATGATGTGAGGTGAGAGCTGTACCTCTTCTTACAATAACGAACAAGTTTCTGCAGTAAAATCAGATTGCAGCCAAAACATTGATTAAAAATAATTAATGAATATTAAGTATTTTTTTTATTGACCAATCCCTTATCAGTATAAAGAATCTATGGCTTACTACATATTTTGTTATGTAATACATTTTGTTTCAACATAATCCCATATTATTTTAGTAACACATCACATTCATATCTAAGAAAGTATACTGTAACAAGGTTTTAAACCAAAAGAACCGCCAATACATAAACGGAATTATTTTACTTACCTATTTTTTCTTCTTATCCCTGTTCTTTTAATTAGATAATCACAATATTTATATTGGAAAAAATTTTACAATTCTATGTGAAGTTATATTCAAAAGCTATAGCATAATCAAAAATAAAAATTAATTGTTGTAATGTTTTCCAATAATTGTAAGAAAGGTTGAAGAAAGTACTTACAATCTCGTTGTAAGTAGGTCTAACAATATTGTAAATCGTTCAAGTGATATTCAGCTTAAAATATTCTAACCCAAAATTATTTAGATTAGGCAAATAGTTATGACAGGAGGTAAGAAAAGGAAAAGGGGTTTAAATTTATATTTAAATTCTCAACTTAATTTTCCTCCTAGTGTCATGTACAATATTTTATAAAAGTTTGTTTTTACTGCAGTTCGTTACTTTAATTAGGTTAAAGAGTTTACAGAAGAAGAACTACGAAAAATACGAGTATTTTTTTCTTGCTTTTCCCGGTTTTTTTGGGCTTTGATATGCTCATTAAACGTACTAACCACAGTAAACGCTGAGGCGATTGAAAATGATTACGAACTATACTATCTGTTAGGAGGAAAAACTGTAAAGGGAAACCAATGACATCATCTCTTGGTTTCACAGTTCACTGCACTGTCCGAGCCACCGACTCCCTATTATGTAAAATGTTAAATTTATTATTATTTTACGTCGTTTATAAAAAAAATATTAACATTATACTAAAGAAAACTAACTTTGCTTTGGTATTTAGTGCTACCGCATTACCTCTGTGTTCAAAAAACTTGTAAAATAAACCCCAAATAATGTTTTACACAATGTAGTGTTTTGGTGCGCCTCTCGCTGGAGCCAGAGTTTGATTGTTCACATGCAGGTAGTGTTTGGAATACTAATCTACGACGGTCCAGTTACAATGGAATATATTAAACCACCAAACAAGGGTATTGTGTTGGTTTGGTCCTTTGTGTTGTTTCAGCATTTTACGTGCAAGTTGTGGAGGTAATGTATTTAAATTAACGTCTGATGAAAGAACAAAAGTGTATTGTAAACATATGGCCACAAAACGTTCAGATGAATTTTTCCATGAAATAAACTTTTAGGATGCGGTAAATAATAGGATGCATATAAATTGATAACAAATGGAGGAGCATGTTTTTTTACTGTAATGCAGTCATAAAAGCAAACGTAATTTTGTCCTATTTATTTCCGGTTTGAGAAAGATTGATAATAAAAAATAGCTAGTTTATTAAATTTAGAAGACAATAAGTATCATCAATTAATTATAACAAATTGGTGTTAAACGTAACCTTTGAGCCAGATCAGCAAATTTACACAATAATATTTTATTAACAATATAAATAGGAATATTTCCATGTTTGATATTTTCGAAGAAACCTTAACTAACTTAATTAACTGGGGTTCTAAGAAATGTCTTGTTGGGGCTTAGGAAAACAAGTACTGTATTTTCAATATACACAAAATATCCCCATTTTAGAAGCAGAAGCCGGAGCAAGATTTTCTTATCGTTCTCGATCACAATTTTAAGGTTGTGAAGCATATTTAATTTAGTTAACTAAATTTTACACCCGTTTTATTTATTGTAAAAGATATTGATCAAGCCACAAAACGGGTAGTATGGGGAAACGTACCGATGATGCTGGTTGCCGATTAAATCGTAATTTTCAAGTACACGCCCCGTTTAGATTCCACAAACCAAATGGATTTGAAATTTATTACAGAGCAAATCACAGTGGTCATTCCATTAAGTCATTACAGCAATGGTATTCGGAACTAAAATAAAAGATTGATATTCAATAACAAATTCTGTCCTTCAGCCTTATTTAGTATTTTTATAAATGCATGTTACTTTTTCATACATATTTTAATCACTATTTTAAATTAATACAGTGCAACTATAGGAGCACTGCTGTGAATCTACTTATGTAATAAAAACATATAAAAGGCATATAATGAAAAAAATGAAATTTGGAAGCTATATAAAAAAAAATATATGAAATGTTCAACAAAAAAACTGATAGTTTTTTTTATTAATTCACTATTCAATTATTAAGTTTATATCAAACTAGTTAACCAGAATCCAAACCAAAGGTTAACTAAATAAATTTAAGTACTGAATAAACACCTACTATAATCATTGGTAGAACCATTTAAAGAATAAAACATATAAATAAATGCATATTAATGAATTCTATAGAGATTGTGTATGATTTGGACGAAATGGATTTTTTGTGACAAAATGAATGGTTTTTAAGAAAACAGGTTCGTAGACTTTGTAATTTACACCCCCTTTAATTTTAATTATTCTTTAGGTGAAGAAAACAAGGCAAATTTGAACGGTCTGAAGTTTCGTCAATATCTCACGCTCGAGTAGTCTCATAATCCGAAGGCAAAAGCCAATTGGTTCAAGATAAACTGATTTGGCTTAGCTTTCTGTTCAGGAATTAAGTGCTAAAACGTGCTACGTCTTTACAGAGTTATTTTTATGAAATTAATTTTAATTAAGTTTTAACTTTCCACTTTTATGACAGAGACAATAGAAATAACATTAATCATTAAACGTATTGCTATTGAATGACGCTAATTAAAAGTTTGGATGCACTTATTTCCACCTGTAGCCTAAGCTTAAACTAAATACTTGAATACATGTACTATAAAGGATTAAAAACCAGTAAGGGCACTGCAGCTATTACTGGTATAGAGAAGGCCAACTTTTAATTCTGCCAAGGTGGCTGTTAAGTGTCTTTATTTTATTTTAGTATTATTTGATAGATTTACAATTAAGATCCTTCCTTGATAGTTGTCATTTATAAACAAATTTTTTGTTTCACGGTGTTTGAATATCTATTTGAGACATATGTTTCCTTGAAAGTAGCTTTATTTGCTAATTATTTAATGAAAGAGATTTTTCACAATTTTAGTCTGCTAAAATTGTTTCAAATTATCTATTCCTTAAAACCTTAGAGAAATAAGTAGACTTTTAGCAAGCAAATGAATCATGTATTCGGATTAGGCTTAATTAGGTATTTTATGTTATGATAGTCAGGCAGAAACGTTGTGATCGACATCATGGGAAACATTTTTATTTCTAATTTAATTTAAATATGTTAATCACTGATTATGTGCATCTTCAGCTCAAAAGTATGCTCTAACACTACTGGTTGCTTAATAATTTATTGCAAATTCCATATTTGCCTTGAAACTGAAAAATATGGTTTACAAGATTTTACTATTTATATTGCCCATTGTATATTTTAAAGTTTGTAGCTGTCAGAACAATAAAAAATAAACCATTGTATTTAAATAGCTTCTTAGTGCCTATTTACCGAAAATGCTAATTTCTAACATTCATACCTTACCAATATACAAAGATGCTACAATAAATGAGATATCGAGCTAGACCGAGTGTAAGGTTAGACAACGTACGACATCGGATACGCTGACATTTGTGAGACGCTAGTATATGGATTAAATCATACACACATTGTTGTAGGTTCTACACTTGTCCTGCTTTAATAACTGCTAAAATAGAGGATAAATGATCTAGAATATAATAGAATATGTATGGTGTTTTGATGCACCATATTGTAATGTCGACACATCTAAATAGGCTTAGACAATGTTTATAGACTACAAGATCGAGGCATTGAACAAAATTATTGTCAATTATATATAAATAAATAGTTTTTAAATACATAAAATAGTAATTTCCATAATCTTACGTTAGCTACGAGATCTTAATTGGCATGTTAATATTTCCGAACCATACACCGAACACTGTAAAAACCACTTCCGCACGTAATATATTTAATTTCAAAAGTAACAATATGGGATTAAAGTTATTAAATATAAACTTTCCTCGCTGAAAATACGTAATGAACCACATGTTAACAAAAATAGAGTACATTAAGGTATTCGGGGTTTCAGCTTTAAGGTCCAAAACATAACCTGATCATTTAGCATCCTCCCAGAACGAAACTGTGTTGTACTTTCCTGTTAAAGGGAACATTCATTATTATCGATGGTTTTTTTCTCGATATATCGAAATTAACAAATTGAAACATATCAGCTGACAACTACGATAACTATTGATCAGTATCAACAAACAATAATAAAATGAAACTGTTCTAAAAAAATTATCTAACATAACTAACCAAACTTGCTGTAACATTTAAAAATTCCGTGTTTAACTTGCCTTTTCTGTTATCAAACGGTTAGCTTGAAACAGTTTAATTTCTTAATCCATATAATAGACTGTTTTAGCCTAAACAAGATCAGTTAGTTAGTTGTAGTCAATTTGTAATGGATCGGAAAACAAAAATATCGATATATCGAAAAAATCATCGATAGTAATGAATGTCCCCTTAAACAAGAAAGTATCCGAAAGTAATACTAGTCACGTAAAGAAATGACCTAAGAAAAGCTGAGATATATTCCTAAAGTAGTATAATCCGAAAGACATTTCAAGATTCCGTTTCTATAAATCGATGATTTCACAGTTTATTAAATTTTTAAACTGATAGTACTGAAAAACCAGTTCTCGTGACTATAGTTAATTTAAAGAAATATTTTTTCTGTAAATTTGGTACAGTAAGAGCTTAAGCTGCTGCTGCAGATTGCTAGATTAATTTGGTGTACTTGAGAAATGAGAGTTGATTATGAATCTAAACCTGTGTTTAGAGGGAAACTAATCTGGGTTGATTTATTGTCTTTTATTAGTGGCTTGTATAAGCGTTGAAATTTGTTTATTGCTAGTTTCACACAACTGCTGACAACATCATGATTTTATTTTCTCTACGACAGAGTCAATAGAAATACAAAACGTTTTGCACATTTATTTTAATAAATTTTTTACTTAAATAACCATCAATCAAATTTGTATTGCACTATTTTAAGGTAAAATTAATAGTGTGGTGTTGGCATATTGACGGTTAGAAGCCAGTTAACTTGAAAGAATAGGAAAGTAGAATATAAAAATAAAGAGTGAATTTAAATTAAACTCTCTCTCTCTCTCTCTCTCTAATACAATGAAATAAACTCTTTTTTGTGCGATTGGTGAAGTAGAAGATGCTTTATTCGTTTCGGCAGCCTTACTTTAGGAAAACAATATCAGGCCGTATTTGTGAGTCCATTTGTTACCCTCAATGTTTAATTATCGTCCATCAATACTTTTCCCTCGTTTCTTCCGTAATTTGTTGAATGTACATTAGCAATACAATGCCTTTGGGTCTGATGAAAAAGTGCTGTTTCCCTATACCTTTTGTTTGTAAATTCGTTTTCATTTGTGGTTTATAAACTCGTTGGACATCCAATTATGAAATTAAAAGCAAACGCGTTTTAGAACCTTTAAGAAAAAATAATTATAGCTAAGATTAATTAAGGAAGTACGATCATGATGATTTCCCTCTTTAAAAGAATTTTCTAATGATTATTTTAAAACTATATACTTATGATTGATAGTTATCAACACGCTCACGTGGTAGAAGACTTTACACACAGAAAAGTTAAAATGCATGGTTATAAATATAAAATATTTATTATGTGTTTAAATGTTATAAAATGAAATGTTTTAGTTCGTAAATAACAAAAAAATATGGATTAAAGTATGCTATTTTACCTTAATGCCTAAAATGACTTTTGTTAGTTAAGCATTATTTAAGCTATTTTCAGAGGTTTTATATTGTTTTCATTCACCTATAAGTATACCACTTAATTCACCTACACAATATAACACTGGCAAAATACTGAATATCAATAATTTGACTATATTTAGTTATTGTTGGCAGCATTTTTACAACTTAAAAAATACATCCAAAGAGGTAATGTAATTTTGTATGTGTATGTGTAAATCTATGTTGGTAACACATTGGTATTTACCTACCTATTCCTATAACTCCTACACAATGCACCTACCTAAAAAAAATACTGCTAAATACTGCTCATATGTAGCAAGGGTTGTTTTGTTCATTTATGTATAATACGTTTCTTTCCTGGAATTAAAACTATAATTAATAAAGTTATTTATTTTCAAAAGAAATTATGAATAGAAGGTTATGAATAGTTCTAAAATTAATAGTACTAATTCTACATTGTGCTAAAAATGTGTTTTAAGATTAGTTTTAAGATTAGTTAAAAATGATTCATACCTTAGGCAATATCTTTTTCTATCCATCCTAGACTTTATAAGCTTAACTCTTACTTAACGAAAAATCTTCCACTTTCAAGACCAGGTACCTAAAAAGTATATTGAATTCCATGGCAAATTAATTTAAAATAGTCAAACTATTTTTTGTAAGAGTAAAACAATTGTTTAAATAGTTATACTGGTATACAGCTAATTATATATTATTACCTTACCAAAAATTAGGGATAATAATTATTTTTAACTACAGTATCAGGTTGCTAATGTCTCATTAGAATATTACGAAAGGCTTGTTATGAAAAGTGATGAGTTCGTAATAGCCACGAGTTTACCCTTTTAAGAACAATCTAATGAGGTAAAAGATCCATTTCTATGAAACACTTTGTAAAACTGATAACACAATTTCGTAACATTTCATGTTTTAAAATATAATTTCAAACGTTCCGTGGCTCAACTAAGTTTAATAATGTGAATAATTGAATTCAGAAACAATTTATTTATTCAAAAATTGCCCATAATACTTAATAAATGCATAACGGTAACTATTTGAAATAAAAAAAAAACATATTAAAATGTATTTGTATTTCCACCAGTAAATAAAAACACTCACAATATAATATTTTACTTACAACAAAAGTACTGATCTCTTAACGATCTAATTAATTTCCTATTAATATTTTATTTTATTTAGCTGACTACGTTACAAGTTGGTAGTTATAATATGTTTTACATTAAAAAAACTAGATTTTTTAAAGTTTTGTTTAAGATCTATACATGATTTTATCTCACTATATAAACAAATGCCTTAATCTATTATTCATATAGGGTTAGCAAAAACATCATGTTTCGTGATTTTATTGTAATACTGTTTTTAATTAAACAAGCAGATGTTAGATACTCATTAAATGACGTAGTATTTTCATGGTAGTTGTTCACTGATTATAAAGAAAATTTTCTGTGGTATACCTCTTTGCTACGCAGTAATATAAACTAATAATTCAAAGCACGACGGGCCAAAACCAACATAATAGCTTTGTTCATACATTTGATCCCAACCATTGTCTCCGCATCCCAGGGATTAGTATTCAAATGCTATCCGTATGTAAATAAAGGGATAAATATTTTAAATGCGTAGCTTAATACATGTGATATTGAAAACCACATCAGACGCTATATTGCAATATAGTGGTGTTTATCCTTATTTGTATAACAACATACTTTATCAAAAACATACTGTACTATAATAACATTAGTGTAGTTAATGTGCACTTCAAATATACTATAGAATATACTTAAATATTCAGACCTTTATAGTTAACAGTATTTAGGTTGAGGGAGATCATATCAACCTAATATAAACAACCAATACAAGGCGTTTAGATTACTCAGTCTACTACTACTAACTTGTAAGGTAGTTTTTGATAAATTCAGTTAAGTACTGTACCTTATATAATATTATTTTTGAACAATAATTATCCAGTCCATCGTAATTTAATAAGTTCAGATCATCGTCCCAGTTTTTTGTTTTATTCAATAACAAAACGATTAACTTATTTCTATGAGAACTAAATAATTTTATATAATTTACCTCGCATAGAGTACACCACATTCAAAATAATACTGTCACTATTGCTCAATAATTAATAAAAAAATAGTGGTATTATTAAATGTTTAAGACAGTTTCTAATCACTATTTATACAAGTGATTTAGAACTTTAAGTATAGTTAACGTTTTTGTTGCAGAAAAAGTAAACAGCTCTATCTGGAAGTGTAACAGATGAGATATTACATTATAAAAGATTCCGTTTACAGTGAGTCAAAACGTTATAAGGTTCGGAAAGAGTATTAGATAACTATTGTAGATTATCTCTACCAGTTCTTTCTTATTGCAGAAAACTTTGTAATTTGGTTTATTTTCCGCAGGTTAGAAGTCGTAATTTTATCTTGCTACATCATCAACATAGTGTATTGATATTGCTTTGTAAAATATATCAAGCAAAACGATAGTTGATTGGCTATAGAACATAGATAAACTAACTGAAACCTACTGTAATTACTTGGCAGTACTGGCATTGACTATTTGGTATACATTTTAGTCCATGGTATTAGGGAACTATGATATATTGTCTAGATTTTGCAGTTAGTGAAGCTACTGACTCGCTTTTAGTCCTCTACTAACAAGTATACAATTTTAAAGTTTATGAAAATTTAATTTCTAAAACTAAATTGATTCAAAAATACGTTTTTGTCTAATTAAATTTAAAAATAAGCTAACATCGCATCTTTGTTGAAAAAGTTTTATTTTGTTCACTTAACTGACCCCAGATGATGTTTTATAAAAAAAGGTGTTTTGGTCGAATACTCGCTGTAGCCCAGAGTTTGATTGTTCACATGCAGGTAGTGTTTGGAATACTAATCTACGACGGTCCAGTTACAATGGAATGGTTATATTAAAACACCAAACAAGGGTATTGTGTTGGTTTGGTTCTTTGTGTTGCTTGAAAATCAACCATAGTTTATGGTTATACAAAATACATGCATTCAAAAGAACGCCTGATATGAAACATTTTATTTTAATTAGTTTTATGTCACAATTCTAAGATTAAGAGATTATTAGGCAGTTTACCAGCTGTGATAAGAAGTAAATTCAATTTTATCACATGTTTTTCATGGTAAAAATATTGGTCAAGTACCTTGGGTTGGGAATAACAAACAAATAATTCTAGATTGACAAGTCAGTCGTTATTTTCAAAGACCACGCCCAATTGAGGTTCCATCAAATGGTTTTGACATTTATTACAGAACGAAAACATGAATTATGTTGTTGTAAGAACGATATTTGGAACTGAGAGGATAGATTGATTTTTGACATTAAAATCTTATTCTTGCTAATACATTTGGTGTTTCATATTTTACTTTTCCAGAAATATTTTTTTGATGTAATATCTAAAGTTTTATTAGCGATCAATAAAATTATAATTTAAGAGTTATCCAAACTAAGGTTCTACTATGTTTCTCATTTATTCAGTACATGTAATAGTGCTGTAAAGTCTGTTTGCAGATTTCTAACTGCAAAACATTGCTAATAACTCTATCCGTCAAGTTGTATTACTGTATATATATTGCAATGTAAAATGTGTAAAATGGATCATGCCGTGTAATAAATACCTAAATAAAATGGTGAACCGCCACATTACATGAATTTATCTGTACTGACAAAATGTAGGGGCAAAGACCAGAATCAAAACCCACGAAATCACTGCCATAGATCTTAAGCCCATCGTGCTACCTACTGAGCCACCAACCCACCAATTATTATACATTATTTATACTCCGTATTATGTATCATTATACTTATGATGACTTATGGTTATGGGGTTTGAAATTTGTTTAGTAGCAGGAGAAAAATGTTTAGGAATAAGTGTATGTAATGTATAATATTGTTAACACATAATGTTTACACATGTGTGTTTAATCAAACTTAGATACCATTACTTTATTTTTGCTAAGAGAAAAACAAATAATAGAAGCAAAGTCGTATAATCTACTCAACGTTACTTTTCTCTAGTATAATAATATGTTTTTAATTTTTTTGACAGGAGTAGTGGTTTTTTTAAACAGGTTCTACAAATTTATCATTCAAACTTCTTTCAATCTAAGGACGGAGTAAAGAAGGGAAACTTGGACTAAAGTTTCATCAATATTTAATGCTCAATTAGTTTGATAATCTGGAGGCAAAAGCCTGCTGTTCCGTATTTTAGTTAAGTTAGACTGATTTGGCATAGCTTTCTGTTCAGGAATTAGTGCTAAAACGTGCAATAATTAATAATATTGTACGGGTCTAATCTGAAGCAGGTCTACTTTTTAACCTAACGATTGAAATTGGAAATAATAGAAGTGTACACTACAAAATGAAAACATTTTAATTTAATAAACAAGAGAGGGAAATAGATTTTTGTTTAATGTATTACATTGTAGTATATATATATATATATACACATATATACACATGTTAGTATATTTATATTTATAGTAAGGTACTAAGTGTGGGGGAGCGGGTTCAAATCCTGCCAAATCACCGATGGATTTTATCTATGTGATAATGCCGCAACCTCTAAGTCTAGCCTGAAGTAATGTGAACAAAATCATCCTAGCCTCGTACCTAGCGTCCTAGGAAAAAAAATCCTAAGTGTATAATGATATAATAATAATGTACACAAATTATTCCTGTATATTTAAATACACTAAGAGGGTAAAGGGTAATAAGAGGGTAGTGGGGAGAGGTAAGGGGGTGGGAGGGTAAGGAGTTCGGTGATAAAGGGTAATTCTTTATAATTATATTTTACTAAGTAGCCTTTTAGTTAAAAGAACAATAACAGACAGCTATTCTGAGACTATCTGCTTTCCCAAATGTTTAATTATAGTTCAATTCTTTTTTTATTGAAGTTTACTTTGCCTCTCATGAAAAAAGTATGTTTCCCTTAAATTTGTGTTTATTAAATTTCTTTTACTCGTGATTTGCAGATGAGTTATGTATTTATTTCAAACTGAAAATCTAACATAAGTATTAAATACTTATTTTGTAATCCCCTTTTTTACTCAATTTAGCCATGCATTATCGTAGGAAAGCTCTGTATGCCGTGTGAAAACTAAATAATATTTTCATACGGGTTATTTTAGTATCCAAATCTTTCTGGGGAAAACACCTGACAAAAATAAGTGCTAATTTAAATTACTTATATTTATTTCGATAGGAAAGAGTTTTTTACAAAAAATTATTTCTCTAACCCTTTGGATAATTGGCAACAATATAATTTACCTTTTCTACTCGTAGAGTATCCTTTTTGGTGTTGAATGTTTACAAAACACTAAGAATAATGTCTTGCTCATTAGTAAAAATTAAAAAAATGTATATAAGCTATGATTATGGTGATAATATATTATTTATAAATTAACAATTAATTAGCATGCTTCAAAATTTACCTGCGGTCAAAACGTTTACCTTCAGTAAAAAGATACATCTATAGTCTATTTTTAAGCATTTACTCAAAGGCCTTTTTCGAAAAGCGAACGTGTATACTTAGAAATAGAATTTTTACCTATTATCTAAGTATAATCAGAGTGCTAAATAATACCAAAGCACAGCACACTAGATATAGGGGTGAGACAACATGCAACAGGAATATATTGTCCCTGTAGACTATATAGGGCGACGCTGTTCAGACACAACAATGAAGAGATATGCTCGGTTTGTTGGATTCTGTGATTTTAAAGATGTTCAAAATGAAAATTAACTTTAACATACATTAATTATGTTCTAAAATCCCCATTATTTTTGTGACTTTATATTATATTAAGGAAACAAAATTTCTTGTTTATTTAAATAGGTGTAGCCAAACAAAATACATTTTTTATGTACTAATATAATGCACATTTACTAAAAAAATGATAACACAGTTAAATTGAAACCTTAGGTACTGCTTTTCAACCTAAAGTTTGATTAGTTATACAACTTATGGATTTAAATTAATTTTGCATAGTCATATTAAGAAAGCTTTGTTTAATCAAATTGTTTTAAGCAATTATTTTGTAGATGGAATCTTTGAGTCTTACTTAAGGGTGGTAAAATATTTTAAATTAAAGTATCAGGTAGATAAAGTGTCTCATTATATTATTACGAAAGACTTGTTATGAAAAGCGATACGTTTGTAATAGCAACAATTTTACACTTTCAGAATTACGTAATGAGATCAGAGCTCGACTTCCATGAAATATTGTTCAGTACAAACTCAGCTTTTAACATTAATCAACGACATAAGGAAACTATATTTAAAATTAGTTAGTCATTTCTGTTTTGTATTGAAAATGATCAATTATAATTATCCTCGTAGTTTAACTAAATTAATATGATTGCTATGGGTAAAAGAGTTCTAAAAAAATTATCAATGTGAAGAATAATATAAAATTAATCAATTGTAACTATTTAATGAAAAAAAAAACTAGACTTAAAATTATCTTAGCTATAATCCACAATTAAACATGTAAATGAGATAAACATTTCCAAATAACACCATTGTTTTTATTATCTTATGTTGCTTAAATTCTTTTACTTTCTTTTAATTTTCAAGTACAGCGGTCTGTTAGTGCTCTTTATTTCTAAGCCTTTTAAAATTGATTTATATAATATAAAATAATATATAAAATTGATCTACTATACTATTATGCAAACTCTTAATCACTTCTTAATCTTATATCTTATTTATTAAAGTATTCTGTGTAAATTATATAAAAACTGTTAACTTAAATAAAAAATACAACCTTTTTTATTATTTCATCTAAGTTACAGCCCTGCAAACGACAGTTTAGGAATATATTATTTACAATATTTAAAAATAGTTCAAGTTTAATATTCACCTGGATATTCTATTAGTTTCAAAATCTTACAACGATATAGTTGTAAGGTTATTCGTTAAAAAAACAGTTATACTTACAACCATAGTCTGAAGAGGTCGAATAAATTTTGAATGCCACCAGCAGATGTTGGTTATGAAACTAGTACTAGCCAGCGGAATCATAAGTTACGATTACTTTAAATTCCAGTTGAAGTGATTGTTCTGTTGCTGTAAAAAGTTTAGAATTTTACCAAACAGTATCATAAATTATGAAAGTTAATCACGCACTATTGTAAACTGTTCATGCAGTTAGGAAGAAGCCATATTAATACGTCATCGTGCTCTAAAGGGTTTTAAGCAAGCATAAAGGAGCTGCTCACCCGAAATGACCTCCTTTCACCTTCCCTCCTCTAACTTTGACTCAAATTAAGACGTAATAAGAGGTGATGACATCCTTTGAAGTTAAAACTAAATGGTTACAGTTCATTATGCATTAAAATGTATATAATAGCTAAACAAGTCATAATAGACCTTAAAGCATAATAAATTAACTTCTATGTGGAAATTGAAGACCAAGTAATATGAATAATATTTCGGAAAACATAAAAAAGTTGTTATGTCTCTTAGGCATTCATATTTGATTGCCCATGGTTTTCTTTAAAGGATTGTTGTAATTACTCTAATTTTAAACACAATATTGATATTTGCTTCAGTCCAACTACTCAATATACGTTTAAGTAAGTTACAAATAATTTTTTGTTAACCATTTGAACAGTAAGGATTACTAAGTGCTCCTAAGGAAAGGATACAACTTGTTAATATTTGTATAGTATATTATAATTATACCTCAAGGCCAAAAAGTAGGGGTTTACGGAAAAAGCGTGATACTGAAATCATGCTCTATTTCATGGTAAAATTTTTCAAGAATAAAGGAAAAACTTGAGAATGTACATCGACGGATTCAATTATATCTTTAATAATATCTAGTAACATTTAGCCAAGAATAATTATTCAGTTTTCCTCATCTTCAGAATTAAGAACTTTTGCAGTATGATTTTATGTGTTGCATGCACTCTGCATCCAATTACTGTGAAACATAGAGTTGCTCAGGAAAATCCTAAAGTGTTCTGAAACATCAGAAGTTATTACTTTTCAAACTATGTGCTGCTAATAATTTTGCTTCAAGTGCTAGAATTAAAGTTGCATGATCTTATATTTACATGTATACCTCCATGGATACCAGTATTTGCTTTAAGATATACGGTGATTTGGGTGTCCCTTACCGATTTCATAAAAAAACTGTTGGTCCCACAAAGATTATATAAAAACGTGTCACTCTTAACCAACCCCAGGAATTACGTAAAAATATTTTGAAGTTGTACAGAAATATCTTCAACCGTCACATCTAGTTGTATGGAACGAGCATTTCCATAATTGTTTACCTTTACAATAGAGTTTCCCCTGCGGTGCTCCCGCTTGCGACTGAGTGGATGTTTTATTTACAACCTGCAATCGTTCTGACCTAGTTCTGCTCACTTTGTTTACACCTGAGCAGATTTATAACCCTCTTCAATCTACTCTTCCAAGCATAATTTAATTGCTGTGTTAGCTAGTTTTTTTCACGTTTCTTTCAACCATGTCGTTTATCAGTCGTGGTTCTCTTAAAAAACCTGTGATTATCTTTTTTTTAAAGATTTTAAAAACCCAACCAAGGACACCATTGATCCCTAGGAAATTTGTTTATCAATCATTTGCAGACAATACCCTAATATAGATAATCAGAAATGATCAAAACAGTATGATCAAAACAGGTCTTTTCAGATTATTTTCTTTAAAATATTTAATTCGCTTTGTAAGCCATTAGTTGTTATAGTTTAGTGATTGAACATTAAAAACATAAATTAGATATCAATTTGTTTATTTTTTTTTTATAATTACTTACATTATGTATTATCACATATTCAATACAATTGAATTAAGTATTGAACCCTTTGTAATAAGCTTCCATGATCGAACCCTATAGGTGGTGGGCTTAGATCCTGGTCTTCGGTGATATCAGAATAGTTGCCAACATTTTGCACGCGATGCTGCAGTCAATTCCCAAGTTACCAACAGAAACACTAATTTGCACAAGAGATAGTACCTTGGGACGGGCTGCTGCATGGTGTCCGAAACGATGGCAGTATTTGACCAACTTTTCATCCACGTGTCCGTCACCTGAAACTTATGACCTTTGGACGTTTGATTGTATGTATAAATATGTATATACAGGGTGTTTAAAAAAGTGGGTATATAATTATTTACGTAGTGATTCCTTGGGTCAAAATATAAAGAAAATCAAGAACTGCATGTTTTTTTTCTAAAATCGCTTCGTTAACCAAGTATCCGCCATTTTGTATTTTTTATATAAACATTCCTATCTTGGATTTTTTTCAAAAGATATTTATAAAACTTGGTATAAAAGGTAGAAGAGACCCGTGTTAGAAAAAAAATCACCTTGATTCAACTTACATTTTGAAAATGGCGGCCATTGTATCTTTTCAAACTTTATCTACACAAAAACGGATGGTTTTATGAGAAAATGTCAAGAACAAGTTTATTTGGCATTTTTAATTCCCTACGAAACGGGACCTTGTTCAAAAATATCAAATAAGAAATGGCTTAAATATTACGAATTTTAGTTTTAAAATTGGGTAGATTAAGGCTAATCTAGTCAGTTTTGTCGTATTTTACAACTAAAAATCTTAATATCTCATTTGTTTCTGATATTTTTAAACTTGATTGGAAATAAAAATTGCTAAATTAAAGTGTTTTTGAATTTTTTCATGAAATCAGTAGTTTTTGAGTTAGAAAAATTTAAATAGCCGCCATTTTTAAGTTTAAAGTTGAATCAAGATGATTTTTTTTACTATGGGTCTTATTTACTTAAACATACAGATCCAATTTTCATAAGGATTGTTTGAAAATTTTCAAAGATATAAATGCTTATGTAAAAAATAACAAAATGGTTGATATCTGGTTAACAAAGCGATTTTGGACCAAATCATTCTCTTGATTTTCTCTTTTTTTACCCAAGGAATCACTATGTAAATTATGTCTACACATTTTCCAAACACACTGTATATCTAAAGGTTATTTTTACTAAGAAAAATGAAATTTATTTTCAAAAGTAAACCATCTCAAAGAACCAAAAACTAAGCACAACATATTTTATCAAATTAAGTGTAACGGTTGAATTATGTTTCTAGAATTGTTGATGAATGTGTGACTGATTTAAACAACATTTATAAAGAATTAATACCTATTTCTCTTTCGCGTCTTCTTGCTGTTGCAAAGCACAGGTGCAGCAGCTAAGATTCCAAATCTGAAAATTACCTATTTGAAATATCATAATTCAACCCAATTAGTTTAGGCTTTAAAAACTTCGATTAGATTAAATGTTGTTAAAAGGCTTTACGAAGTTTTGAGTTACAGAAAGTTAGAGGTAAAGGTAATAAGGGTTTTAAAAAATATTTAGAATTCAAATGCTTAGTGTTGTTTTTGTTAAATACATAACTGCTTCAAAACTTCTCTGTAACACCTACTTTGTAAACCCCATAACGCAAAGAAAAAAACAAAACACTAGCATCTGACGTATTCAAATTTATTTCTCATTACTACGCTTCCTACAAGACAAACAAATGTATTAAATAATAGCTTTTAATATATTTAAATCGTTCAAAGCTTTTGCTGAAACGGTTCTGATTTATAGCAGTATATGGTTTGGTCAAAACTATGTTATCTCTTTTTTCTGTTCCAGCGTTTTAGCATAAATGTAAACCAAATTCTTTTAAAGTGGTAGCGATCCAATTTTTCAAACGTTTAAGGACTAACATCCTACTTTTTGCTCCATCGCCAAAGACCGAGACTGTAGCCTCTATACCAGCTCTTTTAAAACATACACGAATCGTCTAGGAATAGTCTATACCGTATTACTACTAACACTTTTGATTGGTATATTACTCATGTCATTAAAAACAAAATAATCTTACCAGGCACTGTAATTGTAGTAGAACAATGAGGTAATGTTAAAGTTTAATACAGATTTTTTACAAATTACACGTGTAATACCACCCCTACGTACACTTGAAACTACTGTTCTTATTTTTTCAAGTGGAATACTGAAGGAAACCTTGAAAGGCCCAAAGTTTCGTCAATATTTAACGCTCAATTAGTTTGAAAATCTGGAGCAAAAAGCCAAGTAGTTCGTATTTCTGTCAAGTTAAGCTGATTTGGCTCAGCTTTCTGTTCAGGAATTAGAAGATAAAACGTGCAGCTTTGTAAAGAGGCTATACATAATTAATTGTTCTAACAAGTGGGGGACGGTGAAATTTAACACTTAATCATAAGCATATAGTTATTTAATGTAGTAACGGGGGCAAACTAGCTTTTTAAAGTAAATATATTTTGTTTTGCCTGTCAACTATTTATACATATTTTACTCGATGGTTACATTTCATAAAGATCAAATCTAACTTAAACTACAAGATAGGCTCATTATTATCTGAAGACGAGCTATTTGTAACAAACACAAGATTAATGTTTTGGATCATCTGCTTAATTGGAAATATTGTTGACGCAATTTGTTGAATCTTTTGAAGAATTTTAGTTTTAAACTAACTTTTGAAAATATTCTAAGCATATTTATTTAATTATGAAAGCATATATTTGATAAATGTTTGTTATTATATGTTAAAAGATTACGTTATCCGTTACGCAATAGGGAAACAATAGCACAAACGATTGTACTAAAATGTAACTTTAATAACATTTTAATAAATACACTGTACATAACCATATTCCACCACCTATCTATAAGTTAAACTGTTTACAAAGACTAAAGTCAGCTGTAATAAAATCAGCTGACTACAATAATATTAATTACAATTAATGACATCTGTAAACCATTTTATTGCTCAGTAACCAAAGAAATAAAATGTATAATAAAATACATTTTACAGTTTTACAAGTATCAGCAAATTTAAAATTATCGCATTTTTGGTGTAGTTTATAATTACAGTCAGTTGTCTGTTAATTTTTTATTGATGTTTAACACACAACTACAATCAGCCTTGATTCTTGGACCCCCATCACTAATCACCTAAAATAAACAACACAAAGTTAAAAAGTCATCAAGTTTTCTCGCAGGTAACAAATATAGTTGAATAATTTGTCAAATAAAGAAGCGTGTTAACAGGGCATAAACAAATTCTCTAAGTAACCTGTTTAACATATGTTAAATGTATTGTGAATGATTTGTAAATACCAAAATACCCCAAACAATATAGTAGGGCGATCCCCTATAAAAATTTGAGAGTACTAAGAATTTGTATGGCTAGGAATGTGCATAACTAAGAATTTTAAGAGTACTAAACAATTAAATCTTAAGTGTAGGGGCCATTGGAAACACTTAAAACATTCTTGGAAAAATATCTGTTATAACAACCTTTTAGTCTTGAATGGGGATAGCATGAAGACGGTATCTCATTTGAGGGATTCTTGTAATATTAGTTCCAAAACGTCGATTTATTGTTGCAGTATTGACTTCTCTTAATTTTCTTATCAACATCTTAATTAATTAAGAAAAGCTTATGTTTTTGATTCCTAATGATGTTTTCTTTCTTTTTATCTTTTAATACATATTTGATCAGCTAGGTGAATTATCTCAGGATCACCTGGTATTCTTTTGACTATTTGAAGTTTTTAAGTCATCCTCATCTATTGACAATGAGGATAGTGAACTTTTGATACTTCCACCTCCCTCAAAAGTGTAAATGTGAACTTCATCTTTGCAGGGAGAGAACATGGTTAACTCTTCTTCACGATTTGGCCGACTTTTTCTCGTCAGATCTATAAACGAAGTCTCTGAAACTGGTAAAATACATTTTTAATTTGGATTATTTATGACATATATTTATAATGCATCATGATGCCAAACCTGTGTTTTACAGCGTAATAACTACTATTCGTTGGATTGTATTTGTACTTAAACAAAAATAGTAATTTATAAATATAATAAAAATAGTTGACAAAGTTGAATTTTTATGACAAGTATCAAATAGTTAATTCAACCAAACTATAGCAGGTTTATAATTAAAACATATTTTTTAGTGATAAAAATAATGCATTAGCTCAAATTTAATATAAATGCAAAGGCTCTGACTTTGCCAGTTGTTGTATTAAAATCACAATTTTACATGTAGAAAATATTGCTATCACCAAAACAATTCTTTGTGGTTTTAACAAAACACAGAAGTAATTTTAGATCGTCAAGTCACCCGTAATTTTGATATCACACCCAATTTTAGTGCCTAGAGGAAATGGAACTGGCATTGATTGCGGAGCAAATAACATGTAAACAAGTCGTTTGAGCAAATGTGTTCAGAACAACAATAATATATTGATATTACATTTTTAAGATTCCTCGTACGGGTTAGTTCTTTTCCAACGTTTTTTTTTATCATCTCGTCTTAAATACTTTTGTAAGCTCTGAAAATAAAACTATTGTTCAATATAGATTAACTTTTTTTATCAGAATATACATGATTATTTTCGGTTTGGTTGATAGGTTACCTGTATCCTCCACCAGAGTATGACAGGACACGTCACCACCTGCAGACATTGTCAGTGTCATGGCCGTCATGTCGTCTGCTCCTCCGCCCTCGTCGTTGTATTTTATAATGTTCTCTCTGACGTCACACTCAATATCCTTCTTGTCTCCGTGTACTCTACGTCTGTTGTACACCACAAGCATCAGAAGAACGACTGTAACATAAGTACATGGTCCTTAAATAACTCATAAATCGTAAAATGACGCGAAAGTACGAGGTAAAAACAAATAAGTTATTCTTAAATAAGGCACAAATTCAAAAGTTTGAACCTACGTTAGAGCAATAAACCAGTTGTACTTTTGACTAAAAAATAACATTTTGAGGTCAAAGTGCTACTTGAAATACCCCATGGCTTACAAGTGATCCTATCAGTTTGACATAATTAAAAAAGTTGTATTAGATAGATATATGAAATTTTATAAGAAAACTCTGCCAGTGGCTCAGTTCAACTAATGTACTTTAATTGTAACCAAAAACTGGATACATATTTAACATGGGAATGAACCCTCTAGTTTTTCAATAGTCAATGACTAGACGTTACCATTGCTATCAGATGTCATCAGTCCAGTCACACACACAGTAGTGGTCTGTTGTCTATCTAATGCATTATGACCTACCTAGCAGCAGCACCAGTATACAGCTCAGTACGGTAGCAAAGGCTCCTATTCCCAGCCTGAGAGTGTGTCTGTCCTGGGCCAGCTCACACTGGTCTCCCCAGTAGTTGTATGGACACACACATTGGTATTGTTGTCATTTCTAACCTACTACATGGTTCATACTATGACCTACCTAACAGCAGCACCAGTATACAGCTCAGTACGGTAGCAAAGGCTCCTATTCCCAGCCTGAGAGCGTGTCTGTCCTGGGCCAGCTCACACTGGTCTCCCCAGTAGTTGTCTGGACACACACAGCGGTACTGTTGTCTGTTGTATACTGTACCTACTACATGGTATACCTACTACACACTACGACCTACCTAACAGCAGCACCAGTATATAGGTCAGTACGGTGGCGAAGGCTCCTATTCCCAGCCTGAGAGCGTGTCTGTCCTGGTCCAGCTCACACTGGTCTCCCCAGTAGTTGTCTGGGCACACACATTGGTACTGTTGTCCTATGTAACCTACTACATGGTTCACACTACGACTTACCTAACAGTAGCACCAGTATACAGCTCAGTACGGTGGCGAAGGCTCCTATTCCCAGCCTGAGAGTGTGTCTGTCCTGGGTCAGCTCACACTGGTCTCCCCAGTAGTTGTCTGGACGCACACATTGGTACTGTTGTCCTATGTAACCTACTACATGGCTCATACTATTACTTACCTAACAGCACCACCAGTATACAGCTCAGTACGGTAGCGAATGCTCCTATTCCCAGCCTGAGAGTGTGTCTGTCCTGGGCCAGCTCACACTGGTCTCCCCAGTAGTTGTCTGGGCACACACAGCGGAATTGTTGTCTGTTGTCTACCTCCTGACAGACTCCACCGTTCATACAGGGTTTCACCCAGCAGTCGTTGCTTGGGACGCAAAGTTTACCGTCGGGCGTGAGCACATTGCCTTCTCCACAACTGAAACGGTAAATCACCTGAAGTTAAACTTGGTTCATACTTGGTTATACTATAGGAAATAATTGAATATTATAACACTGTTACTTCGAAGACCGATTAGGAGACAGTTGCATATTTTTTTAATTGGTTTGCTAACGGTGTCTGTGACCTGACATTAGAGGACAGGTTGTGAAAGGTAAAGTATTCTACTGATTCTACAGTTTTTTTTCATTTTTTATATTGGACAAAATACCAAATAAATTCTTCATAAATATGAATTTTAACTCACAAGCAGCGGTTAGTGTTCCAGGGGTCGTTGGGGGTGCAGTGGGCGGCCCCGCGGCACATCGCCGTGGAGCACAGCTTGTCCGTGGGGCAGCCCAGGGCGGTGTTCTGGGCGACCAGGGCGGCCGCCCACACCGTGCTGTTAGACACGGGCGGCAGCGGCAGTGGGCGACCGTTCAGCCGCACGTCGTCAATACAACCTGGAGTTAAACAACACTCAATCAGTGTAACTATCTAGCTTGAAAGAACACATAGTATATAGGTGATGCAGCATGGTTAATTAAATTTGTCGTTACCAAAATAATGGTGAAAAATTAGCTGCTAAACCTTTGTGTAGTGTAAGAAAAAATAAATGCACTTTATTAAACTTTTTTTTAGTCCCTCCATATTCAAAGTTAATTAATAAATTAATAATGTATGGTTTACAAATAGGTTTGTATTATTAATGTTTCTAAAACTATGAACCATGGATACGTTGCTCACTTGAATAGATTGAATGTGTTTTATGAAGTGTAAATAGAAAGGAACATACACGTTCTCATTATTAATCTACGAAAGAAAAGAATCAATAAAAGGTGCACGGGGAATCATTAGAGTTTAAGCGCTACAGAAACCAACCCGGCAATTGGCAATTCAGTCTATTGTAGGTTTTGTTCTCTTTGTCCTCAGAAATGTATTCTTAAATTCTTTATAAACAATAGAGGAACGTATAGAGCATTTGAATAAAGAACAGTAAAACCTTACTCCAAAGAATTCAATTCAATCCTATCTCTTGAATATCAAAACATCCCTAAAAAGTTTTTCTTTTATTCGTGAATATGTTTTTAAGGATATTAAATTTCATAGCGATTTTAGTTTCACAAAATGATCTGTCATTCGTATATTTCGCTCAATACTAGACATGTGAAAAATAAGAATACATAGTTTGGTTCTGAGACACAATTAATTCAAAGACAACCACAATGATCCGAGGGGTTTAAATGGGTAATTTAACTTTACTGTATCATTGCATTATTCCAATGTAAAACCATCTGGGTACGCATACTTTAAAATCACATTGTCCTAAATTATAACATACTTTTAGTAGTTGTATTAAAACTATAAAACGATCGATATACACATTTACAAGAGGAACCAACATAAGTAAATTTTGCTTGAGCTTAAAAAACTAATTCCTTTTTTCTTTCTAATTTCTTATTTGAACTCATTATTTACCATATTAATTGAAAAGATATATATTATATTTTAATTAAATATTAGATTAACCACTTAGTTTTCATCTTTAGACCAGGAGCAAGTGAGTTAACTTTGCCAACAATATTTTCAATCCAATATAAAAAAATAAGGCTACGTTTTTTTAGTTCGCATTTCGCTAATGACTCCCTTTATTAGAGATATTAACATATTGTATTTTCATTCCCATATAACTGTAGTATACACTTAGAGAAAATAGCTTCTTGTTAGATGTACTTAGTAGCTGTATTAGCAGTAACAGTTGTAGCTTCTTAGTAGTTTAGGAAGCGAGTTGGTCTAGTGGTAGAACTCGGGACTTCGAAGCCCGAGGTCTCGGGTTCAAACCCCGCCAATTACCATTGCATTTTATTCATGTTATGATGCTGCGACTCTTTAGGCCTAGCCTAAAGTAATATGTAAAACAGTTTCAGGCTAGAACCTAGCGTCTTAGGATGTGAAGGTGGTGCTTAAAAACATTAGTTGTACTCAAACCTATTACACTCGCTACTTGCCTTCCTGGTAGTCGTGCTCCACAGCGATGATCCCTATCTCCGTATACTCAGGTCTGCCTCCAAGGTACACGCCCTCCTCAGTATCCACCACCAGCTGTAGTCGAGAGTCCCAGTCTGTCGTTCTGTTACCCCTCCTCCCTTCTCCACCGTCTAGCTCCAAGCTGACTGATGCTCCCACTCGAATAACCTGGGCCACACTTCACGCACTTTATTAATTGAATTTGTCTAGCTATATTTAGACAAAAATTAGTAATTAGTGCCTGGATTTTCAAGGTTGAATGACCTTTTATTTGGGGGTTGAGGAGAATACATTTTAAAAGTGAAAACCTAAGTTACGATTTGTCTTGAGCTTTAAAATATAAAAATTTTTGGTTGATCATCATATTTTTATTTGCTCCATGTTCTGATGCAATGTGACATTATGAATTGTATGTGTTAACTCTGCTTCCAATCATATTAAAACACAGTGTTGCTTATGAAGCGTCTTAGTGTTCTGAGGTATCAGACTATTATTAGCTTTTTCAAACTATTTGTAGCTTATAGTTTTGCTTCGGTAGGACTTCAAAGTATAGATTTTGATATCTGTTTATTGTTTCACTCTCCTTCTTGTTTGTTTTTATTTTGATTCTCTGTGATTTTTTTTGCAAATGCATTCTTACGTATGCATTTTCAAGACTACTTCTTGTGGGCCCTAATGTTTGTTAGTGCGATACAAATTAAAATCTGCAAATTTTTATGGATATTATCGAAATTTCTAAGCTTAAAATAAAAATATTTTTTCCTGCTTGGTTCTAAAATATTTCTCAAAACGCAAAGGTTGTTCTTCATAAGGTTTTTAAGACAATTACTGTATATAAACAATTTAATCTCAATATAGCAAGTAAACAAATGAAAACTGTATTATTAATTTCAATTTTTATATAATATTCTTTAGTATCTATACGAGTAGTATCTATAGTTAAGTAAACCTATTTATTTAACTGGTTTAATACAAAAAACCTCCATTCCTGTAAAAATCAATATTGAAAACATTGAAATGGGATGGTTACCTTCACGTTGTGCCATTGGCCGTCGTTTATCCTCAGAGCTGAGATCCTTAGGTCGGCTTTAGAAGAGTCACTCAGCTTGTAGCGAAATTTTAGCCGGCTTTCGACGATCTAAAAGAAGAAGAAGCATTTTATAAACGAGATATTCATAGATTTAAAATAATATGTTAATGCTAGTTTTTAATCAAATGTGTTCTACAGTGTGTCCATAAAAAACGTTTCAGGACTTTAGGAAATGAATCCCCATACTAAAAGGAAGAAAAAAGGTTATGGGAAGGTATGTCCGAAAATGCATATTAACCCAGATATCCGCCATTTTGTTTTTTATACAAAAATATTTTATATGTGAAGTTTTTTATTCGACGATTATGAAATTTGGTATACATGTTAATATACACAAGACCTGTCATAGAAAAAATAATAAAGTTGTTCCGATTGTAAATTTCAAAATGGCGGCCGTTTGAATTTTTCTAACTTAAATAACTCAAAAACGGCTAATTCTATGAAATATTGTTATGAATACTTTTTTTTGCATTTTTAATTTTCTATCAAACGATACCAAGATCAAAAAGATCGGAAAAAAGATAACTGAAATATAACGTTTTTGTGTAAAAATAAGGCAAAAATTAAGGGTTCCCCGACTAACTTTGCCTTATTTTTACACAAAAAACGTTATATTTCTGTTATCTTTTGTTCGATCTTTTTGATCTTGAAATCGTTTGATAGGAAATTAAAAATGCTAAAAAAAAGTATTCTTGACATTTTTTCATAAAATTAGCCGTTTTTGAGTTATTTAAGTTCGAAAAATTCAAACGGCCGCCATTTTGAAATTTACAATCGGAACAACTTTATTATTTTTTATATTATAGGTCTTGTGTATATTAACATGTATACCAAATTTCATAATCGTCGAATAAAAAACTTCACAGATAAAAATATTTTTGTATAAAAAACAAAATGGCGGATATCTGGGTTAATTTGCATTTTCGGACATACCTTTCCATAAACATTTTTCTTCCTTTTAGTATGGGGATTCATTTCCCAAAGTCCTGAAACGTTTTTTATGGACACCATGTATATAAAATGCATAAAAGTGAAAAAAATAATAAGATATGTAAGGAAAGTATAGAAGAAACCCCAGTTCTGCTAAATGGTGGTAAAATTATTTCAAAATGTTTTGAGAAAAATACTGAACGCTATGCCCACCTCTAACACCGCATATTGGTCAGCTCGCTGGTCCCCCAGACGGAACAACTCTCCAGACTCCTCTCTGGTGCGGAACCTGAGCTGGACCTCCGTCACATGGAGGTCAGGTTCGTAGTTAAGGGAGTACTTGATGTAGCTGTGGGGCTCTAGAGTGACAGGCTGGGTGGGGGTGGTGCAGTGGGGGCCTTGGTAGCCGGGAGAGCAGCTGCAGCGGGGCTCTCTTGCACTGCCCCCACAATCTCCGTGGACTTCACACTCGGGAGAACAGAGACCGGGACAGCCAGCCTCGCTACCCTGGGTCAGTCCGCTGCCCGCCAAATCGTACAGCTGAAACCGACAAACTGCAAATCATATATGTTTTCTTTATGAGAAATCAAATGAAAAATAATACATGTATGTAAATAAAAGTATTTTTTTCCATTCAGTGCCGAATACTTGGTGTTTAACAATAATAGTAAATAACTAAACAGTTGGGTAATTTGCAAACCTTGATTGAATCCGCTGTAAGTAATAAAAATTGAAATTTGTAAGATTGTTTTGATAGCATTTTTTAGTCCCTGTAACTGAATTAGTTTGGACTAGAGTCACTGTAAATGTTTTTGGGTATTTCCTTATCCAACGTATTATGTAAAACGAAAAAAAATTGATGAGACCCTTTTTGTCGTATCTGCAAACTTTGTGGAGGGAAGTCTCACTAAACAGTCACAACTGCTCCAGTTTTAGTAATATATGATACCCAACACACCATTTTAAGTTGCTAATAAACAAATCTGTCATGGATAATCAAATACCTAAGACTAAACATAACCGTATCAACAATAAACTTGTGAACATTTTCATTCCATTCTTCATTTGTGTTGTTCAAAGAATACAGACAATACACTAGTGTAGTTTTGCCCTATTCTTTTTCAAACATCCTATATATACGTACATATTTTTTCCTACAGTCACCCGACAAAGTTGGCTTCCTTGTACTGTTTATAGTACAGAAAGCTACTAATTGCAGCATATTTATACTTTGTCGTACGGTTTATACTTTTTCGTACGTATTATACTTTGGCGCACATCAGGATTCTAACGAAACAACACAAAACAGCGTGGTTCTATTATGCACGTAATCCGTGTACGCTTGGAAATAGGTTGGCAACACTTAAAGATAATAATACTATGAGCAGCTGATTGACTATTATAACTACGATTTAACCTGTCATTTCGTGTTTATAGTTTCGGTATTTCTGAACTTTCTGGACTTTTCTTTTTAACGTTTTTAAAACATTCCTACGATCTTAATAAACAAGAAAATACTTTTAAAGCATTTTTTAAGGCGCGGAAACCACTTCATTAAAAAAAACCATATGGAACTATTTTCTCAAAACGCGGAGCACATTTCTTGCCGAGGAAAAATAGCAGAGTGATACGGACCGGGGACTACTTTCTCCATGGCACCTATTTGTGTTGCCAGCTGAACCTAAAAACGTGTTGTATAGTGTTCGAAAGACTTGTTATTTATATGCTTTATAGTGACTGCAGGGAAAATATAATGTGTAACACGAGTGCAAAAGGCCTATGCTGCACTCGAGATCATTCCGCAAATTCCGTAAACATTGCTCTCGTGTGCAGCAAAGTGCCACTTCGCCCACTAGTTACAAAAATAACTATTCTTCTTGAACAAATTTCAAATAGGGAAAGGTGTTTTACTTAGCTTCATCAATAGGTTTAGCTAAAAAAGTTGACAGCTTATATGGACTCAAAAAACGATAAAAATCAACTGACGGAAAGGTAAATAAGTCTTACCTTACTATTACACATGAGGTTTCTGATGCAGCCATCAAAACCTTTTCCATAAGGCACATGGTTCCAGCGGTATGACGAAGATGTCAGTGCGTCAGCGATGTGGCGTCCTCCAAGCTGCAGAGGCGTCTGGAGGTTCAGCAACTCACTGAAGGGAGGCATCGCACCCTTTACACGACAACTGCTGGCCTCCCTTAGACCTGCCACCCCTAGACATCGGTCCACCACCAGCTCTACCGTCTACAAAATATGCGAAATATTCAACATTAGCAACACAAGTACTTCAATACAAAAGTAGTTGAAATATTTTAACTTTAACTTTGAGATTGTGGTTGTAAGTGATAGACATTGTTATAGAATTTAAGTCTCTTAGAAAACGTTCCTTGCTTTTACTAAATGTTTTGGATTGTTAAAAGCGCTTTAATTATTATTTAGGGCGAGATTAGGTGGATAGCTCCTAGGCACGAGCCTAGGATTGTTTTTCACATTACTTCAGGCTAGACCTAGGAGTTGCGGCATTATCACTCATTGGTGATTTGGCGGGATTTGAATCCGGGACCTCTTGGACCGGAGTCCCGCGCTATAACCACTATAGACCAGCTCGCTCCCTAGATGGCTAGCCTTTGGAAGGTTGGCAATGAGCACAATTTTAATTCATCAATAGAAGACTATTATGGTTCAAATTCCTCTATACGCTTTAGGTCCCTTAGTTGTCATTGGATATCCGGGCCTATTAATTAATAGTCCTGTCAAAAGAACAGGTCGGCCTTACGAAATCGCGTCACTCTTCCAACACTCATTTCCATTCATACTTGGGTTAAAACAACTACATTCATATGGTCACTATTTTATTTAAAAGTATTGAAGTAGTAAAACTATATACCAAATAACACAAAAACTAATACATGTCACATACTTTAACATGGAACTAATTACATTTACCATATAATTTCCCTTTATTTATCTTTTTTATTTGAAAAGTGGACTATGACTAAACGTTACTTAAATAAAATTAAAAAAACTATGACTTTAGTCTGTGCTATAACTAAGACATAAATATAAAGAGAAGTTGATTGGATAGGTCTTTTTTACCCGTAACATCTTCCTTCACCGCACATTACATTGTATAGAATGAGCATTTCCATAATTGTTTACCTTTACAATGGAATTTCCCTGCGGTGATCCCGCTTGCGACTGAGTGGATGTTTTATTTACAACCTCCAATCGTTCAGACCCAGTTCTGCTAATATTGTTTCAATATGAGTAGACTTATAAACCTCTTGAATCGTATCTTTCAAGTCTAATTTAATTGCTAAGTTAGAATAGTTGTTTCCCAATTACATTTAGGATTACTGTGTTTTTTAATTATAATTTTCTTAAAAAATGAAACTAAACAATAATCCAAAAATAACAATCATTAATAAAGAAACTGTTAAGCAATAAAACGCAGTAAAGTCACTTTTAATGAATCGTAAGCTAAACGACAAAAATTAGGTTTTATCAAAGTAAACTCTGCAATGTATCTGTATATTCTAAATTTGAATGATAAAACTTAAAAAAACAATTAGGAATTGACCTATAACATTTTCTAAATAATATTCTATCTACATCGTGTGATCTCATATAAAATTATATGAAGCAATTTGATGTATCTTTGAAATAGGATTCTACAGTCAATTCCTATAGAAGCCGCGCATGAAGCAGGCGAGAAACTAGTGTTTAAAGTTATGGAAGCGAAACTGCAGTCCACTCTCAAGGAACTATTACTGGAGTGTAGGTGTTAGGGTCTTGAGAATGAACTGCCGCATAGAGACAGGAAAATAGTCAAATATCACCACATCGTTTTATCTACGCGACCGTAACCAAAAGAACATGACTCACAGAACTAGAAACATATAACTTTTTCATAGAACTTTTTGAGTTTTATGATCTTTGAATATAAAACTAATGTGTAGGCCTATCTTAGTAGAATTATTTAGTTTCTTTAGATGGAGTATTTTTAAAATAAAAACCCCTGTAAAATTATACAGTTTTAAATCTCATTATCTGGTTGGACATTGTCTAGAGAAAAATGCTCCATTATCATTTATGTTTCCATTTTTCAGGGTAAAGTATGAGTTTTGGTTAATTCTATCCATTTGATCTTTATTAAGATTTCTCATCTAGTCCCGCTACCAACCTCTGTCGTCCATCGAACGTCCAGTCGATGCCAGGTGGTGTCGTTCAGTCTTGTTTCTGTAGTCAGGTTGAGCTCTATAGTCCCTGAACCGTAGTCCATCAGCAACCGGGGATACCCGTCTACCAACTCCACTGATAGGAAATCTGTAGAAAAAATTACATGATAATTGTATGTATCAAGTGGGGACACTTCATAAAAAAAACATCATCATAGACAAATGTTTCCAGTTTAGACCCATAAACCAGTTTTTGTGGAATTGCAACATTGAACGATTAACATTTTCTTCAATGTATTGTTTGAATAATGTTTAATTACATTAAATTAACATGATAAGTTTTGCATTTTGTTTATGTTATTGGCTGTAAGGTTTCAATTACTTAATTCCGAAACTATTCTTGGCCATAAAAGATATACATTACAGTTTCATTCAATGAAGTTAAATTCTAGTTTGGTAATAACACCATATTTCCAGAGTCGTCTCTTTTTAACCTTTTCCTCTCAAAATTAATTCAAGTATAATGTATGTGTAGCATATATTCCCGGTAAATCGAACGATAAATATTGATCAACCGTTGAGCCCCAATGAGTTGAAAAATAAGTAACGAGACCTTTAGGGAAGACTAATTTAGATTAGTTATACCAAAATGTGAATCTATGGATGATAAATATTAATAAGTAAAAACCACACATTATAAGAGTACCTGAGTTCGTTACTCCTCCAGGCTTAGGAGGCCCTACTGGACCGTTGTAGATCAACTGACCATCTGCCTTTCTAGCCAAGAATTCAAAGGAGAGGTGGGAGTTTTCACATACACTCAAGGGAGGATACCAAGCCCAGCCTGCACCGTGGAATGTGCGCGAGGTCTTCTGACATCTGGGTCCTTTGAAACCGCTAGGACACGAACAACTGTAATAAAATAACAAAATTAGTATCAATATGTAAGTATATAATATTTTTATAAAAATAATGCATTCTTTGAGTACTGACTATTTTATAGGAGAGATGGAAATTCCTTAGGATCCTTTATTGGGTCTGCAGAATTAAGGTATGTAGTATCTTCACTAAAATAGATAGAATTCTTTCTCATGAACTATCTGGTGACTTTGGTATTCTACCAAGATGAAAGCTCTTGTTCTCCTTCTATGCTTTGTTGGGGGTTAAGGAAACCAGCTAGAAAATTTATTTCTAATTTGTACCTGATTCCATATCGGCCTTCTATACAGCGACCACCGTTGAAACATGGACGAGATCTGCACGTCTCTGGGCGACTATAGTCCAATGCTCCACAGAGGCACTCGGCCACCGCTACAACTCTCACCCCAGCCAGCACTGTGGTGTTGGCGTTGACTAAAGATGATCCTCCCACCTCCAGTCGTGAAGTGCAACTACCCTCGCAATGACGCCGCTCATCAACACACTCGTCCACTCCCACCATAGTGATGTTCAGCTTCACTGCTTCTTCTATCTGTATATGGGGTGAGAATGAAATTAGACGGATTTTTAGGTTTTACAATGGAAATGTAATTCAGTAGATAGCAATTACCTAATTATATTTGGTTCGTAGACGATTTGAGTGGGAAAAAAAGGAAAAACAACCCTTCAGTAAAGGTTGGAATTCACTGCAGGACTAACTAGGGAGGAATATCATAACTAGAATTATTCTCTTTATTAAAAGCTGGTAAACATAGTACTTTAGACATACAGATTCATTGTGATGGATATTCTTACGAACATACCGGGGTCCTAAGAAGAGTCACTATTTTTTAATTAATATATTAGACGCACCGAACACTCTACAAACATGAAACTCAACAGTCCTAACATACACATATGTCAAATAAATACCCCTAAGTATCAGTTAATTCAGGCACATTAGGACAAAATGTAAATAAAAAGTACATGGCAGGATAAAAAGTAGGCCTACCCTTAAAATACGATTACTAGTTTTGAAGTTTTTTGTTTTTCCGCCATTTTGTTCGAATCAGTCAAAACTAATTAAGACTCGGGGGCAACACCTTTACATAAGTCACGACTGTATAATTTCAAGTTTGTAGCGCGCTCTATACGTCTGTCATACCAAATTCATTAAAAAAAAAACCTCTTCGTGGGACACCCAGTATATGCAACCTATTTTTTTTATATATATATACAACATTCTTAAGAAAGTTTGGTAATTCTATTGAATTAAAAGAACCAAAGTAATTCTATGTTAGTCCTTAATGGCAAACTGAGGTACAAGCTAAATTATTTCTTTCGTCCCACAAAGTGTAAGAAAATGAATCAAAGTTTAAAACTAACTCATGGAAGTTTACGGCAAACAAAACTAACTTTTGCATTATATTTCAAAATAAAACTCCCGTTAGTCTAAAGGAACGTGAGAGAGCATAAGTTACTAACCAAGTTTGTATGCAGCATAACCATCCCGTCTACCACTTCACGCTTCAAGTTAGTAACGGCGAACCGGACGTCCGTTAGAGGAGGGTGTGCGAGAACTTGCTGAACACTGAAGATAGAGACGTGTTCCTCGTCTACTTTCAAAACTTCCGCTAACTTTGTTTGTAACATAGAGAGCTTGCTTCCACCGTTCCGCTTCTTCTGTTGAAGTAACAACATTGATTACGCCAACACTACTTATCTTGATCAATCAGGACTTTTAACAAGGCACTCTTGACATTTATTACTTTGTTTAAGATTTGATTCATAATACAGATTTTTTTAAATTTCTTATTTGTTTCGTTTTGTATGTTACAAGAAGTAAGTGTATTACTTTCGAGTAGACTGCATAGGTACATTGAAGTTAAATTGAGGTTTTAAAAGTGCTACATATGAATTATTACAAACACTTCTCATATAAATGATCGTTAACGTAATTTGGAACCTAAAATACAATTTATAAGCATTGCTATTTTAATATTTTTTTTATACGTGTGACCTAGTAATACTACGCAAATTAACTTTTATGTCAGACACATCCTATAGTGATAATTCAAAACAAACCAAACTAGTTTATATCCTCCTAATGATTTACAATAACGTAAAAGGTATTTATGGTTGTTATGACTTTTAATCAGTTTTATTCAACAGCAATTGTTTTTAAATTATTCAAAACAACCACCCAACATGTTTGGCCACAAGAAAAATGTGTTATTGCTATATTACTCTAACAAAATTACATAATAACTGTTTAACCCACGTTTAAATAAAATAATTTCTTCAACTTACCACCAGATCCACAGCCGATATACCACTCAATCTCAAAGACCCAGAGTTTGTGATAGAGTTATACGACAAGTCTCTAACTCTGACTCTGACATGGGCCTTTACGTTATTCTGGTTGTGTTTTCTGTCCTGAACTTTAAAGTGTAGGCTGTAAAGACCTCTGTGAGTCCCAGACCTCATTGTCAACTCTCCTGTTTCTTCGTTTAGCTTGAACCGATGACTTTCTTTCAAATCCCATCGAAACTTCTTATCAGGCAGATCCCAGTCGTCAAGGTCTTCTACGTAGACTCTCCCAATTGGAATGTCCATGTTTTGTACCTATTGAACAAAGACACCTTTAGATTAGCTGCCAAAATTACTAAATTGCGGTTTTAATTTCGGTTTAATGTCTTAAATGATTTTCGAAAGATATTGATAATACAGTACTGAAAATGTTACCACATTTTTCTTTTACAATAAAGTGTTACTAGGGTAGCTTACCCTGTACACGTATGCCTGCACCTCCATGGAGCCTGGATACATCGGGTTATCGTTGATATCCCCCACTATCACAGTCAGAGTGTTGGTGCTGCTTTTTACGGGTTGTCCAGAGTCGCAAATCACAATTGGAACAAAATATTGCTTCTGCTTCTCTCTGTCAAATGTAACTAACGACACGACTTTGGCCATATCTTCATATCCTGTAGATTATACTAGGGTTAAACACAATCACTAATGTATTTGTAACTTATTATAGGGTTTAAAATGAAGAAATGTATTAATTATTAGTCATCCAAAACCACTATGAACTACTCATATTCCTCAATCACCTAGTTTGTATTCACTACAGGACGGACCATAAACAGTAGGTAATATTAAATAAAAGGTAACACAAAATAAGATTATTAAAAATTAAATACTGTTGTTCACAGTTATATAACTTTACAGTTTTACATTAAACACAAAAATATAAACTAGGGATAGTACCAATATTTTGTTTCCAGAAATGAATAATTGTTTTAGTAATTATAAATCGGCTAAAAAACTTTTGTGTTAACATGTTTTTCATATAAAAAAGCTAGTTCCATTTTCGAAAAAGTTTATTTTAGAAGACCATTGTTTGACTCGAATAAAGCCTTTGATTCTTTGTAGAAGGTAGATAGAAATTACCTTTCTCTTGTACTACTCTGAAGGAAGATTTGATCGTCTCGTTAGCTCGAGGATCCAGAAAGAAAGTGAACGGCGGACCGTTTCCTTTTATTGGATCATCTGGATCGATGGCGAACACCTTGAGTATCTCTCTCGGCTTGTCGTTCTCGGCTACCACGGGTCTGTACTCCTCCATGAATCTTGGAGCGTTGTCGTTGACATCCTCCACTAACACAGTGACTGTGACGGACCCTGTCTGTGGTGGGTAGCCATCGTCCACCGCGAGTACCTTCAACTGCAAATACCGTGTTGCATTTATATAAAATATGTTTTTCTAAGTGCAACATTTAATTCATATTTTATTCATACTCTAAACATTGTAAATTTATTGGACGTAACTGGAACTTGCAACGTCTAGTCTACCGGGAAATGATTGATATAATATTTTTTAAACATGCACAGTTCTATTGAAGGATTTAGATTCATTTATACCGTAGCCCTATAATGTTTTGCGTTACTTACAATAGTTTTTTGTACAAACAGAATATATATTAGCTGGGAACAAGACACCACTGTCGGTTTCCTTCGGCTGGGAGTGTTCTTAGGTACAGGAAGGGGTGTTTAATAATTGGTAGATTACTCCTTTCAAATGGTAGGTCTGTTACTGAATTTTATGACTAACAGAAATAGTTAGCTAAGTTATTTGACCCTAAACGTATTTTTGTTAACATAAAACAATTCTTCAATCATCAAGTTCACATAATTTTACTAACAAAGGTAGAGTGTTTGATGATAGAACTTGGCCTCTTATATTATTATACAATTATCAATATTTAAAATAAATCTTTGAACTGGCAACACGTTTCTCAGATATTTGTCAAGTACTAACCTGATGAATGGAATTTGTCTCCCTGTCCAACGATCTATGCACGCTTAGCCTCCCATCCTGACTAACGTGAAACTGCCTGTTCCGGTCGGAAGAACGGTCAATGACGAACCGGATGTTGCTTCTTCCACTGTGGTCCACATCCTTAGCCATCAGCTGATCTAGGACAGTTCCTGTGGGGATATCCTCGTACACGGTCAATGTTGGGTGAGGGTTGTCAAACTGTGGTGCGTTGTCATTGACATCCACCAGCTTGACAACCACCCACGACAACGCTGTGTGGCTGGAACCTGGAGGCGAGTGGTCGTCCTGGTGAAAAAAAGGAACGTTATTATCCATTTGAAAAAATCCATTATCTATAAGAAGTTATTGGCAGTGGCTTATAGTTTTGGTTTTGTTTTACAGCATTTTTAAAATTGAAATACATTTGCAGAGTTGTTATCTGTTTGGAACTGTAACTTGTGGTCCTGGGACAAGAAATAAAATTATAAATAAATATCAAAACCGGCTTTAGCCATAATAACTCAAAATATAATAAATAGTATAAACACTAAAACGTGTAATACATAGGTGATATAAAAAGTTGTTTTATATTTACTTTATAATTTGTTGGCTCACACACACAAGTAAATAAGTTATATGAGGATAAAGAAGTTATAGGATAAAATGTTTTATACGATTCAAATCCTGAATATGAAGTAGTATGCTGCAAATAAAAAGTGGCTAACCCGTTTAATACAAACAAAACATTAGACATTGACAAAGTTCTAAACATGGTAACTATAATTATGCTTCAAACATGAAGTGAGATTTTTAATATCATGATTCTAACCGAATAATTAAAACTCCAGGCATTCAATTGGCATACACGTTGTTAACAGGCCGCAAGAAGTTTTGGGTCTACAGGAAGGTAAATACTTCACTGCGAGTTCAAGAGTTTATACTAAAGTTTTGAATTCCAACGCTTGCTGTCTATGTTTAGTAGATAAGCACTTCAAACTTCCCTTGAACTCCCAAATGGTAAATCATCATTATAGCATGGAAGCTAAATGGAAGGCTGGGATTTGATTTATACAAATTTTGATTGCCATTCTTTTTGCCTTGAGACTGCAACAAATACATGAAAGTTTTGCTTAGAATAGGTTTAAGTCCTTAAAGGCGTCCTTATTTTCCCAATTTTTCCTAAAATCATGCTTTGGGAATACAAACTAAATTGCTATACCACTATTTAAAATTTACATAATTTACGAGAAAGCTTTGGTTTTTAATTCAATCAAAGATTACCTCGTCCACTACTTGTATCTGGAACCTGAAGCCATTCCGCTGGAGAGGGTCCTCATAGTCCAGGGGCTGCACCACTACAAGAGATCCTGTACCGTCTACGTTCCCTATCATGGAGAACTTTTCCGCGCCGTACCCGCTCTTCTCCACCACCTGTGAGTACAACATAGTACAAAGTATTTCCAGAACTTCCTAGTCCAAGGGTGCCACAAACTTCTCAGCACCATACCCGCTCTTCTTCACCATCTGTGAGTACAACATTGTACAAAGTATTTCCAGAACTTCCTAGTCCAAGGGTGCCACAAGCTTCTCAGCGCCATACCCGCTCTTCTTCACCATCTGTGAGTACAACATTGTACAAAGTATTTCCAGAACTTCTTAATCCAAGGGTGCCATGAATTTTTTAGCGCCGTACCCACTCTTCTCCACCACCTGTGAGTACAACATAGTACAAAGTATTTCCAGAACTTCTTAGTCCAAGGGCACCACAAACTTCTCCGTGCCGTACCTGTTCTTCTCCGCCACCTGTACAACATAGTACAAAGTATTTCCAGAACTTTTTTAGTCGATAGTTGCCACTTCCTCTTCCTTGGCAAGTTTTATTGGCTCCGGACACTACTGTAAAGCTATACACTCATCAGAAGCACTAGTTTTACCTTGTATACAAAGCGGTTGTTTTCGTCACCGTCGCGCACGGCCACTGTTAACACTGGTGTGACGTTGTCTGGCTTGACGTCACCTACTGTCTCCTCTACCTCTGTCACCCACTCATCCTTGGTGAACACAGGCACTGAGTCGTTGATATCCAGTACTCTGATAGTAACGGTACCTGTTCCTGTAACATTTTGACTAGCTCAACGCTTATAACAACTTGACTACTGATTTTCGTTCCAAAGATATCCGAACAAAGAAAATAAGATTTAGATACAAATAGTGTATATAACACTCCAAAATGGTGGCACAATAAGGGCTACGTAATAAATATTTCCTGTTAGATTTTTGTACATCAGTGTTTTTAAAATGGTTTGTAAAAGAGCTAAAATTATTTTAAAGTGATAGCGATCCGAAAGACCTAAATGTTTGTAGACATGCCAGGGACCCTACTCTCTGCCCTATCATTGGAGTTTGAAACACTACTCTGCTATTGCCTTTTAAAGGTTTTATATAGTTAAGTTTTAGTGTTATATAGTCAATAGTTTTATCCACAATTTATTCAGAGAAGAGTGTATATGCTATAACTTTCAATTAGTAATTACATGTAAATGAAGCAGTGTATTACTATCTTGAACACGTATGATTGGTATATTACTCCTTTCAAATGGAAGTTTAATAACAATATATCAATTAGGACATGTGTTTTACAGACTCACTTTATGACTGGGGGACTTAATATTTAATATTTTAATTTTCCCTTATGCGGAGTAATGAAGGAATCTTGAAAGGCCCAAAGTTTCGTCAATATTTAACGCTCAATTAGTTTGATAATCCGGAGGCAAAAGCCAAGTGGTTCGTATTTCAGTCAAGTTAAGCTGATTTGGCTCAGCTTTCTGTTCAGGAATTAGAAGATAAAACGTGCAGCTTTTTACGAGGTTATACATAATTAAGTTGAAGCAAATGTTCAACTATTTACGAGAAAATGAAGAACAGTGTAAGATTTGACTAAATCATAAGTATACCATTAATTATATGTATTAAAGGGTGCAAATTAGGGATTTAAAATAAATATCTTTAGTCTATTAACTATTTATACATATTTTACACGAAAAGACGAAACTTAAAGCCTGTAACTGAATGCCTTAGTTACAAACCTTTCAAACCAGCCCCATCGGTTGCTATTACTTGTATTGAATAGTCAGACGTTTTCTCTCTATCGAGGCAGCAGATAAGTGTCTTTATTTCGCCAGTGTTCGGTTGGATTTCAAAGATTGGCAGCCCGGTTCCTTCTTCAATAGCGTTCTTTTCAATAGAATATTTTATCTTTGCATTACCATTTTCGAATGGATCGTCGCTGTCTTCTGCATCGATTTTGATGACCAATACTCCTAAAGATATAAATAAGATAAATATATATATATTTGTACAAAAATGTAAGATTTATTTACTTCAAATTGTATACTATCTTGCTTGGTAGAACCACAAACATATTAAAACTTGTACCAATTGTGTCAATATAGCTGCAGACCATTAAGAATACACGTATTTACATTTGCAAACGAAGTTAAATGTCAAGTATATATATAATTTTTTTTAAATACACACAGGTTGGAAACTTCGTTCTTTGAAACATTATTTCAAAGTAAATATCTTCATATATCATCCCAGAGAATCGTTACGTAACTTAGTAAGTTTTGATCCATTGGATATTAAATGCCTCACAATACATTCCTTTTTTAGGTAGACAGCGATTAATTAGATATTCATCTGTGAGTAAAAATTATTTGATTGTTATAACACAATATTTTATCATCAATCAAAATAATCGCAAAGATATTTACCCTTAGGACTGTTCTCCGTGACGTTTCCAATGTACTCGGACTGTGAGAAATGAGGAGCATTGTCGTTGATATCCTGAAGATTGACCTGGACATCGGCGAACCCAACGAGTCCTTTGCCTTCTTCGTCCTGAGCAAACACCGTGAACCTCCACTGGGGCCGGCCTAGAGGAGGATCACGGTCTAGTGGCTAAAGAAAAACATACAAATAAAAAGTATTCATGTAATTTCTACTTGGAATTGCCATAAGATACGCAATACCACAACAATACTTAGGATGCAACGCATGACATTGACAACTGATTCAAGCTGATTTCTTAGCTATACAGGGTGTTGAAAATGTCTGGAACCAACATTATATCTGGTGAGTGGTTAAAGAAAAACAACTGATATTTTGTGTATGGATATATTATGGTTTTACCTATCTTTTGGTGCCTTATGAAATTTTTTACCACTTATAGGGAACGTCCTGTGGAGGATGCAGTAAAAAGTTTTAATGGAAGCCTATGGTAAATGATACATCATTTTAAAGGCCATTTTTTTTCTGAGTAAGGAGCTGCAAGTCTCATCTCAATAGGACCACCCTAGCAAAAATGGCGACTGTTTGAAATTTAAAAACCCACTTATAGGGAACGTCCTGTGGAGGATGCAGTAAAAATTTTTAATGGAAGCCTATGGTAAATGATACATCATTTTAAAGGCCATTTTTTTCTGAGTAAGGAGCCACAAGTTTCATCTCAAAAGGACCACCCTAGCGAAAATGGCGACTGTTTGAAGTTTTTAAAAATAATTGAAAGCTTAATTGGTATTTCTGTTAAAAATAAGTATAGTAAAACAACACAAACAATTTAGTTAAATGTTTTTTTTCAGTCATTTTTCAGTTCACCACGTGATAAACTACTGTACTTCGTAACTGGTTTGTAATAGCATTTAAAGGAAACAAATACGGACCATTTAAATAGCAATGTTTTTAAATTTCAAACAGTCGCCATTTCTGCTAGGGTGGTCCTTTTGAGATGAAACTTGTGGCTCCTTACTCAGAAAAAATGGCCTTTAAAATGATGTATCATTTACCATAGGCTTCCATTAAAACGTTTTCCTGCATCCTCCACAGGACGTTCCCTATAAGTGGTAAAAAATTTCACAAGGCACCAAAAGATAGGTAAAACCATAATATATCCGTACAAAAAATATCAGTTGTTTTTCTTTAACCACTCACCAGATATAGTGTTGGTTCCAGACATTTTCAACACCCTATTGCTAGCCTATGAGTACAGTGTTTTATTATTTTAATAAATGTTTTCTTTCTCTCCAGCAATGTTCTGTACAAAGCTTTCTAATTAATAGTTTATTAACAACTAAACATGTTCAGTATATAGAAATAATAACGTACCTACCTTTAAGACGAATATCTCCCCACTCCCCTTATCAATAGCAAAGTTGCCGGTTGCAGGGTCGTCAGAGTCTATACCTTGGCCTGCCAGGAAATAGACAATATTGGTCGGTTGAAAGGTGTCACCATCCACCGCCTCTACCTGACATCAGTTATACATTAGACGCTTAAACCAACTTAAACATACTCATTCAACTGTCTGAACTATTATTGCCTGTTAAGTGTGGCCAATTTTATATATTTTGACAATACAAAAGAAAATCTGGCCTTCTCTTAACTAACTTTTACAATTGATAATCTTTGTTATCGTTTTTTTTTCTCTTCGCCCAATCGTGTTACCTATTTCAAAAGCCCACTAAAGAATAACTAAAATGACGTGCATTTTTATCCTCCAAACACTTTTCTGGAAATTTTATTTTCTTTCGGGATATACGACACTTATTGTTTTTTATGGATATTTATTTTTATTCTAATACAAGCGTTTCTTTGTTGCAAAAAGCGGTTTTCTGTATTTTATACACATAAATATGCAACGTACTCTATATTTTGAACAGTTATGGAGAATTTAAAATGCATGTCATGATTTTTTTTCTTAACTAATGATCATCATAATATGAAAATAACAAATAATTACATTACTGCTCAAGTAAACCACCAGGTTGAAAAAATCCCTCAATTATTTTTTTTGTGTTTACTTAAGTAGGCTAAATACAATGTAATAATTACTGGAAACTACATGTTACTTCATGCGAATTTCCTTATATTCCCTATTTACATTTTTATATATTTTCTATCAGTGCACACCATGAATATCTTTCAATCATTTGATATTCGAATTCCTAGTTACTAATCGTGTTGGAACTCTGAAAGTAAATTCCTTCTCGAGAATTGAGCATGCCTTTTGAGATATCGAGACATATATTACAGAATGTAAAGTCAAACCACGTACGACATCGGATACGCTGACATGACTGAGACTCGAGTATACGAAGTAAATCATACACACATTGTTGTATTTAGGTTCTACACGTGTCCTGAATAAATCTGCTACATGGAAACTGAATATGTATTTTGACAATATAAATAACAATAATGAATATTAAAGAATTGAACATAGGTTTATAAAATAGTTATGCACTAATTTAAGGAATTATCATACCATTTATTTGCGATTAATTAAGGAAATGGTTTCATGTGTTATAGAATCACCTCGATCAATCATGTTATTATAGCTTGTTATATTTTATCATCGTGATTATTCAATTTGGTTAGGCTTTTTGAAGTTTTTCTATAAGTTGTTCATTGGAATGAAGTATTTACCAACAAAATATGTTAAATTTATACATTTACGATTGTAACGACTTGTAAGCCTACCTGTAGTATTTTTCTTGGAAGGTTTCTCCCATCCTCTTCGGTGATATCCGCAGTATAAACGGATTTTTCGAAGACCGGAGGATTGTCGTTGACGTCCTTCACATAAATTATGACAGTTGTAAAACTCGTCGTCTGCTTTGCTGTTGCAGAATATATTAATTCGTACTGAAAATGCAAGAAAGATTTTTGGCACCACAAACCTTTAAGGAATGAAATTGTTAAATAAGATAAGTTCTTAAGCATTCATCACATTACATCCATATGTAGGTTTTTTCCTTGTCATATGGAAGGTAATGAAGAACAGTTCATTTTATGTTTTAATAACTTTCTTTAAAATAAATAGCTCCTTATACGTGCATTTTCCTTGCCGAATACTGGAAAAATATGGCAGTAGATATTTAATGTATTTTAAAAAGAGGGGTGTCGATAATAAAACGACTATTACATTTGTTTTTTTTTACTTTTACTACTTACCTTTTGCCTTGTTTCGTAGTCAAGAGCTTCTTCAACATATATATTGCCATTGTTTGATTCCACCCCAAACACAGATCCAATGTTCCCACTTGAAATCTCGTACTTGATGTCAGGAACTAGAATTGTAGATTTTTGGTTATCCCAGGTTCATCGGTCAACTTTAATTATATTAAGTTTTTTGCGGTCTTGAGCAAGAAGATATTTTAACACCTTACACACACTATTTATCAGCTTGTATGGCAACTTGAAAAATCTTCTTAAGCTATCTCCTCATAGCTTACATTATTGTCTACATATTTACAACTATTTGCATACATGACAGTTAAGACTCCCAAAGATGCTACATTAAGCTGGCTAAAACTGCAAGGGTAAAACAAAAACTTTTGCTCAAGAACAAACATATCAAAATTGTAATCTATAGGTTTTTAGCGAATTTCCCATATAGGGAATAAGCTATTATTGTAGGTCTCATGGTAAGACCTAGACCCGGGACCAATTTACTTTTTCGTTTTGAGGTCCCCAGAGGCCAAAAACACCATCCGTTCAAATTCATATATATATATACATACATATATATATGTATATATACATACATATATATATGTATGTATATGTATATATATGTATATACATACATATATATGTATGTATATGTACATGTATATATGTATATATATACATATATGTATATATATATACATACATATATATATATATTTATATATGTGTCCGTTAGCTCGATAACTCGAGCAAAATTGATCCGATTTTGATGAAATTTGGTACATACGTGTAAACCTACATTTATTCGAACGAGTTCGCGAACCAGCATAATCGGACCATGGGATCAGGGGTTTATGGGGTAAAAATGGGGTTTTCTCATTTTTGACCCTAAAAACTTTAAATTTCTTAATTTCTCTCTAGACCATTTTGAAGAGCTTAAAAAAACAAATAATTTAGTATATTGAAGTTTTTTTGAATGTTCATTGACTACGGAGAAAATTAAAAAAATTGTAAATTTAAAATTCCCATGTTATTCTTATGGAGAATAAATAAACTGTTCTAGTTTGCTTGTTTATGGATATATTTTAATCAAATTTGGCAATTTGTCTTATGTCATACTAACCTATCAATATTTCAATTGAAAAAACACCTCAACATCTTCCCCGTAGCAGCAAACCTAACTACTCACTAAAATTAATGTTATTTAAATAGGAAATAAATCTGAAAATTTATAGGGAATATTTTAGTAGAAATCAAGCCGGGTAAATGGAAATTCGCTTAGTATGCAGGTTTGCTGCGACAGGGGTATTTATGCGAGTTGTAGTGTTTTTTTTTATGATTTAGAGCCTTAAACAAGTAAATAACATTAAAGTGACCATTTTGTATTATTGGAACAGTTTATACATAGACTTGTTTTAATAAATCTGGTTAAACTGTTCAAGGTTAAAGGTATAAAGTCTTCTATTAACAATCATAGGTAATTCAAATCCGCAGAAGAAAAAAATAGTGTACTCCTGAAATCAATGGCAAAAGCTAATTCAGTAATAGAAGTAAAATTACCAAGATTAACACTTAGTTTTTTCAGATAAATCATTTTACAATTAATTTAATAAATCTAAAACAGTTATAGCTTAGAGACAGTCAAATCCGTATAATGAATCCAAAGGAAATATTTTATCAGAAAATTAGGAACAATAAGAACTCGAGCTCCTACTGGCGGATTGCCAGAATAATTAGATTTACTTGAGAAATGAGAGTTGATTATAAATCTGCTCCGGTGCTTAGGGAGAAATTAATCTGGGACCCAGATCTTGCCTTTTATCGGTGAGTCGTATAAACCAAAGCGTTCTAAACTGTTTGTTTGGTTCACATGACGAATGACACACTTTTTTCAATTATCAAGGTAAAGTCCAGTTCTAGTAAAGAGAAACTAAACATTGAATTCACCAGCACATTATACTTGAGGTTACCCATAGCATATTATCGTTTTGTCAATTTGTTATAAATTAACATTGAAGATTCTTTTTGTTATAATAAACAATATTGAAACTTTTGTATGGGAGGTAAGTAAAAACTTGCTTAATGTGATTTTAAAATCTATAATCAAACTAACATTAGTACGAAATAAAATCGACAACACAAAAAGAATACAGTAACTATTTTCCATGGAAATATTTTACAAAACAATATAGATTTCATTTGTTGTACAAAGGTTGCAATTTAAGCAAACTTTTATAATCCTGTATTTAAAAACGTGTGCGTAAGTTTTAGACAAAACTTAAACGTAAAAAAATACCGCCTATACCTTGAACTGCATTCTATGCGCAATTGAAACGTTTTGTTGGAAATGCAACATTAGTTATTGATAACCATCATTAGTTACCTAGTACTTTTTCCTTCTGAAGCTTTGATTTGTCCACGTTATATAAATAAACACAGCATTTAAATAAAAATGAATAAAGTAACTAACGGAATGCATGCACGAATATACGAATATAACAAGGCAATGTAAAGTGAATGTTTCTGATTAGCGTACAAAGAAATGTTCATCATTGGAATTGCAGTGAAGTGGAAAAACTCTTTATGTTTCAAAAAGCAACCCTTACTGTAAGGAAACAATAACAGGCCGTACGTCTGGGTCCATTTATTACTCGGATTCTTTAATTATCGTCCATCAGTTATTTTCTCTCTTTTTTTCTCCGCAACTTAAAATTTAAATGCAAGGAAGAAAATACCTTTCAAAATTAACGGCTTCGGCACTGATGGAAAGTAGCCTAGTCATTCTTATTTAATATTGTTTGTTGATTCTTTAAAATGGTTTATTTGTTAACCATAGCTTATTAATTTCAATTCGACAATGTCTAGAATTGTTATAATGGTTATTTGGTTTAATCACGAATTTTAAATGGCAGAGAGAAAACCTCTCATGGATAGCTAGGAATATACATTTGGTTGAACTCAAACTTTTAATTTAGGATAAAATCGTTATTATTCTGCGTTAATTTTATTATTTGGACCGTGTTACGAATAATGCCACTAATTCTCTAACTGATTTTTTTTTACTTTGGATTACCAAATAACGTAAAATTAGACTACATAAGTAGGTAGGCTTAGTAGTAATAATAGATTGAACTTTTAAGCCAACCAATTTTAAGTTTATCTATGTCTTAATGAAGTCTGACTAAAATATGCTTAGCAACTTAAATCTTTGTTCTTACATAATGTAATATTATACAGGGTGTCCCGGAACTCTCTACCAATATTTTAGGGCATTGCTCCTGGGTAAGAAACATACCTAAATATCATATTAAAACTGTCCGGAAGTCCTTAGTTACTCACACAGCCGCCATTTTGTTTTTTTCAGTTATTATTTCTTTTTCTAAAGAATGGTTAAACATACGAAATGGAAACTTGGCACAAACATTAAAATTTATAACAACTAGACAAAGCTACGAAAAAAGTATGACGATTTTTCAAATTCATAAAACAAAATGGCGGCCGTTTAAAATTGTGTTTCTTAAATTAATTAAGTAACTAAGGACTTCCGGACAATTTAAATATGATATTTAGATATGTTTCTTACCCAGGAACAATGCCCTAAAATATTGGTAGAGTTCCGGGACACCTTGTATATGTATGCTATTTATTACAAGATACATTCTTATCATAATAAAACAAGGAGCTTACAATTGAAAACATTTGATGTATCCAAACGAATAATAAAGCCAAATCAAGCCTATACTCACAAGTATCATGGCTCTCTACTGTGATTCTGATCACTGTGTAGTGAGGTTTGACGTTCTCTTCTACCTCAACCTCATACACAGCCTGCTGGAAATACAGGGAGTTCTCATCCTTATTGGAGTTTTTCATGTACTTGCTCACTGAAAAGAAAAGAAAAATATTCATAAATTGTACATTTTACCTTATTTCAGTTGAATAAATCCAACCTCTAGCATCAAATAATCATCGTTCATAAAAATCACACAATGCCTTTTAAATTATAACACAGTATACATATTTTTTTGTACTAATTAAAATAAAGAAGCTTTTACATATTTTTACTGTTAAAGATTATACGTATATAAAAAGTAATGTGTGTATTTTAATGGCTGAAATCCAAGGTGAGGTCTGGTCTATGGCCCTGTACAGAAAGTCAAAATTATTAGTTTAAATTTAAATAACATTACCAATGATTCATCTAAGTGTTTAATGTGAATAAAAAATCCATCCTTTGCTGCAAATCCCAATATGTATTTCTATAAAAAATTATATGTGAGTTTGAGTAACACACCTGTAAGTAGGTACTTTTTGAATTTAATTTGATTACATTTTACTGAACAGTATTAAGTTTTATTGTATACAATATAGGCGTTGCACAGTTTATTTTTATTACGTGACATGCAAGACTGTTGAGTTTACTTATAAAGAATGAATAACATAATATTTTATATGGAAGTTGTAACTATGAAGAATTGTTTTTTTTAAACACATTACATCTAAATACCTTGCAATTGGCCATTATTGGTCAAATCAAACCTTATTACTGTTTTTTCTGATTTAAAATTACTACAAACTTAGTCTTAAAACGAACTATCAATTATAAACAGACTAAGAATTCAACATATTAGCTTTATGGTGATGTTAGAGTTAAATAATTGTAAAACAGACTAGACTGGAATTGGAGTTGAACCAGCATGCAACAGGAATATATTGTCCCTGTAGACTTAGAGGGCGACACCGTCCAGACACGACAATGAAGAGATATGCTCGGTTCGATGAGCAACGGAAAATGGAAAAGATTACGTTTTGTATATTACACATTCTGTAGTGAATTCGCATTAATTATCATATCTTCAATATAATCCATTACGATGAAATTTTCCGTAATATTGACACTCTATTGTATTTTATTTCAAATATGGTATTTTCATTAACCTTACGAATAAATAGGTTGTAAAAATACGTTTAAATTTGTTTTTATATAGAGCGCCCTGTAAGTAAACCGGAGATAGTTTTGTGGGCGAAATTAAACTAAAATCATTAATGACTTTATTTAACCTTGTAGGCAAGATATCCAGTATTTAGTTATGTACTTATTTATAATTTTAATGTTATATGTAAAACTGATATCTATGAAATTTGCTATTTAATTTCATGTATCAAAAAACTATTTTGGTAAAAATAAAAACAAGGTTACAAAATATGGAATCGCAAGTAACTAACAAATCTTGATTTTAATTTCTAAAATGAATAAGGCTCAAAGTTGAGGCTCGAGCCTTGGTGTCGTTTGAAAGGAAATTTTATACTAAATGAAGTGGTCTCTGCTTCTTTTACTAGCTATCTTTTTTGAAAGTTTAAAAATTTTAATGACCACCATTTAAAATCAAAAATATGTTTAGGTAATCAATGTTTGCAATTACTGTATTAATACTTTAAATCGTATACAAAATTCGATAAGTTGTGTCTTTGATGGTTTTAGGGATACAAATAAAAAAAAACTATGAGACGGATATCTGACTGACAAGGCACTTTAAAAATGTATTATTGATTTTTGTTTAAGAGTGAGCATATTTCTTTTGCTCGGGCTTTGCTATTTACCTACGCAACAATGTCCATAGTAATCTGTTTTTTCCATTTTGTTACAAAAATAAACCCCAACCAAAAGGTATTTCAGGCGAAAATATACCTATTTCTTAATATTTCCCAAATAGTCTTAACTGTGAACTTTTAAAACTGTCAATTTAACCATTAAGTTTTATACTTCCGTCAATTATCGATTTTTTTCACCAGACCTAAATAAGCGAGTTTATTTTTTAAGTTGGACAACGTTATGCTTTTGGATAACATTATCTTATCCAGCCTTATAACAGCCTTTTGTAACCAAGAGAACATTTAATTCAAAATTAAAAGTCTTCTAAGGTAATAGGACCAAGTAATGAAAGGCAATCTTCAAATCTTCAAAGGTAATCTTCCAGACAGTTTTTTGTAGCAAGGGTTGATTTAAGTTAATTGGAATTTTATAAACCGTATATATAAAATAATCTTCTAGGTAACCAGCTCTTTTAGCCTTAGTTATAATTATGGATTTAACATAAATGCAAATTACAGTTTCATGAAACTCTAGTGCCTCATTATATTTTCACGAAAGACTTGTTATGAAAAGCGATGAGTTAATATAGCAACGAGTTTACACTTTCAAAATCATGTAATGAAGAAATAACTTGCTTAGCATAACATTTTGTCTAATACTTTTGTGCTGGATATATTTCCAATAACAAAATATCTGCTAGCAGTGTTTCAACTGCATAATGTATCTTTAAATGATTTCAAAGATTATAAAACATTACCAAGCATACAACAAAGCGTATCAAAAATAATATTAGTCTTCTTTACGATGCCTATGAATAAATAATTGAAAATGTTCAATCCATACAAACAAGTTTACAATATAAATTATGTAGGCCTATAACTTTTACTTATATTATTTCATTATAATTGTCTAACTTATATAACTATTATTATTATATTATTAAATACTGTAGTTCGTTCAATTTTACTTGGTTTACGACTTTCATCTTTATCTTTTACGTTGTTTTAAAATAAAACCCATTTTAAATAGGGTGGGTGTTAATTTCATAACCTAAATATAATATGAGTAAAGGTATACTTTTAACTTGGTTCTGAAAGTCGGTACGTTTTATATACTAGTATTATATAGATTATCTGCTCACTAAGTTGTTTTTGGCATCCAAGGGTTTCTCAAATTGAAAAAGTAAATCGGTCCTTGGTCCAGGTCTTACTATGAGACCAACAGTAATAGCTAATTTTCTATATAAGAAATTCACTAAGACAAAAATATGAAATAAATTAGCTAAAGTAAAAAAATCGTGTCATCAATTGAAATTGAAGATATCGAGACAGTAATTTTAGTACGCTAATCACTACATTACGAGCACTGTCTTGACACGAGAATTCAGTACAATTTTTGATTTACTTTAATCAATCAACAAGAAATTCTTGGCATGCTAGTTGAGTTTGCAAACAATAAAGAAGAAAATGTCCATTAAGCAGTGATACTGACCATTTAAAAGGTATTTAGTTGATAAGTAACATGACAAATATAGGGAACCTGAGACCCGGTAACTCACGACTACAAAGTGTTTAATTAAAAACCATCAACAATGAAATTGAGCTTGTTAATTTGCTACACATTACTAGCAATAGTGAAACAACAAATACATTTGTCCGGGTTAAAGCAAACTATGTATAGTAAATGAAAAATACTGATAATATTATAAACACGGCAATTAAAAATAAAATATAAACACAAATATATTTAAATATAAAATTGATACATTATTTTATTTACTAAATAAGATGTTGATTAAAACTCATTCAAAAAGGTTATACATACTTTAGAATTGTCGTTTGAACTTGATTATTCGTTGTATTTTGACCATGTATTGCGACATGGTTGCGAAAATCAGATTTAAGATTATATAAACTAGCAAAGTATAAACTAGCCGAAAGTTAGAATTTTTTGTTAAAATCTGATAGTAACCAGGAAGGTATAACCAGAATCAAACGGCAGACCTTTGTTCAATCTGTTTAACATGTGACGAAATTATATAACATGAAGTTGGTTTTGTGAAACAATAATGTTGTAAATCCAAGTTTCATCTTTAATTTTGTTTAACATAAGGTTAGGTTGTTAGTGTTAGGTGATTGTTTGTGTGATTTGCAAAAGTTCAATTAAATCTGCAAAATTATCCTCACTCATTATTTACTAAAACAAGTTTGTGTTATAAGTTGTGTTTGTTTGAAGGGAAAACATGGATAGTATTGAAACACATTTTTACTTTTCACGATTCCCGAAAAAAAAAAATATAAATTATAAAACATATACTCAAAAGTTTTTTAAAAACCCAATATTTATTTCATAGAACAATACTATCTGTACACAATATGTAAACAGAACCAAATGGTTTGAATGCATTAGTAGTCTCAAGCAGCTAGGAAGAAGCCACGTTAATACGTCATCACGCTCCAAAGGACTGCAAGCAGGCGTAAAGGAGCTGTTCACCCAAAATGACCTTCTTTCACCTTCCCTCATCTAACTTTGTCTCAAATTATTTAACACGAGTCACCCTTTGACGCTATAATGACATTAACGAGGTTTGAATTACATAACAGTAGAATTATTTTCTCGGAACCGTCTGTGGAAAAAATTGTGTTCTAAAGTTTTGAAACGTAAGTACGCTTAAATTATCATTGATCAATTATTGTTTTCAAATTTGAATTTATTAGGTTATATTAAGTCATATTTTGTTCACGGAGCAAATACAATTAAAATTAATTTGGTTGTTGTAATTTTCAATCTCTAAAAGTAGTTACTTAATTTACCCCAAATATTAGGTTCTACACTAGGGAGTAATCTCTTTAAGTACTTAACAAGGGATCACTAATTGTATATTAAGAGTTTTGAATTAATTGATTTCAAAATACTGTTTAGTGTCTGTAGGCCTACTGCCTGTAAGGGAAATTATTGAAATTGTAATACATTTAATATCAATCCATTGAACGAAACTGTGTTCGGTAAACATTGTTTTGACAAGTTTTATTTTCAGGATGTTTTGGTTTGATACAGTACTTTAAATAAAGAGTTACTTTATTTTGTGTATACATTTTCATTATGTTTTACAAACAAAAACAAAATTATTGAACTCAATGCATTATTTAATGGCTTGAATGTAGTCTACTAGTTAATTCGGTACAACAAATCCTTTCGAGCCAACTGTAGTTTGTTCCTTAAACGTAACATTTGCTATTATGGCTTTTTTACAACTAAGAGGCAACTGAATAATATGTAAAGAGAATAATTTAGCAGGTGGGGAATACAAGGAGTTGGCATAACCACATAACTTTTATTCCCTAAGGTATTTAGCTTCAATTGCATTGCGGCTTTCTCTTAGAGATTTTCTTAACGCTGTCAACGCTTTACATCTAACTTAATACTGTATTAATATTGTTTAGAGCTTAGCATTTCTCAATAAGGTAAGATGCAAAGCTTTAATGTTTGTATTTAATAATTAATTAGTTAGAAATTATACTCAATATGGTCAGGTATCACTTAATATTTGTGCTCATTACTTAGGGCAAGTTTAGCTTTAGAATATGAAATAGAATTTACTACAAATAAGCATTGATCATATTAGAATCCTGTTTCACACCTGAAACATAACATATTTAAAACATAAGATTTACCGTTTCTAGTCCAAGATTTTCAATATACAGGGTGTTTTTTTTTTAACTTGCATCTTTATTTATGTAAAAACCACAATAGGTAGAAATATGCAGTTTGCGGGAATCATCTATTGACTTAGGGGGTGCATTTTTTTTAATTCAACGTTACATTCACATCCCCCCTTCCCCCCCTCTACCCCAACTTAATTTATTTTAATAGCAAGGTACCCCTCGTGACATATCAAATGAAAGAGCATGAAAAAAGAAAATGTTTGATGAAAAAAAAATTGAAAATCGGTTCATAAATTTGTGAGATTTTCCCCTACCCATAACTTTTTTGTTAATAGTACCATGCTATTAACAAAAAAGTTATGGGTAGGGGAAAATCTCACAAATTTATGAACCGATGTTCAATTTTTTTTCATCAAACATTTTCTTTTTTCATGCTCTTTCATTTGATATGTCACAAAGGGTACCTTGATATTAAAAACAAATTAACTTCGGGGGAGGGAGGGGTGGGAATATCTCACAAATTTATAAACCGATTTTCAATTTTTTTCTTCAAAAATTTTCTTTTTTCATGCTCTTTCATTTGATATGTCACAAGGAGTCCCTTGCTATTAAAAACAATTATGTTGGGGTCAGGAGGGGAAAGGGGGGGAATGTGAATGTAACGTTGATTTTTTTTTTTATTGGGCCCCCTACGTCAATAGATGATCCCCGCAAACTTTATATTTCTATCTATTGTGGTTTTTACATAAATAAAGATGCAAGTTTAAAAAAAAAAAAAAACACCCTGTATATTTAGTTTGGCGTGTAACAATGTGTACACTTTATTACAGTGAAGATGGTTAAATTTATTTTCTTAAGTCTATGGGTTTTAGAGAATCATTTGGAATCAATACCTCTAGATGGTAATTGATTAATAATATATCCACAACTAAGTTTGCCGAAAAAAAATATTTTCTAAATACAAATGTTTACATTTTTTTACTTACGCAATTAACTAAATTTGTTACAAATAAACTAATGTATTTTTGTTATTAGTAATCTCATCGTAAGGTCCAAGGCGCTCAATCCCTCAAAAAAATATTTTAGTTTTTATGGAGAAAATTGTATGTGCTTAGTTAAATAATATCTTATAGGAAAAAATCAAGATAACACTTATAACATGATAAAAAAAGTATACAATTTTTCATGACAATACTCACTCGAACAACCTTGTTATCTGATTTCAAAAACATTTGAGAGGACATAAAAATGTCAGACTCTATAACTTTTTAAAGTTAAGACTCTACAGTAATAAGGTCCTGTGATTTTGAAGTACGTTGTTTTCAAGTGACCCTAAAGGCAAAAAGTATTCTCAACAGTGAATAGCAACTCAATTTCAACTTGGCTTATTACGTAATAATCCTCCTTTGGCTTAGGAAAGCCCCGTCTTTTTGGTCGAACTCAAAATTAAAGCCTGGAAGATTCTAGTGTATTACAACTTAGCCGTCTTATTTTTCTCAAGACAGGTATTCTCCATCACAGTTAAGAGGTTTTTATTCTAATTATAGAAACTTTTGAAAGTGGACCCATGAAAACACAGAATTTTTAAGTCAAATTATAAACTACAACTTTGTTAAGATTATACTTCAAATCAAATCAAATCAAAATCCTTTATTACGTATAAAATATACAATATTTACAAAATGTAATATATGCAATAGAAATAGGTTTTCAAAAGTATAACTAAAAATAAACGAAATTAACCCCACATGGGATAACCCGTGCGTGGGAGTGAGTCGTATGATGTTTGATTAGAAAGAAATGAGAAGGTTTGATAAAAAAAAAAACAATAATCAGGTACTTCTAATAATTAAAGTGCAGGCAAGACTCCAAAGCTCCAAAGCGCCAGCGGAGTCATGACATAGTAGATTAGGCCCACTATGTACTTCAACAACCTATAGTGATTGAAATAGGGTTAATCTTTTGAAATCGCAATACTCTATATTATATGGACTTTATGTCTACACATAAAAAATTAGTATTTGTTTGAAGTATTTTTGAAAGTCTGACTAAAGAATATTAATAACGACCTACCTAATCCCACCTAGATACCTTGGTACCTAGATTGTACCTAGAGTCCAAACAAACAGCTCTACCACATTGTGGGTCTATGCTATTGCTGTTTCATGAACAATACACTGTTAGAATAGAGGATTTTTTATTTGATTTGAATAATGTTATATTTAGGATAAAATTGAAGACAAAATGCCCCTGACAATTCTAATCACTTGTATGGTGCGTGTATTACAAATTTGAGAAAATACAATTAACTGTACTATTAAAACTTGAATTTGCATTTCTTTCAGGCATTTTTTGATTTTTTGAACTTATATCATATTGGCTAGGTATTGTTGCTGATATAGTTAGTTGCATATATTTGTTTTTATCACGTTCCTGTTGATTGAAAAAAGTAGTAATAAAAATATTGATTAAAAACAGGTTTTGAATAAACAAACCTTATTAGCAGGCATATACATTTAAGTTTTAATACGTGCGTGTAATATTATAACGTACTGATGGTTAAGTTAGAGACTTAAACTACAATAGCAAATAGGTTACTGCAAATATGAGCTATAACTATTATATGCAAGCGATAACTCCCTTCCTTTCCTTCGCGTTCCGTATAATACGAATAGTTGCTGAATACAACTTGATATTCATAGTGGGAACTTCTTGATATTCTTAATATGAAATGCATATAGCATATTTACTTCACTGTAATTGTTTACAAAATGTTAAATCGAAAGTGTATTACATGTTTTATCTTAAGGTATTATCTCGTATTTCAACATAAAACATGATATCAAAGGTTGTAAATAAGAATGTAATTAAAATTAACCCAAGAAAAGTCCCTAAAATGTAGTTATGCCAATAAAATAAACGTATAAAAAGTCAGCCAAGATATAACACCACGACAACTGCAATTCAACCTTTCCTTTGAAAACCCGATTGAAATATATTCTTTAAACTAATTTTCAACGTATTTTTTACGATACGCTTCTATACAATTTGAAAGCGTTTACATACTGAAATGTTTCAGTATGTTTCAGTATGTGATGTTTCAGTTTTGTTGTATATAGCATAGTAAAAGATATAATATTGTATTGAATATGGTTTTTTAGAGCTATCAAACAGATTTACATAAAGGAATGGCATTTCTCATAAATTAGACCCGAACTTTTTGGCATTGAATTTGGTTTGAAAACGTTAAGAAGATTAGTGACACAGAACATTAATTCAATCATAAATTTTAATACCTTCCAATGTTGTTAAACAAATACTGTTTATTTCTAACATTATTTCACTGTCCCTCTAAAATGTATTTCATTTTATCAATCGTTGAAAAAATCGTTTAAATCGTTGAAACCATTTAACCCCACTTATGTTCGAATAACTCATTCTAAACCCATAATGAATAAACTTTAATGTTAACTCAATTGATTTTATATCTTATTTTATTTAAAGTATGTAATCATCTTATTTTTGGGGAATTTTATTATATTTTCTTTGTGAGAAAAGTAATTTTATATATAAAAAAAATTTTTTTGTAGCCTATAGTAAATTTTTACTTTACCTGTGGTCATATTTTATGCCGATTGTTCTTTACCAACATTAATATAAAACGAGAAATATAACTGATTTATAGTATACTAATTGTATTATATGACGTTTATGTTAAATATTACTTACCCAAATACGTACTATTTGTTAGCACCCACAAAACTTTTAAAGGATCCATGGCGTATATCTAATCAAACTAGTGTGTGCCTTAGTTTTAATTCATTTTACTTAGAAATACATCAATAGACAATCCAAGTAAAAATAAGACAAATATTTATGATAAAAATAACATTTAAACATTTCGAATTATAAAAAAAACTGAGCGTCCCCGAACAGTTGGCGAGTGACGGAGAGTTCCCGCGTAACTGACACAGAAATGGAGGGAACGGAGAGGGCAACCTCACACCCACAATACTGCCAACTTTATGGCGTGAGATAACCCTAACAATTTTGACAGTGTGTTAGTGCTTACTCAGGGGTTTCACACTTTTAAAAAGAGATTTAGATACACATACACACACCTACTAATTTAGATATTGAAGAGTTAATGTGGAAAAATTGCTAATTAAGTTCATTTTAAATTATATTTACGTCAATTTTTCATTGTATATTAAATTATAAGAGAAATAATGTTTGGTTACAAAAATATATATATTTTATTGATTTCACTAAACAGAGTTTCTTATTATTCTAATATTACAAATTTATTCTGCTTTAGTGCTTGTAAAGTTTTCTTTGATGTGGTACAAGTTGTAATTTACTGTTATAATCTTTAAACAGTTTATTTTATTTTTATATTTGACCAAGCTAAAACGATTTGGTAAAAACTTCAATGTTACCTTAGTCACTTAAAATTACGCAAAACAACAATATCAATTAATAAAATTTGTTGACAATACATGACAATACAATGACAATGACAATACACCGTGTTGTATTGAATAGCTTATGTGTTACGCAATTTTTATAGAACCACCATTCTGCTCTGTAAAATAACAAATAATAAACAGTATTGTAGTACTAATAAATTGCGTAACCAAATTGAGATAAGAACTGATAACTCGGTTGTTCGTCATCTAATTTTTAAAAAGAGGTCTCATTTCATTTGGATTTAAATTCTTTATCTTTCCAACACTAAATTTGTTTTTAATTAATACGGTTTTCATGAAACTAGGCATTATAGATTTTAAAAGATATATAAATAATTCTTATAAATCACAATGAGACCTACAAACTGAAATCTAATAATTTTAGAGTTATACTTATACTGAATTTTATGTTAGTCTAAGCCCAATGAACAAGTCCACAAAATATGTCCCAGCAATTTGGAAACTCCCTGTATATCTTAACGATCGTGGTGGACAATGATTCAAAAGGTTGAGCCTTCTTTTAGCAACTCGATTATTAATTAGACTCGAATCTACAGCGTTATTTTTAAATAAAATGTTATTTTAATGAAAAAACCAAGATGTTATAAATTTTTTATCCGTTATATTTTGATGAAAATGCCAATTATTATTAATGAAAGCTTACAAATAAAATAATTCTACTTCACTCAGGCATGTTTCACAGAAAAAAAAACTAAGATATTTGAATTTACTTATTAAGATGGCTATAATTAAAATACAATAAACATATAACAATTGTACATGTACATCCTTTTTCCCAGTCAAGTTATCAATCTGAAATTAAAATAATCGGAATGGCGTTTTAACGTATATGTAATTGGAAGTCGGATTCCTGAAATCACTCCAACCTAATTGGTTCCACCAGAATTAAAGTTAACTTTCAGTTTATTACTATCATTTTATCAGTCTTTCTAAAATTAAAATCAACCCTTCCAACGGAACCTTTGGATTAACTTGTTAACCCAAGAATCATATTTACACTGTCATATTTACAAACATTTAATTCTTCCAACGTATGTTTAAATTTTTATTTTTACTATTCCTTTTTTTTGGATAAATTTATTCGTTTTACACCATATATTTATATAACAGACTGGTTTAACTTATCTTCAAATTAAAAACATAGTATCCAATTTAAAATGTGTCTAGTTAAAGAAAGAAAGATTTTTATCACTCATCCCATTAGACTTACGCAATGCATATAGTTGATCTTACCAAAACTGATATATCTTATTCGATCGTATACTTATTTGATTAGTTCCACCAAATACTTCAATGTTATGTGTCGTCTCCTATTAATCTCTTAGATAAACTTTACATATGTGTTTAGCTCGTAATATAAACTTCTAGCAATATAAACTAGAAGTAAGCATCGAAGTTATACTAGAGACTTGTTATATATTGTATGTGCAGTTAATGAGATAACTTTCAATATCGATAGGTTGACGAATGTATACATCAAGTTTTACAAAGTTTGTCTCTAAGTGATGACTTAAGTTTGATTATGCTGTGTGAAGCAATGCATTAAAATGAGGTACTGTATGGATTTAAAAAAATAAAGGATATGATTGTCATAGAGAAATAGCTATATTTGTATCCACAAATATAACTATTTCTCTTTAACAATCATATCCTTTATTTTTTTAAATGTATACCTCATTTTAATGCACTGCTTCACACAGCATAATCAAACTTAAGTCATCCGCTTGGGATACTAGGGAAGAAATTATAATTGTATATGGATACCAAACATATTCTAAACTTTATCCATACAACAATTATTTTACTAAATAGCTGTTTTTATCACAGTACTACAATCTCTTTAAATTATTGTTTTGCAAAAAAGTATTACACACGATCTTCAAATTTAAAAAATTCTGAAAAGTTATAATAACAGTGTTTTTGAATGTTTATAGCAAGCAAGAAAATAACTGACTAGTTTATACACAACTGTTATTTTGCAAGGACCTGGATTCAGAGTTTTTGTAGAAACACATATTGTTATCATTTTCAAAATAAAACTAAATGTATTTTACTTCGAAGACATGTAATTAAACAATAAACTGTCTGAAGTAATTTTTATTTAAAATTGCTGACAAATAAAACTAAAAATTGTTATTTTATCAATAAATATGGCTGTGTTTTTGTGATACACACCTCTAAAAACATGGTGTAGAGTTAACGTTTAATAAGTCTGTTGTTATCTCTCACCTACACGAGGCAGTTTCCAGCAGAACATTCCATTAGGTGTGAATTTATCGTTGACTCTACCTTAGAAGCTATATGCTTCAAATAGTGTTATAAGTATCGTGTGGGATAAATCATTGCAGACAAGAGTCTGTAGGTAAAACGAAACTACGATTATAAGGCTTTGAGTAATTAGGGGAGGCTTTGCACCGTTTATAAATTTTACCTATACAAAGGAACGATATTTTTGTAACATCATCGATATTAAGTTTTTCATTTTTTTTCTCTTATAATTAGGATCTGTATTATAATCAACTTCTTTTTCATAGGATCTGCCTTTCCACATGTAAAATCAATTAAATACGCTTAATCCACAAAATAGATACACGCAAATCCAAACAACATACTTGGGAATTATATTTCACCGAATGAACTGTAAGGCCGCAATCGGGGAAAGAGATCTCAACCGGAAAAAAACATAACTGGTATATTATAACAACTACTGGTTGAACACTTGAACACAGATTATCAGTATTTTATTATTAATGGACATTAAAATATCAGGAGCTGACATAAATCTTAGAATATAATTTGTATTTAACTGTAGTCGTTTCTACGATGAACGAGTGAGTTTAATGATGAGACAGATTTAACCCATCGTTACTCTCAAGCTTGTACAAAGCAAAGCCCAAAGCTAAGCCAGTGACAAATCATTTTACTTATACATTTTAACTGAATACATTACAGTTTAAACCCATGTGACATGGCTGCCAATGACTGAGCCACCGTCTCCTAGAAGTGGTATCAAATTAAAATTCGAGCCCTTCACTGTGGGTGGTGTCCTCACACTCTAAAATAATAAGCTAAATGGTACATGGTATCTTCGTCAAGTGATCCTCCTCAGTCCATCATCAGGTAAAAAAACCCATAAATGAAGTCATCTAACCGATTTGGTTAGCTTCGTCGCTAACACTGAGAACGAGACAAAAACATGGGAAAACAAATAATACTGTAAATCCGGCCAGTGTACAAAGATTCTAGTTTGAAAAATCTGTTCTAAAGGATTGCAGGGCTGCCAAAGAAGCATTTGGGCTTAAACCAAATCAATCATTACCAATAAAAAACATGTACGTTATTTAATTTCTTAGTGTAACTGATCACAGTCACTTAAACGACAGTACATACACAGTATGTACACACCTGTAAAAAATATATGATACCTACTTACACCATAAATTACATTCTAAATGATGTATCTTAACATGTGCAGTTATTTCTTCATGTACAAAATATTAATTTTTTTCGTAGCTTAGGTCTTAGACAACTTCCCGTGCCCTTAGCACTAACTCAATATTAAATACCAGCCTTATACTGTATTGAAATAGCTTACTTTTATCGGGTCAGCTTTTGTATCCTATCAAACAAAAGCTGATTTGAAATTATGAAAACTACAAATTCATTACTCCAATTCGTTACATTTTCAAGTTTAAAACATACTAAAAAAAAAACATATCAGGCAAGCTAACGTATTTATAAGCATCATGGAAAAGATACTGTAGTTATATACGCATTATTTGATTAAAATATTTTATTCATTCTAAAATTTGTTAATTTTGTTTTCTCTTATGCTAAATTCTAAATGCACCCGTAAAATTAGCATACGGATTTAACTTTTATATTCCGGAATTGTTCACAAACAATCTCAATGAAGCGTTGCACATCTGTTAAAAGGAAGGAATATAGGGAAAAAATAAGTGAAGTTTCATTTAAGAATAATATAAAAAAATATTTTCTTTCTCAATACTACGTTTTTACAGACATAAGTAAAGGACACGTGAAAATCCCATCCAGTAAGGCAGATTACAAGTCTAGCATCAGCGAAAATACTGGTTTGGAGACTGAGCCAAATTACCGTCTGAGTCTTAGAGCTTCAAGCCATTAACATTAATGTTTACTTATCCACATGCATTCCGTAAATATTTTCTCACTACTTAGCCTAGTGTTTTCAAACTTATTAAATGTATTTCAGAAGCTAGTGTAAGAAATCCATAAATTCTAAATATGTAAATAATATAAAAGCTAAATATGTAAACATTTTACACTTCCTTTAGTTTTATACTTTAATAGTAACTAGTGGTCGTCCAGTGGTCTAAAACTCGACCAAAAGTATGTAGGCCTACATTTTGAATTTTTTTTTTGAAATTCACGTCTATTTTTTTATTTTTAAGTTTAGCTTCTTATCTTACACTGAGTCATAATCTTTGTATTTATTTTAGGAATCTTACGCGATTTTTAGGAAATTTACATGTTTTACACCAAATATTTATACAAAAGGCTGGTCTAACTTATCTTCAAATTAAAAACAATATATTAAATTAAAATTTTTCCTATTTAAAGAAAGAAAGATTTTTTTATGACCATCCAATTAGACTTACGCAATGCATATAGTTGATCTTGTCAAAACAGATATATCATATTTGATGGTATACTTATTTGTTCTCAACTCCACCAAAATACTTCAATCTTGTGTGTCGTCTCCTATTAATATCTTAGATAAACTTTACATATGTGTTTAGTTCGTAATATAAACTTCTAGCAATATAAACTAGAAGTAAGCATCGAAGTTAGCCTATACACTTGTTACATCTTGTATGTGCAGTTAATGAGATAACTTTCAATATCGATAGGTTGACGAATGTATACATCAAGTTTTACTAAGTTTGTATCTAGGTGATGACTTAAGTTTGATTATGCTGTGTGAAGCAATGCATTAAAATGATATATAAATCAAAAAGTAAAGGATAAGATTGTTTTAGAGATATCGTTATATTTGTGGATGCTTGGGATACTAGGGAAGAAATTATAATTGGATATACTAAACATATTATAAACTTACGCAGCATTCAGGATCATAAAACGATTATTTTAAAAGGTAAGGATCAGTTATAAATTCTGGATAAATATCTGTTTTGTCACAGTATTCCAAACTCTTTAAATTATCGTTTTGCGATAAAGTCTTAAAAACGATCCTAAAAATTTTAAATTTCCCTGAAACTCTTCCTTGAACTCTTCTTGAAAATTATGTCAGAGTTATTTAAAATGTTTATAGCAAGCAAGAAAATAACTGACTATAGTTTATTCACAACTTGTTTTGCAAGGACAAGGACCTAGAATAAGATTTATGAGTTTTTGTACATGCATTGTCATCATTTAATACAAAACTACATTTATTTTACTTCGATGAAATGTAATTAAACCGTAAACTATCTGAACTAATTCATATTTAAAATTAATGACAAATAAAATAAAACAAAACAAAAACATTTTTTGATCAATAAATATAGCTGTGTGTTTTTATGATACACACCTCTAAAAACATGGTGTACAGTTAACGTTTAATAAGTCTGTTGTTATCTCTCTCCTACACGAGGCGGTTTCCAGCAGAACATTCCATTAGGTGTGAATTTATCGTTGACTCTACCTTAGAAGCTATATGCTTCAAATAGTGTTATAAGTATCGTGTGGGATAAATCATTGCAGACAAGAGTCTGTAGGTAAAACGAAACTACGATTATAAGGCTTTGAGTAATTAGGGAAGAACAAGCACAAGAGTAATTTGCCAAAAACCTGTACAAAGAAACAATATTTTTGGAACATCGTCGCTATTATGTTTTAATTTTTATGTCTTAAATATGATATGCAGTATAAATAATCTCTTTTTTTATAGGATTTTCCTATCCACATGTAAAATCAATTAAAACACGCTTTATTCCACAAAATAGATACACACAAATCCAAACATCATACTTGAGAGTAATATTTCCCCAAATGAACTATAAGGCCGCGATCGGGGAAAGAGATCTCAACCGGAAAAAAACATAACTGGTATATTATAACAACTACTGGTTGAACACTTGAACACAGATTATCAGTATTTTATTATTAATGGACATTAAAATATCAGGAACTGACGTAAATCTTAGAATATAATTTGTATGTATCTGATGTCGTTTCTACAATGAATGATTTGTGTTCAATGATGATAAAGATTTAACACATCGTTACTCTCATGCTTGTCCAAAGCAAAGCCAAAGCTAAGCCAGTAACAAACCATGTTACTCATACATTTTAACTGAATGCGTTAAAGGTTGAACCCGTGTGACATGGCTACGGAGTACCTCACTTAGACAGTAAGTCGCGCCACTGACATCCACCGTCTCCTAGAAGTGGCATCAAAATTAAATTCGAGCCCTTCACTGTGGGTGATGTTCTCAGGCTCTAAAATATTAAGCTAAATAGCTTATGGTACATATGGTTTCGTCAAGTAATCCTCCACAGACCATCATCAGGTAAAATAAATCATCGATGAAGTCATTGATTTGGTTAGATTTGTCGCTAACACTGAGAACAAGACAAAAACACGGAAAACAAACTATACTGTAAAACTGTCCAATATAAAAAGATTCAGTTCTAAAAGATTGCAGTGCTGTGAAAGAAGAATTTGGGCTTAAACCAAATCAATCATCACCAATAAAAACATGTAAGTTATTTAATTTCTTAATGTAACTGATCACAGTCACTAAAACGACAAATAACACACACCTGTAATAAATATACAGGGTGAATAAAAAGTCAAGACCCCCCCCCCCTCTAATATTTTCCCCATTAAATATACAGATATATCCTTTTGGCGGTCGTGCAATCTTAGCAGGAAATTTCATTTTATGATTTTAAAATTTTTAAGTGTCCCCCCAAAAGGGGGGATTTGGGGGGTAACTCAAATATTTTAAACGTAAACCCCCTTCAAGTGACACCTCATTTTGAAGAGCTTACAAAAACTTAATGAATGGTGAAAACTAGAGGTCGCTATCTCTTCTCTATCCAAAATGGTAGCCCATCAAATGTTGTAGAAAATCAATGGTAAAATTGGTTCGTAATATTAATATTGGCTACCATTTTGGTTAGAAAAGAGATAGCGACCTCTAGTTTTCACCATTCTTTAAGTATTTGTAAACACTTCAAAACAAAGTGTCAAAAAATGGGGATTTACGTTTAAAATTTTTGAGTGTCCCCCCAAGGGGGGATTTGGGGGGTAACTAAAATATTTTCAATGTAAACCCCCATCAAGTGACACCTCATTTTGAAGAGCTTACAAAAACTTAAAGAATGGTGAAAACCAGAGTTCGCTATCTCTTCTCTATCCAAAATGGTAGCCATTACCAACCAATTTTACCATTGATTTTCTACAACATTTGACAGGCTACCATTTTGGATAGAGAAGAGATATCGACCTCTAGTTTTCACGATTCTTTAAGTTTTTGTAAACACTTCAAAATGAGTTGTCACTTGAAGGGGGTTTACATTTAAAATATTTGAGTTACCCCCCAAATCCCCCCTTTTGGAGGGACACTCAAAAATTTCAAAATCATAAAATGAAACTTTCTGCTAAGCTTGCACGACCACCAAAAGGATATCTCTGTATATTTACTTGGAAAAATATTAGATGGGGGGGTTTTGACTTTTTATTCACCCTGTATGATACCTAGTTACAAAATAAATGACATTTTTAATGGATGTATCTTAACATGTGCAGTTATTTTTTCATGTACAAAATATTAATTTTTTCGTAGCTTAGGTCTTAGACGACTTCCTGTGCCCTTAGCGCTAACTTACTATTAAATACCAGCCTTATACTGCATTGAAATAGCTTACTTTTATCGTGTCAGCTATTGTATCCTTACAAAAGCTGATTTGAAATTATGAAAACTACAAACTCGTTACTCCAATTCGTTACTTTTTCAAGTTTTTAAACATACTTAAAAAAAAAACATTTCAGGCAAGCTAACGTATTTATAAGCATCATGGAAAATATACTGTAGTTATACAATAAACAGCTTTTGTTGCATTATTTGATTAAACGATTTTATTTATTCTAAAATTTGTTCAATTTTGTTGTTTCTGGTGGATAATTCTCAATGCACCCGTAAAATTAGCATACGGATTTAACTTAAATATTCCGAACTTGTTCACAATAAATCTAAATGAACAGTTGCACTTCTCTTAAAGGCAAGGAATATAGAGAGTAAAATAAGTGAAGTGTTATTTTAAAATAATAGAAAAAAACGTTTTTGCAAACATGAGTAAAGGACACATGAAAATCCCATCCAGTAGGGCAGATTACAAGTCTAGCATCAGCGAAAATACTGGTTGGGAGTCTGAGCCAAATTACCGTCTGAGTCTTAGAGTTTCAAGACATTAACATTAATGTTTACTTATCACATGCATTCCGTAAATATTTTCTCACTACTTAGTGTTTTCAAACTTATTAAATGTATTTCAGAAGCTGGAGTAGGAAATCCATAAATTTAAGAACAGCTAAGAATGTGTTAACATTTTACACTTCCTTTCGTTTAGTAGTAATAATAGGTGATCATATCTAAGGCGCAAAGTGTCTCTTTTTGACACGAGGTCATGCTAAATGACCGAGTCAAAGTGAGAAAAATTATTACTTGCCGTGTAATTAACTATATTTTTGGTCATATTGGACCGTAATTTAAGTAAACTAAGCTTGAAAGTAAAAATAAATACTTTCGGAGGAAAAAGTTCCCGTAATTAGTTTTATATTGTTTTCTAATTTGCTGTCATAAACCAACTTTAGTTAAACCATCTTGGTTTAGTTTTTTATCACATTTAGTGAGGAGTGAAATAATTTTGTCTATTACAATTAGTTTTGTGCCCATACTATATGGTTCCGAAAGTGTTTTGGAACCACTATATGGCAAAAGGTGCTTACCATAGTCAATATTTTTCCAGCATTTTATGGGATTTTAGTGTAATATACTGTTTACTCGTGTCACCACTCTTATTAGATACAATGTAAAATTGTATTCCAGTTTATAACGAAATTGAACTACAGTTGTTAAAACCTTCTATAAAACCAATAATTTGGATAATATCGATTGATTACAGTTAATACCATTTTCTAAAGGGAAACCAGTATCAAAGGTATGTTTAAATGTTGTTAAATGGGGGAAATACCAACAAAGTGTACCAAAGTCCCCCAAATCAACCGAGAAAGTAATATAGTGATTTGAAGAGTCTCAAAGATATGCTACGTATTATAATGTGGGGAGAGTCAGATCAGTTGGCTTAATTATATCTTCCCTATCGGCCGACCATATTATTAAAAAACTTAATGTTAAATAATTTAACTATGAGACAAGGCAAAATCAATCAAACTTCATAACAAAAATTTTCCAGAGAAAAAATAATTACTTGCATATCTGATATTTTGTTCATAGTAACGATTTTGTGTAATGAGAGCTCTGGGTTAATTTCCATTTACACATAAAAAGTTAAACAAAAATAATAATTAATCCTTGAATTTTATAGAGCGTCATTGGCAGTTGTAACAGTTTGAACCATTTTTTCAACTATCTGATTTTTTTCATTTACTACGTTTTATGAAAAATCACCAGGTCTAAAATTAATTAATTAAAAATACTAATTAAAAAAATTAAATGCCTGGAGATGCCATAGATTAGTACTTATAGAATTATACCTACGATTTCATCAAAATCGCACCTGAGGTGTAGTCTGTAGCTCTGTACTCATCTACAAACGCACATATATCACTTTACCAACCACTTTTCCTTGTTCAGGGTCACCCAAAGTATAAACTCGAAAATCTGGACTAAAACATAGATTTTCCTAAATACTATGAAAAAAGAGGGTATTGAAATTTAATATTTGAAAATTACATGTTAAAAGTATTAGAAATAATTGATGGTAAAATTAGAGGTTGTAATTGGTCATAACGAATACAAATTAAATAAAGTTGTTTTTAGACCTAAAGATGGGATGGATTTTTATATATAATTTTGTAAATTGGCATTACATAGCCTCGTTGAAAAACATGCAGGTGGTAAAAACCATAATATGGTAGGAGGGTAATATCAAGATATATTTTTTGGATAGTAACATTTAAATAAATCTATAATGTATATAAAAAAATATTATTTTCGTTTTAAGTCATATGTTTATATTTTTAAAGGTTCTTGTAATGTAACGAATCAATCTGGTCTCTAGCCCCAAGAAATATTCCATTCCTAGTAAAAAATAACTGATATGATACAACCTTTGTATTTATTTTAACCAACGCTGTATTTATTTATGTCATATTTATCCGTAGCATACATGTGAAAATAAAAGATTTTATAAACTTTTGACACGAGCTGCTAAAACCATATTCGTTTTGTTTCAGATGTATTTTTTTGAAATTGAAAAGGTAATAGAATGTAAACATAAAAGCAAAATTGAATTCTACATCTGCACACTAGGTCGTCTCAAAGCAATATGTCATTACGGTTTTGATGTTTGGCAACTCTTGAATAAAAACATTTCAACTGTTCTCTAGAAGCGTTTGAAGGGAATAGGTTATAGACATGCCCTGGTAAAAAGTATACTTTGAATTTATCTTGCAATAGTTTTTATCGTTCAAATACAATAATCTTGATTGATTTTATTTAAATGAGACTTTCATGAGCTGTTGTGTATTATATTTGGTAAATATGTTATATTAAAGAACATAATTTGAAATTGCAATCCTACAACATTTTTGTACATAAGCCAAAGCCATTTTAATACACATAACAATTACAGGAAAGACTTTACAGTTAAATAGCTTAACTCTAGGCACATGAAGTGCTTGGATTATACTCATACAAAACTGTTTGATAAGGAGTACAATATAAAATGTATGATTCTCTAGAAAATTGTTTTTTATTAAGGTAAAAATGTATAGTTCTCAACCAATAAAGCACATATATCTTCTGCAGTAAAACAGTCTAATATTGTTTTTTTACGTTCATATAAGTATGTTTGCATATGGGTTTTTAATCACTCATAATTATGTAAATTATAGGACAAGTGGACCTAGCCTTATAAATCGCAATTGAGTATATGTGTTTGTTAACTCATAACATATTGGGCTATTTAAAGAATCTAACAAGGTAAATTTATCTTTTACAACGAAAAACCTTAATCACCACATATAATTTTTATCTCAATACATGACGATGACATTGGTATGCATATATTTAATTGTTTCATAATTTTTATGTTCAGTTTAAAAAAATAAGATTGTATAAGACACTGACTGGGTAAATTCGTTGCGATATTAATTTTTTTTATTCTGAGGCTTAAGGTTACCATTAACTTCAGTAAAAAAAAAACATGCACTAGTTATTTAGCACTCGTTTAAGCACTCGTAAAAGCACAAACGATATGATAAACTACAACATTTTTTTTTAATAGGATGTATACCAATTAGAAATTGAGAGTATCAACACTATTTAATTGCACGCTTTATGCCATCCCCTAGCATTCCCCTACCAGCGTGTAAATCATGTTAACATAGAGCAAGCTTACAACTCATTGTCATCATCGGAACTTCCTGGTGCCTGGTGGATCTCATTGAATACAAATGAGGTACGGGGCTTGAGATATGCTTCCTCTTAATGTAAGTACAAACCAGTGGAATCAGCATGCTATGCGTAAGAATATTTTATCAAAAAATTTGGTTATGCGTTTTAAAGGGTTTTTTGGGAATATGAAATGTGAATGGCCATGTAAAATGTTTTACGTTATATTCACAAAATAAATTAACATAAATAAAGATGTCTGTTATGTCATACCTTAAAAGCTTTAGGAATCATTAATGTTGGTATGTTTTACATTTGTTGGTAAACATTTAGTTTGTTGTGACGCAAACGTAAAATTATGTACGCATTTTAATACAAATTAACTAAAATGGAATATTAGGTTTACAAAGAATAATAGACTATTTTTATTTGATACATAAAATAAATTATTGTATTTTCTTCATAGGTTAATCAAATAATTTTTTTTTTTCAAAACCTAACCGTATACAGGCTGTCCTGTAAGTAAACAGCCAAACTCCGGGAAATGGTTCTATGGGTCAAAATAAAGAGAAAATCAAGAATAAAACTATTTCCAAAATCACTTCGTTAACCAAATATCTGCCATTTTGTATTTTTTACATAAACATTTTTATTTTTGAAAATGTACAACCCATTTTAGTTGTAAAATGGAGCAAACCTGACTAGCCTTATTCTACCCCATTTTAGAACAAAAATTGTTTATATTTCAGGTATCTATTAATTCAATCTTTTAGCACTTCGTATCATTTGAAAGGTAATTTACAAATGCTAAATAAAAATGTTCTTGAATTTTTTTCAAAAAAATTAGCCGTTTTTGAGTAATTTAAGTTAAAAAATTAAAATGGCCGCCAATTTAACATTTTTAGTTGAATCAAGATGATTTTTTTTATAAATTGGTCTTTCACATCTTAACCTACGTACCAAGTTTTATAAAGTTCGGACTGTAACAGCTTCTTCTCAATAGGGGAAACTCGTTTAGAGTAGGATAATGAAATATTTATTTTCTAAGCTCAATAAATTATAATTTACAACAAACAAAATATTCTGAGATCATTATTATTTTCTATTTAGGTTGTTATAGTGTTTAAGTCAATTTCTATCTTATAACTATATTGTTTCTTCCGCTTTATTCCCGAGCTATTTTATTAGAATATCGTGCTATTCATATCTTTGTATTATCCTAAGTCCAAAAGGTTTCGTCCTTTATGTGCCTAAGCCTATTTTCAGCTTAGCTTGACGTACGATGGCAGAACGACAAATCTTCCTCAAAGGTAAAATAATAAAGTATTACATTGTTGGTGTATATTTCTGAGATATTCAATCCTCAGCCGGCTCTTACAAAAAAAAAATATATATATATATATGGAGTTATATTTTGACGTTTTTATAGTCATAAAGTTTTTCTAAGTTCACTGGAACTAGTAGGTAACAATAAAACTACTTCCTGAAGAATTTCCCTTACCTAATGTATCTTTTTATTTGAGTTTATCGTATAAATTACAAGTTCGATGATGGTTTCACAAATAAAATAGTTCTTCTTTCTGCGAGCATTATTACTTTTCATAAAACTGTATTCACGTGTTAAGATTATAGGATGATAATTTATAATTGAAAATGGAGGAACAACAATTATTAAAACATAATTTCAACAACGTTGTCCCGTAGAATCATGTAATATTCTTCCATATTTGAAAGCTACAAATATTTTTTACCTTAACATCAAAACTATAACCTAGTCACATTCCTTCTTAAAGATCTCAGAACCAAAACAAATGATTTCTCCTAGACAACATTGTTTACATTCTCTTTTGACGAGAATGCTGACGTTTATTTAGAGGATCAGACTGTCTCCGCATAACACACGTCTTTATTTGGTTAGGACCGATGTATTTTCCATTGTCAAGATAGAATAGGAATGAAAACATATGACTTGTGCTGTTTGTTTGATAAGAAAATTTATTAAATTTAAATTAAATTATTAAATTTATTAAATTTAAATTAAATTATTAAATTTAATTTAATTTAAATTATTAATTTAAATTTAATTTAATTATTTAAATATTTAATTTATATTTAATTATTATATTTATTATATTTAATTTAATTTATTTAATTTATTTAATATTTAATTAATTTATTTAATTATTTTTTTTATTTAATATTGAATTTTTAATTTAATTATTTATTAAATTTATTAATTATTTTAAGTGTTTTTGCGCGGATCGTTGTATGTTAAAACTCTTAATCGGTCCCGGGTTCAGGTCTTACCATGGGAATTGCGGTAATATTTTATTCACCATAAAGGAACTTCACTTAAAGTCTAAATTTTTTTTTAATTATAGTCTTGCTTCATTGGTTTGTTATTTATATGGTTTTTTTTTTAAGAAAGAACCTGTGTGTAACGTTTATTGTTCAAAATATAAGAATACATATAATTGATTTCTACACAGATTCAACCTCAGACCTTTGAATTAAATACTGTAAAATTTAAACCCTTTAGACTACCTTGTATTCATCAAAAAGGTACCTTTAACGTTGAACTTAAGTTTAAAGAGTTGAAAAAATATAATTATAAAAATAATTTAAAATTAGATTTTGTCTTTGATGAGGAAAATGTTATAGGATCCACCAAAATCACCAATCAAATTACAAATTAATTATTCCTAAATGACAATCTAAGTAAATTTTTATGTTAAAATTATATTAAAAAAAAAAACGCGTATACAAGGTGGGTAATCTAATGTGTCAACACTACAGTTCAAAAAAAATGTTATCAGATATTTATAATGACGACATCAGCTGAACATATTACATATTTTGACTCGTACAGTGATAACTACTATAATACAGTTCTGATATTTTAAAGTATAAAAGAAAAAAATTTCGTAAACTTAGCGTAAGAATAAAAATTTCTAATCACTTTCTCTAATTGGGATGTAACTCTTAATTGAACATATCGAAACATATTGAACATATCGGAACATATTGAAACTATTTTACTTATCAGATGCATTACTGTCATTCACGAATCTCTTAAAGGTAAGCTTAGAACAACAGTAACTCTTATATCCCCACTAAAATCTGAAATTTAGAGTTTCATTTAGAAAGGATCGATTGGGCTTCGTGAAAATGAGCAAATATGAACGTCAAAAAACTTGATTAACACCAGAATCATTTACTTTAAATTGACAACTTCCACCTACCGAATTGTTGGTTTTGAAATTTCCAACCACCAAATTGTTTGTTTTTAAGCTGACAAATATCATATCTGTGTTACGACCTTTTTTAGAAGATACATAAATAATGGTTTGTGTAGCATCAGTTAATTCCTTTTTTTAAGTAGAGTAAATTAATTATTTGTACTATCACTTTTTAAAATTCTAAAGAAACAAAAATTAACATATTTCTGTCTATCAAGTAGGCCTACCATGGTTAAAATAGTTAATTATAGTTCAAGTAAAAAGGTAAATTATCACTAAAACTGTTAATTTAAGGTTCTTTTAACGTAGTATTTACCAGAAACTACCATATTTATAATAGTAAAATTAAAAAAAAATACATCCAGCCAATTTCATTATTTAAGTTATTATTTTATATTTATTGTCGTTCCCTTTTGTCGCTAATCATTGTTGGCTTAGCAATGCAGATAAGTAAAAACATTTTTTTAATCAAGGTTTTTCCAATCATAAGGGCCAATAGTAGAGTTTTTTAAGTAAATAACCACAAGAAAACAATAACATAAGTACATAATCATAACTATAAAGAAACTGACTGATATGGATATATAAAACCCATTTCTTATGATATCATTTACCATTTAACGTATGCTCTACATATTTAAATCACCTTTGAAAATATGGCCCATTTTACTGAATTGTATACTCGAGGTGATGAAGGTAACCGGATAAAGAAAATTTTAGAAAATGCACTATCTCTATGTAAACTGCAACATTTGCTATATTTACAAACATTAACTAAACAAACTGTTAATTAACTAGTAAGAGTTTTATTCTAACATATTATGAAACAGATGTTGTATTGTCATTAACAGTTGCGATACTCAGCCATGTTGTGTGGTGATAAACACTCCCCACTGTAGGTACATGGGGATCCTCCCCTACAGGGAATATATGTGCTATGAAAAAGGCTTTGGTTTAAACACACAGCCTTTCTATTTGTAAGGAGTAGTTTGTTTTAAAAGCTTTTCAGTGTGTCTAAAAATCCTTTTGTCCTTTTTTACGGATGGATACCAACTCAACTGTTAAATTTCATGAGAATATTGTCTTAAGTTCTTCAGTTATCTTCTCTAAAAATGTGTGTGTTTGGTGCAAGCAGTTTAGCAAATTTAAACTTTTAAATGCGGGCAGACATGAAATGACAGAAATGAAGTCTGGGAGGCCTTGGTGTGGTCCAGGGTTGTCCGAAGCAGGTCCAAGAGTGGCATGAACGAGGTAGATGGTAGCTGTCATCGTAGGAGCGGTGTAGACAATAGTGTAGCGGGGGAACAAATAACTCACTCAGAAATTACATAAAAGAGGGGTATATTGATACATAACTGGTAAAGTGACAGAGTGTGCATAGACAAATTAAATGTTCATTATGGGGAGTTGCGGTAGCGTGCGTCTGGGCGCGACGCCGGTCAGTGCGTGAGTGCCTCTGCGATGGTGGGGATGCGTCGTCTTCATGACGTCAGGAGCGACAGTACTAGTACCTCCACAAAATAATATTTAAAACAGAATTTGGTACTAAACAGTGTGTGAGCTATTTAAATTTATAAGTTTATATTTCAAAGGAAATTTTATGAATCAACCCTTAGTGCATTTAATTGAATAAAACATTTTCTCCCCTTACTAAAATTTCATTCTGTAGTCACTAACAAGATACATATTAGATTTTTTATGGTTTTTACCAATATTTTATACCATCTTATCGTACCATTCTTTTTTATCCTAAATCAAACATCCATAACAACGGTACAGTTATCTATTTATTCGTTTGTAAACGAATATATTCTCATCTAGAGAAGAGTAAAGACAGTAAAACTAAAGTGTTAGTTAAGTATGCAAGGAAGGTGTTAGGTAGAATATGCAAACACTTATCAAATATAAGATTAGGAGTTTCCACGAAATGATAAGCAAATGAAAACGTGGAGAGAATATTTGACTTTAACAAATGTCACACTTTCGTTATTCATGATATTACAAACTAAAACAAAGATTCGTAAATTTGTGTCTTTCTTAATTTTAAGGTTTGTCTTTTGTTTTTTTGAGAACTTACATAAATTGTTATAGAAATTAATAAAAATGCATGTACATTTTTTACAGTTAAATATGTAGGCTTGTATGCATTGATAAAAAAAATTCAAGATCACATAACAGCTTTTAATAGAATAAGTTTGAAATGTTTCATGCCAACGAAATGAGAAAATCATTAAATAGCTACAAATTAATTAAATCTGATTTAAATTAGGTTTGAAGATGCAATATGAACGTGGTAATACGTGATTGAGCATATCCTAATTGAAATTACGCTTACTACAGTGCTTTAATATTTGTGTTTAAAGTTAAAATATATATAGTAGTGTAGGAGATATTAATTAATTTTCATAACTCAATTACAAGTTTCTAAGTCAACAAGTATGTAAACATTTTACCAAAAATGGTTTTGTATTTTACATCATTTTTAGACAATTACAGTTTTACCAGATAATTAACTTATACCTTTTTTGCTGATTATGCCTACACCATCTATTTTTGTTTGGGGTGTAATATAACAACTGTATTATATCATATGTTGTTTATTTCCTAACCAATCAGTTGCAGTATATTTAACTGCACTAAGCCACTACTGCATCCCTTTGTAAAGCGATTTGTAAAGTTAATTTGAAACGTGTTCCTCTCTCCCTTACGTTTCTGTTTGAACCACACGTTTGAACTATTTAGGAAACACATGCCTCACTAAGATAAATTCTTATAACGCATTTACAGGTCCGTAAAAAAGATTAACTTGATCTATTACGACATCAAAATATATTGTTTTGAATCAATAATTTACAAAATAAATTCTAAAGCACTTTTTATCGCATTCCTCAAAAAATTATATCATAGTCATGCAGGCTACATAATGGACTAATCTTTGTATAGTTTTAATAATATAAACCATTATTTCCCTTATTGTCCTAAAAAAAAAACATGGCATAGCTACTCCTCCTATTATATTATATTAGAGAAAATGTACACAATTATTTTTAATAACGGACGAGCAGTTTATTATTAATCGATTATAATTAGCTGATTGGTTATAAATGTTATAACCAAGAGCTAATGTTAACGTTTTGTAAAATTATAAGCAACCAATGTCACCCATGTTAAGCTAAAGCACAATATTATAAATAAATTGTAATTGTAATTATCTATAGTTGCAATACTTATATGTAATCTTACTTTTAATTGCTAATTTGACTAGATTTTACACTACATTGAATTAAAAAACCTAACAACTATACATATATATTAAGTATTAAAGTTATTAACTTTAAAATACTGTACCGTTAAATACAAGACTTTAGATCCATTTAAACTTGTAAGGCACTGGCGTCATAAAACCAACAGTTATACTTTTATTTCATTCTGAAGGCTGTTTAGCTTTGAATTTTATATGCTTGTAATATTAGCTACAAGAGACTTATAGATGTTGATGATTTTTTGTAGGAATATAGTAGATTAGAATACTTCAAGAGTGTTTAACAATGCACAGTAAGGGCAAGTGTCTATCAGGGTTGCCGGAGGCGTTAAGGGGATGTAAGGGGTGGTAAGAGCCCTTTAAATAAAGTAGTGTGCATGTCATTGAAATTAGGAAATTAAATGCAAGCCGTTCTGCACTACCAGGTTTTTGACGGCTGAAAAAGATGCTATTGACAGCATTTGAAGAGTAAATACTTGTCTTTGTGATAAACATGTATCTTTAATACGTTATTAATTGGTAAGATCTATTCTATTAGTCCCTGACTATAGAAAGACAATTTCTATACGTCTTTTACCAAACGTTGCTTAATAAGTTATATTTATATTAAACATTTCCAAAAGTCTTACTGAATCTAAACTTATTAGTACTGTCACTCAAATGAACTTATTGTTTTCAATGTTTTTCATATCTATACTTATTTAATACGCAAGCACGATTTTTGTGACAATTACTCCTCCGAAACTACTGAACCGATTGACATGTTTTTGGTGTCATTGGAAAGAGGGTAACGTGAAGTTGTGCAGGAAACTTTCCTTTTAGGGAAATAATGAGAGATTGAGACCCTGGAGCCCTTTAAAGTTTCATATTTCTCCATAAGGATAACATGGGAGATAATTTTTATTTACAGAAACATATGTTTGTTACTTGAAAATAGTCAAAGTCTACTACATAATAATTGCTGTGTATTATGACTCTTAATGTATACCTACTACATTTCAATCAAGGATTGTGTACCTTAAAGTTTACCCATAATGGATCTTACTACTTTATTTTATTGCTGGGAATAGTAAGATTTAGTGGAGAATAAGTTAGGTACCATGATTTAAAAACTTTACTATAATAATTTATGTATTTAAATCACAAATCTTTGACATTATTAATTCATTTGAAACTAAACAGCTGATCGACAAATCAAACATATCATCTACTTCATGTGAATAATGCTATTACACAAACATAGTTTTTTTTAACCAATATCTTGATTCTTTTTTACTTGTGGGTGTATTTTGAGTTTGCAGTTATGAAAGCACCAAGCCAAGTAACTTTTTTCAAATTTTCTTTATAAACTAACAGTATTAATGAATTACTACATGAACTTGACAAGTCAGGAAATTAATTGTCAGTTTACCAAGGGGAAGAAGAGTGGGTCCTTGAAACAGACGAAGGCGCAGACACCCAGTGGATTGCCAAGACACAGATTAGACTAATAAAAGGGGGCAGTGGTTTTATTTATGAGGAATATTAATACATCAAAAAGGGCCTTATTAATGGCACAAGGCTTTGTGATCAGAATGGTTAACAACTTAATAGAATGTAAAGTCTTAACTGGAACAAGTGAGTGGGGACATATTTTGATTTCGAGGATAAAAATTTACCCGTCTGAAACAAACTTACCTTTTAAAATGGAAAGATGCTAATTTCTGTTACCTTTGGCATTTGCAGTGCTGTTCTCACCCAGACCAATTTTAGTCATGAGCGACTATATTATATGTTGTTTTAAGTAGGCTACATCTATTAATAGGATAAGCATATTCGTTAAGGAAAACTCTGACCAAGGTAATCTTCCTGAAGGTAACTTTAAGGCTAAAATCGTAGTATTCATGGAAGTGCTTTTGTGATAAAAAAATTTTTTTTAGTGTTTGTTTTCTTCAAGCAGCATTTTTATGACCCTCAAAATATGCTACATAGGCCTATTGGTTTGATATGATAAAATGTTTTTTTTTTTTTTTTTTTATGTGTTATAAAATCTTTAAAACATAACTACCCTATAACCTTGCTCGCTGCCTATAACATACTTGAACTTGAACACTTATTAATTTACTAAATGTAATACACATACAGCTAGAAAATGGCTGGACAGCTTCCCTTCCAAGGCTTCATTATTATTGTATTTAATTTTCGACGTCGAGTCAATATATGATACGATGAATTTGTTTTCTAAATGCATATGTTATTTTGCGGCGCATTGAGCCGCACAGGTTCACTAGTATTACAAATTACGAAGATCTATTTAAAGTAGAATCCAATAAATTACATGTTAATCAGCTGCTCAGGGGACTCACAGTTACAATACAACGCTATGATATATCTTAAGCAATGGATATTAAAAAAACACTATACGGGTTACATTTGATTTGTTTTTCATATAAATTCTAGGTATAAAAACTAAATGAATCGTTAGAAAATGTATCATGTATTAAGGGATTCACATAGTTAAAATAAAAGATAACTTTTATCACAAACAATACTTGCTTTCACCGTTTTCAACTTTTCTTGGGTATCCGTAAGAGTAAATCTAACAATTTGCGTTACCTTTTGACAACAATGTCAATAGGTAACAACAATGCTAAATTTCATTGATTTCTCAACTTTTATTACCGATTGTGATCATTATGTTTTGTAATATTTTTATATTACCAAACTTCACATGCAGTTGTAATTATTGGGCGAGCAAAAATATATTTATAATCTAAAATTAAGGGGATTAATCTCAAATCAAATTAAAACCTGCTCTATCTCGTGCACGCGCATGACGCATAAAGCTACAAAGAATATGTTATACTCTGATGTTGACTCGCTGAGAAAGTCACAAACGTTCAACATAATTTTAACAGCACCTCCGACTGTATAACACAAGAGATGTTCCACAAATCACAATTATTTCACATTGTTTTACACATTGTTGTCTTAGTAAATTGTTAAAATATGCAGCTTTGTTGGGAAACACAAGGCAATTTTTAAACAATACATTCAATTTCATTATGGAGTAAATATCCCTACACAGTTTAGTAATGTGTTTAAGTCTGTCAAAAAAAAATATCATCATAAACTACGAATTATTTGATGGAGTCACATTTTTAATGCTGACTCGAGTAGTGATTTAGCGTTGGTAATCAATTGGCGCTAATCCATCAAATTTCCAATTACGTTTGTAAATTGATCTTTCTACTGTCAGCCAAATTAATAATTAAGCTCTCTATATTTTAAAATGCAAATAAATCACTATTGAAATGGTGACATTACCAGTTTTACTTCTTAATATAATTAATTGTGTGATAAGACAGACAACATGTATGAAATCTATTTCCCATAAAACTCATATTGGCTTTGTTTCAAACAAAGTTAATTTTAACGACATTGCAAATATGTAAAGTTCTAAACTCTATCCTAACCAATTGATCACTACAACTGCTTAAAATATGTTAAAATTTAAAAAAAAATTGTACAAGGATAAATATTTGTGACATATATTTTCTTTACAATAAAAATAAGAGACTCAGCCAGGCTAGGCTGTAACTTAGGCTTACTGTAGCCCCAAAGCTGGCAAGACAAAAACAAGTAAGATTTTGGATAACATTGTTTGCGTTCGACCCTGTGGGACTTTTGACATCTATGTCAGACTGGCTTTTCCTACGTCTTTTAGCTCCTGTGCAAACTATTTGTTTTTGTGAATACTGTAATTTGGAATACTGGTTCAAATCATCAAAACAACATATAGAAATTAGGTAATACCTTATGTATTTTAAATAATATTTTATGAAAATTGAACATTAAGAGGGAACAATATAATAATTAAGATAGAGTGGTACAGTCAAAGATGTTATTCACAGTTTAGTGCATTACACCAAGATTTTCTTCAACTACAAATCCAGATAAATCAAATCCAAATGGTGAATTAAAAGAAATTAAAAACAGTCTTAATTATAATTAGTTGTATAAATGTATTATAACAGTATAGGGCCCGAGTTTTGAATAATTAAAATCATGTATATATAAATAAAACCGTAAAAAAAAACTTATAACCAAACCTTAGTTATCTTTTGTTGTTAAACATATAGCAAAAAATAAGCTTAGAATAACAATAAACCTAAGGAATATATTTATGCAATTATCAAGTGACTTACCAGATAGGGTAAACAGATCGGATTCAATATTGAATGAAATCTACTGTTAAAATACTAATTTAAACATAATTTTGAAATCCAATCAATATGTCTTCGGTTATTTATCACAAAACTTTAGATGAACCATAATGTTCTTACACATTCCTTTATTTTTTACTAAAAATACTACTTTTCTGCTCTTATTTATGGGTTTAATTAATGATTATGATGTCACCTAAATAAAGTTGTATTTTTTTATAAATAGAATTATACTACTCTTTTTTGTAATACTGTAATTATTTGTACATTACTAACAAAAATTTCAAATTAAAACTGTGATGAAAATGTCGTGGTTTTGAATATTGTACTAAATTATTACATATAAATAATTATATCTAAAACAAAGTATGCTTAGGGAATAACAATTTTTACACAAGTGCGTGTAACGAAGAAATGTGACTAACAACCCTAAAGCTGTTACTGTTAGGATCAATAATTGAAATCCAAGTTAATCTAATGTGTTGCTTGTATATTGAAGCCCCCCACAGGTAATGGTAATTTGTGTCAAAGTGTTTGTCGAAGTGCAAACATGTTTACCTCAGAGAACCTATATAAACCTTTGTGTGATGAACTCTATTAGGATATTTAGTCGTTTCATTTAATTGACACATTCGTATATTATTTTGTAAGCTCTGAAGTGTCATTCGAAACGAATTAAATTTAAAATCAAATATGATGCAGGTTTAACATGTGTAAAAATCACGCATTTAAATATTTTGTGTGGGAACAGTTATTGATATGTTATTTCCTTTAATTGTAATAATGTACATTCCTGTGTGTTAGTTATTGAATCATAGCTATGTACCAAAAGATAGTAATTAAAGCTGGAATTAGTTTTTATAATGTAGTTTATATCTTTGTTGTAATATAGTATTTACAATATGTTAATTGGTTTTAATGATTTTTTTTAGTTATCTTGCATTTGTACTTAATAATTATGTAAGGCTTAATAAAAGTATTTAAAATACATAATTTTTTGCCTATACGATCGTTATTAAAAATACATATAACAAGTATTTATTATCCCCATTTTTACCCTCGTCTGCATGTAAAAAAGAATATTTACATGTTTAATAACCCATAAAACGTTTGATTTTTTTTGTAGATTTTCATTAGTTTATTGACATTTAGTGTTAAGTTAAAAACCTGTATTATTGTAAAAAACACCTATTGTTGTATTGAACTTGTAGTAATACTTCATATCATAAAAAGTATTAAATTATTTTCATAAGAATATTGATTTGAAATGGCAAAACATAATTTTCCTAAAACTATGTAGAAAATATGAAAAAAAGGACATATGGATCCAGGGCTTAAGCACTTATCACTGATATTTTAACAAAATTGTTTCTTCTAGCTACTTGTGTAGCAAGATAACATAATCAAGATGGTTTGTAGAACAATGTGCAACTTCCCTTTTTCAAATGCTAATTAATTATAAAGGAAGAAGGATGGGAGTGGAGTAGGTGTACCAATAGTGGTCAAACACTACGGTATCAGTGGGACCAGGAACATGGGTGCTTGAAGACAGGTCTTTAGATACTCCACATGTCAAGTAGGGTGAGTCTTGTGTTTCAGCTAAAAATGCCAGTCATTATCTAGTAGTAGATGATGATACTAAAATATCCACTATGTATGACCATAGTTGATGTAACTGTGCATTAAAGGTATAATACGAAGCAAATTAAAAACAAGTGATATAAAAACTTAAAAATTTGTAATTTGTTCAAACTTTTTAAACCTTACCAGATTAGAAAACATAGCTGTTTGGGATTCAATTTTCAGTAATATTGAAAAAGGTTGGATATTTAAATATCTGATTTAAAAAATATTACCAAAAGCACTATTGAATAATATTTAGACAACTATTACATCAGTTTAAGTGTTTATTATTTAAATTACATTGATAGCAATTGTTGTTGATGAAACCACAATCATAATAGGTTGATAAGCATTTTAATTTTTTTTTCTTTTATAAGTAATATACAGTTAGACACAAATATTTTGTAGGATTGTACTATTTGTCCAGGGTAGTTTCTATTTAGGATCCATCACACTAACACAGAGAGGACCAAGCCAATCATCCCTTTGAACAAAGCATCACATGTTGAATTGTATACAAAATATATTACCCGTCTCTTATCCTTCTGAAGTTACCAATGCAGGGATGTGAGGTGGTATCGACATTTGAAAGGACCTTTTCGAAACTCTCTATGATTTTTTTCCAATTATGTAGTTGTGTTACTACAATCATGTTATCAATATTAGCTGTAACATTATTTCACTTGCAATGCACGAAGAGGGATTCCTACGTCTATTTCAGTCTTTTTTTAAATTTAATAATTATTTTAAATTTAAAATTATGACCCAATAAAACTGAGCTATACCATCCTCCATTGCAGTATAATGAAAATAAATTCAAGTTTCTATTGATTGAGGAAAATTTAATAAATCGTTGTCTTTATACATTCTCCTGAATATAATAAGTTGAAACACTAAATTCTCTGTTATTTTAATATAAAATTCCTAAATATTTCCTATGTCCTGTTATGCTTGTCCTAAAAATCAATCATATAAAATGCGTTAAATTATATAATAATGAACATTTTTCATCTTCCTCGTAGCAGCAAACCTAAGCACCCGTTATATCCAATGTTATTTAAAACGGGAAATAAATATGTCTTGAAGGGAAAATGTTTTAGTAAAAATACAATGTGAGAGAGTAAAATTTGCATAGTCACAGATTTGCTGTTGCGGGGTAATTTTTGTGGTATTTTTAGTCACTGTAATTAAATGCACAGTGGATATTTATGTATATTATATTTTATTTTATATACCGGTTTATATTTTTCTGTTTACATAAATTGTCAAGTTTTAGCGAATTTCCCTATAGGGAAGTAGCTATTACCTTAGGTCTCATGGTAAGACTTAGGCCCGGGACCGATTTACTTTTTCATTTTAATGTCCCCAGAGGCCAAAAACACCATTCGTTCAAATTTTTATATATGTATATATATATATATATATAGATATATATATAGATTTATATATATATGTGTCCGTGAACACGATAACTTGAGTAATTTTTATCCGATTTTGATGAAATTTGGTTTGAAGGTGTAAGGCGGGATAAACTTGAATGAGTTCGCGATCCAGCATGATCGGACCATGGGAACAGGGTTTTATGGGGGGTTTTATGGGGTAAAAATTGGGTTTTCTCACTTTTTACCCTCAAAACACAAAATTTCCCAATTTTTCTCTAAACCTTCTTAAAGAGCTTAAAAAAACAAACAATTCAGTATATCAAAGTGTTTTTGTACGGTTATTGGTTACGGAGAAAACTAAAAAAAATGGTAAATTTAAAATTCCCATGTTATTCTGATGGAGAATATTGTAAAATGTTGTAGTTTGCTTGTTTATGGATATATTTTGATCAAACTTTGCAAATTTATTTATTTTATAGTAAGCTATCAATATTTTACTAAAAACACACTACTTTATTAGTTTCCTTGTAGCAGCAAACCTAGGTACTCGTTAAACCTAATGTTATTTAAATAGATCAATTGAAAATCAATTCGGCCAAATGGAAATTCGCTTAGACGGCAGTTTTGCTGCGGCGGGGGTATTTTAGTATGGCGTTGACTTATAGAGCGAGTGACATATACTAAACATAATTTTCACTAGGACCGCCATACATCACTCTTGCTGGTCGACAAAACACCAATGTTCAGCATTCTTGTAAACATTGTTGGTGTTGCGAAAATACATGAATAAATGCCTTGTCACTCAGGATGACATACATGTGAAACTATTCTAAACACTAACAAACTTATAAAGCTTTGTTTTCATACTTAATTGTAAATAAACCTATTATAATGATTCGATAATATTTTATAATAGTAATACTATAATGTAGCAATTAAATTTAACGTTATTGTTTTACAAACTGCTTAAAATTACTCTCTTAGGTTATTATTTCCATTTAAAAATTATTACAATATATTTTTTTCTCATTCGCCAAAAAGTATTTATTATTAGTTCAAACATGTTTTTTCTTCTTCTTCTAATTCTATGGTTAAAGAAAATTTGTATACTTAAAACACTGTTTTGAGATTTATGTAATTGCTATAATAAGGCACTACTGTACAGTTGAGTTTGATAATCGTAATTTTCCATAAGCTCCAATCATCTATATTATCAATTGTCTTTAACGAATGTGCCGAAAACACATCAGTATTATGAGCTAATAATAATGAAATGTCCACAACTTTAAGCATTCCTCGGCTTCTCTTCTACTCCAGAGTTCAGTGCAGACTAGAGACATATTTATTGCTTGCCACTGAAATACTCAAATATACAAACAATCTGGGTAAAATCATGTTTGTTACATATCTAAAGGTAAAATACACTCGTAATGGGTTTTCAATATAATTTAGCGAAAACTCGACTTTTAATTCATCATTAATTTAATAGCTTTTAATGTTAATAATTTGTAAATTCAAAACGTATTTTGTGCCTTCAATTATAGGCCTAATATTTATTTAATATTTGCATGTCACCAAAATTTCACCAATCAGAACTTAGACTACAATACGATTCCAGACTTGTTTCAACTTCAAGAATATCAGAACCAAATCAATATTCCAGATCCTAGATAAAATTGTTTACTTTCTCCTTCGTCGTAACATTTGACATTTATGTTGGGATCAGACCGTCTCTACACACTCTTCGATTTTATGATGCTGTATACATGGTTCGTCTTTTTTTCTTTTCCTTTGCTATTTTTTGACAGAAATTAAGCTCTAAAATGGGTTTCCATTCGTGAAGTAAATGTCAAAAACTTAATGGTTTGACAGAAATTAGGCTCTAAAACTATCGACAGCTTATTATGTTTATAGATCAGACTATTTATTATATTTTACCTAAATATAAGAGTCAGTTTTTATTCAAAATTTCTTGATCTTATAAATACACAATATATCGTATTTTCACAAAGCCACCGGTGAGTATTCAAGCTGCAGCCACTGGCCACAGGTTTAAACAATCTTAATGCCACTAAACAGATGTTTTTTTTTCGTAAATCTTCATCCAAAGAAATGCATTTTAGTCTTAAGGAGTTTTCAGAATTTATATCCGACTAAATAATTCCTATTTGACAATTAACCAGTAAAGGCTATCAAAGAGTTGTCATTGATTTTGCAATTCAAAGTCGTAACCCTCCAAAGCTATTTGATCGTTCGTTTATTAAAATATGTATTTAAAGTACTAAAGTACGCCAACCTAACTTATTGCGAATAATCCAAAAAATATGTTACTCGTAATGAATTACATCTTATTATGCGTTACATCTTATACGCTTTACTTTTGATTCTGAATTACATTTTTGGTTACTCTAAACCTCTCAGTTTCAGTAAAGCCTTAGTAGATATATTTCTCGGGCAAGATACTCTGAATGGTCTGAAGGTAAATGACGACTTGCCACAGACATTCATTACCTTAAAGTACTACCTACACACATTCGCATAGTAAAATGGTATACACATTCAAATTAAATCAAACCATATGAAAATTGGCTTGTTTAAAGTAGCCGGTCTTTAAATCGTATTTCAATTATGAAATTTGATACTTTAAAAGTAACTTTTATAATTAAATATAGTATAATTTTTGTTTATAATTTTATTAAGTATGAAAAGTTCATTTATTTGATATTCTTGCAAGAAAATGTAATGTGAACTCATTGTTGAGTTTCAAGTTGTGATCATCAAACAAAACATTTAAGAATAAAGGGGAAATCAAAATTTTATTACGTCTCGGACGCTTAGGAAGGTGTCACTCAGTTATCATTAAATGCTGACAAATTATACTGAACTAAGAGTTTCACTTAGACCATTGCAATGTTATATTACTAAGCGTTAAAATACATTACGCACATAAAGGATTCACTTGTATTTGGAAGTATAATTAGAATAGTATCAGGGAAATGGTTCTATGGGTCAAAATAAGGAGAAAATCAGGAATATATTTTTTTATCGCTTCGTTAACCAGATATCCCCCACTTTGTATTATTTACATAAACATTTTTTATTTTGGAATTTTTGTTCAACCCATTTTTAGTTGGAAAATGGGGCAAACCTGACTAGCCTTATTCTACCCCATTTTAGAACGAAAAATTTTGTATTTCAGGTATTTATTAATTCAATATTTTTGCACTTCGTATCATTTGATAGGTAATTGCAAATGCTAAATAGAAATGTTCTTGAATGTTTTTCTTAAAGTTAGCCGTTTTTGAGTGATTTATGTTAAAAAAAATTAAAATGACCACCATTTTAAAATGTAAAGTTGAATCAAGATTATTTATTTTTTTCTAAAATTTATCTTTCCTACTTTAACATACATACCAAGTTTTATAAAGTTTGGACTGTACCGGTAACAGCTTCTTCCCAATAGGGGGAACTCTTTTAGAGTAGGATAATGAAATATTTAATTTCTAAGCTCCATATATTACAATGTACAACAGATTAAATATTCTCAGGTCGGGATTACTTTTTTATTTAAGTTGTTATAGTGTTTAAGTCAATTTCTATCTTATAAATATATTGTTTCTTCCGCTTTATTCCCGAGCTATTTTATTAGGATATCATGCTATTCATATCTTTGTATTATCCTAAGTCCAAAAGGTTTCGTCCTTTATGTGCCTAAGCCTATTTTCAGCTTAGCTTGACGTACGATGGCAGAATGACAAATCTCACTCAAAGGTAAAATAATAATGTATTACATTGTTGTAAATTTCTGAGATATTCAATCCTCAGCCGGCTCTAAAAAATCAATGTGGAGTTATATTTTGGCGTTTTTATAGTCATAGAGTTTTTCTAAGTTCACTGAAACTAGTAGGAAACGATATAACTACTTCCTGAAGAATTTGCCTTACCTAATTTATCTTTTTATTGTTTATCGTATAAATTACAAGCATGACGATGGTTTAACAAATAAAATAGTTCTTCTTTCTGCGAGCATTATTACTTTTCATAAAACTGTATTCACTTGTTAAGATTATGTGATAATAATTTATAATTGAAAATGGGGTTAAAACAATTATTAAAACATTATTTCAACAATGTTGTCCCATCATGTAATATTCTTCCATGTTTGAAAGCTAAAAATATTTTTAACCTTCACATCAAAACTATGACCTAGTCACATTTCTGTCTTAAAAGTCACAGAAACAAAACAAAAGATTTATCCTAGATAACATTGTTTACATTCTCTATTGACGAGAACTTTGACGTTTATTTGGGGGATCTGACTGTCTCCGCATAACACACGTCTTTATTTGGTTAGGACCAATGTATTTTCCATTGTTAAGATAGAATAGGAATCAAAACATATGACTTGTGCTGTTTGTTTGATAAGGAAATTTATTGAATATTTTAAGCGTTTTGCATGGATCGTTGTGTGTTAGAACTCTTAATCGGTCCATGTTCGGGTTTTACCATGAGATCTGCAGTAATATTTTATTCACCATAAAGAAACTTCACTTAAAGTCTAAACATGTTTTTTGAATTATAGTCTTGCTTCAGTGATTTGTTATGTATATGTTTTTTTCACTAAATAACCTGTGTGTGACGTTTATTGTTCGAAAGTTAAGAAGACATACTACAGACATTGATTTACACACAGATTCAACCTCAGACCTTTGAATTAAATATTCATCAAAAATGTACATTTAACGTTAAACTTAACAATTTTAATGAGTTTTAAAATATAATTATAAACATAATTTAAAATTAGAATTCGTCTTTGATGACGATGTTATAAGTTCCATCAAAATCAACAACAACATTACAAATTTATCACTCCTAAAAGACAATCTAAAGTGTTAGGATAAAATTATTTTTAGAAAAAAACTCCTATACCAGGTGGGTAATCTAATGTGCCAAAACTACAGGTAAATGCAAAGTTTATCGGGAATTCATAATGACTTCAGATGAGCATATAACATATTTTGACTCGTACAAAGATAACTACCATAATACAGTTCTGATATTTTAAAGTATAAAAGAAACAATTTTCGTGAACAGGGTTTAGCGTAAGAATAAATATTTCTAATCACTTTCTCTAATTGGGACGTAGCTCTTAATTGAACATATCGAAACATATTGAACATATCGGAACATATTGAAACTATTTTACTTCTCTGATGCATTACTTTTATTCACGAATCTCTTAAAGGTAAGCTTAGAACAACAGTAACTATTATATCCCCACTAAAATCTAAAATATAGTGTTTCATTTGAAAGGATCGATTGGGTTTACGTAAAAATTAGCAAATACGGTCATCTAAAAACTTAATTAATATCAAAATCATTTACTTTAACGTTTCTTTGAGTCCTATTTGTTAAAATTAAAGGGGAAAATATTTATAAATTCCATTCTCTATCATGATAAAAATCAATAATGTTGCTTACAATTTTAATGGTGAAATAAAGAAGTGCACGAATACAAATTATTTGAAACCTAAAAAATTATAATTGGTAATAACATTCCCCAATACAATATTTGATTTTAACTTCATCATTTCATCAAACCTTAAAGCTGACACGAAGCGTTTGACGAAAGTAAACTGATTGACAAACAGGAACACACGTCATTCAATCGCAGAAGCTTTGAAAATAAATTGACAACTTCCACCTACCGAATTGTTGGTTTTGATATTTCCAACTACCAAATTGTTTGTTTTTAAGCTGACAAATATCAGAACTTTACGTCACAAATTTTTTTAAGAAAATACATAAATAATGGCTTGTGTAGCGTCACTTATATTTTTTTTAGTAGAGTAAATTAATTTTTTGTACTTTCACTTGTTAATAATCTAAAGGAAAAAAAGGCACAAGGTCTTAACAAGGTCAAAATGGTTAATTATAGTTAAAGTAAAATGTAAATTAGTACTAAAAATGTTTACTCAAGATTATTTTGACATACAATTTAGCAGAAGCTACCCCATGTATAATCCTAAAATGTCTAAAAATATATCCAGATACTTTCATTATTTAAGTTATTATATTCTATTTAATTATTGTCGTTCCCTTTTGTCGCTAATCATTGTTGGATAAGCAATGCAAAGAAGTATTTTTTTTCAATCACGGTTGTTCCAATTATAAGGGCCAATAGTAGAGTTTTTAAAAGTAAATAACCACAAGAAAACAATAACATACGTACTTAATCATAACTATTAGGAAACTGACTGATACGGTTATATAAAACCTATTTCTTATAATATAATTTACCATTTACTTTAACTATGCTCTACATATTTAAATCACCATGGAAAATATGGCCCTTTTTACAGAATTGTATACTCGAGGTGATTAAGGTAACTGGATATAAAAAAATATTTCAATCCACTATCAAATCCATTATCTCTATGTAAACTGGAACATTTGCTATATTTTCAAACATTAACTAAACAAACTGTTAATTAACTAGTAACAGTTTTATTTAAAAATTTCATGAAAAAGATGTTGTATTGTCTTTAACAGTTGCGATACTCAGCCATGTTGTGTAGGTGATAAAGACTCCCCACTTTAGGTACATGGGGATCCTCCCCTATAGGGAATATATGTGCTCCGTAAAGGCTTTGTTTTAAACAACACAACATTTCTATTTATAAGGGGTAGTTTAGTTTAAGGGCTTTTCAGTGTTTTTCCGTAATCTCTAAAAATGTTTGTGTCCTTTTTTATAGATGGAAAACAAACTCAACTGTTAAATTTCATGAGAATATTGTCTTAAGTTCTTTAGTTATCTTCTTTCAAAATTTTTGTAAGCTATTTATATTTGTAAGCTTACATTTCAAAGGATGTTTTTTAAAATTTAAACATGAAAGCGTTAAATTGAAAGAAGAATTTGCTCCCCTTAAATGCACTATTTTGTATAATCCAAGGTTTTGTATTTCAATTTACAAAATTAAATCCTACATTTTTATTCATGACTATTGAATGTTGTTTAGTATTTTCAGACTACTGTACTGCAAAGAAACAATCGTCAATACAAATGATTAATAAATACCTACCAATTTCATTCTGTAGTCACTGACAAGATACATATTAGATTTTTCTGCTTTTTACCATTATTTTATACTATCTTGTCTTACAATTATTTTTTATTCTAAATCAAACATCCATAACATCAGTACCATCGTCTATTTATTTGTTTGTAAATGAATATATTCTCATTCAGAGAAGAGTTAAAACAAAACTGTTAGTTAAGTATGCAAGGAAGGTGTTGGGTAGAATATGCAAACACTTATCAAATATAAGATTAGGAGTTTCCGCGGAATGATAAGCAAATGAAAACGTGGAGAGAATATTTGACTTTAACAAATGTCACACTTTCGTTATTAATGATATTACAAACTAAAACAAAGATTCGTAACATTGTGTCTTTCTTAATTTTAAGGTTTGTCTTTTTTTTAGAACTTACATAAATTGTTATATAAATTAATAAAAATGCATGTACTTTTTTTAGGTAAATTTGTACGCTTGAATGCCTTGATAAAAAAAATATTCAAGATCACATAACAGTTTTTAATAGATTACGTTCGAAATGTTTCATGCCAACGAAATGTGAAACTCATTAAATTAGTTCATTAGCTACAAATTAATTAAATCTGATTAAAATTTGGTTTGAAGATGCAATATGAACGTGGTAATACGTGATTGAGCACATCCTAATTGAAATTACGCTTACTACATTGGTTTAATATTTGTGTTTAAAGTTAAAATATATATGTTAGTGTAGGATATATTAATTAATTTTAACAACTCAATTATAAGTTTATAAGTCAACAAGTATGTAAACATTTCACCAAAAATGGTTTTGTATTTTACATCATTTTAAGATAATTACAGTTTTACCAGATAATTAACTTATACCTTTTTGCTGATTATGCCTACACTATCTATTTTCGTTTGGGGTGTAATATAACAACTGTATTATATCATATGTTGTTTACTTCCTAATATTAGTTGCAGTAATGTGTCTTTAACTGTACTAAGCCACTACTGCATCCCTTTGTAAAGCGATTTGTAAAGTTAATTGGAAACGTGTTCCTCTCTACCTTACGTTTCTGTTTGAACCACACGTTTGAACTATTTAGGAAACACATGCCTTACACAGATATATTTTTATAATACATTTACAGATCCGTAAAAAGATTAACTTGATCAATTACGACATCAAAATATATCGTTTTGAATAAATAATTTACAAAAGAAATTCTAAAAACACTTTATATCGCATATCTCAAAAGATTATAACATAGTCATGTACATAATGGAATAATCCTTGTTTAGTTTTAATAATATTAATCATTATTAACCCTTATTTTCCTAAAAAAGACAAAACCATGGCATAGCTACTCCTCCTATTATATTATATTAGAGGAAATGTACACAAATATTTTTATGACGGACGAGCAGTTAATTATTTATCGATTATAATTAGGTGATTGGTTATAAATGTTATAGCAAGAGCTAATGTGACGTTCTGCAAACTTATAAGCAACCAATGTCACCCATGTTAAGCTAAAGCACAATATTCTAAATATTCTTACTTTTAATTACTAATTAAATGTTTAACACTACATTGAAGTTTGAAAAATAAAACCTGTACTTAAATAATAAAAATGCATATTTATTATTTAAGTTATTAATTTTAAAATACTATACAGTCTAATACAAGACTTAAGATCAATTTAAACTTGTAAGGAGCTGATGTCATAAAACCAACGGTTTCATTCCAAAGGCTGTTTAGCTATGAATATTATATGCTTGTAACTAGCAGAGTACCCGTCCTTCGTACGGGGTTTGCATATAAGTATAAATGTTTATTGCAGTTATGGGAGAACACGTGGTTTAAGACAATTTGGTCTTTTAATTTATACGGTATCCCATAGTGTAACACACATCTACCATAGCCCTAATATATTACATTTGAAAAAATAGTAGATTAGACTATGTCAGGGGTGTTTGACAATGCAGGGTAAGGGCAAGTGTATATCAGGGTTGGCGGAGGCGTTAAGGGGATATAAGGGGTGGTAAGAGCCCTTTAAATAAAGTAGTGTGCATGTCATTGAAATTAGGAAATTAAATGCAAGCAGTTCTGCACTACCAGATTTTCGACGGCTGAAAAAGATTCTATTGACATTATTTGAAGGGTAAATACTTATCTTTGTGATAAACAATTGGTAAGATATATTCTATTAGTCCCTGACTAATATTCAAGGCAATTTCAATAACTCTCATGTTGCAATAAGATACATTCATATTAAACATTTCCAAAAATCTTAAAAGTGAAAGATTTTACTCTTTACTAGCCAAACGATTAACAAATACCACATAATTGGTTTACAGTTAATGAAAAAGTCAAATGAATATTTTATGACTAAACCTATAATGAATAACTCACGCCTTCTTAGGGGAAAGAACTGGATTGAGCCCTGTCCTGTCAATATTTATAAAAAAGAAATTGAAAAGGAGGATGGATTTTACAGTTCACTGGATTGTACAATGTGTAATCATTCGAGCTTAAGTACATGGATTTTCTACTGAAGCTGTAATATTATAGCTCTTTACTTACGTATTTTTTACTGTAAAGACAGTCATTTAGAACTGAAAAAGGGGACTAGTTAAGTCATTCCTGACTTATGCTACTGAATATAAACATATTAGTACTGTTACTCAAATGAACTTATTGTTTTCACGGTTATTCCTATATTATAAATTAAAGATTCGTTTAAAGTAGAATCCAGTGAATTGAATGTTTATCAGCTGCTCAGGGGTCTCCAGATCCAAAACCATGAATAATTAAAACAAGTATAATGTAGTTGAAGATAAATTCTAGGTTTACAAGCTAGAATGAAACGTTGGAAAATGTATAATCGCCCTATTTAAGGGATTCACATGGTTAAAATTGGGGCTATTACGAAATATAACTTTCAACACAATTGACACATTCTTTAAATGTTGTCTACTATACTTGGGTATCCGTAAAAGTTAAACTAACAATTAATAATATCTCATGCTGAATTGCATTGATAACTCAAAGTTTATTACCTATTGTGATCATTATATTTTACAATTTTTAATATTACCAAACTTCAGACGCAACAGTAATGATTGGGTGAGCAAAAATATATTTATAATCTAAAAGTAAGGGAATTAATCTCAAATCAAATTAAAACCTGCTCTTAGATTCTGTCTTGTGCGTGTGCATGACACATGGTACAAGTAAGGTTGCAAAGAATATGTTAAACTTTAATTTCGACTTGCTGAGCAAGTGACAAACGTTCAACATAATTTTAACAGCACCTCCAACTGTATAACACAAGAGAAGTTCCACAAATCACCATTATTTTACATTGTTTTACACATTGATGTCTTAGTAAATTGTTAAAATATGCAGATATTAGGGAAACGCATAGCAATTTTTAAACAATACATCAAATTTCGTTATGGAGTAAATATCCTTCAACAGTTTAGTAATGTGTTTAATCCTGTCCAAAAAATATCACCATAAACTACGAATTATTTGTTGGATTCACATTTTTAATGCTGACTTGAGTAGTGATTCAGAGTTGGTAATCAATTGGCGCTAATCCATCAAATTTCCAATTACGTTTGTAAATTGATCGTCGTTCTACTGTCAGCCAAATTAATAATTAACCTCTCTATATTATAAAATGCAAATAAATCACTATTGAAATGACGACATTATTAGTTTTACTTCTTAATATAATTTATGATATTATTAGACGGACAACAAGTATTAAATCCATTTCCCATCAAACTCACATTGGCTTTGTTTCAAACAAAGTTAATTTTTACGACATTGCAAATGTGTACAGTTCTAAACTCAATAACCTAACCAATCAATCACTACAACTGCTTAAAATATGTTGAAATTTATAAAAAATAAAATTGTACAAGGATAAATATATGTAACATATATTTTCTATACAATAAAAATAAGGGACTCAGTCAGGCTAGACTGTAACTTAGGCTTACTGTAGCCCCAAAGCTTTCAGGACAAAAACAAGTAAGATTTTGGATAACATTGTTTACTTTCGACCCTGTGGGACTTTTGACATCTATGTCAGACTGGCTTTTCCTACGTCTTTTAGCTCCTGTGCAAACTTTGTTTTTGTGAAAACTATTAATAGTTCAGAATACTGGTGCAAATCAGCAAAAAAAATTAAATTAGGCAATACCCAATGTATTTTTAATAATATTTTAGGGAAATTAAATATTTAGAGGGAACAATATATATTAAGATGGAATGGTTCAGTCAAAGATATTATTCATAGTTTAGCGCTTTGAACCGTGATTTTATTTATCAACTATAAATCCAGATAAATCAAATCCAAATGGTGAATGGTGAATGGTTGAATTAGTTGTATGAATGTATTATAACAGTATAGGCCCCAGGGGTTAACTTATTAGAAATTGTTTATACATAAATCAAACAAAAAAATGTTTGACCAAACCTTAGTTATCTTTTGTTGTTAAACAGATAGCGAACAAAAAAGCTCAGATAAAAATAAAACTAAGGAATATATTTATCAAGTGACTTAAACTACCAGATAGGATAAATAGCTCAGATTTAATATTCAATGAAATCTCCTGTTAAAATACTAATTTACACATAGTTTTGAAATCCAATCAATATGTCTTTCGTTATTTATCACAAAACTTTAGATGAACCATAATGTTCTTACACATTCCTTTATTTTGTACTAAAAATACTACTTTTCTGCTCTTTATATGTTCAATTGATGATTATGTTTTCACCGATGTATAGTTGTATTGATTTGTTTTATAAACACAATTATGCTACTCATATAAGTGATACTGTAACTATTTCAACATTGCAATCCAGAATTTCAAATTAAAACTTTATCGAACATCTAGTGGTTTCAAATATTGTTTTTAAATAATCAAAAAAAATTACTAGATCCATAACAATGAATGCTTAGTGAATAAAATTTGTATACATGTGCGTGTAACAAGGAAATGTAATCAATGGCATCCAAGCTACTACTGATAGGCTTAATAATTGAAATCCAAGTTAATCTAATGTGTTGCTTGTATATTGAAGCCCCCCCACAGGTGATGGTAATTTGTGTCAAAGCGTCTGTCGAAGTGCAAACATGTTTACTTCAGAGAACCTATATAAACCTTTGTGTGATGAACTCTATCAGGATATTTAGTAGTTTCATTTAATTGACACATTCGTATATTATTTTGTAAGCTCTGAAGTGTCATTCGAAACGAATTTAATTTAAAATCAAATATGCTGCAGGTTTAACATATGTAAAAATCACTTAAATATCATATGTGGGAACAGTTATTGATATGTTATTTCCTTTTATTGTAATCATGTAAATTTTTTTTATTTTTTTTATTTTTTTTTAAGTGGTTGGCGGCCTCTTTTAACCTTGCATTTGCCCGTCCATATGGACTAAGCGCCAGTGCGTGGATCGTTTACAGCAATTATAGTTTAGGCTTACAGAGAATTATAGACTATGTGTATTTGGAACATAAAATAAATTATTGTATCTTCTTCATAGATCAATCAAATAATATTGTTTTCCAAAACCTAACTGTATACAGGGTTTCCCGTAAGTAAACAGCCAAACTCCAGGAAATGGTTCTATAGGTCAAAATAAAGAGAAAATCAAGAATAACATTTTTTCCAAATCACTTTGTTAACCAGGTACCCGCCATTTTGTATTTTTTACATAAACATTTTTATTTCGTAATTTGTTCAACCCATTTTTTATTGTAAAATCAGGCAACCCTGACTAGCCTTATTCTACCCCATTTTAGAACAAAAAATTGTAATATTTCAGGTATTTATTAAATCAATCTTTTTGCACTTCGTATCATTTGATAGGTTGTTACAAATGCTAAATAAAAACGTTCTTGAATTTTTATCATACAAGTAGACGTTTTTGAGTAATTTAAGTGAAAAAAATTAAAATGGCCGCCATTTTAAAATTTTAAGTTGAATCAAGATGAATTGTTTTCTAAAATTGATCTTTCACACCTTAACCTACATACCAAGTTTTATAAAGTTCGGACTGTAACAGCTTCTTCCCAATAGGGGAAACTCGTTTAGAGTAGGATAATGAAATATTTATGTTTTCTAAGCTCCATAAATTATAATTTACAACAGATAAAATATTCTCAGATTATTATTTTTTTTTTTAAGTTGTTATATTGTTAAGTCAATTTCTATCTTATAACTATATTGTGTTTTCCGCTTTATTCCGAGCTATTTTATTAGGATATCGTGCTATTCATATCTTAGTATTATCCTAAGTCCAAAAGGTTTCGTCCTTCATGTGCCTAAGCCTATTTTCAGCTTAGCTTGACGTACGATGGCAGAATGACAAATCTCACTCAAAGGTAAAATAATAATGTATTACAATTTGTAATATTTGTGTGTTGTTGGTGTATATTTCTGAGATATTCAATCATCAGCAGGCTCTTACAAAAAAAAAAATAAATATATGGAGTTATATTTTGACGTTTCTATAGTAATAGAGTTTTCTAAGTTCACTGAAACTAGTAGGAAACGATAGAACTACTTCCTGAAGAATTTCCCTTACCTAATGTATCTTTTTAGAGTTTATCGTATAAATTACAAATATGACGATGGTTTCACAAATAAAATTGTTCTTCTTTCTGGGAGCATTATTACTTTTCATAACACTGTATTCACGTGTTAAGATTATAGGATGATAATTTTTAATTAAAAATGGGGTTTCAAAAATTATTAAAACTTAATTTCAACAATGTTGTCTCATCATGTAATATTCTTCCATGAAAGCTACAAATATTTTTAACCTTCACATCAAAACTATAACCTAGTCACATTCCTTCTTAAAGATCTCTGAAACAAAACAAATGAATTATCCTAGATAACATTGTTTACATTCTCCCTTGAGGAGAACTTTGACGTTTATTCAGGGGATCAGACCGTCTCCGCATAACACACGTCTATATTTGGTTAGGACTAATGTATTTTCCATTGTCAAGATAGAATAGGAATCAAAACATGTGACTTACAAACAGCTGTTTGTTTGATAAGAAAATTTATTGAATATTTTAAGGTTTTTTTCACGGATCGTTGTGTGTTAGAACTCTTAATCGGTCCCGGGTTCAGGTTTTACCATGAGATCTGCGGTAATATTTTATTCACCATAAAGGAACTTCACTTAAAGTCTAAACATGTTTTTGAATTATAGTCTTGCTTCAGTGATTTGTTGTGTTTTTTGTTTTGTTTTTTTTTTTCAAGAAAGAACCTATGTGTGATGTTTATTATTCGAAAGTTAAGAAGACATACTACAGACATTGATTTATACACAGATTCAACCTCAGAACTTTGAATTAAATACTGTAAAATTTAAAGCCTTTAGACTACCTTGTATTCATCAAAAAGGTACATTTGACGTTAAACTTAACAATTTTAATGAGTTTTAAAATATAATTATAAACATAATTTAAATTAGATTTTGTTTTTGATGAGGAAAATGTTATAGGATCCACCGAAATCATCAATCAAATTACAAATTAATTATTCCTAAATGAAGATCTAAGTACACTTTTATGTTAAAATTATATTTAAAAAAAGTGTATACAAGGTGGGTAATCTAATGTGTCAACACTACAGTTCAATAAAAATGTTATCAGATATTTATAATGACGACATCAGCTCAACATATTACATATTTTGACTCGTGCAAAGATAACTACCATAATTCAGTTCTGATATTTTAAAGTATAAAAGAAACAATTTTCGTGAATATTGAACATATCGGAACATATTGAAACTATTTTACTTCTCAGATGCATTACTATCATTCACGAATCTCTTAAAGGTAAGCTTAGAACAACAGTAATTATTATATCCCCACTAAAATCTAAAATATAGTGTTTCATTTTGAAAGGATCGATTGGGTTTACTTAAAAATCAGCAAATACGGTCATCAAAAAACTTGATTAATATCAGAATCATTTACTTTAACGTTGTTTTGTGTCATATTTGTAAAATTAAAGGGGAAAATATTTATTAATTTCATTCTCTATCATGATAAAAACCAATAATGTCGCCTTAAATTATTATTAATGGGGAAACAAAGAAATGCACAGATATATAAACATTCAAAAAACCTCATCATTTAAAAACTTAACCAATTTCAATTTTTTATAACATTTGCCAATACGATATTTGATTTTAACTTCATCAATTCATCAAACCTTAAAGCCGACACGAAGCGTTTGACGAAAGTAAACTGATTGACAAACAGGAAAACACACGTCATTCAATCGCAGAAGCTTTGAACATAAATTGACAACTTCCACCTACTGAATTGTTGGTTATGAAATTTCCAACCAACAAATTGTTTGTTTTTTAAGCTGACAAATATCATAACTGTGTTACAACTTTTTTTTAAAGATAAATAAATAATGGTTTGTGTAGCGCTAGTTAATTCCTTTTTTAAGTAGAGTAAATTAATTATTTGTACTGTCACTTTAAAAAAATCTAAAGAAACAAAAATTAACATATTTCTGTCTATTAAGTAGGCCTACTAAGGTTAAAATAGTTAATTATAGTTCAAGTAAAAAGGTAAATTATCACTAAAAGTGTTAATTTAAGGTTCTTTTAACATGGTATTTACCAGAAACTACCCTATTTATAATCGTAAAATTAAATAAAATACATCCAGCCACTTTCATTATTTAAGTTATTATTTTATATTTATTGTCGTTCCCTTTTATCGCTAATCATTAATGGCTAAGCAATGCAGAGAAGTAATTTTTTTTTATCACGGTTGTTCCTATTATAAGGGCCAAAAGTAGAGTTTTTTAAAGTAAATAACCACAAGAAAACGATAACATAAGTACATAATTATAACTATAAGGAAACTGACTGATACGGATTTATAAAACCCATTTCTTATGATATCATTTACCATTTTACGTATGCTCTGTATATTTAAATCACCGTGGAAAATAGGACCCATTTTACTGAATTGTATACTCGAGGTGATAAAGGTAACCAGATATAAAAAAATACAAATACACTATCTCTATGTAAACTGCAACATTTGCTATATTTACAAACATTAAATAAACAGACTGTTAATTAACTGCTAAGAGTTTTATTCTAACATTTCATGGAAAAAATGTATTGTCATTAACAGTTGCGATACTCAGCCATGTAGTGTAGGTGATAAACACTCCCCACAGTAGGTACATGGGGATCCTCCCCTACAGGAAATATATGTGCTCGGTAAAGGCTTTATTTTAAACACACAGCCTTTCTATTTGTAAGGAGTAGTTTGTTTTAAAAGCTTTTCAGTGTGTCTAAAAATCCTTTTGTCCTTTTTTACGGATGGATACCAACTCAACTGTTAAATTTCATGAGAAAATTGTCTTAAGTTCTTTAGTTATCTTCTCTTAAAATGTGTGTGTTTGGTACTAGCGGTTTAGCAAATTTAAACTTTTAAATGTGGGCAGACATGAAATGACAGCAATGAAGTCTGGGAGGCCTCGGTGTGGTCCAGGGTTGTCCGAAGCAGGTCCAAGAGTGGCATCAACGAGGTAGATGGTAGCTGTCATCGTAGGAGCATAACTCACTCAGAAATTACATAAAAGAGGGGTATATTGATACATAACTGGTAAAGTGACAGAGTTTTCAAAGACAAATTAAATTTTCATTATTGGGAGTTGCGGTAGCGTGCGTCTGGGCGCGAAACCGGTCAGTGCGTGAGTGCCTCTGCGGTGGTGGGGATGCGTCGTCTTCATGACGTCAGGAGTGACAGTACTAGTAGCTCCACAAAATAATATATAAAACAGAATTTGGTACTAAACAGTGTGTGAGCTATTTACATTTGTAAGTTTACATTTCAAAGGAAATTGTATTAATTTAAACCTGAGTGCAATAAATTGAATAAAAAATTTTCTCCCCTTACTAAAATTTCATTCTGTAGTCACTAACAAGATACATATTAGATTTTTTCTGTTTTTTACCAAAATTGTATACGATCTTATCCATTCTTTTTTATCCTAAATCAAACATCCATAACAACGGTACAGTTATCTATTTATTCGTTTGTAAACGAATATATTCTTATTTAGAGAAGAGTAAAGACAGTAAAACCAAACTGTTAGTTAAGTATGCAAGGCAGGTGTTGTGTAGAATATGCAAACACTTATCAAATATAAGATTAGGAGTTTCCGCGGAATGATAAGCAAATGAAAACGTGGAGAGAATATTTGACTTTAACAAATGTCACACTTTCGTTATTCATGATATTACAAACTAAAACAAAGATTCGTACCTTTGTGTCTTTCTTAATTTTAAGGTTTGTCTTTAGTTTTTTTGAGAACTTACATAAATTGTTATAGAAATTAATAACAATGCATGTACTTTCTTAGGTAAATGTGTACGCTTGTATGCCTTGATAAAAAAAAATTTAAGATCACATAACAGCTTTTAATAGATTACGTTCGAAATGTTTCATGCCAACGAAATGTGAAACTCATTAAATAGCTACAAATTAATTAAATCTGATTTAAATTTGGTTTGAAGATGCAATATGACCGTGGTAATACGTGATTGAGCACATCCTAATTGAAATTACGCTTACTACAGTGCTTTAATATTTATGTTTAAAGTTAAAATACATATATGTTAGTGTAGGAGATATTAATTAATTTTCATAACTCAATTACAAGTTTCTAAGTCAACAAGTATGAAAACATTTGACCAAAAATGGTTTTGCATTTTACATTATATTGAGATAATTATAGTTTTACTAGATAATTAACTTATACCTTTTTTGATGATTATGCCTACACCATCTATTTTTGTTTGGGATGTAATATAACAACTTTATTATATCATGTTGTTTATTTCCTAATCAATTAGTTGCAGTATATTTAACTTGATTTAACTGTACTAAGCCACTACTGCATCCCTTTGTAAAGCGATTTGTAAAGTTAATTGGAAACGTGTTCCTCTCTACCTTACGTTTCTGTTTGAACCACACGTTTGAACTATTTATAAAAAAATATGCCTCACACAGTTAAATTCTTATAGTGAAATATCAGATCCAAAAAAAGATAAGCTTGATCAATTACAATTCTTTTGGTTGTAATAAAATTAGAATTGTTCTCAATTCCTGTAAAAGGATTAATTACTGAAACAAATCAAACTTAGAAACAATTAAACATTGTACGGTTCAACTTTTGTTTAAATTAGACCGTTCAAACTAAATTACAGAAAAAAATCTATTCTTTTTTAAATGTAGCATTTTCATCATTGTTTTTATTCTAGAAAACTTACAAAAAAAAATTCAAATTACACTTTATATCGCATACCTCAAAAAATTATATCTTAGTTATGTACATAATGGAATAATCCTTGTTTAGTTTTAAAAATATTAACCATTATAATAATAATAGTATAATAATAATAATAACTACCCTTATTGTCCTAAAAAAGACAAAACCATGGTATAGCTACTCCTCCTATTATATTAAATTAGAGGAAATGTACACAATTATTTTTAATAACGGACGAGCAGTTTATTATTTATCGATTACAATTATATAATTGGTTATAAATGTTATAGCAAGAGCTAAGGTTAACGTTCTGCAAAATCACAAACAACCAATGTCACCTATGTTAAGCTAAAGCACAATATTGTAAATACATTGTAATTAATTGTAATCATTTATAGTTGCAATACTTATATGTAATCTTACTTTTAATTACTAATTTGACTAGTTTTTAACACTACACTGAAGTAGAAAACATAAAAAAACAGTACACGCATATTTATTATTTTAGTTATTAATTTTAAAATACTATATCGTCTAATACAAGACTTTAGATCCATTTAAACTTGTAAGTCACTGGCGTCATAAAACCAACAGTTTTCTTTGATTTCATTCTGAAGACTGTTTAGCTTTGAATTTTATTTGCTTGTAATATTAGCTACAAGAGATGTATAGATGTTAGTGATTTTTTTCTAGATATATAGTTAAATATGGAAATAGCATATTAGAATACGCCAAGGGTGTTTAACAATGCAGGGTAAGGGCAAGTGTCTATCAGGGTTGCCGGAGGCGTTAAGGGGATGTAAGGGTGGTAAGAGCCCTTTAAATAAAGTAGTGTGCATGTCATTGAAATTAGGAAATTAAATGCAAGCAGTTCTGCATTTACCAGGTTTTCGACGGCTTAAAAACTGCTATTGACAGCATTTGAAGAGTAAATACTTGTCTTTGTGATAAACATGTATCTTTAATATGTTATTAATTGGTACGATCTATTCTATTACTCCCTGACTAATATTCAAGGCAATTTCAATATCTCTAATGTTACAATAAGATACATTCATATTAAACATTTCCAAAAATCTTAAAAGTAAAAGATTTTATTCTTACTAGCCAAACGATTAAAAAATACCACATAATTGGTTTACATTAATGAAAAAGTCGAATGAATATTTTATGACTAAACCTATAATGAATAACTCACGCGTTCTTAGGGAAAAGAACTGGATTGAGCCCTGTCCTGTCAATATTTCTAAAAAAGAAATTGAAAAGGAGAAAGGAGGATGGGTTTTACAGTTCACTGGATTGTACAATGTGTAATTACTCGTGCTCAAGTACATGGATTTTCTACTGAAGCTGTAATATTGTAGCTCTTTACTTACGTATTTCTAACTGTAAAGAGAGTCATTTAGGACTGAAAATGGACTAGTTAATTACTGGCACATGCTTACTGACTCTCAACTTAGTAGTACTGTAACACAAATAAATTTGTTTTTCATACTGTATATTACAAATTACGAAGATCTATTTAAAGTAGAATCCAATAAATTACATGTTAATCAGCTGCTCAGGGGTCTCACAGTTACAATACAACGCTATGATATATCTAAAGCAATGAATGATTAAAAAAACACAATACGGGTTACATTTAATTTGTTTTTCATATAAATTCTAGGTATAAAAACTAGAATGAATCGTTGGAAAATGTATCATGTATTAAGGGATTCACACAGATAAAATAAAATATAACTTTTATCACAAACAATACTTGCTTTCAATGTTTTCAACTTTTCTTGGGTATCCGTAAGAGTTAAACTAACAATTTGCATTACCGCATGCTAAATTACAATGATTTCTCAACGTTTATTACCCATTGAGATTGTGATCATTATATTTTGTAATTTTTAATATTACCAAACTTCACATGCAGTTGTTATTATTGGGTGAGCAAAAATAAATTTATAATCTAAAATTAAGGGGATTAATCTCAAATCAAATTAAAACCAGCTCTTGGATTCCGTATTGTGCACGTAAACGACACATGTTACAAGTAAAGTGTTCAAAGAATATGTTATACTCTAATTTGACTTGCTGAGCAAGTGATAAACGCTCAGCATAATTTTAACAGCACCTCCAACCTCAAGAATCAAGAGATGTTCCACAAATCACCATTATTTCACATTGTTTTACACATTGATGTCTTATTAGATTGTTAAAATATGCAGCCTTGTAAGGTAACACAAGGACATTTTTAAAAGAATACATTTAATTTCATTATATGTAGAGTAAATATTACTATTAAAGTTTAGTAATGTTTATAAGTCTGTCCAAAAATTATCATCATAAACTACGATTTATTTGTTGAATTCACATTTTTAATGCTGACTTGAGTAGATAACAATTGAGCGTTAGTAATCAATTGGCGCTAATCCATCAAATTTCCAATTACGTTTGTAAATAGATCTTTCTACTGTCAGCCAAATTACTAATTAAGCTCTCTATATTTTAAAATGCAAATAAATCACTATTGAAATGGTGACATTACCAGTTTTACTTCTTAATATAATTAATTGTGTGATAAGACAGACAACAAGTATGAAATCTATTTCCCATCAAACTCATATTGGCTTTGTTTCAAACAAAGTTAATTTTAACGACATTGCAAATATGTAAAGTTCTAAACTCTATAGCCTAACCAATCAATCACTACAACTGGTTTAAATATGTTTAAATTTATAAAAAAATAAAATATTTCAAGGACAAATATTTGAGACATATATTTTCTCTACAATAAAAATAACAGACTCAGTCAGGCTGGACTGTAACTTAGGCTTACTGTAGCCCCAAAGCTGGCAGGACAAAAACAAGTAAGATTTTGGATAACATTGTTTGCGTTCGACCCTGTGGGACTTTTGACATCTATGTCAGACTGGCTTTTCCTACGTCTTTTAGCTCCTATGCAAACTATTTATTTTTGTAAAACCTGTAATTCAGAATGCTGGATCAAATTAGCAAAACAACATATAGAAATTAGGTAATACCTAATGTTTTTTAAATAATATTTTATGAAAATTAAACATTAAGAGGGAACAATATAATAATTAAGATAGAGTGGTACAGTCAAAGATGTTCCCAATTTAGTGCATTACACCACGATTTCCTTCATCAACTATAAATCCAGATAAATCAAATCCAAATGGTGAATGGTGAATGGTTGAATCATCCAAATGGTTTAATTAGTTGTATGAATGTATTAGGCCCCAGGGCTTGACTTATTAGAAATAGTTTATAAATAAATCAAACCAAAAAAAAATATGACCAAACCTTAGTTATCTTTTGTTGTTAAACAAATAGCGAACAAAAAAGCTCAGAATAAAAATAAAACTAAGGAATATATTTATGCAATATTCAAGTTACTTAAAATGCCAGATAGGATAATCAGCTTGGATTTAATTCAATGAAATCTCCTGTTAAAATACTAATTTAAACATAGTTTGAAAATCCAATCAATATGTCTTTGGTTATTTATCACAAAACTTTAGATGAACCATAATGTTCTTACACATTCCTTTATTTTGTACCAAAAATACTACTTTTCTGCTCTTTATATGTTCAATTGATGATTATGATTTCACCTATAGTTGTATTGATTTGTTTTATAAACACAACTATGCTACTCATATAAGTGATACTGAAAATATTTCAACATTACAATCCAGAATTTTAAATTAAAACTTTATCGAACATCTTGTGGTTTCAAATATTGTTTTAAATAATCCAAATAAATTATTAGATCTAGAAAAATTAATGTTTAGTGAATGAAATAATTGCGTGTAACAAGGAAATGTAATCAATGACATCCAAGCTACAACTGATAGGCTTAATAATTGAAATCCAAGTTAATCTAATGTGTTGCTTGTATATTGAAGCCCCCCACAGGTGATGGTAATTTGTGTCAAAGTGTTTGTCGAAGTGCAAACATGTTTACCTCAGAGAACCTATATAAACCTTTGTGTGATGAACTCTATTAGGATATTTAGTTTTATTTACTTGACACATTCGTATATTATTTTGTAAGCTCTGTAGTGTTATTTGAAACAAATTTAATTTCAAATCAAATGCTGCAGGTTTAACATATGTAAAAATCACTCTCTTAAGTGGGAACAGTTAGTAATATGTTATATAATTTAATTGTAATAATTTACATTAATATGTGTTAGTTATTGAGTCATAGCTATCTACTAAACTATAATAATTTAATCTGGATTTAATTGTGATAATGTAGTTTATATCTGTGTTGTAATATAGTATTTACAATGTGTTAATGGGTTTTAATGTTGTTTTAATTATCTTACACGTGTACTTAATTATGTAAGGCTGAATAAAAGTATTTGAAATACATAATTTTCAATTAATCAATCCGGAAAAAACCAAGTCTAGTTTATTTACCACATAAGTTTTATTTCAAAGAATGATCCAAATATCCTTAAGTGAACAAGAGCAATTCACGACGTTTACAATATTTCCCCATACACGTAATTCAGAGGTTATTTAATGATAGACTTAGATTTAGACTTAGATTTCAATAAAAAAAGGTAAATAGATTGCTATATTGCTGAAATACAAATATGAAATTATAAGGATTATCACATTGTCTCAATTAGAGGAAACAAGGTATCATCGTTACTTCTAATATCTCAAAATCGAACATGTTCTTTTTTAAACCCTCTACACTACAGGATACAAAACAATAGTATCCAGTAGGTCATCAAACAATTGTATGTGAAAATATGAGCCAGGATACGTTAGCATTGTGTAATCTATTTTCTTTCTAAAATATTTTGTCACCTCAGTTACTTTTATAAATACGATCTTAAAGAGAAGTGTTTAGTATTTATACCTGTTAACGAACTACCTAAGACTGAAAACCTCTTACTTACAAAACTTCACCTTTTGGATTTATTTAGCAATATTTTAACTTCATTAATGTTGAAAAGCTTAGTTATATAAGAGACGGATTTAAAAAAATTACAAATGCATTACCGAATATTCAGAAAACAATTACAGCAGTTAAAGTGATCAATAGTGTAAATAAAATTGTTAGCAATTAATTGTTCCTAATCAAAACATTATAAAAACAGGTGGATAATCATGTTTATTTTGTTGTTATGCTTTTATATTAATATACACACGAATATATAGTAGAATTGCACAAATTTTCCATCGGTAGTTTCTATTCAGCACCCTTCACACTAGCACAGAAACGAACATTCCAATCATCTCTGTGAACAAAGCATCGCATGTTGAATTGTATACAAAATATATTATCCGTGTCTTATCCTTCTGATGTTACCAACGCAGGGATATGAGATGGTATCGACATTTGAAAGGACCATTTTAATCCACTCCAGGTTTTTTTTTTCAATAATGTAGTTATGTTGAAATCATGTTATCAATATAAGTTATAACATTATTTCACTTGCAATGCACGAAGAGGGATTCCTATGTCTATTTCAATCCGTTTCTGTATATCTTTTTTAAATTTAATAATTATTTTAAATTTCAAATTATGACCTACTAAAACTGAGCTATACCAGCCTCCATTGCAGTATAATGAAAATAAATTCAAGTTTCTATTGCTTGAGGAAAAATTGTATAAATCGTTGTCTTTATATTTTCTCCTGAATATAATAAGTTGAAACACTAAATTATCCGTTACTTTAATATAAAATTCGTAAATATTTCCTATGTCCTGTTCTTCTTGTCTTAAAAATCAATCATATAACAGGCGTTAAATTATATAATTATGAAAATTGTTATCTTCCTCGTGGCAGCAAACCTAAGCACCTTTTATATTCAATGTTATTTAAAAGAGGGAATAAAATATGTCTTGATAGGGAAATCTTTTGTAAAAATACAATGGGACAGATTCAAATTTGCATAGTTGCAGATTTGCTACTGGGGGGGGGGGGGGAGTTTTTGTGGTATTTTTAGTCACTGTAATTAACTGCACAATGGATATTTATGTAGGCCTACATACCAGTTTATATTTTTCTGTTTACATAAATTGTCTAATAAAAGTTTTTACTTTAGTATGGCGTTGACTTATACAGCGAGTGACATATACTAAACATAATTTTCACTAGGGCCACCATATATCACTCTTGCTGGTTGACAAAACACCAATGTTCAGCATTCTTGTAAACATTGTTGGTGTTGCGAAAATACATGAATAAATGCCTTGTCACTCAGGATGACATAGATGTGAAACTATTGTAAACACTGAACAAACTTATAACTTTTTGTTTTCATACTTAATTGTAAATATACCTATTGTAATGATTGATAATATTTTATTATAGTAAGACTATCATGTAGCAATTCAATTTAACTTTTTTGTCTTACAAACTCCTTAGAGTTACTCTCTTAGGTTATTAATTTCTTTTACAAATGGTTACAGTATATTTTTCTCATTTGCCAAAGAGTATTTATGATTAGTTCTAAAAATTGTCCTTCTTCTTATACCATGGTTAAATATAATTTGTATACTTATAATAATATTTTGAAATTTACGTAATTGATAAAATAAGGCACTACAGTTGAGTATGTTAATTGTAATTTTCCATAAGCTTCAATCATTCGTATTATCAATTGCCTTAAGGATAGTGGGTTTAACTAATGTGATGAAAACACATCAGTATTATGAGCTTATAATAATGAAATGTCCATAATTTTAATCATTCCTCAGCATCTGATCCACTCCCAGAGTACAGTGCTGTGCTAGAGACATGTTTATGGCTTGTCACTGATATACTCTAATATACAAACCATCTGGGCTAATTACACATGTAACGATTTTTTTTTTTTAGTATAATTTAGTGAAAACTCAACTTATAATTCAACATAAATTTAATCGTTTTTAAAGTTAATAATTTGTAAATTCAAAACATATTTTGTGCTTTCAATTATAGGCCTAATTAAATATTTGCATGTCACCAAAATTTCACCAATCAGAACTTAGACTACAATACGATTCCAGCCTTGTCTCAACTTCAAAGATATCAGAACCAAATCGATATTCCAGATCCTAGATAAAATTGTTTACTCTCACCCTCGTCGTAACATTTGACGTTTATGTTGGGATCAGACTGCCTCTACACACTCTTCGATTTTATGATGCTGTATTCATGGTTCTTCTTTTTTTCTTTTCCTTTGCTATTTTTGACAGAAATTAAGCTCTAAAATGGGCTTCCATTCGTGAAGTAAATATCGACAATTTAATGTGTTGACAGAAATTAGACTCAAAAACTATCGACAGCTTATTATGTTTATATATAGATTAGACTATTTATTATATCTTACCTAAATCTAAGAGTCAGTTTTTAAACTAAATTCTTCATCTCATAAAATGCACATTATGTCGTATTTTCACCAAGCCACCGGTGAGCATTCAAGTTATAGCCACTGGTTACAATCTTAATGTTATTATCCAGATGTTTTTCGTAAATCTTTATCCAAGAAAATGCATTTTCATCTTAAGGGAGTTTTCAGAATTTATATTCGACTAAATAATTCTGATTTGACATTTAACCAGTAAATGCTATCAAAGAGTCGTCATTGATTTTGTAATTCAAAGTCGTAACCCTCCAAAGCTATTTGATCGTTCGTTTATTAAAATATGTATTTAAAGTACGAAATTTACTCCAACCTAATACGAATTAAAAAAATTATTTTACTTGTAATTAATTACTTCTTATTATGCGTTACTTCTTATACGCGTTACTTTTGATCCTAAATTACATTTTTGTGGTTACTCTAAACCTCTCAGTTTCAGTAAAAGCCTTAGTAGATATATTTCCCTGGCAAGATACTCTCAATGGGCTGAGGTTAAAAGATGACTTGCCACAAACATTCATTACCTTAAAGTACTACCTACACACATTCGCATAGTAAACGGGTATATACATCCAAATTAAATCAAACAATATGAAAATTGGGTTGTTTAAAGTAGCCGGTCTTTAAATCGTATTTAAATTATGAAATTTGATTCTTTAAAAGTAGCTTTTATAAATAAATATAGTATAATCTTTGTTTATAATTTTATTGAATAGGAAAAGTTCATTTATTTGATATTCTTGCTGATTAATGTAATGTGAACTCATTAATGAGTTTCAAGTTATGTTCATCAAAACATTCAACCACACTGCGAAATTATTACTGTATTTGAGGAGGAAGAATATGAATGATCACTAGTCGTTGAGAAAAGGAATCTACTAAAGATTAGATGGTAACTAGATCAGGGTTATTACCGTTACCTTTCAACACGTAAACATGCCATTGACGAAGAAACAATTGAAAATGTATAATTAAATAAAGGGTATAATACAAATTTTACAAGGTCACAGATGCTTAGGAAGGTGTCACTCAGTAATCTTTAGTGACAAATTATTCTGAACCAAGAGTTTCATTTTGACCATTTCAATGTCATATTACTAAGCGTTGAAATGAAGGTACAATTCACTTATATTTGAAAGTATAATTTAAATAAGCTTTCAAATACTTTCATATACTTTAACAATTGGTGGGGAGATTCTTTACAACATTACCAATAATATATCTCAGTTATATTTTATAAATGAAAATAAACCCATAATGCATAAATGTCATAATTCTGGTTTAATATTAGGTTGTATATCTTAAGTTAGGCCATTAAAAATTACAGTAGGCTTAAGTAATTCTTTTCTAATTAAAATCCCTACAACTAGTGTGAAGTGGTGAAACTATTATACAAAAGAACAAACGCTAACCATTATTCCATTATCCATTCATTGGATAACGAATGAATTACCTGTAGTTAAATTTGCTAATAACCCATGTGAGGATTCCATGTCCATTTAGTAACAAACACATTTTCCAAAATTGTCTTAAATCTGGTAATGATTGGCAAAGCGTTGAAAAGTAAAATCTACTATTTATAAATGCATGGCAAATTTTAGGCTATAATGTGCTAAATGTTTTACAAGTATAACATTTACCTAAGCAAAACATAATTTAAAAATATCTATTCTTAAAATTAGAAATATCTATTCTTAAAATGAGAAATATCTCTTCTTGTAGCTTAGGTAGTGCTTGTAGCAGAATGTATACATTATGAAAATTTATTAGTGAAACACCTAATTAATTTTCACGGTATGTGACATTGCATCACGATCTTGTATTAAATCTTAAGATAAAATTGCAAAACTGTTTACAATTTGATTTCTGCCAATGTTATTAGTAAAATGATACGGTAAATGTTTTTATATTGGAAAAAACATAGAACATTAAATTTAAAACTCAAGGAACTTTATGCAAAATAAATTCATCCAAGGCTATAGAGGAGTCTTATGCATCACAAACTAAAATGTTATGATCACATAAAAAGATTACATATTATGGTTTTCTAATCTAAATCCTTTATTTCATTCCTAAATCGATGATTTGGGATGATGTCCCAAAATGTTAACATACATGTTAACGTCGGATGAGCGATTTTGGTAAAATACCATTACCTGTAACTTATACAGTTAACTTATACAGTTTAGGAGTAGTGCGATAATCATAGATACGTCTATTTGTCCTGGAAGAAGTTAGCAGATTAACTATATTTATACAATAAAATACTAGCTAGTCAATTGTATCTATTAAAATGTCAACATTTTGATAATATTTCATAAATTTAACATCTGGTAATATAATATTTTGTTCTACAGTGTGATAGGTTTATTTGACTTAAAATTATGTAATTGATCATAAGAATCAAAGGGAGATTCTATAATCGTTTCTAAATTAACCTAGGCCTCACTGCCTAGTTATATTAAGCTTATCGGAATACTTTATTTATAGGTGTTTGATGAAAACCGTAGGAAAATTACAATCTTTACATGTTTCAATTTATTTTGAACAATTTTGTAGGTACACGAATTTAACACGATTTGGCCTTAGGTTGAAATGTTTAAGGACATAACGATACATACCTACGACTTTAGGAAAACTTTTGTCTACACTATTTGATTCTTATACAATTTCGTAATAATGATCTTTCGGTTACTACCACAAACTCCAAGGTGAAGTCGTTTTCTTCTATCATTGTTTTTGATAATAACAAGTAGTCATCGCATCCTAAAAGAAAAAGTTGACGCCATTTTTTGGGATTTTTTTTATTATGCTTTATAGTTTAATTGTATTTATAAAACCAGTAGTGGGTGTGCCACTATTTAATATAATCGGTTTTAACTCCTCTCTGGTTGTGAGGAACTTGCTTAGCAAATATTAATAAAACTGTGTATGTAATTACGATGATAAAAACACCCGCGGTTTAAAACCTTGAAAGAGTAAATATATATTATCGTTTCTAGTGTTAAATCTAAGAGTCAGTTTTTAAACTAAATTCTTCATCTCATAAAATGCACATTATGTCGTATTTTCACCAAGCCACCGGTGAGCATTCAAGTTATAGCCACTGGTTACAATCTTAATGTTATTATCCAGATGTTTTTCGTAAATCTTTATCCAAGAAAATGCATTTTCATCTTAAGGGAGTTTTCAGAATTTATATTCGACTAAATAATTCTGATTTGACATTTAACCAGTAAATGCTATCAAAGAGTCGTCATTGATTTTGTAATTCAAAGTCGTAACCCTCCAAAGCTATTTGATCGTTCGTTTATTAAAATATGTATTTAAAGTACGAAATTTACTCCAACCTAATACGAATTAAAAAAATTATTTTACTTGTAATTAATTACTTCTTATTATGCGTTACTTCTTATACGCGTTACTTTTGATCCTAAATTACATTTTTGTGGTTACTCTAAACCTCTCAGTTTCAGTAAAAGCCTTAGTAGATATATTTCCCTGGCAAGATACTCTCAATGGGCTGAGGTTAAAAGATGACTTGCCACAAACATTCATTACCTTAAAGTACTACCTACACACATTCGCATAGTAAACGGGTATATACATCCAAATTAAATCAAACAATATGAAAATTGGGTTGTTTAAAGTAGCCGGTCTTTAAATCGTATTTAAATTATGAAATTTGATTCTTTAAAAGTAGCTTTTATAAATAAATATAGTATAATCTTTGTTTATAATTTTATTGAATAGGAAAAGTTCATTTATTTGATATTCTTGCTGATTAATGTAATGTGAACTCATTAATGAGTTTCAAGTTATGTTCATCAAAACATTCAACCACACTGCGAAATTATTACTGTATTTGAGGAGGAAGAATATGAATGATCACTAGTCGTTGAGAAAAGGAATCTACTAAAGATTAGATGGTAACTAGATCAGGGTTATTACCGTTACCTTTCAACACGTAAACATGCCATTGACGAAGAAACAATTGAAAATGTATAATTAAATAAAGGGTATAATACAAATTTTACAAGGTCACAGATGCTTAGGAAGGTGTCACTCAGTAATCTTTAGTGACAAATTATTCTGAACCAAGAGTTTCATTTTGACCATTTCAATGTCATATTACTAAGCGTTGAAATGAAGGTACAATTCACTTATATTTGAAAGTATAATTTAAATAAGCTTTCAAATACTTTCATATACTTTAACAATTGGTGGGGAGATTCTTTACAACATTACCAATAATATATCTCAGTTATATTTTATAAATGAAAATAAACCCATAATGCATAAATGTCATAATTCTGGTTTAATATTAGGTTGTATATCTTAAGTTAGGCCATTAAAAATTACAGTAGGCTTAAGTAATTCTTTTCTAATTAAAATCCCTACAACTAGTGTGAAGTGGTGAAACTATTATACAAAAGAACAAACGCTAACCATTATTCCATTATCCATTCATTGGATAACGAATGAATTACCTGTAGTTAAATTTGCTAATAACCCATGTGAGGATTCCATGTCCATTTAGTAACAAACACATTTTCCAAAATTGTCTTAAATCTGGTAATGATTGGCAAAGCGTTGAAAAGTAAAATCTACTATTTATAAATGCATGGCAAATTTTAGGCTATAATGTGCTAAATGTTTTACAAGTATAACATTTACCTAAGCAAAACATAATTTAAAAATATCTATTCTTAAAATTAGAAATATCTATTCTTAAAATGAGAAATATCTCTTCTTGTAGCTTAGGTAGTGCTTGTAGCAGAATGTATACATTATGAAAATTTATTAGTGAAAACACCTAATTAATTTTCACGGTATGTGACATTGCATCACGATCTTGTATTAAATCTTAAGATAAAATTGCAAAACTGTTTACAATTTGATTTCTGCCAATGTTATTAGTAAAATGATACGGTAAATGTTTTTATATTGGAAAAAACATAGAACATTAAATTTAAAACTCAAGGAACTTTATGCAAAATAAATTCATCCAAGGCTATAGAGGAGTCTTATGCATCACAAACTAAAATGTTATGATCACATAAAAAGATTACATATTATGGTTTTCTAATCTAAATCCTTTATTTCATTCCTAAATCGATGATTTGGGATGATGTCCCAAAATGTTAACATACATGCTAACGTCGGATGAGCGATTTTGGTAAAATACCATTACCTGTAACTTATACAGTTAACTTATACAGTTTAGGAGTAGTGCGATAATCATAGATACGTCTATTTGTCCTGGAAGAAGTTAGCAGATTAACTATATTTATACAATAAAATACTAGCTAGTCAATTGTATCTATTAAAATGTCAACATTTTGATAATATTTCATAAATTTAACATCTGGTAATATAATATTTTGTTCTACAGTGTGATAGGTTTATTTGACTTAAAATTATGTAATTGATCATAAGAATCAAAGGGAGATTCTATAATCGTTTCTAAATTAACCTAGGCCTCACTGCCTAGTTATATTAAGCTTATCGGAATACTTTATTTATAGGTGTTTGATGAAAACCGTAGGAAAATTACAATCTTTACATGTTTCAATTTATTTTGAACAATTTTGTAGGTACACGAATTTAACACGATTTGGCCTTAGGTTGAAATGTTTAAGGACATAACGATACATACCTACGACTTTAGGAAAACTTTTGTCTACACTATTTGATTCTTATACAATTTCGTAATAATGATCTTTCGGTTACTACCACAAACTCCAAGGTGAAGTCGTTTTCTTCTATCATTGTTTTTGATAATAACAAGTAGTCATCGCATCCTAAAAGAAAAAGTTGACGCCATTTTTTGGGATTTTTTTTATTATGCTTTATAGTTTAATTGTATTTATAAAACCAGTAGTGGGTGTGCCACTATTTAATATAATCGGTTTTAACTCCTCTCTGGTTGTGAGGAACTTGCTTAGCAAATATTAATAAAACTGTGTATGTAATTACGATGATAAAAACACCCGCGGTTTAAAACCTTGAAAGAGTAAATATATATTATCGTTTCTAGTTTTATAATTGATTTACACTTTATAATTTAATTAAACTTTAAAGTTAAGAGTTGACACGTGAACGTTTGACGAATGTAAACTGATTGGCTTCGTAAACACATGTTATTCACTTTCAGCAGCTTTGAATGTTATTTGCAAGCTTGCAAACATTAAACTAATAGTTTTGACAACCTACTTTGCCGACTCTGAGAGTTTGGAAATTGATATTAGTAATCTCAACTGTAAAAATTCTAAATAAGTCAATTAAATAAATGCTTTTCACTACACGAAATGTGATAACTCACAGTTACTTAAAACATAAATTATTTATAAAATAATTGGGAATTTTTGGTAAATATCCCGTTTTTTTTCAATAAAGTAAAAAAATATAATAACCCAAATATTAATTGAAAATAATAACACTTGATTGTAATCGTAAGATAGTATGTACTACGTTGTAACATTCGACTAAAACTCAGCGAGAAAATAATCATACTATGAGTCCTCAAAAATTACAATTGAACTAATACCCCAATATAAGGAAAAGCTAAAAAAACACTATATTTTTTGTTTTGAGATGATAAACCAAATGCAAGGCTATTTTCGTTGTGATGTAACATTAGTGAACTATTACAGAACACATGCTGGGTTTAAATGTTTTGCTCTGTTACACAAAAAGTAAATTCTTCGCATACCTTTGGCAATTTGCATTTAGTTTGGACCTAAATGTGCATCATGTGTATGTGTGTGGAAGAAAAATTGTTTAATTAAATTGATTAGATGTTAGCCTATAAGAAATATAAGGGATCAGTACACACATAAATAAGTTATTAGATTTAATTAACAACTCCGAAACATTGACTTACGCCAATATATTTCTACTAGGACTATAAACACTATATGTGAAAGTATCTAATACAGCTAAGTAAGTTGTTTAACCTACTTGGCTTACGAAGATAGCCCGATTCTGACGGCTTTATTTTCAACACGTGTTTGGTACGGTATAATTATATCGGTTTTTTGTCCTAGAGCGCTAGGCACGAGCCCAGAATTGTTTTTCACATTACTTCAGGCTAGACCTAGGGGTTTCGGCAATATCGTTTAGATAAAAGCCATTGGGGATTTGGCGGGGTTTCAACCCAGAACCCCAGGAATCGGAGTCCCGCGCGCTAACCACTAGACCAGCTCGTTCCTCTATAACTATATCAGTTGAGATAGTATAGTTTTAAACTGTTTTTGTAGAGCATGAGTTATAAGGAGGGTATATACATTTAGCACTGTATACCGGGCATCATAGCATATATTAGTCAAAGGCATGTACTAAAAGAATTGGTATAGCAGATATTTGCATTGTTATTCATATTAAGTTTTATCCATAAAAGATTATTAAGTATAACAGCAGAGTGAATTTCTAATTTATATTATTTCTTATTCATTAGTATTCACAGAAAAGTAAAGACAGTAAAACTGATAGTTTGGTATGCAAGGCAAGAATTGCGTGGAATATGCAAACACTTATCAAACATAAGATTAGAAGATGCCGCGGAATGATAAGCAAACGGAAACGTGCAGAGAATGTTTAGCTTTAACAAAATATGCTTTCGTTTTACTTTTAAATTATGACTCGTTCCAAAATCATTTAAACGATAAAACTCTACTTTCACTAACAGGCGAAGTTTAAGTTTACTAAATTGATTCGTTACTTTTTGAAGAATAAGATTTACATTTATACCCATGTTTTCATAAACATGATTATATACGTCAAAATAGCTAGAAATTACTCATTTAAAAAGGCTTTCAGCATTTTTATTTGTTTTAATAGTTTAATATTTGAAAGGGATATTGATATGTTGAATTTATTCATATTGAATATAATTTTTAAAAATAGTGCATTAAATAGTTTTATATATCATGTATCACTCCTACATCAAACATACCTAACTAGATTATTTTATTGTGTGGTTAGAATAATTTACCGGTTGAAGTGTATTTATCCTTGGGTTATTGGATTGAAATTATGCTATTGTTGTGGTTTGATGTATTGTTTTAAAGAATTATATTGTATTGTATTGTTATTGTTATTGTTATTGTGTGTTATGTGTTATTGTTATTGTTGTTATTGTTGTTATTGTTGTTGTTGTATTGTTATTGTATTGTTTTTAGAATTGTATTGTTTTAATAGAGGCCGCCAACCTCTTTAAAAAAAAAAAAAAAAAAAAAAAAAAAAAAAAAGAATTAAACAGACATTATACAGAATGTGACACGAAAGGGTTTAGAGTTTTTGATTTTGTATTAGTTGCACAACTGTGCACCTAAAACATTGGATCTTAAACATTTTATAAGTTAGGTTTTGAACATCTTTATGAAACTTGCTCCCTTACGTATATAGGATCAAGAAGGTGGTAAATGTGCACCTATTTGCTTTCTTTCAAATTACTGTCTTATTTTATTTACCGAATTGTTTGCTCTGAAGCAGTTTTGACTCTTATTGTTGAACATCTGTTTAACTGAAGACTATTGATGAGCCGTTACAAATTATAGACTAACCTCCTCAAGGGAAGTTTTACTGAAATAGAAGTTCAAATGACTTAATTTTGAATGAAACATAAGTTGGTATGCGTGGGATATTGATGTCACCGAAGCAGTTAGATCTTTTTTATTGAACTACCAACTTTAAACAAAAGGTGTTTCTACTAAAACAATTCTAAAAGCAATATCCTAAGGGTAAAATTGTTTATTTTATTTTGGTTTAAAATGTATTTTCCCTACGCTATTAAACGTATTTTCTACACCTTAAGTTAAGTAAAATTTCACTTTGGGAGTTAGGTTTTTATGGTTGAGCCATAAATAGCAATACTTTTAAATCGAACCATTGTTCAACGATAAAATTCACAATTGTAACGCTAAAAGGAAATCAGTAAATTGTTAGAGAAAGAAACCTTTACAGGATACTTATTGGTAAAACTTTTTATTTGACATAATAATGTTAGGAATCTGAAACTGTCACGGAGTATTTTCAAACTATTCGGCTTGTGTAAGGCTACAAAGCTGTTGATGCATAAATGAGCAAGGAATATGATGTCAATGTCTGAGACCCTTCCTGGAATATATGTTGTACAATATATAAATAAGTTATTCATGCAAAACTGAAATCTCGAAAATCCTGAAGAGGCAGGCGTATGACACATGTTACATGTAAAGTCACGAAGAATATGTTCACTGTGACGGTGACTTATAATGCAGTGACAAACACTAAACATAATTTCCACCAGGACCGGCAACTGTAACTCAAGTCGTTGCAAAAACACTTTTATTTGACATTCTTGAACACTTTGTTGATTTTAGCTGTGAATTTATTTATATTCCAAAGGCTTGTAAAAAGAACCACGTTATCCACGTTAGAAAAAGAAAATATATTTGTTGTTTTAATAATAATTTGTTAAAGTATGCAGTCCGGAATGCTGGCCTATAAAAATACTTACGTTAAATAATAACATTTGCTAATTATACAGAACAAGTACTTTTAAAACTTGTAAGTTTGACGTCTGCAGTTATAGTAAACTTTCTACACATTAAGGATACAAGTTTCTTGTTTGGATTAATATATCTTATGCAAACGCAAAGTATATACAGTATACGTTTTTAACAATATGGAAAAAAAGTAAAGTAATTTTATTGCTTGTAAAAAAGGCCGTGTCGTCATTATTACTTTAGTTTAGATTTTTTCTGTTTATTTTTAAACGTTAGTGTACGTTTAGTTATTAAATTATGAATATCGATAATCATTACCCAATCAGATAATTTAATTGTATTAACTATTAAGATTTATTACCTACTTGGCCAGTAATTGGGTGTTAATATTTAATCAATATAAAAGTATTATTATAAAAATAAACATTAAACAATTATGATAATATGAGCTTGACAAAATCATGAATGACACAGATTTCTCGCTGGATTGTTTCTTTTTTGAATTCCAATCACACTCTGTTTATTCAGTTAATGAGCAAGCTTATATGTGACTTAACAGAATCGGTTATCATGGGCTGTAACTTAAGCTTGCTGTAACCTCAAGGCTTTAATGGTTTTGTATAATAGGCTACTATTTACTTTTTTCCTTTTGGGACACAAGTAATTTGTTACAAACTAAAATCTGTTCACTACTTTTTAAAGTATTTTGAGTGACGTTCTGGCTTGTGTTAAATATCGAATCTGTGAGAAATTAAATTTATATATTTAGCTAGATGAGTCAAGCAAAGCAGAATATTCTTAAATATCAGAATTGTCATTTGGTATTTATAAATGCAACGAAAATCTGACTAAATATTTTAGTTAAGCACGGTGAAATATAATTAAACTCAACGACAGTGAAAACTAAGCATAAGAATATGTATGCATATAACCTAAGATTAGGTATGTAATTTGTAAAGGCTGCCATTCTTTCTTTAAAAAATCCAACTACAATGTAGTTAAGACTAATGAATCATCAACGTAGAGTAGGATTTACATACCAAGCATTGTAATTAAACTATGTTATGTATTCAAACGTTGTGTCGACATTATAATTTCGTGAAAAACGTATTTTCACGAAATTATAATGTCGACACAACGTTTGAATACATAATTCAATTGATCTAAAAATAAATAGATCTTTAACCTCGCTCAATCACAATCAATTGGGTTTTAACAAACTAAAAGTCGTATTGAGTAATAAACTGGTTGATTAAGTCTTCACTAGGATCAATTACTTCAAAATTGCGAGCCAAAATACCTGATAGTCATTAATGAATTGAATCCCCCGTTTAGATTAAGTAAAGTATTCTCGGAATGCCATCAAATCCTTCCTTGAATATTGGAAGTGATATTTTTAAAAACTATGATGTTTCCACAGAGAAGTAATTACTTCTCTGTGATGTTTCTCAATATTTACAATTTTTACGTAATGACATAACTAACTGTAGGCTACTATTTGTTATTTCTCTCATATAAATAATTGTAGCTTAATATGAATGAATAAAAAGAATTTGTTACATTATCTTTGGAATTACTTAACTAATGTCGGGACCACGTAAGTTTGCAGTTGAGGGAGGAGCCTATTTAACATGGTTTTAATCGAACCAATGAGAACCGTGCGGTATTGCCAAATCTGTTAATACCAGCTGATTTTAATATATTGCTTAGTATATTTTTATTAGTGTTGTCAACGGGCGATGTGGCAACGTCGCACTAGCCTTGTCTTATGATTGGCTGTCACCAACTGCAAACTTACGTGGTCCCGACAATGTCTAGTAACCTTTTAACAGCATTTTGTTTTCATTTATAAGTATATATTTTAAAAATGTTATATTATAAGATTTAACAATAAAAATCCAACAGTGAACCAGTTGAAGAAGACGAACATTCATTAATATGTACGTGTTAAAGAGAAACATATGCATAACACATACCGAAGAAAATGACACAATTGTTGAAATAAAAATGCATTGTTGTTCAAGCAAACCTTTTCCAGCTGATGGTAATGCATCACAATGTCAACAATCAAATACAGAGTTGCTTTAACTTTAGTGTGCTGCCTCTATATTCCTTTGTGTCATGGGGCTGAATCACGATTTCCTATTAAATTTACTGTATTTTACCTACACATTTCCTGGAGCCTACTATTTTGTAATGATTATTAATCATCATTTGCATTAACAAGATTATGTTTAGAATTGAATTTCTTGTATGTTTGACGTTTTGCAATGGCAAGCGTTTAATTAACATTGACGGGAATGGTAGATAATTATAATCTTCGTAAATTTCAATGATTTATTTACATTTTCACTAGGCCTGTTTGTAATAATAACGATATTTCTAACGATGATAGCTAAATTAAAAAACGCAGCTTATTATGCTTTAAAATCAATATAAAAAAAGTAATTGTAGGAATCCAGAATGTTTAGGTGATTAATTTATGGTAACCTTAATAGCCTAAATTGTTCAATAATACTTGTTTTGTCTTCCTTGGCTGGGAAATGGGTTCTACAAAACTATTTTAAACCATGCAGTTTCAAGCTTAAAACTAAATATAAAAAAATTATATTAATTAAAACATGCTGCATTAATTATTGATTAAACCATTGGTGTTTGCCTGTTATATTGCCATATTTTAAATTTTAAAATTCTATAGAGGCTTTTTGTACTGAATAATGTTTCTGTTAAGGTGGCTAAATTAGCGGCACTGTGCCTTTAGGAAGTATTTTTTTATGGGGTAAAGTGAACAGAGTTTTTACAAAATACAGAAATGATGAACACTCACAAAAATTCCTAGCATTTTCTCGTGATATACAGCTGGCGGTCCCAATGAAAATGATGTGGATTGTTTGTCACACGACTTGATATAAATACATTTGCTTCACAGTAAAAATAATCATCTTTGTGCCTGAAGCGTTGACAAGTGTAACATTCTTGTACATATGGAATAGTGGTGCATATAAAACTAACATATAATAACTTACGTCACAAGTCAGTCCTCCTGCTTGCATCTAAAAGTACGAGAGTAAAAAAAAAAATGTTACCGGTACTAATTAGAATCGAAAATGTATTATTGAGGTCGGAAAATTATCTAAAACGTATTTTTTATCCATAGGGTGATGAATTGTTATATTTGTATATCTAAAATAGGTCTACAGTATAATATATTAAATCTGAGACTAAATCTTTTTTTAATTTTAATATTGTCACGATAATACGATTGTATTTTCTCTATTCAAATTCAATATCCCAATCGTTGTACACAGATTATGTGTACAAATACTATAAGTTAAGAAATTCAATTATCAATTAATTATTTGAGATCGGAACACCACCTAGGTTCGTATTCTGGCCCAAACATGTGTGAAGGATGAGTGTAGAATGGTGTTTGATGCCTTGTGTAGCTAGTTTCGAAACATCAAAAAGCAACTGACTTTTCTCAGAACAGAACCAGTGACATTTTAATTGTTAAACGAGCTCTTTACCACTCAGCTACCCACCCAGTCTCCTACAAACAAAAGTGCATAAACGCTTTAAAAATAAAGTATAACCAACATAAAAACATATCAAGCAAAGCCTAAATGTCATAATATGATAAGGAAACTACCAAACCCCCTGCATTGACTAAGCAGACCTATAAATAAATCCAACCACTCCTAAAGAACACTTTATCTTCCAAATATTGAAGATACATAGTGTAAAATAATACTCTAAAAGCCTACTCATATTTCCTATTTAAATACACACAGTAAACTAAAAACTAGTAACGGCAGATATTTTGTATCATGTATAAATTTAATAATCATGTCAATCAGCTAAAAGAGAATAGTATAGATTAGTTACGCCCCGCATTAACATTTAAGGGACATTGATAATCGTATTAACATAATGATTGTAGCAGAACAAATACGTATAACAGCAAAGAGGAAAATAAAGTGTAGGTCACTCCTAAAATTTGGACAAACTTAAATAATGGTAAAGAAGCTCGATAGTAAATGTGTGATGTTATTTGCGTCGCAAAGCCGTTGAAGATATCTACAAACATCACAGCCGAATGTGTTCATAAAAAATAACGCAGCCGTAACGGAACCGAAACATGGTCGTGACATTTTGTCACAGGGTACCAAGCACCTCTGTATCTACAGTAAAACTACTAATATTATGAATAAGAGTTGGAAGATAAATATAAAAATAAATATAGAGTTGTCCTATGATACGGTAAGTTTTATTAAAACCATTACATTATGATAAGGACATTGACAACTTTATAGTCACCTCTATTATTTGTACGATTCACATAACAATCAACAAAAGACAGTCCGCTAGTATTTATTATTAATGGAACCACGTTTTATACAAATAATGAACCTTTTTCTAAGTTGAAAAATTATTGCTGGATAATTTAACAAAGCGTTTTACAGCAGATTAAAATCATATGGAAGTGCAAAAAATATTGTTTCTTTAGTATTAAATTTCACTGTGTTTGTGGTTTACTCGTATTTACATGGTATTCATGTTTACTCTCAACTAAATATTTTTTTACACTTATATACAGATTTTGTATCGTATACATTTTGTATTGGCGTAACGCAAGTACTAATTTAAAAGATATACAGGGCGTTTATAAAAGAATCATCAGGTTTTAAAACATTTTATTAACGGTAATGTTAAACAAATTAGGATATAAAATATATCAACAGAACGTAGAACTCTTAAATTTTTCATAGATACCCCTACAAGTGCTCAATGTTTGCCGTCCATTAGCCGTGGAGCAAGTTTCCAATCTATGTTGTACATTGTCCCTTAAACCAGCTCGCACCGTAAGGTTGATTGATTCTACAGCATTGGGAGTTCGTCCACGGAGCCCTTGAAGCGTTTGAGGCATTTTCGGTACATAAAGTTTGTCTTTTACATAGTCCCATAGAAAAAAACCACACACCGTAAGATCAGGAGATCTAAGGGGCCATTTGAGAAGGGTCGAGTCATTATCGTCAAAAGTTTTTTCATGAATCGTAATATTTTTTTAATTATGCAAACACGTCCAAGAAAAACCCAAGACTGATTAATGAATAGCTGATTATAAAATTTGGAAACTTGCTTTTTAAGCCCATGTTTCAAATATTAATGTGGGACAAGAATTGAGTGAGGTACATGCCATTAAAACCTGATGATTCTTTTATGAACCCTTTGTATATTTACTGTGTACTTTTAAGCAAATAAAAAAACCCACTAAATGGTTGTTTTTTTTTTCAAAAAATTAACTCAACGTATAAAATGGGCTTGTAAAACTAAGAAAAAGTATGACATACAACTGATTCTTAGGCTTAATAAATTAATGCCCGACTTGTTTTTACTGCTCTTTCTCACTAAATGGAGAAACTCGATTGAGAAATATCATGAGGAGGTTTTTAAGACCTTTTAAGCCTAGAACTATTTTCAGGTTTAGATAATATTTATAATATTCCATCATTTTTTTATTTTTTATTAATTATTTTGTGAGATTTTTCAATAATTACTTTACAGTAAAAGTTATTAATTAGGTTTATAGAGTTTTCAACAAGAACTTCACACACTTGTTAAAATGTATGGGATAAACCATAACGTGTATTTTTAAGTTGTTTTAACTCTACTCGGATCATGCATTTTAATTACTTCGCTTAGAATGTTTGATTGCAGCGCAACCCACGTGGTTGGCTGATGGTGCGTGCCAATTTGTATTCAAACAAGCTTAACGAAATCATATTTGCTAGACGTTTCACAGTAGTGATCAGTAATGTTTTTAGTTTCTATTGATATTGTGAACATTCAATAAAACGCAATCATGGGTAAACTGGTGTGATGAAATGCGTTTTGTTTTCGAATAAACCCCTAGTAAAAGATACAATGTGTTTTTCATGCCATTATGATACAAGGGTAATTTAGGAAATATTCCTTTAAAATATTAATATTTCTAGGGTAAGTCTGGCTTTAGTTCTTCTTTTATTTTTATATGGCACACGTATACAACAGTTGTATCTAATTAAGTTCTACAAGACAAACGAAAAGTTCGTTCCGGCAACCAGTAGTATTTCTATGGTGCAATATTTATACACATACCTCTAAAACTTAAGTGAAAGATAACTTTTGACTCCAAACCGTTCAACACAGTCCCCAAAACGTTTGGTAAAAAATTACACCATTTTAATTGTCGGGTTTTTGGGGAAGAGGGATTAAAGGTAAAATTTTGTTATGAAATATTTTGAAAACGATGTTGTTTAGCACAAAATAAGTTATTCAAATTTCTTTGTAATGTGAATAATATGTTTTAAAAACTGTTATTGAATGGAAGTTAATCTATAAATATCTTTTATAGCCTGAAAGGAATGCTAAGGTTATTTAATCAGCCAACTCCGAGTAAATTGTTCTCAAACAACAGAGCTCAGTTAAACTTTAGATAATAACTTACTAAGCTCATCTTGCGTGGAAACTTTGAGATTATTAAGCAGATTATAAGGAAAACTACATCAGTAGCTGAAAAAAATAATCTTTTACAATTGCAATGAATTAATTTCTTCTATAAATATTTTGCTACAAGTCTACAAGTTACCATTGCTGAAGGAAGTATTTATAGGACTTACATTGGTATATGATTCGTTGATAGCTAACTTTTGCATTGTAGGGTTTTGTTTTTATATAAGAAAATGAGGCAATAAAACTGTAAGGGTAATGCATTAAGATCAATTAATGTGGTTGATCAATTAATGCATTGAGAATTAAGCTGTTTAAGGGGAAGATCTCCAACCACTGTTTTCTTCATAGTGAATGTGACAGCTGATTGACGTTTTAACAAATCTCAGCTGTTGAGCTATTATTGTATGATCAAAGAAATAGCGGTAATAGATTTCTTTCCCAAAAACCAAATAAATTCTGTGAACGGAGAATAATCAGATACAAATATTTTAAACCTCGGTGAAGTGCTTATTACGTTTACACTTTGATAAATTTAAACATACATTAAAACTCCTCTGGTTAAATCATATTTAATTATGTTTCGTATTGGATTTAAATAAAATGTGGTTCATACAGGCTAATAAGATAAAATTTTTGAACTATCAATAAGTAGTATTATATTTATTGTAATCTAATAGATTGATTTGTTGGTAAAAAAGTACACAAAAATAAATTATTTTTTATCACAAGAACTTGAATGTTTATAATTCCAACCTGTGTTAAATATATTAATTAAATTAGTTTACTTTGATATAAAAAGGGTCTGTTATGCCAAGATTATGGAACTGTTACGGCCAATGAGGCCCTTACCATATGGCTGAAAAGGTCCCCTTGTGTAAATTGATATGATTATAGCTGGACCTTCCCGTCTGGAGGACTAACCATTTTCATTATGGATTTGTAATACAACAAATTATGGCGTGCAGCTGAAAATGCAAAAAGTAAATTCCCATAGTAGGATTTGCTGTGTATTTGCTCCTGCATGAGTTTAAATAAAGGGCAGTGAATAGGCACAATACCTTTATAAGTTTACATGGTTAGGTTGCACCCTCCGATTCAATGTTTTGTACCCTATAGGTATTTCTTGTCAGGGTTTTGCGGCTTGAACACCACTTTGTCAGTAGTAAGTTCATGCATTAGTATACACTTTAAAGTTTACCAGAAGGTAAAAGCTGATGTTCCCTTAAAGTAATTCTCTTGATTCCTGTTTTAGTGTACAATAAGATAAACATGAACCAGGGCTTGTGGCTGTACCTGGTTTTTACTGTCCTAAATAGTTTAAAGCATGTGTTTTTAATTTACAAAGCTGTAAACTATTCCAGGATTATCTGAACGGTTTTTTTACTAAATGTAAATCGAAAAATATTTAATATATATTTTTATAATGAACATCATTTGACTAATTTTAAGGTGAATGGTTACACAAAGAAAGAGTAAACTCATGTGTCACCTTTAAAATAAAGTACAGCGGAACTAGAGAACTTGTCCAGCAATCTTGTTTGTAAAAACTAATTGGCCTAGAGCTTTTGTCACTTCAACAAGTGGACAGTAAACCCTGAAGTTTATATGCCTAATGTTCTCTTATAGCTTTATTGTTAGTATTTAAAGCTTTAAAATCTGTTAAAATGTATAAAATAAATGATTTAGTCACATTTTATTTTTACTCGTATGTATGCAATTCTTTCGCAAAGATTAAAGAATACTTTAGTAGTACAGTATTTTGAACATAAGATTAAATTGGATGCCATTATAAAAAATTGCCAAGTGAAAATTGAAAAAATCGCTGTTTCCAAGGTTAAGAATGATCATTGTACGAGTGTGGCGCTGTATTTTGGAACCCAAGCCAAATTACTAAGTATTATATGTGGGAGGACCAAAACTCAAGGCTATCCTTATCTCCTCTTGCAAAATAAAAGTCGGCTTTCGTTTGGTTGATTAGTTTGACAATTTAGGAAATATATCAATAAATATTTTTCTTTATTAAAATGACAACAGAAGAGGAATTCACTTAATTCTTTGAGGCTTTTAACATTCACTAAGTCAGTTATACAATATAATTATTTTGAACAAGCCATACAAAAACTAGTTTTATAGTGAAACGTCATAATCTGGGACGTTTAAGAGGCAGTTTGGAATGTTTATATGTGCTTTCAAATCAATATTATTACTAACATGTCTTACCTCATGAATTAATAAGTAACATGTTCTTAATATTTTTCAATTATAAAACCTGTATTAATCTTTAATAAAATAGGTATGTAGTATTATTAAGTATCTAAATACTCCAGACAAGAATGGAAACTATGAAATTATACTTGTCATTCAATTTAAATAAATAACAAATCATGTTTTACAGCTTTATAAACCTAAAACATATTCTCTACTGCTTGCTCGGAATCGATAAGGGTGTCGGTGTACCAGATATTTAATATTTGATATCACTAAGAATTAAATAAAAAAAAATATTTTGAAAAGTGGGAATCATTTAATTTAACCATTATCTTTTAAACATATTTCCAAAAACATTACAAATTATATGAAACCATTGAACATAACAATAATAATTAAGTAGGACACAGGTTTGACCACTAATAACTATAAATCTGATCTAGAGTATTTGTATATTATTTATTATTAAAGATGATGAATTTTACCATTGCATGAACACAAACTATTTTTTTAACATCTTGTTCATAAGATTTATTATCGGAATACTTGAATTTAAATGCATAGCTTTGGGTGTATCTCTGAGCCATATACTGTACAACAGAAAGCTCAAGTTGTGCTTAAATTGACTTCAATGAATAAATAGACGATAAAAAAAGTTGATGGTGCAATTTTCCCAGGAATAGGAGGAAAGAATTTTTATATAGTAATGTTGTTTAAAACGTCACCCATACTCAAAATTAACTTAGAGTGGATTATTAAAAATATATATATATTAAATACCGCCAACTATAATATTTTATTACTACCTTGTTTTCCTTCAGGTTAGGGCCTCTTTAACCACAGTTAAATAAAGAAGGAAAATAAAATAAAATATTAATTATGAACTTTACACTTTGTCTAAAATAAAATAGTCTTTATTAGGTACAGCCTAACCATTATTTACACTATACTTTGAAATTATATGTTTTATTATTTTGATGTTACTATTTCATTTAAAGGCATACAAATACATAAATAGTTTAAGAATTCTTGTGAGTTTGGTTAGTTATACAAGACTAAAACCAAGTTTGTTTGATTTTTTAGTGCGCTATTCTATACAATACAAGAATTTTATAGATTGATATGGTAAAAATATTATTTCAATGTAATTTAAACTACTTTTCTAAAACACGTAGCTTCTCTAAAACTACATATTTAATCTGAGAATGTTTTAAACCAAACAAGAATTTTATGACAATTAACAATATATACTAAAAATAATAACAAGAGATATTTACAAATTGTGTCTTACATACGGTGGGTTCATGTTAGACAATTATGACAAACGTAATCAGCTAATGTAAATAATTTACATGTACTTTGAAAGATTTTATGGATTTGTAGCCAAAATAACAAACTATCCTACTAGATCCATATATAGTTAAAATCTGTAATCAAGGGGTGAATTTGTGAATGTCCTTAGAACTACAATGAATACATAATATACGAATTATTGAATAACTATAAATGGTATTTAAAAACCTGCCAAGATGAATACAAAGATGAAAGTTCAAAAGATACTTTGTTTATCAAATCTTATACACCAGCAATTAAAAAGTTAACCTTAATTATTTACTTAGAGGCTAGTACTTGTAAGAGCTGTTTGGCCCTAAATGACCAGGTGCAGACCATTACCAAACTACCTTACTTTGAATAAGTTAGGGTCTCTAATTAATGTAACCAGGAAGTTTGGCCGGCATCGAAAGGCTTTGGTTACGCAATTAGGATTACGTCTTAAATACGTGTTAGGGAGGTTTCAATCAATCGTTATTGCTACTGTTATAATACCATAACTAAGATATAAAAACAACAGATTAATCAAGGACATTACTACATTGTATGCTCTTGGTTGTGTTGCAACAAGTTAAAACTATGTTTGCCATTTCTATAGCGATGTTTAATAAGAAAGTTTAAACCATTTATCAATGTGGATAAAAATAGTGGTCGCTTATAATTACCGATGATCCATTGTAATACTACAGCTTTGAAAGAGTAGCAGCTATGATTTAAATAAACAGTTATTATCTGTGGTTTTTTTTTTAATAATGTTCACACTCTAAAATGTATGCTTATTTGTTGCTTCCTATATTTAGATACAGGGTTCAATGATGAATACATTTTGTTTACAAAATTTTCCCCGAACAGAAATTTTGAAAAATGTTAGTATAAATGGAATGTTACTACAAAACCATTTAAGTGTAACAACACATGTAAAAATTAAAATTGAAATATCAAATTATCAACAGTGTTTAATTTATGAAAAATGTGTGTGGCATTGCTTAAACGCAACTTTCTCCCTTGCCAATAAGTTTTGTAACTTTGTGCTTTTTATTTCAACCCAATTACTACCAATATATTTTTGTATTGTAAAATTATACATTTTTGAAGGCATGGGTCACAAAAACTCAGAAATGTCTAGAAGAAAATAAAATCTAAATGTTTTAATTTCGTTTTACTCTACACATCCATTACGATTAATACTCAATTAAAGATCTAATAGTTTAAAAGTAACAAAATAAATTGCCTAATATAAGAGTAAGATTATACTATTAAATTTATTTTTCTCATACAATAAATTTGGGTTTCGAACCTAATGGTGGGTAAGTCTGAGAAAAATAAATTAGACAGTGTGAATAATTGTTTATAATAACATCTTACAATGATGCTGGTATTATCAGGTGGCAGCACACAAATATTTTTTTTATCTTCAGTGATATTTGAATCTACGAACCAACAATAATTATTTTGTTAACTTATAATCGATAAGCCATCCTATCCTAACCCTAATATATTTGATTTTGCTCAGTGATTAAAATGCAGTTTTTTTATTTGATATTATATTTTGCTCAAAGTATGGTTTTATGAAAAAGGAAGTTTGAGACAATGTTATCACTGTTAAAATTAAAAAAAAAAAACTATTAACCTCAGGTACTTTGAATATACGAAAGTCTTAAGACAAATTCGTCAAACGTTCGTAAGTTTACTTAGTAACTAAGTGAATGTTTTACATGTACAGCCTGATAAAATATGATAAGAAGCATCATCTATATTATCTATTTTGCAGATCCACAACCCTTATAAATCATGCTCCGTAAGCTGCTGCCCTCAAGTTTTGGATAGGGACCAATTTGAATCACAGACCCACTAAAGATTAATGGCCTCTTTTGTGACAGTTATCTTATGCTTCCAATTTTGTTGCTGCAAATACCTTACTATATAACCATAGTTTTGTCTGTTGTTGTTTGTAAATAATATTGATATTCTTTCAACTTCATAAGACTTCTTTGTTACACTCTTTACAGCCGAAATGTTGAAGATCAATTCTAATGTCTATGAAAATATTGTTTAAATGTATTTAAATTTGGAACATATGGTATTATTTCATATGTTAAATAACATTAATAGTGTTTGTTCCAATGTTGTAAATAGTTGTTGGTTTTCAGTCTCCCATTTTTTATCAAATTAAACCTTAATTCCAAGTCTTAAAGTTTCCTACTAACTAGTGGCTTGTAGGGGCAATAGCCCCTGTATACAGTATATGTAATATATTCTAATAATTATTTTGTACAAATTATTTGTCTCATGGGTTACCGTACCCTACCTTGAATTATCGTTTAAATTTTTTGTATATTATAATAATGTATAACAGTTATCACATACCTGCATAATTAATTTTTATGTCTGCTCTGTTTAGGATAAAAATTCAAAAGGACTCTTCATGTGGTGGGTTTGTAACATAAATTTTCTAATCATAATACAACAAAAGAACATTTTCAATAATCTTCACTATTAATTAAATATATATACATTTTTTTAATATAGACAAATTCACTTAGAAAAACACAACACATAGAGATAATGTCATCTTCCAAATTGTAAAATACTAATTCTGTAACAAAATCTCTCTGAAAACAACATTTGTTGTGTAGTATCCATTTTGGTCCATTCCTTGGTCTTTATTTGTTTCTATTTCTATTTTAACGTCATCTGGCCGCTTTACCCGGCTAAAAGCAACATAAAGTTGACCATGGGTAAACACTGTTTTTTTTTTCAAATAAATTCCAACTTTTGGGAAGGTTTGGCCTTGCGCTTTATTTATAGTAATGGTGAAAGATAATCGCAATGGGAATTGAATCCTTTGTAAATTTAAAGGGCATATTAGGATCTGTAGATATTAGTTTTATTTTTGGCATGAAAAATATGTTCCCTTTCCCTACTCCAGTAATTACTACTAACTTTACACTTTTTTCAGACATACCCAACACAACCAATCGTACTCCATTAACTAATCCAGACCCTATTTCTTATGAGCATCACTATTGAACCAACTTTTAAAACTAATTTGTGTAGTGGCATTCCAGATGGTGTAATTGAATTTATAAACTCAATTGGTATGTTCAACCTCTCTGTAGGGTCTTCTGAAACTACTTCATAATTACTGTAGTAGATTTTTAATACTTCTTCATTTAAATTATCACAATGTTCATTTAAAGGACATACAATTATTTGATTGGAGTAGTTTTGAATATTTTCTGGATTTATTGAGTTGCCATTAACAATTGCACAATCAGAGAGAACAAAGTTATCTGGAATGTCAATTGCCGGTGTTGCCCTATTGCTCTCTAAGATTCCATTACCTAATATAAGCGTAGAAGCCAATCACAAAATGCTGTTTCATTTTCATTTGCACGCATGTTTACTTTCAAATGCACTATAGTTACATACAATACATATATTACATACTACCTTTAACACTATTAATACAACTTTTGTAGCCAATAGTCAATGATATTACCATATGCTTTAAATAAATCTAAACCACATGTTTTAAAGTAAACAAATCGGACATGACCTGGATTCCCATGCTATTTAAATGTGATTTATTTTATCCTGTAATAACCTTTTGGTGCATAAGTAAGAAAAATGAGCATTTTTCCCCAAAACTTCATGCCCAGACCTTTAAAATGAGACCCCTCCCAGCTTTCTACGGCCTCCAGTTCGCTCACAATTTCATTGTAAAATTTTGGGCTTACGGAATTAGATATATAGATAACACGAAAAAGTACTTTTTAAAAGGCATTATCATAACATCTGATATTTAAGCCCACAAACAGTCCTTTAAAAGCAGATGTTTAAAGAAGCATACTGTACATTACAAAATACAAATGATAAAAAAATAAGTGACAGGTAGACCTTATGTTTAGAATCATCCAATGACGAAAATCATGATCTTTTGTTTCGTGTGGATAGTAGCCACACTTACAAGGCACTTCTTTACAAGGACACATTACTTTCATAGGTCGTCCAATTTAGAGACGAAAATGAGCCTCATGCAAGAAAAGATCTGGCGATAATATTGAATATTCCTTTTAACAGGAAAGTACTGTAAAATATTTTTCACCATCTAATAAACAAATTCATATTATCGTTGAAGACTTAACACATAATTATATTAGTTTTTTTTTCTCTTTTATGTGTATATCCTTAAAATGTGTTATATGGTGCAAAATTAGAACACGGTAACACATCAAACATTTAGCAATCAGTTTGGATATTAGGAGCGTTACCGAGCATAACGATCATAACAGAGCAACATAACACCACCCTTTATCATCTTTAGAGCCAATCTATGCTTTAACATACTTTAACCTACTTCCACACTAAAAGTTATGGTTGAAAAATATGGATCCGTTAATTCTGTTACTAGCCAACAAATTATGACTGATTTAATAATAAATCATTAATTTGTTCAATTCATTCGTTTTAATTTGCTTCTGAAATATTATAAACTTGTAATTGCTTTATTTTAAATGCGCAAATCTCATTTCTTTTTTCAATCATATAAATCTTAAAAGATGACGTAGACAAAAAACAATAATGGGACCTAACTTTAATTATAAAAATAAAAGCCATGCGTAAGAACTCACACTTAAATAGTTTACTGTTAACAAATAAATATTGAGCATGATATTTTCTTTTTGAGATTTCCATAGTTCTACGGACAATAATGCGACTAAGGCTAAGTTATTTTCAGCGAGAAAGTGAAAGTGTTTATGACTTAGGAATATTCACAACACGCTTTGCTTTGTTTATCATTTACATGAATATCTTAACACTTTTATTTGATAAGCTTGCATATTCCATTTGACTGCCTAGAATACATATGTGCGAATAACAAAAAAGGTTAGGTTTACTAAATCACATGATCATGCTGTATTATAATTAGTTGTAATTTGATCTGACAAAAAAACCACAACAAATACCAAAGCAGGGAAATCATGCTATGAAATCTGATTTTGTGGAAATATATCGATATGTATGTATTTGATTGACTTATTAAAATATTTATACAGTAGTTTTAAATCACTATTTGGCAGCCAGTTAATATTCAGCAACTAATGTAATGCCCACATATTTGTTTTGTTCGTAACTAGAGCTAACAACTCATGTTATATTGTTATGGTTATTGTTGTCAGAATGAATATTACATAGTTACATTCTTCATGGCTTTGTAGGCTAACGACTACACCAGTTTAGCTATAGCACCTTGTTGGTTAAACTAGGAGGAAAATATTTGTTTTGTATGTGGTACTATCTATCTATATATTAATAGGCAAGCATGTTTCTTTAAAACCTTTTTTCTCAGCTCGTGTGCATCGTAGGGAAAATCTACGCATACTGTTAGAAAGGTATTTTCCTGTAGGTGTGCAGAATCCCTTTATAAATTAAAATATGCTCAAAAATAAGCACAACAAATGAATTAAAAATTTTGAAAAATTTAACATGGATATTATGAGTTGCCATGCTGGTGACGAAATAACAACGAAATATAAACAGAAAATCAAAACAAATGGAAGAAACTCCAATCACATGTTCTATTCAAAGTGCGGAATGAAAATTAAGAAGTCTGTACATTAAATATTTTTGGTCGAGTTTCGACCACTGGAAGACCTCTAGTATACATTAAATTATACATTTGCAAATCAGCTTTATAGGTTAATTTCAAATATATATATACTTATAACTATCTTATTATATGTTACGTTGGTAAAAAGCACCGGTTCTATAAAGCTAATTTTTATTAGTTTTCTCATTCATTCATAATTTGTAAGGAAGTTTATTTTATGATAAAGTAATTACTAAAGCATATTTCAATACTATAGTTCCTTATGCTATAGACTAAACAAACACACTAAACGAAAGTAACATTGTAAAGACTTTATAACGTGTGTATTCACTGACCAAAGGGTATACATTTAGTAGATGGACTATTGTGACAAACTTTGAAAAAAGCTTTTCAGCGACTATTATGGCTACATCTTGAACATCGTTTTGAAGGTAGAATGGTTGTATATTAGGAATACTTCAATAATATACCGTGCTTTTTGTAAACCACTATATCCAGGGAATGGTGCCACACATTATACATTTACGGAGTTAATCAATGTTAATTGAGCAGTTAAACTTTTATGCACATTCAGGAGCATTGTTGAGCCGATTATTACACTAACAACAGCTCTGACATTTAAATCCTCTTTCACACGTCACTTTTGAAACTTAACTGAATCTGCGACTAACTAGTGGAAATATATTTAAAGCTTAGCTCATCACATTTGACCACGTCAACGTAAATATAAAACGTATATACTGTTTAGCATGTAATATAACATTATTACAATTCATTGTATAGGTTAAATGGTAGCATTCGACCCAAGAACTTTACGACTAGAATTATTTTACACTTCTTGATGGAATGTTATTGAATTAATTTGTGAAATTTAAGTTACCGTACTTGGTAAACCTTTAATAAATTGGCATTAAAGGAAGAAAATATATATTAAATTTGGGAAAGTTTTGATCCAACATTAGAAACAACGAGTCCTACTTTTATTATATATCGTTATAATAATATGATAATTATTTATCTTCTAATACTTTATTAAAACACAGTTGTTTATTTTTTCCCTCAATTTACGTGCATAATATTGCCCTATAATAGTTAACACTGACTACTTAACACCCTGTTTGTGTGATTTTTATTTGAACGGATGGTGGTTTTAGTCTCTAGGGATATCAAAAGAAAAACCTAAATCCGTCCCGGATCACGATATCAACATGAGAACTATAGTAATATGCGATTCCTTGTATTATGGAAAATTGTATAAAACTTGAACTAAAATTTTCCTGAGTCAAAATATTAAAGAAACTAGACTGAGACGTCTTATAACTTTGCCATGCTTATTCTTAGATAAACCAAAATTTCGCTTTAGGAAATGAGCACAATTTACAAAATAATGCCAAATATCATGTTATAAATACTTTATGGTTCTGGTGGAAATTAGGTTTACGGGTTGTTTACAGTGAAATATACTCTTGACAGTTTGACATAAAATTTACGCCCTACGCTTCCACACGAGAGGGATAGAGGCTTCTTTTTATCTTCCAAGGGCGGTATAAATAAGTTATAGAATGTAAATATTTATATGAGGTAAATAAATTAGGCTTATTTCATTATCTGTATTATATTTTGCAAATGTTAAGTTCTGTTTGTTTGTTTTTTATCTAGACGATCTATCAATGATTTTCAACTACAAGAAGAAACGTAATTGAACAATTAACCTTCTTCAATTAATAAACTAATATTATATTAAATTAAGTGCTTACCAGTATAAAAAAATCTTAGATTGTATATATTTATATGAAAGAAATTGGCTCCATCCATTATATGTATAATATTTTGCAAATGGAAAGTTCATTTTTTATTTAGACGATCTATCCAAGATTTTCAAAGACATGAAGAAACATAATTGGACAATAAACCTTTTTCATAAAAAAAAAAAAATATATTAAATTAAGTGTGATAATATTTTATTTCAATCTTGTTCAAATGGTGAAGTATTGATAAGTATTGAAATAATTATACTCGTATACAGATGATAAACAAAAACAGTTTTCTAGAATGATAACAAGATATTTAACGGTTTTGTAATCTACTAAAACAAATAACTAATTGAATAATATGTTTTAAGATTTTACTTTATGTATTTTTAACATGTATACCTTATGCTCAAATAAACTGCCGCTATTAAACATGAAAGGCCAACCCACAGAAGTAAAATGTATGAACATTTTAACTTATCCTGCAAATATATACAGTAGAGTCCAAGTGAGTGCATCTATTGTTAAATCCAGTGAACTGCAAAACCTTTCTCCCCTCATAAAATTACCATGAGGGCAGCCTGTAAATCCAAGTTCTTTTCACTAAGAGACCCCGATTTATTCATCAAAACATTGTTTAGCTTACTAGATAACAGAAAGCAATTCATGGAAGTATAAAAAAAGTTATCAAGTGAGTACATGCTCTTAACGTTTAGGAATGTATAATTCAGTTAATGTAATCTTCAATAAAGCAGTTTAATATAAGTAAAAGTCCTTCTTCCGCCAATGTAAAACAATATTCCTTCACGACATTACAACTAAGCACACATTTGCTGAAATGTATACGAGACTTACTCATTGACTAGTAATATCTCACAAAATAAAACTGTGTATCTACATGTAATGTCCTCGAGAAACTGACTAACCTACTAAGCTATTGAAGGGCCTCTTAGCACCCTTGACGCCCACATCAGCCTTGTTAGACCCATAAAACCCCGCATTTTGAACCCTTTTTAACATAATAACAGTGTTATAGTACTTCCTAGTAAAATTTCAGGTTAAAATGTAGAGACATGTTATAAGGAATAGTAGTCTCACATTTTTTTCCTAAGACGCTAGGCACGAGCCCGGGATTGTTTTTTTTTCACATTACTTCAGGCTAGACCTAAGGGTTGTGGCATTATCACTTAGATAAAATCCATTGGTGATTTGACGGGATTTGAACCGGGGACCCTAGGAAGCAGAGTTCCGCACTCTAACCACTAGACCAGCTCGCTCCCAAGAGTTTACTCACACACACATTGGAACCGGTGTTTATTTATACTTACCAAAAGTAAAAACCCTCAAAGCATATAAAGTATTTTTGTATGATAATTTCTTTCGTTGTTATGATGATTTGCGGGTACTTATGAAAATGTTTGTTTCAAAATATTGGCTTGTTAAGTTTGCGTAATAGAAAATCTAGATTCGATTTAAAATTTAGTTTAAAATAATTGACTAATATACAAGCTACAAGTCCCCTTGTTCAACTTGTTGATTAAGGTTGGAACGGATGAAAATATTTGACCGAATAAGATAATTGAGTCGCTGAACATAATCTCAGGTCAAAATCACTAAACTATGTTTTTCTTTAAAGTCCTCGAACGCTAAATATACCCAAAAGCTCGCGTAGTTTATCGTTGATTAGGTCCTCTTCAGATATGTATCGAACAAGCAATACATGTTTTTCCACTAAATTACTAAGATACTAAGCCTAACTACTAAACCTGAATACGTAGGAAAAATAATAATTTTTATCCATAGATATTTGGATGTCTAAAGTTAACAAAGTTTCGTATGAGAAAAGTCGAGGAGGTTTCTATTTTATATTGCCAAATAAGTAATTTAACTGTAATGTTGACCATATTAATCATTATTACATTAGTTTGGAGTGTATTAATTTTAGGAATAACTTATGATTTCCTTATTCCTAACTATAAGATTTTTTAATTACATCTAACATATAACAACATATGATATCACGGATATTTTCTCAAAATTCAAAATCAGAAATTACGTAATAAAAAGTATGCGATTTATTGCGACATGAAAATGGGTGTTGGTAATGTGTTCTTAACAAATAAAAAAACTAATTTTTTTGCATTATAAAAACAACGTAAACTCACGACTGTAAATTTTGAATAAATTTTGAAAACATAACAGTCTTTCATTAACAACAATAAAAACCAGTCCCTTGGCAAAAGATTAAATAAGATATTGGAGTTTTATACTAAAACCCGACTAGGCATATTACGACATATACATGTTATTATTTTATTGTTTATGAATTCATGAATGAGTAAGGTTAGGTTGTGCCGGAGCGTTATTTATATTCTCTAGGTAAACTAAGCAATTAAAGGTAAAATATGAGGTAGAGAGAAACACGTTTTCAATTACATTTACAAATCGCTTTACCCAGGGTTGTGGTGGGCTCACTCAGGTGTCTGGTTGGTTAGGAAGTGCGCTAGCCCACTTAGACAACTTGCTATTTGATAGGTACTTAACAGCCTATGTCTTATAAATATTTAGTTCATCCTACGAATAATTATTATTTAGCAATATAGATTACTTTACCTGAAAGAATACTTCTTTGCTCAAATCACTATTTCCATAGGATTTAGGTAAAATATTGTTACCCTCATTCTACAGGGTGAATAAAAAGTCAAGACCCCCCCCCCTTCTAATATTTTTCCAAGTAAATATACAGAGATATCCTTTTGGTGGTCGAGCAGTCTTAGCAGGAAGTTTCATTTTATCATTTTGAAATTTTTGAGTGTCCCCCCAAAAGGGGGGATTTTGGAGGCAACTTAAATATTTTAAAGTAAACCCCCTTCAAACGACATCTCATTTTGAAGTGTTTAAAAAAACTTAAAGAATGGTGAAAACTAGAGGTCGCTATCTCTTCTTTATCCAAAATGGCAGCCAATATTAACAATTTTACCATTGATTTTCCACAACATTTTACGGGCTACCATTTTGGATAGAGAAGAGATAGCGACCTCTAGTTTCCACCATTCTTTAAGTTTTTGTAAACACTTCAAAATGAGGTGTCACTTGAAGGGGGTTTACATTTAAAATATTTGAGTTGCCCCCCAAATCCCCCCTTTTGGGGGGACACTCAAAAATTTCAAAATGATAAAATGAAACTTCCTACTAAGACTGCTCGACCACCAAAGGGATATCTCTGTATATTTACTTGGAAAAATATTAGAGGGGGGGGTCTTGACTTTTTATTCACCCTGTATATACTCTGCTGTAGTTTTTAACACAATCCTTACTTCTAATTTAAATTTGACTACTTTACTGGTTTGCCTAGCTTTGGTATGCTTTTAGAGAATGTAAAAACAAACTTGTATCCAAAAATAACCAAATATATACTTGAGTTATAAAGGAAAATCTGTAACGGTTTTGAAAATAATGTGGTCTTTAAATTAGTCAGTAGAAATTCAGCGAAACTAGATGCTTTTAGCACAGAGTGGAGCATTTCTCGCAAATTGAAAGCATATTCTTTGTTAAACACCTATTCTATACACGTTTCCGTTTGCTTATCATTCCGCACAAGTGTGTAATCTTATGTTTGATAAGTGTTTGCATATTCTACGCATCACCTCTGCTTTTGGATTACTACGCCTAAGCTTCTTCAAATAAGAATGTTTATATTTATTTGTAGCTAATATTAGTTAAATATGGCTCACCATTTCATATGATCATACAAAACTCGATCTTGGGCTGGATTATCCTAGGCGTGGAGGCGTAGTGAAGTGCAGAGTCCCTCTCCTGTTATCTTATATAACTTAATAGTATTTTTCCCTTAAAGCGGAGCCAACCACCATTGAAATTGCTTCTTCTCACTCCCATCTCCGCGTTCCAAGTTCTGATTCCGTGCCTAGGGAACTCCGACTTTAAGAATAGCAACCAATAGTTGTCTATCTTCAAAAAATATGAAGTCATCCATCGAAAACAAAAAAAATTGTTAGGGAAATGTATTGTGAAAATAAAACAGGACAAGTAATTTTAAATACAGCATTCCTATAAGTTCTTTAAAGATGCACGAAACTAACAAGATTAATAATTTTATGAGATTTGGTTTATTATTTTTACATTTTAAGTACAAGGCAGGTTTGAGTCAAATAATATTTTATCATTACTTTTATCAGTTTTGGTTTGTCAATACCAAACCTCCCTTCAAAATTACATTGAATCTTTGCGTTACGTTTTCAAATACATCCAATTACTTTGTTGGTAAAAACAATATCGTATAGACTATTTATTTCTTTATTTTTCTCACAATAATAAGGTATTGAACAAAAGACATCAATGAAAATGTAATTATATTTTTCTAAGAGTGAGCGGATTCGATATAACGACCAACGTCTACCAAGAGCGTGCTCTATTTTAATTGTGTAAAGCAGATACAAATTTACCACCTCAACCTCAAAACCCAATTGAAGACAGTACAGTAAGCGTATTTTACTGTTGTTTCCTACTACATTTCCCTGTTTTATGATACTAATCTTCTCAAAATTGCAATCAAGGTGGAAGAAAACTAACTCTTATTATTAATAGTGTGCTTGGTAACTTATTCAAGACAAAGCCAAGAAACTAAGATTACTTAGGCCTAGGCCTACTACAATTGAATTATCCGACAGAGGAAAAAAATCCTCACTAACTATCCATTCACTCTTTGGGATACAGCAATGGATGATCTCGGAGACCAACCCGTATCCAGTGATATAATACCTGAGGAAGTTACCGATATACTAGTTGAAAACTGGTGCTGGACTAATGTGAGCTTGGATAAGTTCAACTTCTTGTGGACTATTTCCAACTTCAGTTACTGCAATCAGAAAACGGGAGAGCATATTAAATCTCCATTGTTCAGTTCTAAATGTAACGATACAGAGAAATGGTGTTTAAGACTTAATCCAAGAGGGCAAGACGAAGAAAGCAAAAACTACATCTCAATTTATCTTTTTCTGGCTACATCTAAGAAACTGGAAGTGATGGCCCGTTTCAAGTTTTCAATTGTAGACGGCTTTGGAAAAGTCGTGAAAGAAACGGAAAGCCAAAGGGCATATAGATTTGTTTACGGAAAAGATTGGGGTTTCAAAAAGTGTATAAATAGAGATACATTTTTTGATAAAGAAAATCAAGTTCTCAAAGATGACAAGCTCACAATATTTTGTGAAGTAAGTATTGTTACTGCTACTGTCAGTGTTTTTGGAAAACACGAGGAAATCAAATTCAAAGTCCCTGAACCTAAGTTGGAAGACGACTATGAGCAGCTTTTGTCAGATCACAGGTTTTCAGATGTCACCCTATCTGCTAATGGTAAGCAATTCAAAGCTCACAAAGCAATCCTTGCTGCTAGGAGCCGTGTATTCGCAGCAATGTTCGACCATTGCATGGAAGAAGGTCAGTTGAATCACGTTACTATCTTAGATGTTGATCATGCAACTTTAGGTGAACTGTTGCGTTTCATTTATTCAGGAAGAGTCAAGAATTTAGAATTCAGGAATTTACAAAAGACATCAACAAAATAGCATTCGACCTCCTCGCAGCAGCGGACAAATTTGACTTGGAGAGGCTTAAAATCATGTGTTAGGAAACCTTGTACAAGAGCATATCGTTTGATAATGTTCTTGATATTCTAATACTGGCCGATCTTCACTCGGTGGTAAATTTGAAATCACAAGCAATTGAGCTTGTGCGTGAGCATGCAAAAGACATCATAAACACGGAAGGATGGAATTTTATGGTGAAGTCTCATCCCCATTTTGTTGCCGAGGCTTTTGTTTTTCTGTCTGGCAAAGAAGTTTTCTTTTCACCTCCTTTTTCCAAGCGGATTAAGCATGAATGATTGGATTACATATTACTTCAAATGCCAGATTCAGTAACTATAATATATTTTAGAGTCTATATATGATACAACACAATTTATGGGCAGCCCTTCTGTGATAAAAATAATAAATATATAAAAATCATAAATATACAACTTTTCCAAGCAGGTATTAAAGTACCTAAGGATCGTTTGTAATTGCTCATATAAAATACGCAAAATGACGCAGTCAAATAGCAAATATGTTCTGCAAGAAATAACTGTTTAACCGAGTGAGACATATTTTAGTCCCTAATGCATTTTAAACGACTCAATTTGGCAATTTTTGCCTCCGACAATTTTAGCAAGTAATTTTGGAATTCTTTCCATAGTTAAGTTTATATCGAACTTGAAAGTAGCTGTAAATTTGACAGCAACCATAGTGAACGTTGGATTCAATTTTTCCATTTACGATTAGTCGTAGTAAAAAAATAATTCTTTTTAGTTCCAATTTCTCTTTAGAATCTAATCTGAGCGTATTTTACTAACCAACTAAAATGATCAACCATTTATAATACTATATTGCAGTGGTCATAATTCTTTTTAACTACCACATAATATGACTTAAACTCGTAAAAAATCGGTCTGTTTGGAACCTATACCGTATATAGGTAGATTTTTATTCACGTTAAAGAATTGAATTGTATCTAATACAATGTCTGAGGTATCTATCTCATTTCATTCGTATTTAGAGAAAACTATGCATAGCTCCAAACCAGTATGACCAATGATCACACCTCTCTATACAGATTAAGCATATATTTTAAGCGAGGAACGCAGAAGTTCAGAGAAGTAGGGTAAATAGAGAAATGATGAAAAGTAATTTTGAAAAACATGGGTAAACAGGAGCTAAAAATAATGCCCCAGAGAGCATGGTTGTGTTTAGCTAATTAAAGTTTGTTTTGTGTAAGTGTACTTTAGCTGTTTAAACCTGTGTTTTGGTGCGAGAACTTAATTCGAACTGAGGTCTTTTTCAAATGTCAAACTTAATTATGGTCCTTATGTGTTTGCATAAGTCGTAATATAAAGAGTGTTTTGATGTGTGAATTTGCATAGACCCTTTTCAAACACTAAGGTGTTAAACCACAAATTCAATATTAGGCTCACTGTTTTAAACACTTTGAATGTCATTTCTTCCTCGGTATTTAAACTATTAAAAGGCTAAAACGTTAATAGTTATTAATCATAATTATAAAATTAATAGTAATTAAATTAGTGTGCTGGTTAAGAAATAATATAAAATTTTAAATTTACGTACAACTGTTAAAAAGAAATAGGTTGGTTTGTTGTGGAAAGTTTCAACAAAACAATCTAATGAGACTGTAGAATATGTCACATAAAATATCATAGGGCGAAAATGAAACATATGAAAGGTTTTGACATCATATCGTCAAGAAGCTCTTAGATTTTGCTATATTCATATACTTTTTTAAGGCAAATTCTGCATTTTACAAATTCCAAATGCTCTAAATTATATATATGATATTCAGCACCCCTTTACAAAGACTTACATGTGACCACGTATTAGTTTAACACCCAGCTACTGGTTTAACGGACAAGAGGTTCTTTAGTATACAACGGTTAATAATACCTTATACATTGAGCAAAATAATTAGTTTTATTTTATATAGATTTTTTTGTTTATATGACACAATTTCTAATCATTGAAGGAAGACAATGATACAAATAATTAAAACAACGCAGGTTAGAATAAGTAGATCCATTAGCAGGTTTTTGTATGAAACTGCTAGGAAAATGTTTTTTTCTGCCTTGAAGGATCCAGTAGATAATTATTTTAGTCTGCATAGAGCTCTCTAACAAAATTGTAGAGTCTCTCGGACAGACACACACAAAAATGTAATGTATACAAATACATAAGAATTTGAACAGAGGGTGTTTTTTTTTCTCTATGGCCCTGAAAACAAAAATGTAAATCGGTCCCGGATCTAGGTCTTACCTAATGAGCTATTACTTATATGGGAAATTCGCTATAAGTTAACTTCAACTCTACTCATATAAAATGTCAACAGTAAATTTACACAAAGAACTAAATTGAACCCTTAAAATGTCTTTGTAGGGAGACAGTCTGAGCCAATCATGAATGTCAATCGACACAGAGAATGTAAACAATGTTATCTAGGATCTGGGATGTGATTTGGTTCTGGGAGCTTTGGGGGTAAATTGAAGCTAAGTTTAGATTTGTACAGTATCTTAAGCATACAGATGGTAAATAATATCACAAATTAGCATCGTATATTTATTTGGATAACAAATTATTTTTTAAATATGAATTATTTAGTTACAAATAGATACAAATCGATATAACCTTTGTAAGAATCCAGGTTTCTTTTTTGATACTTGTAAACATTCATACTTGGACCTGATTACTGACCCAGATTTGAGTACGTATATCAATGACAGGCTATAAACATGTCTCCTCCACAGCACTTCACAGTAGGCGTGGCTACGTGGGTGAGGAATGGTTGGTATTACTGGCATTGATGTACTTTATAATTACCATATAATTCAATGCTGTATGTTTTAATGAGCATTGACAAACACACATTTGTCACTATTATTTTAAGTAATAAGTATATTCTATCAGTATATTTTATCTTTTGTAGCACTATGATATAGTGATATTGTTCTATGTAAGGCTATACTATTAACGTTAGTCATCATGAGTATATTTGATGGCTTTTTTGTTTCAATGATATCTGAAACCCTCACCTAATATAATTTTGTGTACAGTACCTTCATACGGATAATTTAATATATTTCTATAAAAATATACATAATTTTTCATTTTTAAATTGATTTTTATTTGTAAAACGTATTTGAGGGAAATAATTAAAATTCAATAAGTAAAAGAAAATACCATATTCAAGCATATATCGTGTTTAATAGTTTTATATACTGCTCAGCTTGAAAACTTTATTGGAAGGTAGTCTTTAACTATTCATACCATCATGGTTTTTTCACCAATTACGTAGTTTGTCCTACAAATATCCAGCAAAAGTTTCTTTTACAAATGTTTTTGGATAAGTATTTAACTTGCGCTTGGGCCTTTAAGAGTCACTCAACTCTCTAATATACTACTAAGCATATGTACTTTTTGCAAAACACTTCATAAATATCCGTCATCATGTTGATCATATTGAATATCATTTTACCCTTGATGAGAGTAACTCCCAGATATTGGTTTTCAGAGTGGGTTTAAAATGAAATAGTGAATCATAATGGATTTCATATTAAAAACCGCGTACTTGAATTTGATATCCTTGGTAAATACGGATGATTGATTTTGAATTTTATTTAGGTAATAGTAAAAGCTTAATGTAATTCCGCTGGATAGAGATTGATGCATTTTCTTCTCCATACTGACTATTAAATGACTTTTTTTACAAAAAGGTTTTATTGATTTACAAATTTCTGTTGGATGAACATGTCACACACAGTATGTCCGTTTACTCTTTGGACGCTGCAAATTAAATCATGCTCCGTGGTTTCTGTTCCATTTGTCAACGTCACTGTAGTTCTATGTCATGTTCTGAAAGGTATGTGTGTAGTTTATGAATGCATACAAATAGAGCTAGTCTTTCGTGTACACTTAAAATATTCTACTGTACGATTGCAAATAAAAATGAATTGTATGGATTTTCATTTCAAGCTTGAGAAATTAATTATCTCATACTATGCTAGTTATTTTAATAGTTATTGTTCAATACAATAACATCAAACTAAATAATATTTAAAGGAAATCAGAACGTTATAAAGTATTACAGATAATATATCATAGTAATTGAATTGTTTTACAATTAAAAAGCGACGAAATATTGTTCTAAGCGATGATTGGGTTATTTATCACTCTGCTTTATGTTGCAATGTAGCCCATGTTCAACAGTAAAAACCCAAGAGAAAAATTTTAAATTTTCATCTCAACCAATCATTTTAGTTAAAAACAACAAAAATAAGGTTTATTTGAAATTCACACTCAGCGAATTAAAAACACCGCTCGTCCAATAAATAGTTTCTAACTCAGTAATAATCCAAAAATTAATTTTACAAAAAGTTGTAACAATATTTCACGGAAAGCATATGGATGTTAATGCCTCAAAGCTATAAGACTCAGGCAGTAATTTGGCTCGGACTCCTGACCAGTATTTTCGCTGAGCCGGGCTTGTATGCTGCCGTACTGAACCGAATCGTTATGTCTTAAGTATTTACTCTCAGGAAAGGTATAGGTTTTATTTGTGAAGATAATAAACAATTGTAAACATTTTGTTTTCATATTTTTGCCATGTTTTTTTTCGAATTACGGCGATGTCGTCATCATGTTTTACTATAAGGATTTTTTTCATTTCGATCACAACCACTAATGGGGTTATGGTATAGCTTATAGTGTACTTTACCAACTATGTGTCATCTGCTACATGAAAATCCTGTTGGCATGGCAAACGGGGACAACTCAAAACCAACTGAGTTCTTAGTTAATAAAAATGGTTACAATTAACTTTTCTTCAGCTAAATAATTGAATGTTCTGAATATTTAAACATTCTGAATAAAAAGAAAGATATTTAAATGTTATGAAGTATATTTCTACATAAATCAATATGAAATTCATATCCAAATGCGTGGGTGGTTCTGCACACAGCTGATATTATTTGGCTTTGATGTAAATTGATTATGCTACCTAACAGAGGGTTGACAGTACATAGTAACCCTATTACAGTTCGAGCTAATCCCTTACTGTACCATAAGAGGGGACCACAACGTAATATACCAATGCTATTGGAGTAGAAACACAGAAACATAAAAAACTTTATCCCGCCCCACTTATACCATGGAACTGATTATTTAAAAATGTAATGTAAAATGAAAGACCTTGCTTGTCCTTAAACTTCTTAGCCATGCGGTAATCACAGGCTACTTCGTCTGTAATGTGTAAGGTGTTTATAAATATACTTGTACCTCAAACAAGTTGGTTTCATGATAAAAATATGTATTTAGTCTTCAATGAGGTTCAATTAAAACAGTATGAAGTACTCCCTTGTAATCAATTTAGCTTTGCAAAATACATTAGGACGAGGTCCTGAAATTATGGAGATCTGTCAAGTAAGAAGCTTATTTGTGAACGTCCGTATTTAATGTGAAACTGCCTTTCATAAGTAAAATACCCCACTGCAGCAAACCTGCAGACTAAGTGAATTTCAATCTACTGAGCTGGATTTCCACTAACTTTTTTCCTTAAAATTGTCAGATTTAAATTACTAATTAAATATGTATTATTAATTTTAATGAGTACTTATATTTGCTGCTACAGGAAGGAAAAGGGGCGGGTTTTATTGAAATATTGATAGCTTAGTATGAAGTAAACAAAATTTTAATATTTTATTAAAATACGTCCATTGACAAGCAAGCTACAGCAGTTTATATATTCTCCAAAAAAATAACAAGGTAAATTTAAAAAAAAAGATTTTTTGGTATTTCTCATAACCCTTGGGCATACAACAATGCTTCAATATACTAAATTGTGTGTGTTTTTTTACTCTACAAAATGATTTGAAAAGAAATTTCGAAATGATATTTTCAGGGTAAAAAATTAGATAAACCCAATTATGCCAGATAAAATCCCTCATAAACCCCTGTTCCCATTGGCCGATCATGTTGGTTTGCGAAATTCCCTCGATCAAATAAATGTAAATTGGATCATTTTTGCTCGAGTTATCATGCTAACGAACACACATATACATAATTTATAAATATGAATTTTAACGGATGATGTTTTTTGCCTCTGGGGACCTCAAAACTAAAATGTAAATCGGTCTCGGGTCCAGGTCTTACCTTAAGACCTACGGTAATAGCGTATTCCCTATATGGGAAATTCGCTAATAGAGAAATTAGGATTACAGGCAAGAGGTCATAAAACTGATGTTTCAATATATAAGAAACCGGCCCGACCAAACGTGTGCACGCACCGTGACGGTACCAAAATAAATGTAATGTGTTTTTTACGTGTGTTCTGTGTTTTATGTTTTAAATTGATGACGAATCTGAGAAGAGGATAACCTGAGGATGTGGCAGTCGCCACGAAACATGTAGTTATCTACCAACACTAAACAGGATATTGTAAGGTAACAAAATAATTTAATTAAAATCTTTTCATTCATATCCCGAGGATTGTGTTTATAAGATATATATTCTTGTATATATAGACAATTTCCATGATATCGTTTAGGATGTAAATTAAATGTTCATTGCACTTTATACTGCATTAAACCTTGTGATTGTAGTAAAACCTAGAGATAAACATAGTTTTTCCATTTTGTATGATATTATAATTATTGAAACAGATTACACATCCTTTGACATATCATTCGAGTATATTGAAAGGAATCTAAAGTAATGAACCTAACGCATAATGAAATTTTAATCTTTTTCGAGAATTTATTTTTGTTGATTTCCTTAAAGTTTTCTTCTCTTTTTATCGGAGTTGGAGAGTAAAAATTAGTGTGCATGTTCTAAAATCGTACGCTGTTTGTTCTTGTACGTTGTTAAAATAATATTATCAAGTTTGTACCACCGCTGATAAAATAATTTTTCGACACTATAACTATTCAAAACGTATATAGACGAAGATATACATGAACACAAGTGTACATATATCTCAATATAGTATCACAAAGGTTGGCTTAGATAACGCTTTGATATTTTCTACAATAAATCCAGTTACCCATACAAGAGAGAGGTACGATCTCATGTTTCAGCGCATACACATATTAAACACACATACAAATTATGGAAACTAAAATGAAAATAATATTTTATTGAGACGGACTTAGTACCTGGACCTTGTCCTTTTTCTCTATTAACCTCTAAAAAATAATAATCGTAGTAATGTTTATAATACGACATGTTCTGAACAAAAGTAAATATTAAAGTCGGTAACGTAAACAAAATTTGTATAACATAACATAAATTACAACTAGTTAGTTATAAAATCACATGCACATCATGGACCAACCAAAGCAAATATTCCTTGCACCTTGTTCTCTCAAAGATTTAAAACTATTAGTAATTTAATTTTGATATCCAATGCTGAAGGCTGAACGAGTGATTGAAAGTATTTGCATCGTCCTTATGTTATCTAATTTCAAAATGTATTTATACATGTAATAGGGTGTGTTGTAGTTTCTATGCCTATGCATGCAATTTACAAGTACATTTATATTATTATTAGTACTCATGTAAGAGGTTAAAAAAATATACAGAACAACAAGAGGGAACGTTGTTTTCTTTGTAAACACAATTTTTCCAATCGTATTAATATTATAAAAGTTTACGTTAAGAAAGTGGATATTTGTTTTGTTTTGTTAGTAATTACTTAATTACTAACAAAAATTTCAATAATCTTTTTTTCATAGTAGTTTTAATCATAAGAAGTTTAATGTACATCCATACGTACACATAACATAGTGATTTAAAAACTATATATAAACGGTTATAGTGCTTAATATGTTGTCAATATAAAAGAATACTTTGTAGGTCCTTTAAGGTTAAAGGGATGCCATCGTCAAATTATATTGTTCGTAGTGGTTTATTCATTTTTTTTCGATGTATCTCAAATATAGTTGTACTGTAGTTACAACTGTTTTTACCCTATAGTAGTCGTCTTACCAGCTCAGGAGCAAGCAACAACAATGAGCCAATTAGTTTCACGTTTCATAAGTAAACAGTCGCCAATATGGTTCCATTCTTCCAAGCCGTGGGCTACAACGATCGTAAAGATTTCAAATAAATTCCCACGACCTTTTACGACCAAGTTTTACGGTTCAGAAATCATTTCAGTAACCAATCTGTCGACTAAGCAAAATGTACTGTACATTTTCTGCAAACAATTAATAATGAATTGTGAAGAATAAAGACTGGGGCTTTAATTATATTTTAAACATAGTGATTTTATTCATTTGGATATCTAGTTATTGGTTGATATGGTCAGAAAGTATGAGCTGTATTGTATTTAGCAGTAAAGTACAATTAATCTCAACACGTGAGCCTACACCACAAACCATTGTGGTGTATAATTATACCATAATTAATACCAATTATGGTATAATTATACCATAATTATACCAATAAAGATGCAGCCCTCTGTGCTTATACATGCCTGTGTGTCGTCGTTCACTTTGAGACGAACCACCATCACCTGAGGGATGCTTATATGAACAATATATTAATTAATGGTCTTTTGATGTACGAGTTTCATAGTGTAGTAGATATGGAGTATACGTGTTAAAATCTAAGATGTAAATGTTTGCTGAAATTAGATGCCATAAGCCTTACAAAATTGTATATTTTAAAACATGTTGGACTATAAAATATAGCATTAAATAAACTTAATATAACAGTATATTTAAATTGTCAATACAGTAAAACTTCTGGTAATAAACATTAATAATTAGGTATGGTAATTAACACTACATACAAACAAAAACACATATGAATGTATATAATCAATTGATTATTATTAGTGTTAACCTTTTATGCCACTTTAAAGAGTACTGAAAATTGGACTTTTCGTAATAACTGAATACCAAAACAGTTTTGGGAAAGTTCATTATCGTTAAGTAAAGATGAATTTGACGGAATTTCAATATTGTTTAACCTAATATTAAGACGAGAGGATTCCATTAGATATTGGCTAGAAGGTATTTTGCCTTCACCAAAAATTTAACGTGCTCCTATAAAACAGGGATACAGACTTTATGTTTATAAATGTTTAACTTATATATCAGTTTGCAAATTGACTGCCTTAATTGGGTGTTTAATGGGTACCAGTGGTATTGATTTAAAAATTGCTATGCTGTTACAAGTTTTGATAATTCAATACGTAAAAATCTTTTATGATACCGTGAGTGATTTCGTTGGCTATAAACTACTTGAAAACGTTGAAGGGTTTTAGTTTTATTTTTATAAGTTTTCATTGTTGTTGTATAAGTAGATTATTATTGTTTTTATATTATGTTGCTGATACAAATGCCAATCGGAAAAGGCGAAAAATGAGATACAAACACTGGAATTTGTGTTTAATTAAATTTACTCGGTGATAGTTTAAATGAACATGTGGGTGCATTTTGTACATGAAGTAAAAAAGATTTCTTGTATGGCATATTTTCAATGATATCCCGAATGATCTTAATACATTTAAATGATTTATTTTAAAGGGATTACTTTCCTATTATATCGTTAGTTAACAAATTGTAATTGTTCATTTTTTTAGTCGTGCAAATAACAAAAACTAACCATGAGTGTTGCTCGTCAAATCTTTTTGTTATTTTGTTTATCCCAAATACAACGCTTAAATAATATGGTTTCTCGAGAAAATATGTCCAGATAAATTAGTAGTAAGTACCAAAGAGGTCTGAGTCCACCACAAGTCTCAATTATTATAACAAAGGTAACCGTAAGCGACTTAACCATACTCGTAAATTTTACTTATTTGCTTAGGAAGTTTTGAAATTAAGCAATCCAAAGCTACAACCCAATCTGGTCAAGCTTATGTTATATGTTAATGAAAAATTTGAAAATTTAAAATATCATTTTCATTGATAAACAGCTTTCCATATCAAAATACGCTTTTATCTTTTACTAACTCAATCAAGAAATTGGTATGAGTCAGAAGCATTTTGCTTGCAAAAACTTTAAACGGTTTAAAGAAGTTTTGTACAACTTTTAAGATCGAGGTGATCATCTAAATCAAACCCAAAACCTAATGTTTGTTTGATATCAACTACTACTGAAACCGAACGTTTAAGAGCACTTAGACTCTGTGCAATTTGGTAAAGTGAAGTATTCCCACTGTGAACTCTAGTCTCCCCTCGCTAGAACAGTTCCTTTACGGCAGTTTGGGACAACTTCCTCTTTATTACTTGCTATCTGTAAAGTTATTGATTACGAAGACGTTGTATTAAGTGCTGCGTTCCAATGTTCTACCTCAGTAAAGTTTCTTCACCAATTCTGTCCAAACTGGAGCGTTATCGATGGTTCAATTAACACGGGTTGTCTTGTAACAGTTTTTACATGGTATTGAGATATTGTGTTCAGTAGAGGTCCTATATTTCACAATTGAACATTTTGGTATTTTCTGGGCACAGTTTCAGCTATACAATGTTTCACAATACTTTATTAATGTTAAAGCACAGATTTAAATTAATTAATGCATAAGATATAGGAAAAGCTGAGTGCAGTTTATGTTTTGTGGATTAATATTTTAGGATTGTGTCTATAATCTTTTAAAATACTGTCAAGAATATAATATTATCGTTAAAACTTTTCTTAATGTATTTATTTTCATTTTAGGTTACCGAATCGCTGTAAAATCTATTATCTTGACATCTCTCGAACCTTTTCACGTTACAACATAAAAGTGTTTTTCAACTTATATGACTAACATCTACAGAAAAAAGGTTTATCATAGTATTCATGTATTTTTATCGTGATTTTAAGTCATCTATCAAGGAGTGTTTAATTTTAAGGCCTGTGATATTTAGTTTAAAATTTTTCCCATCTGTGACTAGGAAATAACTGATAACTTTGAAAAAACTTTTATTTGGGGATCTATTTGGAACTAGGTAAATTGTGTGCGTAATTCATTTAGGAAAATAAAAGATTTAACTTGAATTGTGTCGTATTAATTTATGTAAACTATAACTTAATAAATACCAATAAAAACTAGTATGTTTCCAAAACTGAAATAACATTGGCAATAATTTATTACTCTTTCCTTGAATTACTAAAATTAATACGATAGCTTTTTGAAAGAAGAATTGTGTCTAGGTTATCAAAAAAAAATCTTTTTAGGTTATAAAAACATTTTTTTTTGTATTCTTTTAGGTTATTATAAATCTTTAATATTAATTTTATTTAAATAAGCAATAAATCTTACTATTTTAGGGGATTTCTTTCGTTTAAGCCCACCAGGTACATGGGGCTTTACCTCCAAGCTTTCTGCGATGGTAGAATAGTTTTTATTTTATTTTATTAGCCTATTATTTTTCATTCCAACGTAAAACAAATAAAACTTAGCTGTACCAAACTCCATTGTTATAAAAACAAATTCAAGTATAAATTTTCAAAAAAAAATAAAATTTGTCCAAATATTAGATTCTAAATATTAGACTTAAAAATATTAGACTTTAAGATTCTCTGTGTCCTGTTATTCTTTCAATAAACAAATCATCTAACTATAAATAAATAAATATATTTATATGAAATAAAATATTGAGAATTTGTATTGGGCTTTGAACATTGTTATAGTATGATACCTGGTACTGACAGAGAACATGCTTGGTATGGAACGAGCTTTCGGCTGAGTGTAATTATGACAATTACACAAACATGTACGTCAATACTAAAACATATGGTGTGGTTAGAGTCATTGGTGTGCCACGTCAATATTTCAGTCATGTTTCAGAAACTGTAGCAGTTATACTGTGCGTCGAACACAGCATCTTCGTGCAACAGAGGTAAAACTAGACGTTAAGATGTTATTTTTGTCATTGTTAACATTCTTAATGACACTCCAAGTGATGACTGCACAGCCTGAAGTCCCTCCTATCGTGCAAAACTTTGTTAAAAACGTAAAAACACCCTTTTCCATGCCTTTTTTTTTTGGCGTGTGATGGAATAACATATCGCACCTGTGGGATTGCTGGAAAATGGACGTTGACAATTCCGGACGAAGAATATACTAAACAAATCACACAGCAAGAACAAACCAATGGTGACAAAGTATATGTGATTGTCTTCCAGGAAGTGATTGTGGTCTTATATTCATATCTTGAAGTTGGTAAGAAACGACTTGATTTGAAAGCACTTTTTGATGTGAAAATTCAGCTCAGGATTGTAAGAGGGCCCAACAACCGTAGTAGCTTAGAAGTGGTCCCTGAGACTGAGGTATGGAACCCTTCCTTACTATCCGAAACAGGTGATAAATCATTGATCGAAAATAGACAAATGAAAACCGATCTCCAAAAGATATATTCCTCAAAATCATTCAAAGACAGGTTCAGTCAACTCTTACAAGAAGCAAAAAAGAAGAGAGAAATCAAATGAACGGTTGTGAAGTGTTGTGAGTTTTAACTTTAAAGTACTTAGAGAAACGCTAGTTGGTTTACCATTATAAACACAGCCAGGTTAAAATAGAGCGTAAAATTATAAGTTTTTTATTATGGCATAATATTGTAGCATAGTTTCTTGTCACTTAATTTTGCAAATCATTTTTACTTCTTGCAAATTTCATCACAAGTGTCCAATGTTTTGCTGATGATAAAAATCTAATGCAAAGTAGGTAGAATTTTTAAATTTACAGTCCTAAAAATTTGTCTCACTGCTGAAATTTATTCTTACCAAAAGCTCGGTTGCAATGGAAAACATGACTGTATATGTCAGGGATTCTTTACATTACTTATGGGGATTTCAAACAAGTGATATATATTTTCCAAAAATATTTCAATTTTTTTTTGTTTAAAGACGTTTTTAATATCATTATGCACATTGATATGTAAGTGGAAGTTGAAACTAAACGTTGATAAACCAACCAACTAGCTTTTTATTTTTTTACAACCTATCAACATGAACATTTAATTGGGAATTCTTATAGGTGTTCCTATGTAAGCTACTACTAGCACACATCAGAATAGCATGTGATGGACAGACAGTTATGTAGTTATTCAAAGTCAGGAGATCTGGCGTTTCTTTATTGAATGATTACGTACAAAATAACAGGTTACTCACATTTTTCATCGCCCTGATTTTTAGATGTAATGTAATACTTTATAATACTATCCTTTAGATTTGCTTTATTACTCATTTTTATAAAGCTCTTAATAAAATTATGCACTATAACCACCCAGCTACCTAACCAATATTAAATCACAACGTACGTGAATAAATTTACTAATTTACAATATTAAAAGGTTCTCTTGTAAATCTATACCATATTTCATAGTTCGTCTACTAAACTTTCAGTACCAGGAAATAAAGTATAACTCGGAAATTCTTTTGGGAAACTTCAACAGATATCTGTTTCATTTACGAATACTAATATAATAAAATATCGTCTAAAACATGTACAGCACAAATGACAAAACATTTTATCGTACAAAAGACTCAGTGCTATTTATAAATAATTTTTCACAATTTTACATTTTAGGTCAGCGCAAAATATTAAAAAAAGAACTCCTTTTAACGGCAGAGTCAACGAAAAATTTCAAATATATAAGTAACAACCCCCCCTCCCACAACAAACCTGCAGACTAAGGGAATTTCCATTTGCCTCATTTGATTTTCAATTAAATCCATTTCAATAGCATTAGGTTTAACGAGTACCTAGGTTTGCTGTGTTTCTTTTTAGCCAAACGTTAAAAGCTTAGTAAAAAAAAATAGAATTGTTCAAAAAATATATCCATAAACAGTCAAACTACAAAAGTTTACTTATTTTTCTTTTAGTTTCTCCCTTACCAATAACCGTACAAAAACACTTTTATGTACTTTGTTATTTGTTTTTTAAACTCTTCAAAATGGTATGGAGACAAATTGAGAAGTTTTATGTTATAAGAATCGAAAAAGAGAAAATCTAATTTTTACCTAATGAATCTCCCATCAAATGCCCTTCCCACGGTTTGATCATGCTGGTTTGCTTACTCGTTCGAATAAACTTAAGTATAAGAGTTTGTATCAACCTTCATCAAAATAGGATCATTTTTGCTTGAGTTGTTATGCTTTTGGACACACACATATAAACCCGAAACAACGAAATGTACGATATGTACTGTATAATATATGTATATATTATTTTGATAGAAAAAATCAACCATAGTACCCTTTTTTATGTTTAATGACGAATGCATTTCGACTCTTAGGTCATGGTCACAGTCACAATATTATTAAGTCTTGTTTACAAAATTTGTTAAATACTTATATTTAATGATATTCTGACTGTGGCCTTGACCTAATAGTCGAAATGCATGAAAAATTATTTAAATAAAGGGTACTGTAGCTTATTTTTTTCCATAAGTATTAAGCCCATTACGGTAGCCCTACGTATGAATAATAAATACCCAATATATGTGTATATACGGTTTGTAAATTAAGTATTGAAACAAATCTGTATTTTTTAAACCAAAATAGATAGAAATATTCTGTTTGTGGCATTGATTGTTAACAATGGTTCTGTAATTTTTACATCAAAAATATTTTTTATCCCCCTAACAGGGTAGGGGGTAGGGACTTGTTTTTTCAAATAGCAGCCCCTATTGAGTGACCCCTCATTTTGAAGGATTTTTCAAAAGAAACAAAATGATGCAAACCCGAGGTAGATATCTCACCCCTAGCCAAAATGGCAGGTACAGTATTCCAAAATGTGTGCTTTTTCACATAAATCAAATTTTTGAATACCTGCCATTTAGGCTAGGGATGAAATATCTACCTTGGGGTTTTTGCCATTGTATTTCTTTTGACAAACCCTTTAAAATGAGGGGTCACTCAATAGGGGTTGTAATTTAAAAAATAAATCACCCCCACCCCCTACCCTGTTAAAGGGTTTAAAATATACTGTTGATGTAAAAAATTGCGGATTTTATGTTAACAATCAATTCCACAAACAGAATATTTCTATCTATTTCGGTTTTAAAAATAAATTTATGTTTCCATGTTTGTGAAATTGGTGCTTTTTCACATACAGTGAATCAAATTTTGGAATACCTGCCATTTTGGCTAGGGGTGAGATATCTATCTCGGGTTTGCATTATTGTGTTTCTTTTGGCAAATCCTTTACAATGAGGGGTCACTCAATAGGGGTTGCTATTTGAAAAAATAAGTACCTACCCCCTACCCTGTTAGGGGGATTAATCAATTTTTTGATGTAAAAAACTACGGAACCATTGTTAACAATCAACGCCACAAACAGAATATTTCTATCTATTTCGGTTTAAAAAATACAGATTTGTTTCAATACTTAATTTACACACTGTTTACTTATGAGTAATTAATTTAAAAATTAATTTTAAAAAAATTTAGGAATGTTCTACGAAGGAACATTTTATTGTAAGGCCTGTGACATTTACTTTATTTTCATATCTGTGACTAGGAAATAACTGATAACTTTGAAATCACTTTTATTTGGGGAAATATTTGGAACGAGGTAAATTATTTGCGTCTTTCATTTAGGAAAATAAAAAAATAAACTGTAATTGTGTCGTAATAACAAAAAACAACACTAACGTGTATGTTTCCAAAACTGAAAAATCATCGACAATTTTTCATTTGAATTACAAAAAATAATACGATAGCTTTTTGAAAGAAAAGTTCTGATTATGTTATCCGCTAGAAAAGAGGTATTCAGGATCAAAACTAGTAATTGTCTAATACATATCAGGTATTACTGGTTTTTTCACACAAAAAATTATACTCGTTTTTGTTAGGTCATTATAAATCTTTACTGTATAAATTAATGCATACAAAAAACAAAAACTCAAATTAGTTATTTAATTTTAAACCGCGGATTGAAGAATTGTACTTTCCAACATCAATAGGGTATTCTCTAAGAACTTATGAAATATTTATTATGTTTACTGGAATTTGAATCAAAAGTAATGAAAAGATAAGACATAAATGGGACTTTAAATCTCATTTACATTCTTAATGAGGTAATTATTATGCATAGTTATTTATTCCATTGAGTGAAAGATTCGCTTTTCATTACATTTCCATTATTTATCAGCCCAACCTTAGGGAACAAATTCGATGAATCAAAGCAAACGAGAATTTCTCTCTGTCAGTCGTACCTGTAAGGATGTTTGTGTAAGCTTAGGTTTTGCGGCATACGAATTTTTGCTGGCAAGGTTCCAATTTAAATTAAACATTTACAATGATTTAACATGACAGTGCCTGCTATATTTCACGTTTATATTAAAATTAAATTTAAAACTTGTAGATTTGTATAACGACATAAAAATAAAATATTTCTATAATGTATACATTAGAAAACTAATATGACATTATGGGTTATACTGTTATGACAATTATGACAGCTCAGATAAGAGTTTTTAGTTGTAGGAGTTATTATAAAGACTCTAGTGACTGATTTGACTGCTTACAAAGGAATGAATATAACCTAAAAAGGACAAAACAATTTATTTCAGTTCGAAAGTCGATATGAAGAACCTATCATATTTACGTGTTATAAGGCAGTTAGTTTTTATCCAAATATAATTAAACTCATCATTTGTCAACTTTGCGCTGCAAACTAACTAAAACCAATAGTTGCAAATTTCTTTGAATTGAGAGACTCAGTAGAACAGCAATAATCATTTATTAAACGTTATGTTTTTGTGTTCTAAGTAGTGTTATCTAAATTATTGTATTTGTCAAAGGCTGCATAGCATTAGTTCTCAAAGACTATATTCAGTATGATAAGTTGTTAACAATCTAAAAGGACGAATAAAATTGATAGTAATATTATACTCAAAATGTAAAAGGTGCCCAATCTGATAAATAACGTTTCAGAGATTACATCATCAAAATGTTTCCCATGTTATATTTCTACTAAAGTTGTCCTTTTGAACACATTAAGTGATTGCTTTCAAATTCTCTCAACGATATACTTCACCCAGCGTATAACCTCGTTGATATCGTTTAAATAAATACTATCCGGTGTGTATAAATGTTAGAGAACATTTTAATTCCTCTCGAGATGCAAATAAAACGAATTTAAGTCAAGACCACTAGAGCTTTCATAACATGTTCCTATGACGCATAGGGTACAACGAATATTTATTTTTTTTTTTTTATTATGTTTATGATTAAAAACTCAGTCTAGAGAAGGTTATTGTGTTTATACTTGTAAAATCGATGACAATTTTAATAATGACATTTTTAGGTATCCTTTTGAAAGGTACAAAGGCACGATAATTCATAGCTTTGACGAGAACCTTTCATGGGCAAACTTGAGCTAACTTGAAAGTTCCAGCATTTTTTATCCGACATCCATTTTCTAGTAAAATTTTTGACCAGAAGTGTAATGATAGTTCAGTAAAAATTCTTTATCTTGGATGTTTATTCATCAATATTGTTTGATTGGTCGGATTAAGTTTCATAGATTAATAGTTGGTTAAGATGGCATTGTATTGGAGGAGGTTGTTGGGTTATCTGATGAATAAAACTTTTCTCTACTAAAAGGCGTAATTTAGTTTTTTTTAATATGTATTCAAGCAACTAAATGATGGATTCGAACAATTGTTCTGTTGTATTATCACCTGGCTACAAAACATTGGACATTGCCTTTATTTGGACCGGGCTCACTGGCCCAAATTCCAGGTTTTATAACCTAATCTTATCCTTGCATAGTGATAGTCCTTCGGCACATCTTTAAGAGCTCGTCAGTCGTTAAAAGTCTTCAGTTATGAATCGTAGATATTTTTAATCCTCTGTACAGGAATATATTCACTACAAATACTCTAAACAAGATTTACTGTTATTTGTGTTCATAGTTCATAGCCATATCTTAGACATATAACAAAAATAAATTACTATCGTTGGAATTTTCTCTCATTTCACAAGGCCGTCAAAAGGAAGATACACTTGCGAAATCACAGAGATTGAAATATGAGGTTGTTTGCGAACAACTTTTGTAATATATAAACCGACATAACATGCGCAAAAGATTCCATTATCGTAGCAACGTCAACATGTTTACGATAACCTTTGGTACATTTTATTATTTTTATAATTTTCAAATAAAAAAAATGTCTAATGCGCATCTATTAATTACAAAAGAACGTACGAAATCCTTTGTAGAAGTAAACGAACAAGTGACATAAAAATAACTAGGCCTACTGAATTATTTCCTCTCTGAAAAGGTTATTTTCAGTAACGCACTGTCCTTAGCCCATTGAGTATCAAATTAAATCAAAAGAAACAAACACAGTATTAAACTATGTTCTTTTTTAAATTACAGCCAATTTTTTGAGACTATGACGCACTTTAAAGGTGCGTATATAAAGTAGATTTTGATTTTAATTTGCTTGAATCTAGCTTATTGTTTCTTTTAATGATACAATTTTACAGATTAACATATTAATACTGATTTACTCTTTTCTATGTTTGACTTGACCATATATTACAAAAGGTATTGTTTTATTAGTTTTAGTCTGAAAATTTGATTATTAGATAAAAGTCATGAGAAACATTAAAGAAAAAATATCCTGCCTCATCCTGTGATATCATGTGTACGTAAGTAAGCAGGATAAGGCAGGATATTGTGTTTTAATGTTTCATATGACATCTTTATACGTTAAAAACGTGTTCTACCTGTTTTATAAGTTAAACACTATGAAAATAGTGCCTTTGAATTCGAAAATTACAAATGTGCTATCCCGGCTTTACATAACACGTAAGTAATTATAACTTTCATCGTTCCTCTATTTGATTTTCTCCAAGCATCAATCAATCCTTAAATCCTTAAAGTTTGATGAAAGTGATATATTTTACATGAAACTTGCTTCAATCCCTCACATTACATTGGTTGGTGGTTTCAATAAGCGAATTATTAATAAAGTACTATTAGTACATTCCTGCTTACAAGAGGTGGACAACTGGTCAATGTACCTATATAACTATTACTTATTAAAATATCAAATCTTACCAGAATATTTAAAAACATTATATTTGTTGGAAAATACAGCTTTTAGTTTAGTTAAAAATGTGTTTCTTGGTAATAACTGCAACTATTTCGAGTACTTTGGTGGTATTTGCAATAATTAACATAACATTCACTAATCAAATATGTTCTAATGAAACAAAGAATATTAAAAAGTACCTCGGTAGTCTTCAGATACCCAGTGGCAATTTCATCCAAAAGCTTCAAAAATATTTGAGCAAGGTTGTTCATTTCCTCAACATCCATTGGGAGTTGGTAATTAACGTGTATGTTTATCATGTTGATGGGTAAATCCAGCTTTGCTTTACATCCAGAGTTATAGCTTTATTCTGTTCTCGTAGGCCAATAAGAATAATTAGCATTTATTACAAATCCACAATTATCATTAGTTTGTGCTTTTTGCTTACAAAACATTTAGATTTGAAATGTTTTAATTTGTTTTCGCTTAATATTCTAATATATTTTTCCACGGGTTTTTTACTGAAGAGCTTTATGTAAAAAATATGAGAATATCATAATAAATTGCTTGTAAATCATAAAAATAACCTTGGTTAAATAAATGAATCATTGTATTAACATGTTTAAGTTCTTTGTGGAGTTTCCGAGTTTATAAACAGGTCCACAGAACGATATATAACATTGTATCTATCTATCAAATCACATGTTTTATTTACAGCGTGAGGTGAAAATAGAAAAGTCTGTACATTACATATTTTTGGTCGAGTTTTCGACCAATGTACGACCTCCAGTAATTATTTTTCTACATTGTTTCACGTTGTTTGGTTCGTTCCCCGTACGGGCCTGATACTCATAGAAAATTCAAGGTCTTTCATATGATACAAACAACACGAAAATGTTTTTGTTTTAAGAAAGAATATAATAATACATTTTCTTGGATATCTCGTTTCAGAATCTCATTGGAGATAATCCAGCTACGCATGATGACATCTCAACAAAGACCTACTCGAACCATTCAAGTATAAATCTCCACTTGACTTGAGGTTCCTTTTGCATGCTTACTTAACCAAATTCCTGATATTGCATCACTTTCAAGAGCTATGTTTATTGTTGAGCCCTTTGTGCCATTATATCTTTCCATTGAAGCTTGTATAGAAAAAATGTGTATGTATCTTCTAAAGTTTTAGACGTTTAGTAATAGTAGGTACATCAAGATTCAAGGGTTTTTACATTATTAAAAATGTATTTAATAATAAAACATTAAACTTTATTTTAGAGAAAGTAACATATCTAAGATTTAATTTTACACTTTTATTTGATTTATTGTATGAATTTAGTTATCCAGGTATCACCATGTATGTTGGAATGTTTATAAACATATCAAAATAAAAGAGGACGAGGATCTACATAACGTGTAACCTACAACTTCTACAAAGAGTGCTTTAGATAAAGCAAAGTTATCGATAATGCTTTGATATGTTGTCTAATAAATACTCCTCTACAACAATTCACAATACTTTATTGCTATGGATTGGATAACTTAATTCAGAGTGTGGTACTCGATCTAAATAAACAATTTGAGCAAAGCGCAGTTTTTAACTTTTAACGTCGATATCACATTTGAGATAAAGGCAAATTATTTTTAGAAGGAAATTAATGTTTCAGTTCTTTATATGAAATGCATTCAGGAGATACGAGTGTTATCAGTAACACAGTACATTAAAAACCTTAATTATTTTTTTAAGAAATTTTGTTAAATTACTACGTAGGATAATAAAAATAGGATATGTTAATACAAAATAGAGATCAAATAATTAGATCTATATTGTATTATCTAAAAATAGGTGTACTATCTTAAACGAAACCGAACTTGTCTGTACTATTTCACATCAGTAATTATCATAAAACTAATTCAAACCACTACAACTTATAAAATACTGCATATATAAAGTAAAAGATGATTTCATCAGTACCACTAAGCAATCAAAGTTTAAAATGACCGCCAAAAACAAATTGAGTTTCGAAAAGTCTGATTGTGTTGGAGGGTCTCGTTCTGAATTTTAATGTGATTAAAATAAACGAAGAAAAGAGTCCGTTGTATTTTCTCAGTTATGTTCCTTATTATTGCATAAAAACTATTAGGGTGACAAATATAATTAGTCCATGTCAACTCTGACAATATTGATTATGTAACCTATAACCTAACCTAAAAGTCGTAGGATTTTCTTTTTTCATTTACACTTTTCCTTTCAAACTAAAGTATTAGAAAGCTCGAATCGGATCCAAAAGTATAAATCACTTATAAGAGAAGATTTATTGCTTATAATATTTAAATTTCCGTAAAGTCGTTTGGCTTATACAGTACAACAATTTCAACGCAAAACCTCAACACATACAATTTAATTTATGCATTTATTTTTAAAAATCCAAATATTTAATTAAAAACTCAAAATAAATATTTTATAATTTAAAACAAATGTAAATGAAGCAGGGAAAGGATGTTAGTAGTGCTATTAACAGTGGAAATACTCAGCAGTGTAGTGTAGCGTATAAACTGCACCTACTGTAGGTACATGTGGACAATCTCTTACGGGTAATATATGTGCACTGTAAATGCATTTTTGAAACAATATTCCTATAAACATTTAGGTATATAATATTAAAATGATAATGTAAAAGACGTATGGAAAAGACCGGACATTTGTCAATCAAACACCCAATTATCTTTTTAATCTCTCATTTTTAAGATATTTATTTACATATAGAAATGTATTTTTTATGTATTCAATGTGAGAAATTTTTTGCCACACCTGTCAGATGTCAATTTACTCAAGAAATATAATGTCAGCGAATTGAATGCCACTTTCCTAAAAGCAGATCTTAAATAATTCCCCAAAATCTACCATTAAATGTTCCAGCAGCTCGTGCTATCATCAGTTATTGCTTCCTTCCGATAAAATTGTGTCCCTGAGATCCATCATGGTCCTGGGATTGATAACCCACCAGACAACTGCATTTAAATGGGAATGATGTCATGGGGTCCCAGTTTAAAGTGGACTCAAAAAGGTTACTGTGCTTTCATGATGACTCGGCATTTCAAAGGGAAACATATACTGTTGTTGCAACATTGCTTCTAAAATTAGTAACCCCTCTCCCACCTAACAACAACAGGCATGCGTATACTAACCATTTTAAAAATATACGGGTCCTGTCTTTCACCATGTGTATAATTGCCATAAAATATACTTTATATAAATTTACAGGTTTTTTTTCAAGGTTTTATTTCTATAGTTCATATATAAATCATTACGAAATACAATTGGCACATCTAGTAGCAATTACGTGGTGTGTATATAAAATCAAATTTCCAATTTCAGTTTAACTGTTATTAAATAAAAATAAATCCGTCAAACGCTCGGAATCTGAGCAATCCAATCAACTGAGCAAACATAACACTAGCAACAGTCTGATGTTCTGATTTAACGAGTGACCTGTGTGTGATAACTCAATGTATAAAATAGCTGGTATATTTTCTTAATATAGGCCACATCGATTGACATAACTATGAAAATGCCAATAATCGTAGTTTTTAAGTGTCTTTAATATTTTATAAAATGCTATAACTGTAGGTAATAAATTTAAGCTAATTATTATTTTGGTTGGTACAATATGTTTGTAAGCTTACTTGATAAATAATGACTTTTTAATTTTTTTTACAACATACATCTATAATTTCACCTTTATTGAATATATCGCATAAATAATTATTAGAACCCAACTAGTAGTTGCTCTGTTTGAGCCAAATAAGTCGGATTATAGATGCAATACAATAGGAAGTTTGGAATCTTGCCAATATGTATTTTGCTGTGTGCTCTGTGTATATACATTGATAATTGTATACATGGTGCATATACTAACATTATTTGGTAAATTAACGAGCTTAAAAACGTTTAAATAATTGTATTTCAACAAATTAATTATCACCCAATCGTTTTGTATAGTATATTTTCTAACAAAATACTTATTTAAAAACTAAAGGTGGGATGTTCATATTATTATGGTTGCTTCTACTTGCAAATATGATTACAAAATGTACCTTTTGTTTATACAATTCATTAATAGTGCTTTACATTCAACGAATTGAATGGCATTTTTCAATCAAGTCGTTGGACTTTCCTAAGCTTCCGTAATGTGATGTGCCTCAAAGCTCTCAACGATCTCCTATTGCTGGATCCTAATGTGAAATTCAACGTAGATTGTTACTCAAAAGCCTACACGATATTATAAACTTACATTCAAATCCAAAATCGTTCGTTGATTGTAAATTCATTGATAAATAATAACTATTGTTTCGATTTGGTATTCATTTCCTTGAAACATTGTTCTTTCAAAGTTACTTAACTGTAGAAATTATATTAGTCCACATTTTTACTTCAAGGATTTTCCTACAGATTGATAAAGTTGTTTTATTGCAATGATAATTGAAAACCATTATAATACAGTAAATTATATGATTTCAACTGTATACAATCGAAAAAATCACGTGACATTTGTTCACAAGGAGCTTTTCTTTTCGTTTCTTTGTCTGCGGTCTTGAAAAATTATATTTTAATGTGGAAACCGTCTTTTTGTCAAATACAGTTTTAGATGACTACTTGATCCCCATGCGTAGGACGAACCCATGGCTAGTAATGGTTTACACTATTGAATTATTGAATTATTGAACAATTGAATTAAATTATAAATATTCCAAATGAGACTCAACAAATAAAAAATTATTTTTATACAAAATGGGGACAGTTACGAAAACAAACAACTTTACAAAATCTGACAACTACTATCCATGGGGAAAGCAAGACGGGTTAAAAGTGCAGAACATTCTCACCACGTTCTCAATGTTTATTATCCTTTGGAAATCTGTAAACTCACATTTGCTGAACGCTTTCAAGTCGAGTTTTTCACTCTCTTAAATCATAAAAGAATTTAGTATTTTCTTAAAATTAACATTTTAACAAACTGAAACATTACGGTACTGTTAACAACAAATGTTTTCTAAGGGTATTTATCACAAATACAGAGTGATAAAACACTAACTTTATGGTTATGTATAGCTAATAATCGGTAAATAATGTTAATATAAAATAAAAACACAATTTTTGACGTTAATTTCTATACCTAGTGGACTAAGAAGCCATTTGTCATATTAGGATATTTCTAGCATTAAAACTCGGCCTTGCCCGGGCCAAAATACAATGCTCAATAATGTTTGTTAAAAACATTTGAAATCAACAATTATATCGGTGTATGTTTTTTTTTATGTATCATCTTTATTTACCTTTTATACAGTGCATACTTGCAGTTTGGTCTTTCAATTTATTACTGTTGTGATATTTACATATATATTCAACTTTCCAACAATTCCTGTTTGTTAATCATAAATTGTCATAGTATTAGATGAAAGGCTAAAAGTTTGTTTGTAAGACATTGTTAGTATATTTGAGATTGTCCTTACTCTGCTTTGTAAACTTTCCAATTTTTTCCTTTCATAAATCAATAATTGTTTATGTTGAAATGTAATTTTAATCGGCATATTTTCGCTTTAAATCCTTTATTCTTAACTTTTACTTCTTTTGTTGTATATTCTAGAGAACAATCCATTCCGTCCACTATCACAAATAATTAGAATTAATTATTACTTTTGAAATTTATGAAGCATTCTAAACAATTCCAGATCGTTCTATAAAACTTTGAAAGATTTCAAAAATATTTCGATCATTTTCCCACTCACGCATATTTACGCTTCTTAGCGAAATCTTGAGTTAGCAAAAGTTCGGTGGCAGCTAAAAGTCGGTGGTCATGGAGAAAACGCGTGTGAACACACGCTCCCCTTTACATATACTGATATCATTATATTTACTATATTAACTAATTTAACTTAAACTCAATAGTATCATACAAAGTTCTCTTCTAATTTGATTGATTATAACATTTGCACAAGTCTTCTAGAAATTATCCATGATTGCCTTGTCAGAATGGTTCGGTTATTTCATCAGACAACTCCGAGGAAATTGTTCTCCAAAACAACAGAGTTCAGTTGAACTTTAGACTATAACTTGTAAAGCCCTTCTTGCACCGGAACTTTGGAGGGTTTGAGTTGATTTGAGTCACGACTCAATATTTGAATGTGTTAATCAAACGAAATTCCGAAGCACTACACAATAATATTATTTATGAAAATTATTTGGTTTTGTTACATTAGAAACTTTTTTACCTTGCTGGCAATGGTCAATATAGTTTTATTATTTAATGTTTAGTCTTAAGGCATTTCATTCAACAGCTTGAGTGATGTTGGTTATAAAGGAAACATTAGGTTTGACATCCGAACATCAGTCAAAGGGATTAAAATATCCTGTTAATCCACTAAAAAAACTGAGACTTCTGTGCTTATTCTCTCTTTAAATAAATCTGCTTTTAATGTGTTTGTTTAATGAAACTATTGAATATTATAACTGTTTAACGTACATAATAAACGTATTCTAGCTGTGAATTTTAACATGCTGATCAAAAATAGATTGACAGTACTATGAAAATGTATTGTGGTTAATCTACACAGTTGGAGCACAATTCAACGAGACATAAGGGAGTCTTACATAGAAGTAACAGCAAGCAAATCTGATTATGCTAAGTGTTTCTGAACGCAGCGTCAGATTCTTTTTAATGCAATTTCTGTAAACACAGCATTGTAAGTCATAGTTTAATCAAAAGCTAAAAAATGTATATTCGAAATTTTAGATAGAAGTGGGTAAAATTAAAGGAAGGTTATTAAATTTTTTTTTTTTCCGTGTGAACGAAATTGATTTAATGCTTGTTTTTAAAACAATGCAGATAAAATTATTAATAACAACAATTAAATTTAATGGATGAATCTTTGTGAATTTACATTACAAATGTATTAGTTATAGTTCCCCATATGATGATCTTATACTATATTTTAAAACGAAGTAATTATTAACCTTCAATTAGTAAATTATTTTTTTACTGCATTAGGCACATGTTTAGTGTCAAGGCATATGTACAGTAAAAAATCTAAAATAATTGTTACCATTTACATTTTTGAGAGCAGTGTTCTGTAGAGTTTTATAATTTAAAAAATAACATTCAATACTATATTGAAGCAACACACTTATAATGGACAACAAACGATTATATTTCTATTTTATAGTAATTTAAATAAAAAGGGTTACCCTTTTATTAAAAGGGTAACTCTTTTGATAAATTGAAAAACGATGACAGGACAAAAGAATTAAACCTATTTGTCTGACAAGGGTTATTTGATAATATGAAATTTAATTTGTATAATCCCTTGGAATATCCGCGTCAACTCGACGTTTAACTGACGTTAATCTAAGTGAAATTTATCTTTATCATTTGAATAATCCTATGCCGAAATATAAGTATGACTAACTGATATTTTCTGTTACAAAAGAGTTATTTAATAGGGTTGGAACATGTTCGCAGGAATTTTTGGTGAAAAATTTAAAAATAATATTAGTCTTTTTGAAATTGCCTCCCAAAACTATATAAAAATAAATCTATCTTCCTGAAAACAGTTTTGGAATTTATATTACATATTACTTATTTGAAACACATTTATTAAATATTTTCTATATATTCCTTTTTAGTTTAGTTTTTTTGTGAAGTTTTTTTTTGGGAAGTCCTATATTAGGACGGTGAAGATGGTGCGGATCCCTGTGCCAATACCTGCGCAGTGATTCCCATTTGCCATTTAAGTTTGATTATTGGAGATTGAACATTCCAATCACAGAGTACCCACCCACTTACAGCATAATATATGTATTTATTTTCTGCCTTCTAGTAAACAGGATAAGAGTAAAAATATTACACGTTTCAAGAGTTTTATTAGACGTAGTTTTATTTTACTTCTGTAAATTTAATAACACGAAAAATTAATCAAGAAGTTATTTTACTTAACAATCACAAAGATAATGAGTATTTTGAAGGTCTAACTAGAGGTTCTCACAACGTAGTTGTTTTTTTTCTCTGCCTTATATTATTACCAATTCAAAACAAAATAGATCATTTAAATCAACCATTAGTAGAGTAATATATTGATATTAAAACGTATACAATTTTTATTTTAGCAAATTATTTTTCTTAAAACCAGGTTGCCTTACAATTGTAAAATATCCTTGACTGGGAAAAGTAATATTATCAAGGCGGGAACAAACAACATCAATAGAACAATCTTCCAAATCAACAAGGTTACCGGACAGACGGTGTTTTTCTTTTCTAACAAATGCACTTACGACTTAGAACGCTAACTAGAATGTGTCTAATTTAGCTGGAAGGTTGTTATGCTTTAGTATTTTTTTTTAATTTAGTGGAAGTAGACTGTTTTAACACAGTTAAATTTCAGTGTTTAAAGCAGTAAAAGCTGTTAAGTTAGGTATTTGTACAAGTTATTGTTTGCCAAACCAAATAACTGGCGACCACTAAAAGTGTTGAACAAAAGGGCTTTTGAATATTGTAAAAAGTCATTTAGTTCAGCTTATTAAAAAAAAGCTCTTTAATATTATATTTCAATTGACTAAACATTATTTGAATGCTGTTCTAATTTATTTGTTTAAACTATTTTACTATTTAATTAAAGATTTCATCCATCTAGCCCTTCCAACTCTTTAACGAAAACTAACTCTTAGTTGTGTAACAATAGGTAGATTCAATTCAATGAAGTTACTGGATTTTTCACAGAACGTTTAAATAGGAACTGTATTATTGTAAGGCATAAAACCGATAGCAATTTTTCACTAGTGTTTATTTCATTTCTCTTCATTGTTTTTTAGAAAAAATTATACTAAATTAGGGGAAAACAGAAATATTTGTGACTTAATTCCAACCTGGCATCCTGCCAAGTGAGACAGATATTCTCTACACAGCCAAACCATATTTTACCTGACAACCCTCATTGCGTGTTCATGTTCCAGAGAAGACATACCAGACAAATATTAACAGTAAATTGTTTTCTTTCTTTATTTAAGGAATAGGATCGCATGTAATTACATCATATATTCAACAACATTAAATAGAAAACAAAATAATAGAATAGAAAATGTATAAACTGAAATTAAAACATCTTTTATTTTGGACCATGGTTAAAATTTACACTTGATTATTTCACCAAATGCTGTATTTTCCAATAAAATGGAAATAAATAGTTTATTTCCCTTCACGAAGCCTTTTGAAAATAAATATCATGGACATTTACGTTTGTGCAAAGTAAATAGTATTTTCTAAGATTACATTTATATAGAATGTATATTTATATATAAATATACGTATATATTTAGAGAGTTTATTATTTATATCATATCGTGTCAATTCACGATATTTAAATGCCAGTATCTTTGACGATAATTGTGTACAAAATATAATATATATATAAAAGTAAAAGTATTTTTAACATATAATTGTATATAAAGTAAACATTGTTGTCCATTATCTGGACACCACATTCAGTAAATTCAATAGATTATATATCTATTATTAAATTAAAAAATAATATATGTTATTTTACAAAAATTGTACATGATGGTATTATATTACAACTTATATACAAACAAAAATACATTTATAACGAAACATATACACTAATAGTAACATTTTGTTAAACTATTACAAGGTTCAGCTATTTCATAATAATGTAATGTTTCAAAATAGTGTGATTGAATTACACAATTTAAGTTTGGTATACACCTTTTTAAGCTATGTAGTTTATCAAACTGATTTAAAATGGTAGGAAAGGGTAATGTTATGGGATGGGGCTGGCCTAAACGACCCTTTCCATATGGGAGGATGGGGTCACTTGTGTAAATTGATATGGTTATGGCTGTTCCTTCCTATCTTGAAAAATAAGCATGCCTCCCCTTACCATGTTGATCCCAGAGTTATGAATTAAGAAAGAAATAAGCAAAGGAGGTCAAAAAAGTATCCCAAGTAGCTATGAATAATCTTTTTTTATTACACTTTTTACTTCCTAACTGGGTTCTTCTAAAAAAGAGGATTTTACATTTGGTCCATTTTATCGAGCCAGCTAATAAGATTTGAAATAAAAAAAATCAAATAGAATTGACGTATATTTTTTGTAATTTTAAAAATTGTTATTCTGTAGACATTTTCTCTTATATCTAAAGGTATTATGTTGTATATGCCCCAGTACTTACCCTAAACCAAATAATTAAAGAAATTATTAATAATCACTATCCGTTTCGGTTATTGAAATACAATTATTTATTGTTGTATAAACTAAACAGTACATGACAATCGTTGGAAAATAAAACAATCAAGTTGGCTTTTGTTTTACAATAACATTAAAACTTAATTTCTAAACGTATTGAAAAGTCATCAGTCTTGTAAAAAGTATGTTGTGGATTTGTCAAAATATTCTATATTACCAAGTAAATTTAGTTAAGAACCCAATTCAAAGGTTTTACGTATTACGTTTGCGTGTAAGTCTACAAATGAACGTTCCCCAGGAGGAAAGAGATAATGGTTTCTAAGAGCACTTCCCATGATTCATGTTTCCTGGTTTAGTACACAAGAAGAACATTAACAAGAACTTGCCTTCACCTTTTCCTAAATATCCCACCCAACAATAATACTATAATACTAGGGTTTATCGGGCGCCAAAGATGGTAAGCTCCGTTAGGGGATTTTTTAAGTTAAATGTTTGCAACTTTTTTAGGCTGGGTTTAGTTCCTCGAGTAACAAAAACATTAGTTTTTATCACCTTATTTATATTTAAGTTGTATTTAATAACTGCGTCGGTTTGGAAACAAATACCCAATTCGGTTACGTTGTAAGGACCCACGATTGCTTTAAAAATCAACTTTTGCTTAGACAAACGATTCACTAAGTTGTCAGTCACTGGAACAAATTTAGGTTTGTTTAGTAGTATAAATTATGGGTGAGTTTCTACTAAGTGCGTTAATTTTTACCAGTTATTCTACTCACTAAAAGGAACAAAAAATGACAAACAAAAACTTTCCATCCCCACTCGTTATGCTGTAATGGCCGATTATGTGAATTTTTAAAATTACCTGTAGTAGCTTCACTAAAACGAGCATAGAAATTAAGCCAATACACGTAAAGCATAATAACTTATACCAATACAAAGAGCGTTAAATTTCCTACAAAACCATTGCAACACCTTTAACATACAACCATATTTTCACCGTTGTATGTCTTACATAACATAAAAAAAGAAGTTTCAAAATTAATTCTTTACAACTTCAAAGTGGTTTTAAAACCATACATACTAATGTGATGTTTTGTCAAATTACGTAAAAAACTTTCCCATTTCATGCCCTTTAAAATGATGTAACCCATAAGGTTATTTCTGTATTAAAAGTTCGAAAAATTAGGTCAAAACCGCGTCAAGGTCAGAGTTTTCGGAATCAAAACATTGAACCAAATGTAATACAGTATCTGTTAATTTCTTTGCTATCTTATAATCAGCTGACATCTGATCAGCTGGGTGTTAAACTTTGTTTACAAAACCAGCTGATTTCAATTGTTGCCTTGTAAACATTTATATTATTAACTACAGTATTTCATTATTTTATAATTCTATGACAAAAATTCAAAATAAATTTGATAAAAATCTAAATCTAGGTTAATACATTTGTACACATAAACAAAATGAATCCTGTAAAGTCTGGTTTCTAGATTTTTAATCAAAGTAAGTTTTCAAAATGTCCACCATTTTTGCTCTAATACATGTGGTCATAAATATAATCTTTTCCGAAAGTTTCTCACTGTTGCCTTTAATTTTAGCTCCTCTTGAAGAAGGTTGGAAGCTTAAGTCCGATTTCTTAGCTCATCCGCTGTTTGAACTAGTGATCGGTAATTTTCCTGTTTGAGGTAACCTCAAGCGTAGTAGTCCATTGGAGTCTGGTGACTGTGGTGGCCAAGCAATTGATCCGCCTCTTCCAATCCACATTGGGAAAGTATTTCCAATGTAAATTCGCACCCCATTATTGAAGTGGGGAGGTGCACCATATGCTTGCTAAACTATTCGCTTACGTACATCCAACGGGACGTCTTCAATGAGCCTTGGTAGCCTTGGTAATTATCAGTAAGGACGTTGAGATACTGACAGCAGTTTAATGAATATGGAAGATCAATGAAAGGGCCAACTAACTGGTTTTAGAGTAATATATTCACTTTAAATCTTGTTTGGTTTCGACACTGGTGTATCACATGTGGGTTTTCTGTAGCATAGTGATGTCCATTATGGATGTTGTAAATACAATCCCGAGTAAACTTGGATTCGTCTGTCCACAAAATCGACTTGAGGAAGTCACGATGATCAAGTCAACTAACAGAGCGACATAACTGAAGTCTCTGTAGACAATCTCTTGGTTCAATAATCTGTACTCGTGTAAAATGGTAGGGATGCAATTTTTCCTTTCTCAATAGCTGAGAAATGCCTAAGTCACGAGAAACTGTCATTGTTCTTGTCCGTGGATCGTCCTCAAACCACCCCAAAACATCTGACACAGCTTCTTAAACACATACACAATACACATCTTGTATCACGTTCCCAACAGAATGATGTTTAGTGCCCATGGAAACTTGTATGGACACTGATGAATATTCGTTCATTTGAAAGTCACCTATTAGGAAACTGATGACTGTATTCACGTCAGATTACAGCCGCATTTGAGAACAGAACCCGGAAAATAAAATCATATCAAGACACTTTGTTGGTGAACACCAACATAGCACTAAACAATTATAATATTTTCCAAGTATGTTCATGAAATAGTTAATAATTTAAATGTTTACAAGGCAACAATTGAAAACAGCTGGTTTTGTAAACAAAGTTTAACACCCAGCTGATCAGATGTCAGCTGATTATAAGATAGCAAAGAAATTAACAGATACTGTATTACATTTGGTTCAATGTTTTGATTCCGAAAACTCTGACCTTGACGCGGTTTTGACCTAATTTTTCGAACTTTTAATACAGCAATAACCTTATGGGTTACATCATTTTAAAGGGCATGAAATGGGAAAGTTTTTTACGTAATTTGACAAAACATCACATTAGTATGTATGGTTTTAAAACCACTTTGAAGTTGTAAAGAATTAATTTTGAAACTTCTTTTTTTATGTTATGTGAGACATACGCGGTGAAAATATGGTTGTATGTTAAAGGTGTTGCAATGGATTTGTATAAAATTTAACGCTCTTTGTATTGGTATAAGTTATTATGCTTTACGTGTATTGGCTTAATTTCTATGCTCGTTTTAGTGAAGCTACTACAGGTAATTTTAAAAATTCACATAATCGGCCATTACAGCATAACGAGTGGGGATGGAAAGTTTTTGTTTGTCATTTTTTGTTCCTTTTAGTGAGTAGAATAACTGGTAAAAATTAACGCACTTAGTAGAAACTCACCCTGTATACTATACCTAGGATTTAATTATACAACTATTGGATGGTACATAAGGTATCACGATTCAGCTATAAAAGTATCAAAAATCAGCTTATTGAATGGCAATCAGCAATGTCATAAAACGTATACTCATACGTTTTTAACGCACGTCTTTAAAAACTTTGATCGTGGTCGTAGGGAGAGAGTTTTTAACTAGAATCGAAATCACATAGAGAAGAATAATCGAATGTTTCTAGTGACATACCTCCTTCCTATTCAACGCCTTTTATTTTATGCTCATACCTTAACAGTCAACTTGAAATGTTTGTTTCTCACCTTAAGTAAACTACGGAATGTGTAGTTTTGCTAGGTATAAAAGTGATCAATGTTTTTCCAATATTTTCCTGGCTGTGCTTTACAGCAATTCATAATACTAACAACCGCTCACAGAACCTAAAAACAGAGATTTAATTACCATAAACTGGCATGTTACTTGCTCAAGATATTATTAGTTCATGTTCATTTAAGTTATTTGAGATTCACGTTATGGATTTTAGTCTAAGCACAACTCAAACTATTCTGTGATGGCTTAGTTAAGTCATATGAAGTTCATATTGTGGCAAGTTTATACCAAACAATCTGCTCTCAGAAGATAAGCACTCGTTACCAACTTCTTAGTACAGCTTAGAGTATAGTGTTGTGAATTTGTTGGACTGACTGTGAAAAATCTGTGTAACAATATGTCTACTATCTTTATACTGGAAAATATAGATTTTAAGGGTTATAAATCGATTAAACTTGCTTTTGATCACTTAGGTTGTTTTAGGCCTCTATACAAATCATAACCATACATTTTGTCTTACAGTAACTGATTATTATTAATATTTATCCTTGTCAAATACAGTAAGTAGTTTGCATATGTAAGTAAAGTAATCGCAGTTCTCAAGATATTAAAAATCTGCATACGAGCATGGCAATGCAAATATTGCTTTGGAATCCAAATCAAATTTACTGCACTGTCCAAGACTTATAGTTGTGCCACAATAACCCTAACTAGTTTTTTGAAAAAGGAATTCAGCCTTTGTTTGATTTAACAGTTGTAAAAACATATTGGTTGCTTAGGCCGATTTAAATTTGAATATTACGATTCTATTATAAAATAATGAAAACGTATTCGGTATTCAACAAGTGAACATACTTGTATTATATGACCAATCTATATATTTTCATCATTTTTAATCCTAGATACAGTGTTGTCATGAATAAAATATGATAACAAAGTAGAGGTAGTTATCTATATAAGCTTGTGATATGCATATCACCTTATATAGCTCATGTAACTAATTAATATCAGGTATAGATGTTGCAGCTGTTCTACACTCGAGACAAAGCTTATCTTAAGATTATAACTCTCATACATCAACCTGTCGTTAGAGATTAGACAGGTAATCCCTCTTAACAAGGATGTAGTATGGATTGGTTATACAAATTGTTTATGGATTGAAAGACACGGTTATGGTTATCCATTTAATTGAAAATAATTAACTGTAGGCCTATCTCAATATGAACATTGTTTTGAATGTTATAAATTTAATAGCCTACGTATTTGTATAGGTTAAACGTTGTATATATTTGTAAAGTAATCAACCAAAGGGATCTTAACAATGTTATTATGCTATTGTATTAATTTTATATTCAACAAAACATTATATTATTTACAAATAAAATTACAAATAATAAGTGAATAGTTCTCTCTCAGGCGTTCGGTGTTGGACTTCTTGCATAGTTACACAATCCCACTTACTTAATTTGAATAAATTTGTTATTGTATTTTCTGCAACAGATATGTAGTTTTAGAAGTTTTACAATTGTTATAACTAATTTTTATTTAGTATTTAGCTTTATAACTATTTACTACTAATACAATTCTAAGTATTTTACCAGTTCCAGAGCACCAAAACACAGGCAGAGTCATGTTATACGTGTGCAGAGACGGCACTTCAAACACTTGTAGGCACTTCAACTGTTACGTCTGAAGTGCCATGAGCTGTAATGCAGCTCTCTAACTCTATATGTTATAGAGCTCAGCAGGTATTTATATGTTTACGGAGTTTTTGGATCTTAGTTGTTCCTGTTAAGTTCTGAAAGTGAAGTATTTTAAAATATATTTTAAATATGTGTAAGATAAGATGTTTAAATAGTTGAATGGATTGTGTAGACATACAGGCAAATCAAAATTTTTTTAATGATGAACCGTGATCAATCAAAGATTCCTACTCATTATTTGCCCGTTTTGATTTTTAGATTTCCAGTTTTTCCCTTAGTTTTTAGCGTTTCTGCACAATCCAATAATGTTTTACTGGATTATATATAGTATTAATAACATGACAGCACAATTTATTTAAACGTTTTCCGATCATGAAACTAAATAAACTATAATGCACGTATAATTAAGACTGAAAGGTATAGCTAACCGCAATTGATTCCTTAATGTTAACTTTGGTTTGTAGGTTGTGTGAGCAAAAAAAAAATAGCATAAGTAATAAAGTTCTATTGAATAACCATTATAAAGAAAGATATACAAAGCTGGATTGCTTATTGCTATTTATTAGGTATTAAAAAAAATAATTACAGATTTAATAGCAGCATTAATCTTACCTTTTATTGTAAGACACTTAGGTTAATTATAATGAATAAATATTATTTTTGTGAAAATCTTACATGTGATGCATAACAACTATTCATATTACTCCACAAATAAAATGTTATCTTAAAACTGCACAATCTTATGATATATTGAAGTAATCACGTAAGCTGATTTGGTTAGTTGTTGAAGTTTTTTAATAAAACGGTGTGGAACCGTACCGCTCTTCGAGACAATATTCTAGCTGAGGCAATATTCCATATTAAACCCTTTCGAGATTAAGGTAAATTATAGTTTATACCATTAACAGTTTTGGAAATTGTCACATTACCTTTTAAATTAATTCTATATGCGGTTTTGATAGTGGTGTTTCGTAATGTTCCTAATTTTAAGAGTAAACAAGTCTAGTATAATCAAATAATGGATCTCCGTTTAGAAAGTCCAAATTAACGTGAGTTGTTTAAATTGCATACGGGATTAAGGCCTGGTCTAGAAATAAAAAATTGAAAGTTCTATAGAAATATGACATTTTTCATCTTTAAATAAATCATAGAAATATTAGTGGTAGTCATAATCTGTAATCCTGTGAATTTGGTTACACATTACTTCTTGAATCTATTTGGAATTTTTGGAACTTTTGTTGTATACTGTTCGTCATTAACATTTTGGATTTCATAAAACAATCACACAATATTGTAGGTCTACGAAAATTGTTCATAATCTCCATCTGTAAAATACAAATTTACCAGTAAAATATTTATTATAGCCTCTTGCTTGTCCATTGTTACTTGTATGAGTACGACGACTTGCAATTTGTCTTGTAAAACAACTTGTTGTTCAACCCACTCTTAAAGGTACTTTAAGCATTGTGGCTTCATATTGGTGTGGATTGCCATTTAATGTACGAGTCATCAATATTGAAGAAAACTATCAATCTCAAAAGAGGTTAATAATTTTTAACAGAGTATCTGCGATTAAAATTGGTATCGATCCAACCCTAAGGCAAGAGTCCTACATTGATGGATTTGTGAGGATAAAGGTTTCTGCAAAATAGATGTCTTTTAATAAATAATACCTTTACATAAACCGTTGTAATATCTTAACGTTGAAGATGGCTGTAGGGATTAACATATTTACCCGAAAATCTTAAATTGAGACATTTTAAAACTATCGAAGTTGCACTGAAATGTTATTTATGGTAAAAACATATACCAAGGTAAATATTGAATTTGATTAATTTCAGTCTCTTTTTTAATGGTAAAAGAAAAATGTGAAATATTAAAATATAGCAATTCAACTTAATCAAGAAAGTAATAAAACTATAGTATTAATCAATTGTTTTAGTTTTACTCTTTTAGCCTTATATACCAAAATACCGCTGAGGCGAGAATGGGAATAATCTCATCTTTTTTTATTATTTTTTTATGTATGTTAAATTCCAATGATTGCACAACCTGTTATTAGTGTTAATTGTTTTTTTTTTTTAATTTTCAAACCCCTATAAATCTTATGTTTAACTGCAATCAAGGCCTGTGTAGTCACTAAGTAAACCCCCAAAGTTGGGTTCTATTAACTATGTAATAAATAAGACATGCTACATCCTATTTATGCAGCGTAAATTTCATCTGTGTGAAACGTAATTATAGCATTTAAATTTCACACTGTTTTTATAATCTATAAAGTACAATACAAATTTATATAACTACCAGAATATTGTATACTATGCCAATACTGTTTCCTCGCTACAAATGCTTTCTTGTCTAAGCTCTAATGGTAGATTGATGTATGAGGGATAACTGTTATAATCTTAGATAATACAACCTCAGTGTCGAGGTTGGAAGCATCTGCATCATCAATAATTAATCAACTTGATTATTATATGGGTTTCGTACCCCAACCACAGTAAACTTGCAGTTTAAATCCATTCCAATGTAGGAAAATCGGGGAGCGAGCTGGTCTAGTGGTTAGACCGCGGGACAACAGCCCCCGAGGTCCCGGGTTCAAATCCCACCAAATCACCAATGGATTTTAAGTGATAATTGCAGAACCCCTAGGTCTAGCCTGAAGTAATGTGAAAAACAATCCCGGCCTAGTGCCTAGCGTCCTAGGATTTTTTTCAATTTATAATTTACAAACCACACTATACTCGCAGAAATGGAGATTTCAACAATTCCCATGAAAATTATTTAGCTAATCAGATGATTCTCAGACTAAATAATAATATAGTAAGATAGTTGATGTGATTCAGAAGTATAATGTGAGCTTTTATGTCAAATCTTTATTGAGCATAAAATACAATGCATTAACTTGAAATTGCCTCTGTCTCTTTTAATTAATCATGGTCTACCCAAAATATTCCAATTATATATTTAACACGATATCAAAATATACTTCTAAGCTTAACAACCAAACATAGTACTATACAAATCAATAGAACTAAGTAGACATATTTCATACAATGTCGTAAGGAAGTTTTTTTTTTGTTGCGTTTTATTACACCATAGTAAATCTGAAATTTACTAGACCTTTTGATTTGTTATGCAGAAACCCAACAAACTTGTATTCTCTATTATTTTTAATTTGTATTGTTTAAAGCAGGTTATGCAAGTGTTGGTTAAATTAACAACACTGTTTATATAAGAGTAGTATACCAGAATTAACTTGCTATTTACATGATATTTCTAGTTCAAATGACAAAGGAACGAATTGTTGAATCGGACTTGTTGAAACAAACTTGATGTTCAGTGTATACAAAAACAATATAAGTTTAACTGCTTCACAACTCCAACAAAACTTCTCTACTGCTGGCAGGGGAATAACAAAGGTGTCAGAGTGCCAAGATATTTTGTCTGTTTACGTTTTTACATAAGGTGGGATTTCTTAAGCTACAGGGTTCAGCGGCAGCCGAATACAGCTGGGGGAGTCTAAATGTGATGCGTGTATTCTAGAGTCTGCATTTTCAGTAAGGCAATTATTTTCATAGAGCTTCTTCTTCTTCCTGACGTTTCAGTCCATGAAGTTGAAACCTTAAGACTGAGGCTGTTTTTGGACCATATAATCAGCCAGGGAAAAAACTGCAGCTGCAGCAGAGATGTGTGACGAAAAAGTGTAATAACGAATTGCAATCCTGCACAGCCACTGGTTAGAGTAAGGTTGATTGGGTTTGGTTTTGGAGTGAGGTTGGTTGTGGGCGTGGTTTGTAGCCGTCGAATTTATAACAATTCATTCCATTAGATATTCAATTGTGAAGTGGATTTATGCGTAAATTGTTTATATTCCAGAGTCCACATGTTGTCTTTTAGCAAATTTTTCCATATAGGGGGAATACGCTATTACCGTAGGTCACATGTAAGACCTGGACCCAGGACCGATTTACTTTTTTTCGTTTTGAGGTCAACAGAGGCCAAAAACACCATCCGCTGAAATTCATTATATATATTTAGATATATGTGTGTCCATTAGCACGATAATTCTAGCAAAAATGGTCAAATTTTTATGAAATGTTGTTCAAACGTGTAAACTTATATTTTTTCTAACGACTTCACGAAGCAGCATAATCAGACCATGGTATAGGGGGTTTCATGGTGTAAAAATTGGTTTTTCCCATTTTTGACCGAAAAAACATAAAATTTGGCTTTTTTCCAAAACATTTTGTAGAGCTTAAAAAAACAAATAATTTAATATATTGAAGCATTATTATGTGCCTGATGGTTACGTAGAAAATACAAAAAAAAACCTTTTCAATTTAAAACTCCCAAGGTATTTTACGTAGAATAAGTAAACTGTTGTAGTTTGATTGTTTATGAACATAGTTTGATCAAATTTGAAAATGCATTTATTTATTACTAAGCTATTAACACTAAAAAAAAAGACTATTACCTTTACAATTGCAGCAAACCTAAGTGCTCATTAAACTAACTCTATTTAAATAGGGAATAAATGTGGTTTAAGGAGACATTTTAGTGTAAATCCAATGGGGCAAATGGAAATTCTCTTAATCTGCAAGTTTGCTATGGCAGGGCTTCCTACTTTAAAGACGTTCTTGAAATCTGAATGTGTGGCCCATAATATCAGGCAATTCAGTTGTGTAACATAAAATAAGGCTTTTAGCATTTATTGTTTGCTTAAAGATTAAATACTTCTACTGGTGGCTTAAATATATGTTATGCATTTATGATGCTAACAATTTTAAGCATCGTTGTTGTTATACTCTTTCCAGATCTTCGACACTTATAAATTATTTCCTGTAAGCTGCTACCCTTAAGTTTTAGATTGCGACCAATTTGAATCACAGACCTACTAATGATAAATGGTCTCTTTTGTCATTCAATGTCACGAAACTTATTGATATTATTCAACTGTGACGATATCACCAGATGTAATTTTAATTATGTTTTTGTATTTTTTTCCTCAGATATACTAATTTCTGCCTTTAATCATCGAACAATTCAACATTAAACATACAACTATTAAAAATACAAATGGTTTTCCTAAATGATTTCTGAATAAGCCCGTTTAAAATTACTAGCCCAATTGATAATACACAGATGAGTAGGTAAGTATCTCAATATTTTTTTCAGTTTTCTTCCTTACATAATACTGTTATTTGTTTTTTTTTTACTTTTTCTCATATGTAATATATTTCCTTACCATTACATTCAGATCCAGTCCAATAGAAAGAGTGGCACTTGGCCTAAAGTAGGGTTTGTCCTCAAATAACCATATCAATTTGAAGAAGTGGTTCTATCCAGCCGTATTCCTTAGGACTTATAAATCCATAAAGTTAAAAACATTATTCTATGGTTTTATCTTTGACTATCAATACAACTTCTGTATCCAATAGTCAATGGTTTTATTCACGAATATCACAAAAATATAATATGGATGGTTCATTGCAAACCAGCTTACATAGTTTCTTGTAAATAACATTGAACTTTTTCAGCGTTTAGCAATATACGCCCTTAAAGAAAAACATTCTCAAATACGAATTATTGGTTTTACAATATATAAAAAGTTATTGCCTTGTTAAACTGAATGTTATTAAAAGGACTATACACTTTGACTTTTTTAATGTTTTCTATTGTATTTAGAATCCAATTAACGTTAAAAAAGATATTAACGTATGAATTTTTAAAAGTGATAGGAAGATAAAATTAATCATAAAGCAAACATGCCTTTGAAAACCAAACAAAATTTAATTTACACTACATGTACTTTAAATGAAAAAAAACTAATAGTCCAAGTGACATTGAGCTTAACCCAAGCCTTGTATGTTTTGAAATAGAATATGGTTAACAATTCTAGAATGTAACCTTTAATTTACTTATCAAGAAATCATTGTTAAAACATTTTCTTTAACTTTATTTGAAAGCTTTACTTTACACGTATTTTACCCATTCCAAACAAAACTAGTTGATTTTACAAGGTCGCTATGGCGTAATGAGTTTCATCAACATACTAGTTTGAATAGCAATATAATGTCTCAAAATTAATACTTTATGTTTACCAAGCATGTTTTCTACGCTAGGGCTATTTGACTTCAGAAAATATTATTATGGGACCACGAAATTCTAAAATCTATATTTCAATATTTACATAGTAGAACATTTTAGCCTAATGACTATTATACATGTAAATCAGATTGTACATTACAATTTCCACAACGCTGGGGTAGATTACACATTGATTACATGATTACAAAATTTAGTCAACGAATTCATAACTTTTTGACAATTAGGTACCATTAAAATAGCATAAATTTAAAACTTTTGACTATAAAACTAGTAAAACTATGATGTTTAACCCCTTTACTCATAAAATATATTTCGTTAGGTAGTTCACCATAAAAAGTACGTATTGACGTAGATAAAACATACTCCCTTGTGTTGGTTAGTCTATGGTATTGATCTTTGTGTAAATGTTAAAAGTAGAAAGTATAAATATATCAAGCATTTAACCTACATTTTTGAAAATCAGAATATAAAGGGTCGTTCCAGAGTTAGATAAGCACTTTAACAAAGCAGCGTAGCACAGTCTTACATCACTTTTAGAGACAAACTACGCTTTTAACTTACTTTAACCTGGTTTTGTGCTAAACTTTATGATTACAAAATATGGTTTCAATAATTCAGTTACTGAAAGGTTTGGGCCATCTTAGCAGTGAGGGGATGCACAAAAAATTTTGAATAGTTTTTTAAGAGTATAGTTTCCACTTTTGCGTTTCTGTTACAACATATACAGGGTGTCACAAAAAAGTGTGATGGGCTATACAGAACCTAATTCTACATGCAAAAATAAGTAAAAATTGAAGAATAATTTTTTTTTTATTTCCGTTTAGTTTAGCCGTAATCCGCCATTTTGTTTTTTGGGGAAAATATTTATTATTTCAAAATCCCTTTGAGATATTTTTACGAAACTTGGCAAAACTGTTTACACTATAGTAAGTAACATTTATAAAAAAAATTATTATTTTAACTTTCCAAATTTAAAAATGGCGGCCATTTGAATTTTTTAATGCCAAATTTCATGAAAACCGGTACCTAAATCAAAATTTTGTAAGACACAAAAGTTTTAGTATTTATTATGAAAAATCCAACAAAAATCGGTTCATAAATAAAGAAGCTGTGTTTATTTTAGTAATTTAGACTGAAATTATTAATATTAAAATGTATTAAATGTAATGTAATAATTTATGTAACGTATTAAGTAATTTCAGTCTAAATTACTAAAATAAACACAGCTTCTTTATTTATGAACCGATTTTATTCATTTTTGTTTTGTTGGATTTTTCATAATAAATACTAAAAATTTTGTGTCTTACAAAATTTTGATTTAGGTACCGGTTTTCATGAAATTTGGCATTAAAAAATTCAAACGGCCGCCATTTTTAAATTTGGAAAGTTAAAATAATATTTTTTTTATAAATGTTACTTACTATAGTGTAAACAATTTTGCCAAGTTTCGTAAAAATATCTCAAAGGGATTTTGAAATAATAAATATTTTCCCCAAAAAACAAAATGGCGGATTACGGCTAAACTAAGCCGAAATCCAAAAAAATTTATTCTTCATTTTTGACTTATTTTTGCATGTAGAATTAGGTCCTGTATAGCCCATCACACTTTTTTGTGACACCCTGTATATCTCGAATTAATGTCGTTATCTTATTAAAATTTATATTTATACCTTTTATTGTTAAAACGTTATTATCTAAATATCTCTTCCGTTTTATTCTGGACTTTCCTTTGATTTGCCTCTATTGTATCTTTTTAAAGTGTGGGTGATAATTTTGTATGAGGGGTATTCAATTATGATAATATATTCCACATAACAACCTACATTAAAAAATCATAGGCCTACTGGTAGAAAAATAATTTAATCGGTATGATTTACAAACCTTTTCCTAATAAGCGTGTATATTTAGATACCGGTAGTTTATATAGTTATAGATATACAGTTTATAGTTTTCAGCAAGAAGATGAAATTTTATATTTTTTCATATTTTCCCTCGCTAAGTTTAGTTTATACTCGAGAAAATCTCTTTATATTACTCCTTATTTCAATAAAGATTGTATTTTCAACCGGGCTTTACACTAGACTTTCACAAATTTGCCATTATTTTTTGTATTAAATCTTAAAACCTTAAATTACAAGAACTACATATTAAACAATTTTTCTTAATGTGAAGTGACAATTTATTTTTATGGTTGTTCGTTAATAACGAAAATTGAGCAAAGATATTTATAAAGCTTTCTTGAATTTCGTGACTTGCCATTTGAATGTAAAAATAAAATAATACCGTACTCTAAAAACGCAAAATATGTAGACAGACTCTTCTTCACGACATAAATACATACTATGAACGCTACATTTATAAAGAACAATAAAATAATTAAAAAAACAGATATTCACAAAAAGAAAAGTATTTTTTATATACTTTTTGTATGTATACGTGTTGATGTTTATTCTTTTGCCATACTTTGTTATTACACGTCAAATTTAAGTGAAGAAATAATTTCTGTAAAATCCAGCATGTTAAATTTATCTGACGTTGTTGTAATTCTAAGACATGCCGTGATGGTGTAAACTAATTGCTGAGCCAGGGAGTAAAAAATATTCATGGATTATTAATTAAAACTTTCCTATTGATTAGTATATTTTTTCAGTAGTATATTTAATAGTCGTACATAAAGTGTATGAACATACATTTTGTTGTTACGTTATGTTGTTCAAGATAATAGCTCAACACAGTTAAACTGAGTATGTTTATGTGGCTAACGACTACACTCATTTAGTCTTGTCTTTTATTGCACCCAATATAAAACTACAAACCATTTTCATCACAATTAGCAATCTTATTGGATTTTTTGGGTTAAAGTTGTAAAGATTTATCATATAGGTTTGTTGTTTTTGTTTTACAAGTATACGAAATATGATCCGCATAATTTACATAAAGCATGTTGCACTCTAAGCAATTGTAACATCAGTTTTACAGAATGTAAAATGATAATACTGTACATAAAACGGCTCTACTCTCCTTACAAAAGGCAGTTTCATGGAAACTGGTGTGTTCATTTTTAAACTTCTTACATGAAAAATTCCCATCAGCTGAGAGCCTTATCTCCATGCATCTTTCAGTGCTTCAAAGAAACCGTGGGTATAGGACGACGATTTAGCATTATGATTATAAATTAATGGGGATAAGTCTAAGTAATCTCTCTTATGCATTTTACCTGCATTAAATAAAAATAGCACGACAAAAATTGGCTAGTAGTTTGTTTAAATTGGCGTTCTTGCCTGTACATCACACTTTATTTCCATTTTTATGAGTCTTTAAACAGATAAATATGTCTAATATCTTTCTTTCTCCATGTCTCGATCTTCGTATTCCATCATGTAGATGTGCTAGTATCGACGTGTCATCTAATTTATGCTTAGTTCAAGATCGTTTGCTAACACTTATTACTAGAAGGACTATAATCATTAGGTAGGTAGGTTGGATTGTTCACAACCAAAGTTCTTAGTCTGCCTCCAAAAAATTTTGGTTTAAAGAAGCTATAGTATTTGAAAATTTTTAGAATTACGTCAAACGCAACAACTTTTTGTACGTACAAATTCGTGGAATTAATCTCACAATAACTATTCAAATTAAACAGACTTCTGTTATTATCGAGAAACACTTATTAATATAATTTGGATTTTTTGAGACAACATTTACAAAACTGTTTACAATTGTATGACAAATACTATTTGTGTATTTAAATCACGAAATTCCGCTAAGGGTTTTATTTTACCAACTAGTTGTTTTGGTTGGTATAATACGAAAGTACCTTACTAGTAAATTTTAAAAGTGTAAATACATGTGTTTACCCATTCGTGTGCATTAATAGTGATAAATCATAAATTAAAAGTTTTAAAAATAAAAGCATTAGTATGATGGCAGGTATAATAGTCAACATTGTTTAACACATAAGATTTAACATTTCAAAGGATTGATTCATAATAACGACATTATTTGAACACTTCATCAAAAAATCACCATATTTTGCAAATAACAATTGGTGCTACATTTTTTAGCAACCAGTTAGGAAAGGATTTCAACAGTGCTAAAATCCCTCCCTATCTGATGGAATGATGTGTTCACACAGGGTTTGAATGCCAAATGAGAGTTGACGTGTTTGCTTGTTTTTACATTTCATTTTCCAAATAAAAAGAGAAACAGATACACTGTGTTACAATGTACACCTAACATTCTGCGCTATTGTGTATCGTTAAGGGTGTTTGGTCGCAAATTTTCATGTCTGATTTTTTGTTATTGTTTAATTGTACTAAAAATAAGAGATACAAATATATAGGAAAAAATGTTTTATTTTGAATATTAAGCGAGATATGGAGCTTGAAAGTAGTAAATTTTTAATCTTTGGTACCAGTTCACAGGGAGAATGGGTAATGCGATTCTCACCAAAATTTGCATTCAGGTGTGGAAAAATAAGATAATAATCACTAGCTATTTAAAATTTGAAAATTTAAAAAAAAATTTATTTTTTATTTTTTATAAATTTTTTTAAAAATTAAAAAAAAAATTTAAAAAAATTTAAAAATAGCTCTTTGTTTTTGGGAAAAATGTATCTGTATGTTGGAATAAAAAAAAATGTGATATGTTAACTCGTTTGGGTTGTGAATTCGTACCTTTGATGCCTTGCGCTGTCGGAGCACTACTCGTTGAGAGTTTGTACACTAACACCGGGGCTTTAGAGTACTTTAACATCACGTAATTATTAACATCCTTTAACATTGAAAGAATACGTTTATCGTTGTATTCTAAAGCCCCGGTGTTAGTGTACACACTCTCAACGAGTAGTGCTCCGACAGCGCAAGGCATCAAAGGTACGAATTCACAGCCCAAACGAGTTAACGTATCACATTTTTTTTTATTCCAACATACAGATACATTTTTCCCAAAAACAAAGAGCTATTTTTAAATTTTTTTAAAAATTTTTTTTATTTTTTTTTTAAATTTATAAAAAATAAAAAAATAATTTTTTTTTTAATTTTTTAATTTTAAATAGCTAGTGATTATTATCTTATTTTTCCACACCTGAATGCAAATTTTGGTGAGAATCGCATTACCCATTCTCCCTGTGAACTGGTACCAAAGATTAAAAATTTACTACTTTCAAGCTCCATATCTCGCTTAATATTCAAAATAAATATGTTTTTCTTATATATTTGTATCTCTAATTTTTAGTACAATTGAAAAATAACAACAAATAAGACATCAAATTTTTGACCAAACCCCCTTAAAAGTCTTAGGCTACTAATGTTTTCAACAGGGAAACCCAACACGAAATAAATATGTACCATAAAAACTGATTATATGTACGTCTTAATGTGTTAATAATATACTCACACAAATTTAACTTTGAAAAACAAATAATATATACTAATTATAGCCTTACATAAATATTATCTTCTGCTCTTTAGGAATACGACTTGTATATTCCTTAGGGCACCTTAGGGTCCCTAAGTGTACAGGACTTATTTTGTGGAGGTAAAATCATGGAATTTTTAATTTGTTTTCAAGTAATGATTCTGCACAAAGTAGTTTGTGAATAGTTGTGTATTTATAAGCTACTCTTTCTAGGCTTTTTATAAGCTAATGTTTATAGGCTACTCTAAATTGAAAACAAAATAGAGGCTTCTCTGGTAAGGATAAAGTATTCTGTATTGAATTTCCGTAATATTAAATTAGTTTGGTGGCTGAACTAATTCAAAAGTTATATTCAAGTAAATACACACATTTAACTATTAAAAAGAACTAAAAATAGTAAACAAATGTAAATGTCAGGGTACTCCCATGGACATTGCATGTGGAATTATATTTAGGATTTGTGGCCCATTTGTCAATGTCTCTGTAGTTTTATGTCATGTCCTGACAGCTATATGTGTAGCTAAGCGATTCATAAAAAAAAGGTTAAACAGTTTTTAGTTTTGTTTTTAAGTTTCGTTTTTGGTTGAGCACTTCAAAGTCTTTTCTTTTCTGCTGTGAAATGTATGGAGAAAGTTTAATAAAGTTACTCTGTCCAATCATCTCCAGGCAAAGTTTTACTGTCATTAACAGCTTTCCAGTAATTAAAAACTTAAACGATTTTCCTACATATGAAAATTTAAAATACTATTGTGGTCCCACATAGAATGTGTGTTGCGTATTGTATTGTTATAATTAACACGAATTGGAATGTGATTGTTATAAAGTAAAGTTAATTTTTCATGTTTATGTGCTATACCTCAGGTGTCAACTCTAATTCCTATTGATTCAATCAAATAAATCTGTGTTTAATCTTTATTCTGATATGTATTTTTTTACAATATTTGTTTATTAGGTTGAGAAAAACGGAAAGGTAATCAAGAAAATCTAAAAAGTATTGTTTATTTTGTACTTGTAGTCTAATTATACTTTTTCTTAAAATATTCGGACTAAATTTGTATTAATTAAAAATATCTATGACAAATAATACTTTAAGTTTCCAGAGGAAGTAAAAATACAAAGAAAAAATACGTATTCTTGATTCAAGGTCTACATCTATGTTTATTATAATTATTTTACAAGGAATCGTTTTTGCAAGCAGTTATAATTACCAAAATCCTTTGGACGGCCTTTGTTTAAGACTTGAGTTTTAGAATTTCCATTTACATAATATCAAATGTATGTTAAGATGTAGTCAATATCAATCAACATAAAATACATGAATAAACCCGGTAAGGCTTCAATATCTTGATAAGGAATGTATATTACACATGATTTTCTAAAGTACATTTATTTTTATAATAAATAAAACCTATATATTCATCCATTATAGTTCCTTAGAATAAATATATCAATTTAGTATTTTAATTATAATCTATGCCACTATTAGGTAAAAAGAAAATTTTCACTTTTTAATTCTTATACGGTTTTAAACAACCGTCAGAAAAATCTTTTTAATCTAAAAGGAATTCAAATGTATCGATACATAGGTGTATCGATGTCTGTTAGGTCAATGTTCGAAGTTGGGGATTAATAACATAATTTGCAAACGTTTTGGAGAGGAAAGCATCCTGAAAACATATTCTAGAGATACGAAGGTTTTATGCTGGGACGTAGCAAAGTTCACCAAAGGGAAAGAGTGCAAGATAAGAAAAGTTGATAACTTTGAGTTCCAGGTTGAAATTTACCAAGGTTTATCTCAAACTTTACGACTTTAAGGAAGGTTATGATCCTATGTCATTTTTGAAACTTTTCACAAAGCACGCCAAATGGAAAAACAACCTGAAGTGTAAGGTTACCAATTAAGAAAGCTAATTATAACGGTGAAGACCAACACATAATAATAAGATTTTCATAACCAATCCGCAAATACTAACAATATAATTGTACCCATGGTTTTAGAAAACAATTTTGTTTGCTTTAATCCATCGAGCTGCATCCTCTTCAGTAATATCAATAGTTTAAACCAAGCGACTTCGATTTTTAACAGCCTGTATTGTTTAATATCGGTGATGTTACCTTTGCAGTAATGTTATGTAATTTAAGTAGTGGGTCATAATAATTCGTGTCATGGTTAGAAACAATAGTCTTGCAAGTAGAAAGGTTTAATGTTTTTTTTATAATGCCTCGTTTGTCAAACTTGCTTGGTTAGAAAACATTTTAATATCGTTGATTATGAAAACCAATATTCATATTGATTACTGTCTCTTACTTGAAAAAAACATACAAGCTACAACTTTGTAGTGTAATTTTTGTTATGTAATAAGAGTAAGTACGACAATGGTTGGAAAAATTCACAATTGACTTTTTATTACATACTACAAAACCTCTAAATGTAATAGGTATAGGCCAGGTAAGTGGGTCAACTTTAAATTATGGTATCAGTCATTTTTGCTTGATTAGAGCAACACGCATTGTATGAATATATTGTCTTTAGTGTAAAAAATATTAACCTTTTTAGCGTACTCTTCTTATGAAGCTACTTAAAACTAAAATGCATACGACTCTCTTTTCTATTTAGACATATTCTCTCATAACACTATTACGACTTACCTGATAATAAGTACAGAGGTCATAGCCAAATCGTTCAGTAACGCAGCACCCAAGTCCGGCATCAGCGAAAATATTGTTTTGGAGACGGAGCCAAATTACTGTCTGAGTCTTATAGCATCAAGACGTTGACTAACATGTTGACATTTGATCGAAATTTCAAGAATAATGTTATGTTTCTTTGCTTCACATAATGTTTTTAAAAAAGCTATTTTTATTTACCCAAGTTTTAGGTAAAATAAAAATGAACAGATACATAATATTTTATTGAATGTTCCCTATTGTACTAAAAACTATCAATACATTTTATTTCCTTAAAATTTATGGGAATATATTTATTAATTACTTCTTTTTATGAATGTAAGTAGGTAGGGAGAAAAGCGATCGACGATATAAAAAAGTATGGCTAAATAAACACAACTATACAAACAACTATTAATAGATATAATAAGGTTAGGTAATGCAATCCATAATCCATATATTCGTACCTCGGGTGCCTAGCTTTAAAAGTTGAATAATTCTATGACAAAATGATCTGCTGTCAGAATTCTCTTTCCAAGGCTTAAAATTTTAGTGATTGATATGATATTTTTAACTAAGAAAGCCTCTTCTCTTAATTATTTTTCAACTGTGCCAAACTTCCTGGTCCAGGTATCATTTAAAATGTATTAATGTTTATTTTTAAAGACCCTTAACTTAATAAACAAGAGGATGAAATACATTTCTAGTATTATCTGAGTCAAAAGTGGCATGCATCAATGTATCATACATTGGGCAATGTTTTAAATAACAATATCCATTCATGATGGTACATTTTTTACTAAGATAAAAGCACTGTATATTTTTTATTTCAACCGGTAGCTCTACCTTATGGAAGAAATAATGAAATGGATTGAGTTACCTTGCCAAATTAGCCTTCCTAATTTTAATAACTATTAAATTATTTATCAATACAAATTAAATGACTTATCATAAGATAGTTTCGTAAATATTCCAACAGTTACTATCCAAAAATTTTAATCATACTCTTCACTTTCCTCTTACTCTATATTATTGGGTAATATATTATAATTACATTACAGCTTTGTACATTATAGCTACATATGGCTATGTATCTATCTTTCTCAGTATAAGTTACATTTTGCTTATCTGGAAAGGTGAGGGGATTTTAACGCACTAACTAAGGTTAAGCAGCTTTATAATTTTTTTTGTAATTTAACAACATTTTAGCACATATTTAGCATCTGCTTTCTTCCCTTTAATCATTCTTCTTATACCACAAACATCCTAAGTGTACGTTGATGATATAGGGGGAGAGATAAGAATAGTGTAGGTGTAACGGACAGACATTAGGTATCAGCAGAACCAGCGACATATGAGCTTGAAGAGGCCCTGAGATGTTATGTGCTTCAGCCAAACACACCAGTCTGTTAGTCGATGTGGAAGTTAATCACATGTGCTAATATAACCAATAGAGGTCGAGTACAGTGTGGGGTAGCCGCACTCTACTGGTGTTTGAATAAAATTCAGAAGGATATAAAACAGACGTTAAGACCCATTATGATTTTATATTATGAGAGCATTTTGTCTATATCCTTTTGGCCTTTGACCTTAAAAACGAGCTGTGAGATATTAATCTCCTTTCATCTGAATATTTGAAGTTACGCTAAAAGATTTGCTTAAACGATTTGATTATATAAGAGATGTACGAAAAATGTTATGGTTATTATTAATTATGAACCGATTGATCAAACTTAAAAGAGATTCGGTGTTTTTTTAGTTGTTACGGCCTAGACTATTACATGGAATTGAGGTATGTAGTGTTGAAATGCATTTTCCACTGATATTAGCTATTCATACACATCAGCATTCAGCACAGTAAGAGACAATACAAACATTCTTCCAAAGAAAATCTTCCCTTATTGAATTGTATTAATAACACTGTAGTATATTATACTTAATTATTAATGTAAAGTTTTAAAACCTCCGTATTTTATTATAGGCTATACTATAATTTATCATGTAAACACGATAAAAAGACAAGCTGAATGAAGGCATAATGGCAGTAAATAAATAAATTATGAAGAATAAACGAAAAAATTACAAAATATAATATTTAATTGTTAATTTGACATATTATAAGGGTGTTCAACAATTTTTTATACAAATTAAATATATGTAGGAGTATGCCTGCACACATAACTGTCATAAAGTAAAATTAAACTAGAGTGACAGTGACGAATTGGCCACAAACCACTGAGCATAATTTTACTAACAACGGCCAAAAAAGTTCTTTCACATCCTGTGACATTTACGTCTGTCTGGCCTGTAAAACAGTTAATAATTAGTCTATTTTTTATTTATTACATAATCATAGTAAAACATAAAGTGCATTTAAGCCTATCTTGACTAATAAGCTTTAGGTTTTGAATTTTAATGAGAGGAATTATGAACAAATCGTCTTGTGATTCCTGGAATAATAAAATAAATCACATTAAGGTGGGTCTATTAAACATAAAATCCCTTTGGAATTGCTACATTATTTAAATACATATTACGTTATATTATTTTAGGCCAGGTTGTTATGCTGTATTTAAAATTCCTTGCTGTAAAGTTGCTAAAATACCTTTTTAACTTTTTAATAGATTTTAAAATCGTTTTATGCAAAAACGCATGGATAAATGTGTTTATTACTTGGGTACTGGATAACTTGGGTTAACATGCCAATCACTGCATGTTATGTCATAAACGCGATAGTACCCACACCAGACCAGTGAACTTGTAACTCGAATCCCATAAAAAACCGTAGATTCACAAAACTCTGAAGTCGTCACTGTGCATGATTCAATTGATTTGATATCACGGACGATTACTTAATATTAAACATAAGAAATGACAAAATAAATGTTTGCAAAAACCATCTTCTTTATTTCATTCATCATAACAACACACTAAACCATTTACTGTTTTTAACAAAACAATTGATAAACATATGACTGTTTATATATTAATTATTAAACAGTCTTTTGGCAAACTTATATGGAAATATCTATTGAGGGTTTTTTTATAGATGATTAATCATTGACGTCCACTCAAGAATAAAGTATTTCTTTTGGAGAGCTTACTCATATAGAAATCTTCGTAGAAGTCTTACGAATTTTATCTATTTTAATCATAAGGATGTTTACATTTATGGACTAATAGTGGGTTTTTAGTGTGTGCAACATATCACTTTAAATTTGGATGAATCTCCGTAGAATACATTTATTTTGAACTTAATGAGTGGTTGTGAAAGTTAAACAATGAATTAACATAGCCCTGATTTTATAAAACAAGTATTTTAAACCATTTAAAATATGTTTCTTTGCAAAAAGGGGGGTACCATCATGTTAAAACAATTAAATATTTACCAATCATCCCTTCGCCAAATGGGCTGTTTTATGTCTATTGTCTACCCAACCAAAATAGATTCGGCTTTAATTTAAATTCAAAGTTGACTTTTTGTATAAATTGTAGTAGTGTTAAATAAACAGCTCTAGGTCTGTTTTTGAAGCAAACTATTAGCACAAGCTGTCAAAACAATTTTCGATCAGTGTTTAAGCTACAAATTGAACTGGTAATCGAATGCAAATATAAAAGCGACATTGACTTCTACTTCTGCTGTCTTGACTGTTCCAAAGCAATAAATTCAACTACAATTTTGCTGTCTGGCAACGCCTGAACGTAAATATGATCTTCCATTTACCTTGGAACATTTACCGTTAAAATTAATCAAGGAGCTTAAGAACTTTCCTTTTAAATATGCATTTCGACTCTGTTTATTTTTTAAAAAAAAATGTACACCCTTCCCACCACCAATATTTGAAGTTTTTCACTTTAAACCCGCACACTTGGTGAGATATGCATTTATATTTTCAAATTAAATAGGTAACCATATGCAGTGTCTTTCAAAGACATTTTTAGTTCAATTTAATAATTCTATAAGGGGGCATTTGTTGTTGTACACCAAATGTTATGTAAACTGGTTTGATTCTCTGCACCAAAACCCAAGGCTATCCAATTACAACCAAGCACATGCAGACGCTGCAAATGTTAGCAAACAAATACAAACATACTCTCTTGGGTTTGATTTGACTGTCAATATTTTATGGCGTTTGTTTAGTAATGTCCAATGTTTCAATTTTCATTTTCTATAGTATAAACTAGTTGTTAAAATATTTATTGAGTCTTAATGTTCCTTACAGGTATAATATCAAATTTCTACGATTTCAAAACAATCTCTTGGTTCTGTAACCGTAATAATTATATATTACATGATATTTTAACCTACAATATTATCTTTCTGGTTAACATCATTTGTATCTTGTTTTAGTAACAAAGCAGTTTATTAACAAACAATTTATAAAATACTCGTATTTTTTTATATGAACATCATAATTTGTTATAACACTTTAAGATGGTATTTTAAAGTCATGGATAATTTTATGAACAAAATAATTTTAGTAACTTCTTATATTGGAATTAAAAAAAAAAAATACATTTGGTTTCGTTCTACAACATACTTAATTGCTCATCTTTAAATTTGCCATAGCAATTTACATAAATTTATTCAATGATTCTAAATTTGCTCATTAAGGTCAATACCTTACACGTTTAAGGTGATCAGGAAAAGGAGATAGGTATCCTAATTTTATGTGGTAAATATGCTCTTCGTCTTTCTTGATTCAGATTTAAATGGTATGAGAGTCACAACTTGTTTTCATTACTGCATAAATTTCAATTTGGTTTATTAGCGATTTAGGCACTACTGTTATGTAAGGAATAATAGTAAAACGAAATTTTAAAATTAATTAGCACTCACTGTGTTTTATTAGTTTTTGTATCTGCTTTACAATAATCATTCTGTTTTAATGTGTTTAAGTGCACTTACTGGTAAACCAGAATAAGATTTGTAAAAACTTCAGCAAATAAATATATCACACCAATATATCACTTCAACAAAGGCAATTCAAGACAAAACGTTGACATCAACAGCGCTATAAAATAAATCCAACCACAAAAGGACACTTCCTTCCTTAACGTACAAGCCAAGTTGATGATCCTTAAAAAGGGAATCTGTACTTTTATCTCAAATGCGTTTGAAACATAATATGGCATTAAAAAGTAATCGGTTGTAAGCTTTGAGCCTAGTACTCTCATAATCACCTCCTTTATTATGTAAAATGGCTCTAAGAAGGCCGTTTAAAATACATTAATATACAATCATCTGCGGAATATATATTTCCGTGAGTAAATCCTGTTTTTGTCTAATCGCTCTTTTGGAATTTTTAGTTACATATTTTAATTAAAAATACAATGAACTATAAGCCAAGACATGTCACTGATAGGCTAAGGTTTGATAAGAAACTACATTTAGAGATTTTTTGAACTATTTTTTTTTAGGAATTACGTATTACAGTATTGCAAGCACATAAAACTGTAAAGCAACACTAATGGCATCCGACTCAGGAGGATTTATATTATAATACAAGTCCTCCTAGGATCCGAAACATCAATTACCATTTACAGCTTAAAGTGTTATGCCCACAGTTGTGCTCTACTTATTTTATTCTTGTAGTATAACACCTACTACTACCTACTAAAGCCTACTAATCCTTGGTTTCGTACAGAGAGCACAGAATAGAATTTCCATTCTGTGCTCTCTGGTTTCGTATAATATTTTACCTCATTGGATGGGGTGATTAACTTCTGTAAGGGAGGGTAGAGTTGTAAGTTCAAAGCTACGATTCACAACAGTTTGCTTATGACACAAGCCTTGACATGGTGACCTCGGGCTATTTTAAAGTGGTTTAGGCAATTCAACGAGCTCAAACAAGACGGGGAAAGGTCAGATGTCAACTACTTTTAAACGTTACACTGCTTTAAAGCGGTAAATTGACAATCAAGCTTTTGTATAGATGTTTTCAGCATTTAATCTATATATATATAAGAGGAACTATGTATGTATGTATGTATGTATATATATATATGTGTTTATATATATATATATATATTTATATGTATGTATATATGTATGTATATACCTTATAAACTCCGAAACCGCTCGACAGATTGTAATGAAACTGTTAGGCATTATTAAGCATTATTCAAGGATAATATCATTATAAAATTCAATGTGACACATCTGTTCACCAATATCATGATTTACCTTTATTTAATAAACTAAATATGTCTTAATAATTTAGATTATACATAATATTTCTAATTTACTAGTGTATTTTGAAAAAAACAATTAGTTTAGTGAACGCTACACTATTGTAACTTTTCTTTGATTTAAATAGCCGTCAAAATAGTATTATTAACAGAATACAAGATTTATAAAAACCGTCAGACCCTTCAAATCTGTATAAGAATTACAGAAAAAAAACTCTATGTATAGAAAACGTTGCTTTATCCATTATTTAATTACCATTATTACGTTTATTTTTCTTTGAGAACGAAATATTTACTGTTATTTTTCACAATTCTATGATCAAATGTGTACTAAAATTAAACATAATAAATTAAAACCAAACCGTTGTTGTGTCTCATTTCTTAAATTATAAAACAGATAGCGTTCATGCATGTAATTAAATGTCTTGATTCTTCTAAAGATTATAACATGCAAACCATACGGTTTCCCACACTTTGTCAATACGTTTGTTATGTTCCCTCGGTTCATCAGATTCTCCCTTATCTATAGATAATACTTACTACTAATGTACTATTACTACTATTGACAGGAATTGACAGACAAGTTGGGAAATATAAAGCAACAGGAACTATATAAGTCACATCATTGAAAGCGTGGGAATAATAAAAAAAATCATATAAATAGTAGAATCATAAAAAGGTCTTAACACGGTCTTAACGTAATTTGATGAAATACGAATGAATATTTTAATTTGCCTCACGTTCTTCAGTACAATAACTGACAATCCATTTCACTGAAGTTTAATCGAATAATAACCGTGACACAGGGCGTTTTGTGAAAGTAAGTTGATTGAATTCCATGAAAACACACGTCGTTTACTTGAAGGAGCTTTAATAACAATTTGATAACTTTAACATGTTCAATTATTAGAAATCACAACATCCACTCTCTATTTTGTTGGTTTTGACAGCTTACACGTCAACAAAACTGTTTATTCTCAAAATTGCTTTCAAGCTAACCCGATAAGTTACATATTTGTTTAGATCTGTTAAGACATGGATGATAAACAAATGGGTTATGGTAAAAATGTCAGCATTTAATTCCTTTGATGTTTTCTGGCTGGAACTAAAACAATTTGTTTCACTCTAATAAGCTTTGTCCAATTACTAAAATTATTATTATATAGATTTTTTACATTAACCGTCTTTGGCATGCTTTAGTTACAATACTCGTAATAATTGTCCATTACCTTGGTCCGATTATTTTGATATTATATAACAATATATTATGTTGTTTCTTCTTCGTCTAAAGCCTGTCTATTCAATTGTTACTAGTCATAAAATTGTACACGGATTCTGATTCACAAGACAGTAAAGTTAACAAAACCAAAGCGTTAGTTAAGTATGCAAGGCAGGTGTTGCGTAGAATATGCAAACACTTATCAAATATAAGATTAGGAGATTCCGCGGAATGATAAGCAAACGTGAACGTAGAGAGAATATTTGGTTTAAACAAATAATATGCATTCATTCTTCAAACATTTTTGTGTTTCAAAGTAAAAACGTTTGGTATGAAATTCTGTATGGTTAAAGTTTGGTTCATCAAAATCCATGAAAACAGTTAAAACAATTTTTTTTGTTATTGGTAAAACATTACCGGTACCTATTATAAAAATTAATCCTGTTTTTTCATAAATAAACTACTTTTGAAGATACACACAAGTGCCTTTGTGATGCACAGGTAATAATTTAAGTTGCACAATAGCGGTTTTAACCTTTAACAAAGTTATTTACACTTCCAAACCTTGACGAAGACTAAGCTGACACAAAATCAATTAACGATACTACAATGACACCTTCTTCTTGGAACTGCCATTTAATCATTACACTTAGAAGAAAATCACCATATCTTCTTGACATTTAAATTCTGATATAAAACAAAAGATATTACATAAAATAGTTAATTGTATAACTAGTGGTCGAAGTGGCACTTTGGTGCACACGAGTGGAGAGTTTCTCGAGCGCAGAAAAGGCATTTCGCACTGACGTTACACATTAAATTTTTTTACAGTTACTATAAAGCATATAAATAATTAGTCTTTCAAACACTGTACAACATATTTTTAGGTTGGGTTAAATACAAACATTGAACGAAATGGGAAACTTGGTTGGAATACTGGTGTGCTGCAAAAAAAAACCTGTGTGGCAAAAGTAAGTGCAGTAGATGCAGCATTTAACACATTAATGATTGGAAAGAAGGCCACCTTTGTCAGGTGACTGTAGTAAAATACTATTGATGGTTTTCTCATGCCTAATAACTTGACATACACGCGAAGGCAAAGGCATAAAGGCGAAGATTTCATATGTTTAAAGTTATTAGAGACTTTTTGTTTTTGCTTAATCCATAAAGGGACGGAATTTTGGAGTTTTGCATCCAAAAGAGCTTTTTTTAATTTTCTTATCATCTAATTCTGAAAAAGTATTTACATAATAAGGAACCAAAAACTTTTTGGAGAGTAGTAATTTTTACTTTCGATTACATTTCGTATAGATAAAAACCGGTTTCACTACTTTTTCCTGCATTCTATTTTTCCTCGTATGTGTTGATGAGCTAAGGCGAGGATTAAGCTACGCAAGAAATGTTTATCGATGCAGTTTTGAAGTGATTTTATGTGTTGACGTCATCATGTGTTGTTTAAGGGTGAGAGAGGACTATTCATAGTGTAGTGGGTATGTCATTTAGTTGAAGGAATTAATATTTCACATCGATATTTCTTTACCACCAGGAGGGAATTTTTCGGTTGAAAAAATATTCCCAGATAAGTCATGAAATCAAAATTTAAAAAAGTTTACACTATAAAATCAGAAGTGGAGCATTTGAAAATGTGATTTGTTGTGAAGAGATCGTTTAAAGACACCGACCTCGTGCATATATATAATATATTTACATTCACCTCATGAAAAATAATTTTTAAATACGCTGATCACATTTTATTGTGAAATTACCTAAGCAATACATATTCTTAGCCTTATACAGTTTTTCAAATATTTTAATAAGCTTCACAGTTGTTGGATTGGTGTGAATTTAAAAAATTAATTAAATTTAAGTAAGTTGTCAATTATTATTAATCTAATAAACGAAACAACGAATGTGACTAAAGAGTGGGGAGGTTTAATGAATAAACCAGACTCTCTGGGTGGGAAGGACTTGGATTTACCAGCTGTCCTCTCAGTAATATTTATGAGGGGAGAAAGGTTTCAGTTCAATGGAGGAATTTCCAACTGAAGCTGTAATGGTAATGCAATGTACTTATCCTGTTTCAAATCTTGGTTACGTACTAATACAACTTAATTAATACAATACATACTATAGGTACAATAATCAAAGCTCGAAATTAAAACAAATAATGTTTTTTCTCCAATCAAAGTAATTCATTACATGAAACTTTTTTATGATTACAATTATTACCCTATACAAGATATTTACATGAATCTGTGGTTATATTATAATAAATAAAGGCAAACACTTGTCATGTTTTTCTCCAGGACCAAGGAATGTGAAGTGCACTAGCTGTTGCTCATAAAACCAATTTTAAGGGTGATTTTTATTAGTTTTTTTTTTTTCAAAAATAGGCAGGCTATAAAAAGAATGTTCCACAGGCAACAGCCTAGTACTTTAATAAGAAATAAACCACATGCTCTTGTATGGTACGACGCTTTGTTTGAATTGTATTCTTTTATTTTACTTAATATCTACAAACTAATGATGTAATTTTTAACGCAATGTAAATACATGTTCTGGTAGCTAATTACACTGAGTTAATTATACGTAATACATACAATTATTCATTTTTTTTATTAACTAACAGTAATTAGTTGAAGTGATTATATTTCAAAGTAAATATAGAATTTGATCATTCAATAATTGTTTGTACACCAATTGCACTTAATTGACCCAGATTTGTATTAAATTAAAATTGGACTATTTATTTTGGTTTGATTATTCAATCGTTACACTTTAATCGGAATCAATCAAACTGGCAATTACGTTCAAAATATAATACAGTCAGCTTAGGTAGTCATTAAGTAGTAATTTACAGTTTCTTTTAATTTTCCAATTAATGATTATTCAGCTTAGAAACCTTAATTTTATAGAGTTTTTGTATTTAGTTTTAAGTTTTTACATGCGAATGAAGCAAACAATTATATATACGACAGCTATTACATGCCAGTGTTTTTCATTGCTTTATTAAAAAGGTTATTACTTAAAAGTATGTGCTATTTAACAGTGTTTTATAAAATATTTTCCTATGATCCAGACAAGCAAAGCAAACTGGTTCGAATCTAATAGGGAATAAGGAAAATATTCGCTTAAATAACTGATTTTCATGACTCTTTACAGAAGAAGATTTTTCGTAGATAATATACTTCCTTTAAACTTCATAAAATACTATGCATATTATGTTATGTTCCCGTTAAATATTTATAGTTAGTTGTTAATTTTTTTTTGATGCCATTTGTCTTTATACACTAAATACTTATCAAAATATAACTTTGACTTAGCATTACTGGGCTATTCCAAAGGCATTAGAGTCAAAACCAAAATATGTATCTAAATAACATCCTAAAACCGTTTTACTGATACAATTTTAAACATTTATGATAAATAAAAATTATTAGCTTGAATATGAAAATCAGTTGAATATGAAATATATTTTTACTAAACATAATATCAATATGTTGAAAAAGGTCATCAGAAAAAATGATCGTGAACACTTCAATGGTTAGTTAGTAATTGTATAGAATGTAGGCAATTTTAAAGAATATGACAATATAAATGAGCCCATTTTAAGGTATTTTTTTAATATTGTTTTGTTCAACAATTTTGATAATATAGCATACAATCAGAGTGAAATGTCCAAAAAATGCAAACATTAGTGTTTTAAACAGTAACTTGGGTGATATACAGTTGGTAGTCCTGTTGGAAATTATGTTTGTCGCTTGCTTCACGCGTATTAACCTCAAAAATGAACTCTGTGACTGGAAGCATGACACATGTTACATTCTGGTAAATGTGGGAAGGTATGTATACATTTTTCATTACATTTATTACACATTGCTTTTTATACGTATCTCACTACTACTTTTTAATTGAATTTGTATAATTTAGGTTAACATATTTTAGTTTTATGGAATCTTTGGCTACATAAGGCACTGATTGTAGATATATGACAGCTATCGATAAATAACCGGTTAATCATCCGGTCATTGTGGATGGATGATTAACCGCTATTCTAACGTCACACTTCAGCTTTAGGGAATAATTTGAAAACCGGTTGAAAAGTGATGTTTAGTATTGTAATTGACTGAATACAACATTGTTTACTTTATCAGTTTAAGTATTAGAATAAACGCGAACATTATATAAGTTATGTTTCAACAATGTTTTAAGTGTGAAACAGAATTTAAATGTATCTTTCGTAATACTAATTTATATCAGGATGCATTGATGTTTCAAATGTGACGGACAAAAGAGGATTTGAGTGTCAGATGTGATATATGGATGATAATTGGCTTAAAAACTGCTGAAAGTAAATGATTTTTGCGATTTAATTAACGTGGTTTGGTTTAGCCGAGTTAAATATCCAGTTCTATTCTATCGTTGGAAATGTTAAATATGAGTATACTTGCCTGTTGTTTTTTAACTTGCCAACATTATGTTGCCATATACTCATCCCACAGCTGTCAAAGGATAGATACGCAACTTTTATAGTTGTTTACTTTAAATTATCTCTTAGATTTTTGGTCATAATATTTTATCCGTATAGAACACAAAATTAATCAAGTTAGTTAAAAGAATAATTATTCGTTGTCAATTGAGACGGGGATGCCAACTAGGTTTTTTTCGTCAGAATTAAAATAAATTATCACAATAATAATTGTGAATTGTTATTATAAAAAAAAAAAAAAATAGAAAGAGGAGGGTTTCAGAATGTCTATATTATATTTCTTGAATATCAACCAACATACAAAACCAATTTATGTATCGCATTTTACCAAGTAAACTGGTTGGACTAGTAACTAATCTGGTGTACTCAATAGCCTATATAACCATGACCAATCTAACTGTGTAATATGCTCATTCGGAGAAAAAAATATATGATTTTTGTTGATACGAGCTGTGTGTGCCAATTTAGCAGCGAAATAGGACTAAATTGATATTTTTAACTGTATGTTTTCGAAATAATGGCTTAGCCCTTATAACAATAAATATAGCATTAAATCGGACAGAAATGTATGCATGGCAAGAAAACGGCCTGAATACAATATGAGTTTAGAGACTAGCGCAAATTATTAACAAAGCGGAGCATGGTGTGAATGTGTAAAGTTTATAAACACTTTCCCTTCCTTGCTTAGAATATCTTAACCTAGTCGTATTAGAAGATTTATGATGATCTCAAAGATAAAACTATCAGTGTTTGTCGAAAGATATAAGTTTCTGCTATAACATCTAGTTAGAAGTATTATTGGTATTTCGTTTATTAAATTATGGCCAACGTGTTAGACATAAGTTGGAAAATAAAGGTAAACCTGTCTATGTGTTATAAAGAAATTTTAAATTTAGGTAAAATAATATTATGTGTGTACTTAATTTAAAAATCGAAATAATACAAGTCTGGTTCTTTGGTTTTGTTAGAAAAACAATGTCTCGGTGAAATACAAACAATCTCCATCATTCATTAAACAACTGTTTAACGAATGGAGAATTTTCCTCTCAAATACAATTAAAAATTACCAATGCTTTTAGGTCGATGAATTAAAAATTGTTATTCTAAATCTATAAACTGATCGAGTTGGGTAAGATTATGAAAAAGTTTAGTTTATCTCGAAAGAATTATATTATAGTCTTTAAATTTAGTCTAATTTTAAAATGAGTTAAAACTTTGATTTATATTTTATTATTAAAATTTTAAGTTCATCCATTCACAGGACATATTATTTTTTTAGTAATGAAGTTTAGTTAATAATTGACGATTGTAATACTTTTAAATTTGCAGGTACAAAAATAAATGTAACAATCCTTCGCCGAGAAATTTTAATAGATTATGTATGACTTAAAGAAACAGTAAAATTGAAAGATACAGTTGATGTCTAAGTGATGTATTTTTCAACAAGTGTCTTTATAATAATTTACTTGAAATGAGAAACACTTTAAACTCTAGATATAGTAAGTTAATTTAAATATTATTTTATAATATACTTAGTCCTTTTACCAACATCAAAGATTTTGTTGATTTTGCTACTGTCGGATTTAAGAGTTTGTACTCAGTACTACGATAGGTATGGAATACAATAAGAGGCTGTGGACTTTAATGTAAACTGAAATTGATAATTATATTTGTAGGTTCGTGTGTTATCTAGAACTGTTTCATTGAATTGAAGAAGGAGAATTCTTCCGGCGGAACTCAGACAAGATTTTAATCATAGATAAGTTAACAATTGAGTTCTTGGTAGACGGTATGTAAGACAGATATTTTTATTTATGTGAAATTAAGTGCTAAGTACCATTAATAACATTAGAGGGACTGTAATTTTCACCATTACCATACATATATTCATGTAGTCTTGTTCGTTATTATTTTTAACTTATATTCATACATTTATTTTTCCAACTATTTTATTCTAAGACATTATGTAATAGAAGCCTTTTGAATCTGTTGGACATTCGAAGTAAGTTTTATTAGAGCCCAAACTTAACCAAAGTTAAGAAGGCTAGTTAGGTAATGGCCTGCACCTGGTCATCTTGGATCAAATACCTCTTACGAAGCCTAACTTTTCAGTTAACTAGAGTTAACTCTTCAATTATAGTTGCTTAAGGGGTTTCAGTAACTTAATTGTGGTATTTAGTTAGACTTTTTTCGCTTTAATGTTGAAGCATTCCATTTTCACGTTTTTTATTATCGTAACGGTGTTTTGTTAATTATCACTTTGGTTTGATATTACGAAAGGTTTTTTTAATAAATATTCAACTCTGGGATGTGTTCTTATTCTGTCACAGATAAATTAGTTTCTATTTTGGGTAATCTTTTAAAAAAGCTAACCAATACAGTACACCACATGTTAATTTGGTTGGTCTTATAATTAGAAAATAGTCTGACATCACTCACAACAATACAACACCAATACATCTTCCTTTTTTGAATCATGTTAGAGAATCGTCCATACAAAATTCTAGCATAAATAATCTATATACTATACTGTTAGACCATGAGCCACCAATATGAAACCCTCCCCCCCCCCGTGGGAATTTATGACTTATACTTTTTTTTGTTGGTATTACCTACCAGATTAAGAATTCAGTTGTTTGCCTCTTTTAAATTACAGCGTATTCCGGAAAATAAAGAAAAACTGTTCAATTTAAAAACCGTTTTATTAAAATTACATGAGGGTAGCCTACGTTAATTACTGGTGAAATATTTTTTTATGGACTTCTTCAGTATATATTCAAAGGCTTCAAATGAAAATAAAAAAGTTAAAAAAATACCCCCGCTGCAGCAAACCTGCAGGCAATGCGGATTTCAAATTCGCCTGAATTGATTTTCAATTAAATCTATTTAAATAACATTAGATTTAAAGAGTACCTCTAGGAAAGCAAATTCAAGAGATTCTAATTAAATTAAATAAATTTTATTTGAGACATTTTAGACGTAAATTTTACTGGAATGTAAGGTTCCAGTAAAATTAACGTCTAAAACTTTGTTTTCCTCGTATCAAAATCGGATTTGCGGCAATAATTTTACTTTTTTAAATCTCTTTAAAATAATGTGCCGATTGATATGGGTTGCCATTTAAAAAATTTCAACCTTGTTTGTGGGTGGGGGGTGAATTTCAAAATATCACCAAAAAACAACCTTACATTACCCTAGAAACGTGTATTGAAGCTTGTTTGAATTTATGAATATTTTTGTGCTGAGACCATTCATTATTTAGCATGTTAACCCATTGTTCTTTATTTTTACCATTAGCTAGGATTTTTTTCCAATCCCGTGGGATCTTGATTTTGGATATCTCATTAAGAACGTTTCTCCAAATCCTCTTCTCTCTTTCAATGTTTTAATAGTTACATCTAAATAGGTATCCGCAATAAAGTATATCCTGCTGAGTTTTGGAAAACGGCTGAAGGCAATCTGTGCTAGTTCACCAGAGGTTTCTGGAATATTAGTAAGAACCTAAAAGTAAGCCATACCGTAAATTGCATACATACATTATTCAATCTTGAGAGGTTCGTCTATACCCTTGTTCTCCAAAGCATGGAGCAGTTTGGCCTTTTCTGTTTTGGTTGGGCATCCATCGACAGTGGCTGATGCCCATGGTACTGGATCTAATGGGTATGTCATCAGCTTCTCACGGTTAATATCACGTTCTTGGGACAGCAGTAAAACTCCAGAAAAATATTTTTTATTGCTCTTATCTCAACTAATCTGTTTGCATGCAGCTTTCCCTAGATTATCTACATTGAGTAAATTGTCTTACACCGATTCGGGTACAGGTCTTTCAGCTGATAAATAAACAGACCATATAGGAATTCTGATCACAGTTTTCAACTTCAAGCAGAATAATGCATTGTTCAAAAGCATCAAGTACAGTACTTGCAAAATACTTTGCTCACTTCGTTTCATTTCATTTGCTTGCATGTCACTGAGAACAATCTGATGACCACCATACTTGCATTTTTAAATTCTAACTTGCTGTGGGCCCGTCCTACGCACAGGAATCAACTAATCAAATCAAAACAAACTAAAAAATCTATACTAAAGGACCCATGCTGCACTGCGGCGTTAAAATAAATATCATATCCTAGAAATAATCAAATTGATTATTTTTGATTGTGTAATACAGTATCTTAAACTTAACTGATTCAAACGATCAAACGATCAATAGCTCAAATTAAAGCCTATAATTGACTGATTATTTTGAGTCTAAAACATATAAAAAAACTTAAACAATACTGGAGCTATTGATATTCAATAATAGAAAAACCTTATAATTTTTTTAATGTTGGATGTTCACCTTGCGTTTGCTTGAAAACCGTCCGATTTGAATAACTAATATCTTAAATGCAAGCCGGTATTTCACTGAAGGTTCTTAGACCAAAATATATAGGGTTATATAATTACAAATGGTAAAATACTGTACAATTTAAATTGAAATACGAATTAAAAAATATATCAAACCTATGTTTTTTAGTCGAGTAATGAAGTAGATAAATATACAATGATGCTTGATGTGAAATATATGTGTGCATACTACCAATTTAAGACCTCAATCATGAAGATCAGACGTGTAGAAGAGCCAAAGAAACTCGGAAAAGAAAAAAAAAACAAATTTAACTCCCTTTAGAAATACATGGGGGGTAAATTTAATTTACGTATAAGCCGAGTGGGACTGTTGGTAAATATATACTGAGTCTTGATGTGAAATCTGTGCGTGCATACCTTCAATTTGAGACCTCAATAATGAAAATCGGGTGGGTAGAAGAGCCAAACGAACTCGGAAAAGAAAAACCAAATTTAACTCCCATAAGAAATACATGGGAAAAAAATTTTGTTTACGTATAAGCCGAGTGGGACTGTAGGCAACTATATGCCGATGCTTGATGTGAAATCTGTGCGTTAATACCTTCAATTTGAGACCTCAATCATGAAAATCGGTCGGGTTGTAGAGCCAAACGAACTCGCTAAAGAAAAACCATTTTTAAAAATATATATATTCATGATATTTTCGTGTTTTCCGGAACATGCTGTAATTCACAAGTGGCAAACACCTAAAACCTTAAAGTATATGTCAATACAGACCAAAAAATGTATATGTCGAAAATTCCCACGGGGGGGGAGGGGGGGTAAACGCCAGCCTCCGCTCTATGTATTTTCCAACGCATTCTCAAAACGCGTAGCTTGGCTATCCAATACATTTTAAATATTGTTTTATTGTGTGTACAATGTTTAGTAAAAAAAACCATACGTTAATGAATCAAAAATGTATTTAATTGAAAGCTATACCAACCTGAGATAAAAAAAACAAACAAAATAATTTTTAACTAATTATTTACAATTAACTGACGTAAGTAATAATTTTAAATTGAACTGTATTAAAAAAGATACTTTGCATCGATTTATTTTTGCTATGGATAAGGTTTTCAATTTGGGCACTTTATCCTTGTTCCCCTCCTTCCATTTCCATCAATATTCTAGCTACAGGAATGATATCGTTCCTTCTTTGGTTGATTGTATTATGAAACAATCAAATCTTGTTCTAATTTATGCATTGAGTTCTGCAAATTCTGTCGAGACAATAAGTTTTATAAATTTTTATAACTTTACAGCAGCCGTGTGAATAACGCATTGATTTTTAGCATATTGTGAAAATTTATATTATATGTTCTAAATCAAATCAAATCCAAACCAAGGTTTAATATGCTTCTATAGTTTCAAAATATGTATTTATAATCTACGCATGGTAAATGTTACCTATATTAATACCATATGTACTGATTAAGACTTATACTTTTTTTTGTAAAGCATTGTTAAATAACTCCACCTTGGTGTCAGAACTTTCTACTACTAGATGGTGATTATTAATATTTTTAGTAGAAATTTTGCATTTCCTTCATGTTTTTTTTTAATACCAATGTCGTTTTTAAATGCTGTTTGAATAATTTGAGCCGAATACTGGTCTGTAAAAAAACACACTTTCTAAAATCACTATGTGAAATTATTTTAAATTTGAACCATAAATAGACTAAATAACTTGGCAAACTGACACTTTCATTATTCCCCAGCCAGCACTAGAGAAGTTTTGTTTTGGGTACTGGAGCAGTATAACTTTAATTGTTTTTGTTTAAAATTAACGTTATGTATAATTTAACAAATCTGATTGAGTTAAGAGTAACTCCGAAAACTACCTTGTTAGTCAATTCTAGTCAGTCAGTCATTTAATTCAGTCAATTCTACCACCCCACTTAAATTTCAGAACCCAATTAGTAGAAAATTAATAGAGAAAACTCGTTAATTTAAAACGACATAAGCTCTATATTCTCTAAAAAATAATCACCAACTTCTGTTTGTTTAGTAAAATAAGAAAATATCATAATCTTTCTTTCTTACAAAAGTTTTCTCTGACACGATGCATATTATTCTACAACTAAAAACGTGATCAAAATCATCAATATAACAAGTGTTATATTATATACTAACACTCCCATATTAATAGCAGTTAGTTCCTATATTTTTCAACTATTCCCTTTAAGATTTAACATATTTACTGTCATAGATAAAGCAAATGAATAACAATACCTTAGTATAGCACATGACACTTGCGGTAATAGCTTGTCCCTATACCAGAATTTCCCCGAAAAGAAATGAAAAATTAATATAATGTACCCTATTGCCTTTTAAATAAATAAAATGATAAATATTATTTTGGATTGCAATCCTTTGCAATAACAATACAGCAATTATAACAACATACAATAATAATCAGTTATTACAAATTATGCAGATGTTCTCTCCCTTGAGACAAAGGTTAGCTCAAGATCCTCCCTAATCTGTCGTTAGATCTTAGACAGGTGATCCTCTGTAACGATAATTCCATAACAATAGAGTGTACAATATCTTGTTGGATAGAGGAACTCATTTTGTATTTTATGTAAAATAAGTATGGTCCATACAATTTGATGCGTAGTCTTAAATCGTAGTTTTGAATTTTTACAACTCTTAAAAAAGTCCTTTAATCCGTATTTTAATTTTTATTTAATTAATTTAAGAAATTCTATGTAGTGAGGATTAATTGATACGTCCATTTTAATAGCTATTTATAATGTTAAAATATCCAAAATTAGATTCTGTTGTGAGTGCAGGAAAATACGATGAAAGGCTAGTGATTAAAAATATGCATTTTTTATAGATCAATTGATAATTTTATAAAAAGTAAATTTACTGTTAGTTTAGTATTTAATTTACCAAGGTTTTTCACTATAAACACTGGAATGTGAGCAATATTTTTTTATAAAATATGTTATTGTTGTATTTTTCAACTTGACCTAGAACTTGTTGGACAATCTTGTTCGTGAATCTGTCACACGGTTATTTAAGCAAGCTTCTCCACCAACTGAGGGACATTTAATTGAAATGTTTACAACAGCGAACCAATTTATCGTGCTGACATTATGAACGGTATATATAAAATAGGAATATTTATTTTGAACAGCAAATTCCTAATTAGTTTACTTTATCTACTTATCCATCCATAGTGTGAATTTGAAATTAGTCTTATACCATTGGTCATGTTTTGTCTTTATAAACAACTGTTGAAGATACAAAACTTAATTGTCTGGGTGGTCGAGTGGTTATAGTCTTCACCTTCAAATCTTATGTTCGCTGGTTCAAATCCAAGAAAGTTCTTTACTGGACACAAAGGCTATTATTTATATGGCTGTAAAATGAAAATATTAAACAATAGATTGCAGCTAGATGGTAACACAAGCGTTCGGACAGTTTTCTTTCAAAGTCTAAAAAAGTTACGATTGTGTAAATAGATCCAACATAAAATAAACCTTTGCAATTCCTGGTTTTCCTCTACGTAACTAGTACCATTACAGCTTTAATGGTCATAAATCTGATGTTTTATCACATTTCATTTTTTTCAGTTTCCTTACTCATACAGTACTATACGTATATTTCTATAAATACATTAAAGAGAACCAAAAACTCAAGTAAACACTTGCTTAAATTTAACGTTCAGCTGCTTTCAATCTAACTGCATGATATGTTTTATGCTATCTAGATTGAACGTCAAACTATGATTAAGCAACATTTTATGCAAAGGTATTATTTATTCACCGCCATCTATTTTGCGGATGCCTCAGCCCTCATAAATTCTTCAACGTTGGCTTCTGCCCTTAAATATTGGATCGCTACCAATATGACTTGCAAATACCCAGCTTAAAATTAATAGCCTCGGTTGTAATAAATATTAACGTTTGGATAACGAGGAATATCGTGCACAACATTTTTGAACGGTCTAGCTTTTCATGTTTGACCAGAAAACATTTTTTTCAGATCTTAATTTGTCCCGATATTTTTTAGCTTTACCAACACGATGTGTATGTACCTTTTTTGTATACACTTCAAAAGTAAAGCGTAACAACTTACATTTGTAGAGCTTAAAATAACAAACAATGTAGTATATGGAAGCGTTATTGTGCGCCTAATGGTTACGGAGAAAATTCCAAATAATTGTAAATTTAAAATTCCCATGTTATTCTTATGGAGAATAAATCAACTGTTGTAGTTTGCTTGTTTATGAACATATTTTGATCGAATTTGGAAATATATATTAATTTCTTACTAAACTATTAACATTTTACAAATAAAAAACACTTTTTTACCTTCCCTGTTGCAGCAAACTTAAGTACTCGTTAAACTAATTCTATTAGAATAGGGTATAATTTTGATATTTTTAAGTATTCATTTTAGTTTAGATCCAAACAGGCTAATGGAAATTGGCTTAGTCTGCAGGTTTGCTGCGTTGGGGGTATTTTAATTGTAATGCAGATTGGATTCAATTGATCGAAAGCTAAAGCAACATGTTTTGTTCTTCGTTAAATTGCGGTAAATTTATTAAAGTCACATTAAAGCATCAATTTTTAGAAGTAGTGTATGTACTAACATATGTTTGAACACATTTAGATTTTTAAAGTTGTAATTTAAAATAAAACCGAATACTCTTTAGCCAAGTTAGTAGTTCTAACTGAATTCAGTGCATATGTTATGACGTTTTTCGACAAACCTTAATCCTTTTTTATCCATACATTGGCCTGTACAACAACAATTCATGTGAGACTTCACATTTAACACATTTTCCAAAACTATTCATACAATAATCATTCTTACAGACTGTATTTAGAAAAATAAAATTCACAATCCCCGTGAACATATAAATACAGCTGAGTAGCATTAAACAGCACATGGCACTTCAGACGTAACAGTTGAAGTGCCTACAAGTGCTTGAAGTGCCGCCTCTGCACACGTATGACTCTGTCAGAGTATTTGGCCCACTGTAACGGGTGAAACATTCACTTGTTATTAAACATACAAACATGTGTTTACATTCTTAGGTTCCTAAAAACTCTAATAAAAGTATCAAAGATATTTTAAACATAAGATGTGTTACATGATATATTAATGCAAAGCCTTAAAAATGTTTTATTTATTCTGTTCCAAGTTTAATTACTAGCAGAAGACAACAACTGTTTGCTCTATGGGAGGCCAGATATCCATTAGTACTTAATTAAGATTAAATTTCAGTTTTAAATTAGATAAATCAGGAGAATATCAACATTTATTAATGGAAATGATAAATTTCACTATTATAAGTTTTCTCAAGAATAGTGAATTAACTATTGCAATTAACTAACTTTGAATTAACTAATGCAACTTTTAGTTGCAAGTAAAATGTGTAGGGAAGTATCGATTTAAACCAATGAAATTGCGTGTCACAATAAATTGTAATCACGCTTTGCACAATTAACTAATGTTTTAATTTACCTTATTACTCATACTACTTATACAATATTGACTGCTTTAATTAATACTTACGGGTTAATCAATCATACATTATAGTAAAGATAATTACCTGTCTAGTCTAACGACAGATTGATGCATGAGGATGAGTTATAATCTTGGAATAGGCTTTGTCTCGAGCTTAGGAACTACTGCAATACATACTAGATTATGATAAGTATCTGCATTTGAAAAAAATGCCCCTTTGTAATGTGATGGTTTTTAATTCACGTAATAAGTATATTGATGAATATTAGAGCCAATAAAATTTATACTCGGCACTTTATTGGAAATAGGAGGTATGAAAAAGTTGTTTTGAAATTAGGCTCATTGCTGCTCAGTGTATAAATACCACAAAATAAATCGTATTCTAAAGTGTAAAGAGCTTTTCTTTAGAGATTTATTTTTCATAATTGATACGCCTAAGAAATGTGACTTATACCTTCTACAATACATGTTTCGTGTACAGTCTTGTCAAAAATAAATGAAATATATTTTCTTTTGTATATGGAATGTTTTTAGTGATCTAAAAATATCGTACAGCTCATAATTTTTTACACTGACGCAAACACTATTTTTATAAAACTCCGATTGATCATAGTTAGGATTAAGAAAGTTTTTGATAAAATAACAATAAAACATTATGTATATTGTTTGATGTACCAATCAGCCCAGACCTTAGTAATCTGCATCCCAAAATAAAAGTACTAAAAAACTGTTAATAGTTTTTTTATACAGAAGATTGGTTTTAGACTGAAGATAAAGATCGGTTGAAAAAATTTCAAGATTAAAATGATCATGGAAGAAATACAAAATGGCCGATATCTTGTTAACAAAGCGATTTTAGAAAAAAATTATTTTTAATTTTCACTGTACTTTGACCAAAAAAATCACTTCGTAAATTATGTCCTCACCTTTTTTGAACACCCTGTATAAAGTGAAGCTTCTACGAACTTATAAGACCTATTAATTATTTGGCTTGGGCTACAAAGTACGATTTTTCCGTGCTTGTACTGTGATCATTATTAACCTTTTGAACTGTGAATTCCACTAAATAACCTCCCAATCTCTAAGGAAGAATTATTTATCCTATAAACACAAACCCTTGTACTACAAATATAATTAAAACTACATAGTTAGTTATTATAAACCCATAAAAGAATAGCGTGATGAAACTTGAGTTTAATTAGGCCTGTCCACACTTGAAGCGACAAAAGCTCTTTCCCAATTAGTTCTGACACAGTTTACAAAGTAGATTGCTTGACAACCTTTCAAGTTTACTGTCAAGTGCACTGTTTACTTTATTTAATAAGTCACTCATGAGATTCATGTTTCTTTTTTTTATTCACATGTAGTATAATTTCAGCTTACTATATTGAGTAACATTTAAAACATTTTATACGTACGCTGTTGCTTAAAACTGTATCAATGCAATGGAGCCCAACAAAATATAGCTGATAGTATATTTAGTGTGATCCAAAATTTCTTTTGTGGTATCTTAGACCCACGAATTGGATATGAAATTTTAAAATCAGCCTCGTTGACAAAATTATATGAGTTGTATTAAAGTTTTGAACTACTGCAACTTCGAGATTTCGTTCTGCAGCATAATTATTATACAGGGTGTTTCAGAACAACCTACCAATATTTTAGAGCATTTTTCCTGGTTGGTCACCATTTTGTTTTATGAATTTAAAAAATTTTCATTTTGTTTACCTTTGTCTAGTTGTCATAAATGTTTGTGCAAAGTTTCAATTTCGTATGTTTAACCACTTTTTAGTGAAATATGAATAAGTGAAAAACATAATGGCAGCTGTGCTAGTAACTATGGACTTCCAGACAATCTAAATATGATATTTATATATTTTTCTTACCCAGGATCAATGCCCTAAAATATTGGTAGGTAGTTCTGAAACACCCTGTATAAACCTTAAATCCGCCTTTTCAAACGATCCATATCTTCTGAATATGTAAAAAATTAAGTGGTTGTATGGTGATGAAACCTTGCAATTATTGTACTATAGGAAAATAAAGGTGGTTATAGACTACATAAATTTTTCCTTCAGTCAAATATGTCTTCCCAATATGAGTACCAAACATCGTAAAAAATGCATCTAAAGAATTCAAAAGAAAACCTAATACAAATTACATTATAAGACGATGCATTTGAAAAAAAAAAAGAAAGACACATGTTATAATTGAATAACAATAGTAGAGTTACTATTGTCATCTTGTGAACTAAACCACGAAACATTAATCATGGTAAGTGCTTTTGTAAACCATTATCTTCTTCCTTCTGGAAAACGTTCATTTGTAGGATAACACGAAAACGTAAAACCTTACTATAAGAGATGTTCTACTGATACGATAAAATGATAACTATATCCCCAACACAACTTTATTTTAACCCTAGTGAATAGGTTAAACGTTCATTATTTAAAATATAATACAACTAAGAATGTTGGTTAAGTTCGCTCTATGTTAACATGCATTTCCATAGTGATATTTATTGGATTTCATTAACACTTGTTTCAAATGTTTATCATATGACAGATTATCACCAGCCAATAATTAAATAAATATATTTATTAACTAGGTTATCTAGGATTATTATTAATTATCTTGTTGTTAATTAACTTGTTTAGAATAGCTTATACCATTGACTATTGGATATTGAAGTTGTATTAATAGTCAAAGCTTATAAATAGGTTTTAAAACAACTAGAACATTTCCAGATAATTAATTTAAATAGGTTATATTAAATTCAATGTTGCGTTTACACCACAATATATCTCTAGGACAACTCATTAATAAAGTAGTGTACAATTTTGATAGCTTATTGATTAAACTAGCTTATCTGATTCTTAGCTTGTGATATTTTGTATTGATTTATTCTATTGTGAAAAGCGGCATTTCTTAACTTTACTTAAGTATTTTTATGTTGAGTCCACCATGTAGTGATATTATTATTACTATTAATACATCAACGCAAATTAACCATTTAGTTGTGTACACTTGTAATTTGTGCAGGTTTTTTGAGATGTTCTATGTCTAAAGCATCCGCTCTGAAATTAACATTTAAAAGATCCTCACATAGTCCTCAAGACAGGAAGGTTTGCCTATAACCATATCAATTTACACTAAAAAGCTCTGATTTGGTCTTATGATAATGGCTCTTTTGGTCAGCCTCGGTCCGTACTTTTAGCCTAAACATATAAAAAACCTTTCCTTTTTATTTATCTTTAAATCACTCTTTAATAATTCCTTAATTTATAAATGTGTTTACTAACGAAATCAAAACGAATGTATTTGAATCTTGAATATTACAATGCAATATATTGAGGCATTTTAATAATATAAATGAGTATATGTACTAAGAAAGAATAATTTAACATTTTTTAATCAAAAATATTTTGACAAAACTTGAGCTTTTACTCAAAATACTAAATAAAGTCTTCTAAATTTATTTATTTTATCTTATAGATTACTTTCAGAAATTGTTTGACATATAATTTAAAGTTGCATTGTCATTTTCCTGACCCAACAATTCAAAAGAAATATTTTTCTTTGAAAATTCAATTTTATAGTGTTTTTATTTTGATTTCTATATAATTAATATTCCTAATCTCAATCGATCCTTAACAATTTTACATTATATCTTTATTTTAACTCTCAAGCAGTTTCCTGTTATTATTTTACTGATGTTTATTTGTTCGAACAGGAAGACAGTAAAGAGGGTTGTCAGGTAAAATATGGTTTGGTTTTGTAAGATGTATCTTTGTCACTAGGCAGGATGCCAGGTTGGATTTATGATCCATATTTTTACAATTATAACAGCTATAGCCTTAAAATTAATGCAAATGAAAGTCAATGAAACATATCAAATTAAAATACGTTGGGGTTTGATTTTTATGATACTAAAGTATTAAATATTAGCCCTAATTTTTGCTTAACATGATTATATTACTTAAGTGGTATGGGAAACAAATTTTTAACAATCGTGCTTTGTACTTGACACAAATACATCATGGCTTGAGATTATTAACGGGATGAAACGAAACTTCACTTGGATTTAACGTCAGTTAAATGTCAGCTGACGTAGATATTCCGAGAGATTATACGAATTAAATTCCGTTTTATCATTCAACCCTTGTCATATAAAGTTTTAGTCAGAAGAGTTTGTTTTAATTTATAGCAAAAAGATTACGGGTACATGTAAGGATGAGTAACAAGGGTAATATTATCCATATTGTTTTTTGTATAGCAACAACCATTATTGTTATGATCTTAATTTATTTGTTGTCATCCTACTGTTTGAATTGGGAACCTAAAACAGGCATCATCCAACCACCATCATGCGATTTGACAATTAATTTTGTAAAACACTTATGACCATACACCCTGTATATATGTATCTGAACGGATTGTGTTATTGGAATCTGGGAACATCATAACTATAACGAAAAGACTTTTGACCCGGGTCCAGGTTACACCGTGAGACCTACGGTAATAGCTTATTCTTATATGGGGAATCCACTAAAAGACATTATCAGCACTGTGACTTACAAAATATCACATTTTTACAACACGTTGAACGAAAACGTTTTTCCCGTAAATTGAACTGTGTAAAATGTATTCAGACACTCTCGCGTTAAGCCGATTAACTCTATCCTGAAGTACAGATCCTCTTTGGTCTTTGTTATATTTTAAACATTACTGCAGTTGCCTAACTCAAATGGAAATTCCACCCGGCCTTTGAAGGATATCTATGTCAACGACTGTTATATGTTCCATATACAGTTTTACTCTATATATTTACTCTTGTGCTGTAAGAAAGCATTCCGTACTGACAAGAGGCGATCTTAAATAATTTATGTAAATTAATAAAAATGTGAATTGAAGTTGCGTACATGCGTATATTAATTAAAAACAGTTTAATAATTATTTTAAGTACAATGTAATACTCATTTAATGAAATGCAATACAGTATATCTGTTGTATTTACATATTGATAGTGTGCTTTAAACAATACTTTTGTGCTTACCGAATTAATAATGAATATGTAAGTAAATGTATACCTATTACAACTTGGAATTGTACTGTTTTTTTTTTTTTTTACAGTTGAATCAAATATGCAAGGAAATGGTAAATAAATAAAAATATTATAAAACAAACTTATTATGTTGTACTTTTTGATTATAATGAAAATGAGCATCAGAACACTGTATGATTATGTCTCTTAGGGCGTTATCCTCAGGCTTCGTCAATTAATTATGACTATGTACGCGCTCTGAAACACGCTTCCATTGCATGATTATCTTCGAATAGTTTGCAGGTATAAAACATACACTATTATTATAAAATATTTTTTGTTTAGTTTAATAACTTGAATAAGCTTTCATGCACATGTTTCCAAGTTTTAAATACTATAGTGTTCATTAACTCAATTGCTATTAATACCAGCAAAGAGGATTTACAAACATAAATTATCTTATAAACTAAAAAACTTTTGCAAAACTTATGACAGCTAGCCTGAGCTTACTACTGGACCGAATTGCATGCGGTTGGTACCAAATAAAAGATATTTACCTGTAGATGTAAAGAGTCCCTTTATAAATTAAAATAGGCTCACAAATAAGCACGAAAAATTAATTTGAAATTTTTAAAAAATAACATGGGTCTTATGGGTTGCTATGGTGATGACGAAATAACAACAAAATATAAACAGAAAATCAAAACAAATTGAAGACATTCCAATCACATGTTTTATTTACAGTGGGGGTGAAAATAGAGAAGTTTGCACAAAACATACTTTTGGCCGATATTTTGGTACTTACGTATTATACGGAGGCCACTTATTTTACAGCGCGCTGCGGTGGTTAGGTTAGGTTGGTCTATTATAAATATGTTTGTAGGACTTTCCTACTTTCGTTATAAATCGAACCAGACAAGTCATAAAAGCTTCATGATGACTAAACCTAACCGCCGCAGCGCGTTGTATAAGGGTGGCCTCCGTATAATACGTAAGTACCGATTTTTTGACCACAGGGTGTGCTAGCTAAAATACTAAATATTCAAATTTAAAATAACTTCCAATAACGGTATTGAAATGAAATTTAGGTAACAATATTGATTACAGTCTTAAAATGAGTTTGGTTGAAGCTAAATCACGATGATCCAACGTCACTCTAAAGTGTATAATGCATATATCATTTCATTGATACCGTTTATGACAACAATGAAAACAATCGGCAGTGAGTCGGTGGAACCAAGAGAGCGATGTCTTATTCGCGGTGTATTCGCGAACGGTCGCCGTCAATTATAATTTCATCAGTATAGTTTGTTTTTGTACTGTATCAGCTCAACTCTTGCGTTGCTTGTTTTATCCACATAAGCCAAGGACTGATCTTTCTGGACAAATTCAAGGTAGATAGACGCCGCACCCCTTTATATATTGAAACTAAATCAAGTAACCTGCAATTATTAACAATCAAGCTGCCTTATTGTATTAATAACTCAGTTTAACATATTGTTTATTTTCCATTAAATATATTTTTTTTAGCACAACACTTATTTTTAGAATTTCCACGGCTACGCATTTTACCGAAATTCTCCAAGCGCTTCCAGAGGGATGAAGATAGAGACCCATATCAAAGAACAGACGTGTCCCTCATGTACCAGTGTGACAAAGACGTGGGTTAACTATGTAGTCAGAAAGTTCATGTTTCACCATGACGTTGACTTATAAAGCAAGTGACAAACACTAAACATAATTTCCACCAGGACTGCCATGCTGTATGTCACATGAGCTTTTACACAAAACAAACGTTTGGAATTCTTGTTAAATTGTTCGCTAAATCAATGTCTGAACCTATTTGTAACACACAAGTAATTACAAACAGAATCATCCAAGTTGTTTAAAAAGCTTCACTAATACGCTATCAGGTTAAATAAAAAAAGTTTTCTTTTCACTTAAATAAATAAAAAGTATAAATTCTATTTAAAAATTCTCAATCGTTTTTATTTTACGCTAGTGCTGCTTTTAAGTGAATCTTAGTCCTTATAAGTAAACATGCAGTTTTAATTTCCCCAAACTTATAAATGTTTTTAAAATCAAATTAAAATTATTCTGGCTTAAAATTTTATAACCCTATACAGTAAAGCAATAAATTAGTTTTCTAACTAATGAATATCTAAAGTGCATCACACTTATTTGTAAAGTTAATGATTGAAATGTAATATTTTTTGTCTTTTTTTCAGCTAACATGATGCTAACATAATGCAAATTATGATGATTCATACTACGGAAGTAGTCTGTGTCAAATGTTTTTTTGCTACACACAGAACACATCACATAAATTTTTTAACACCTCTAGTATCAGTATTTTCATCTAAAAACTTATGAATCCGATTCCAGTATGTTCAATCCAATAACAATGAATCTGTCAACCTCACTCAAATCCTGACAATCCAATCAACTGAGCAAACATAACACCAGTAACAGCCTGATCTCCTAGTTTGTCTATTGGCATTTGTGTACAATGATTTAATTACTTATTAGCTAACAAACTATTGTAGATTATTTATTCTGTTAAATTTTGTTCATATAAAAATACAAACCTGGATAACAATTTAATATAGGCCTTCAATGTTACAATAAAGTTTTTAATAATCCATTTGAATAAAAATATTACAGATAGTTTTGCAATATGGTTAAATTTATTGCATCAGCTACGCAGAACTTGTTAAGTCCAACTAATTTTCACTTGATTTTAGCCAGTGTAGTCGGACTATGGTAGCAATACAATGCAAATCTTGGATTGGTGCCAATATATATTTGGTTGTATTATTCTTTGACAGTATACATTTTGTATTAATATCCTTGAAAAATGCATCATTCCTTAAATTTATAAACTATAAATGTTATTGGCCTTTGTTTAATTGTAATGGTTTTCAGATTACAGTAATGCATTTTATACTTTTCAAATCATATTTTTATTCCTTTTTGAAACTAAAACCTCCTACCTTAGTTCAACAGAGTTTATTTACTGATATATCTTTATAATTAATACGCTACATGAAACTTTGTCGGTTGAACTTCTCCGCCATTTCCTTACTGATTTTATCCATTGATGTCTCATTGGAAAGAGCGTGTCGCGTAGATTTGCAAACTGGCCTTACATTTTTGAAAAAGCCCCTTGGGCTCTGCCCCAGTTTACTATTTGAGTTTGTGTAAACATAACCTCCAAGACGGATCCTGTTAGTATGGTCGTATCTTAGATTTGTGTATTTATCGTTGTTTTGTGTCGCTATGACGGATCGTGTTAGCATGATTGTAACTTAAATTTGTGAATTTATCGTTGTTTTGTTTAGCTATAATTTGTTTATTTGTTGTTTTTTCTTTTAAATGCCTCCGACGCTACTACAACGAAACATAGAAAGGAGGCGTAATCGTGATAATGACCGCAGCTACAGAACAGTGACACGTAATATGCTCAACTATTAGGTTAAAAATGCGCCCTAACACTACCCCAAAACAACTTTTCGTTCTCAATTGACCCTCTATCAATGACCTTTGTTGCCTGTACAGCGAGGGATTTTGAGAAGGAGACGAAAACCGGCCGGAATGCTTTAGGTTTATCAATAACGAAGATAAACATGGTCTGAGTTACACACCGGTAATCTTTGAGTTGACTCTTTTAAATTCATTGTAAATATGACTGTTATTCGTTTTGAAATAATTCCTGTAATACTTCCTGTAATCCTGTAATTCCTGCAGTTGCTCGAATTCGAGCAACATGTACACTAGTCTTCATTATTCTGAACACTTTTTACTCTTAACGGAACCTAATGACATCTAATCTTGGTCAATCGAGCAATCCGACCTTCCGGAATTTATTCAGAACTTCAAAGAACTCAGAAAATCTATTTATTGCTGAATCGCAACCATCCTTCAAGGGAAAGAGTTTAATTTATTGCTTGATATCAGCTTAAACACAACATTCCTGTGGAATTTAATAAGTGAACCGGCATAATATACAGGTTGTCCATGAAAAACGTTTCAGGACTTTGGGAAATGAATTTTCATACTAAAAGGAAGAAAAAGGTTTATGTGAAGGTATGTCCGAAAATGCATATTTACCGATTTATCCACCATTTTGTTTTTTATACAAAAATATTTTTATCTGTGATTTTTTTCATTCGATAATTATTCGATAATTTGGTAACCATGATAATATACACAAGACCTATGATAGAAAAAATAATAAAGTTGTTTAGATTGTAAATTTCAAAATGGCGGCCGTTTGAATTTCTGTAACTTAAATAACTCAAAAACGGCTTATTTTATGAAAAAAAAGTCAAGAATACTTTTTTTTGTATTTTTAATTCCCTATCAAACGATACCAAGACCAAAAAGATCGGACAAAATATAACTGAAATATAAAGTTTTTTGTATAAAAAATAAGGCAAAGTTAGTCGGGTAACAACGTTTTTTGTGTAAAAATAAGGCAAAATTAAGGGTTCCCCGACTAACTATATCCTATATCCTTTATAGTCATAATTTTAAATAATGACCAAAAAGTCTAATTAAAACGTAACTTTTACGTTTTAGTTAACTTAATTTTTTTATAGTATATGTAAGAAGATAAGTTTGGAGTTTGTACCTAAGTATTATGTCGATTAGAAAAAATATTAATAATGTGGAAACATCGAGATTTATTGTAGAGATAATTTTATGAATGTAAATTTATATTTTAAAAATGTAACAAAGTATATTAAATTGAAGTATTTCCTTGGCTTGAGTAGTACTGTACACTACTCGCAATTAAGTTACAGAAAAGGTAAGCCTCATTAAACTATAGTGTACTTTATTTCTTCAACTATACCCTAAATTAAAGGTTTTGCTCGTTTAAGTTTGTTTTTACTCTAGGAAAATGAAAACGTGATGGTTCATTACGTTTATCAGATCTAACAAAAAAAGAGGCTGTTTTCAACTTAAGTCTAAAACTTTTTCTCAGCTTCATTAGCCGATTTGCCACCTTGAGTTAACTTTATTCAAGCGAATCACCATTAGTCCCGCTATCTTTTAAATATCCTCTAAAAATACTTAGTGGTTATCTTTGTTTTGAAAGGTTTTCTAAGCACAATCTTTAACACACAAAATCATCTCAAAATAAAGAATGCAATAGAACTAATATTTAAAAACTGATTACACCTCACGAAACTATGTAAATTTTTCTTAAAATTGGGTCTAAATTATATTTTTTTGTAAACGTATAACAAATAAATAAAAAAATATAAAATTATTAATTAAACTAATCATAAACTGCAATACGAAACCAGAGTAAAACTTTTCTGCCCTGTCAATATAAAAATAATAATTACCTAGGTATATTGTATTTAGAGATTTAGTGTATTAATATTGCAAGTAAAGTAACATAAAACTAAAAGTCATTTAAGGTTTTGAAATTTTTTAAATTATATACACTAATCTTAGGACATAGCCGACACATTTCAAGGTGTTTGTCTTATCAAATGAACTAATAAAAGCTAACAAATATGTCTTAGAATAATTTATGGAACGCGATGAGCTAAAGCTAATGTAAACATCTCAATCAAAGCAATGAATGTATTAAAGCAGTATCACTAAGATATATACATAGGGTTAATAGCATTGTTTTAAAATCCATTACGTAAGAGAGTATTTCTTGAAAATTAAATGAAATAATTAATTTTATCTTACCTTTAAAGTGATATACATATTGAATTGGAATTGTCTGTCAATTAATATTTTGTCAATTAAAATGTTGGAAATCTTGCAAGGGCCTATATAGAAGATTTTTTATTTCTTTTTACTCTAAAACCCTTTTAAAAATACGTCACTGATTAGAGGGAACACTTTAAGGTTGAAATATACACAATGAAGTAAAGCTTATTTTGTAAAGCTTGATATTCTCACCACGTTTAAGTTTGTTTATTATTCCTGGTAAGTTTCCAATCTCATATTTGATAAGTTGTTGCATATTCAGTACAACTCCTGCTTGGCATTCTTAATTGTTTACTTTAATCTTTACTGCATTACTCTGAAGATTATTAAAAAAGAATAATTTAACCTAAAAAAGGTTTTCCATAACTTTTTTAAATGATATTCTTTAATAGAGTTTAAGAACAAATTAATGAAATTCATAGTAAATTTATGACTGTTAATTTATACTATTTGTAGCCTTTTTTAATTCATGTAACAAAAAGCCACGTAGTCCAATTTGTATCATTTCAGATTTATACCTTTCAATAGTTGGTTACTATGACAAAATTTCGTGTGGATTGCTTCGGCCGTTCATAAGGAGTATTAGCAAAGCAAAAGCATTTATAAATATTTAGATAATGTATCAATTACAAGTTTGTACAACTTTAAATCTCCAAAGCATTTAAAGCTGTTAATGTATCAGCAATGATTTTGATTATCTCAGTGTTTAACACATCAACGCCAAAAACAAATTGGACCGGATAGTTTATAAAATGTTCCCAACTGATCCCAAATCACTTGTGTTTTGTTGATTACATCTTAACCTTTTTTAAATTCATTGAATGTTTGCAATAATCATTCAAAATTCTTATATCATGAACAATTTTAAAAAATCTGTAAAACTTAGAATAATTGGGTTGAGGCAAAACGACGTAGAAAAAAACACAAAGAAAGAATGTTTGTGCTTGCTAATTAAAGTTCTAAAGGTGTACTTGTACGTTGTCTGTTTACCTTGTGTTTTGGAGCGAGAAATTAAACTCGACCGAATTTATTTTTTGACTGAAAAACTATTTTTGAATAGGAACTCTATACTTGCACCACTAAATAATTATAGATAGTGTAGGTAAAAAGAGCTTTTAAATAATTCAAACAACTCAAAATTATCAGTACAATTATTATTTAAAGTAATATCCATTAATAAAATAATTGACCATAACAAATATGAATCTTTCAAAAGATTGGAACTACATTACAGTTGGGTTGAAACTATATCAAATGATAAAGACTATACAAAGATTGTACAAATACTATACTTTTTTTTAATATGTAGTTTCAGCGCTGCGGGTTTATTAAGATTATTTCGTATATAAAGTATATATTATTTAGGTATAGGTAAAATTATTATTTCATAAAGTAATTGTAAGTTCATTTCAATCCAAATTTACCATTGATTATGAACGTAGAATGTCTATCTTTGTAAGACTTGTATATAAATGTAATAAAATGTCAGACCCGTTTATGTTTGTTATTTTTTTATTTACAAACCGTATACTGAACAATGCTGAATATACTAAACAATATATTTAAGCTGTGTACCGAAGAGTGATATTTTTTTCTTATTAGATGCTGCCGCACAATCACTACATTTAAACAAAACTTACTGATAAATTAGATACATTTCGTTAGATTGCAAATATATGATTATCATATGACAAATATATTAGCTTGTTACAGAAGTTGCTTTACCAACTCACACTTACATTCCACAAGTGTTGTTTACGTATCTTTTTGCATACAACCGCAATTTTTTTTTCCTGAATTTTAAATGCACAATTTTTTTTTTCTTTTCTTTTAAAAATACCAGGTAGTATGTTTAAAACAAAGCATTTACGGTTCACACATATTACCTTTAGGGCGGATCCACATGTACCTAGAGTAGGCACAGTTTATAGGCTCCACTACACGACTGGCAACGTCTACTGTTAATGACGCTACAAACCTTCCTTCACTACCACATTTCATTACTGATTATCTATTTTTCAGTATAAAAACCAGGCCATAGTACATCTACAACCGTTTAACAGTTTTACATGTACAACATTAACAACATTTTTAACACAAACGCATATAACTAAAATTGCAAACAGCTACTTTCGGAAACTACTTGGCGTAAATTACTTGTAATTTAAAAGAGTTACAATGTGCGAGTTTATAAAAAGATTACAAATGTATAATAGAATACAATTCAATCCAAATAAATTGTATGTGTTTATTACTACAGTATCTGAAATTATGTCAAATGAACGTTACAGTATCAACAAACATTTATGTTCCTATATTGTTTCTTCATAGTATTGCCAAACGGCTAAATCATTATACAAAATAAACTAATCACGCACTTTTCAAAAAAAGTTTTATATTTCGGCATTAGCCTTCTTTAGGAACAAACAAACAAATAATTAGAAGTGTTTACTACACTGTATCAGATGGCTTAGCAAAAATCTAAAATACCTACATATAATTTATAAGGAAGTAAAAAATAACATTTTTATAGAAAGAAAGAAAGAAAACAGTTTTGGTATACTATCTCAAATTTAGACCAGATAGTGTTTCACACGCTTTTCAAAAAAAGTTCTATATTTCGGCATTAGCCTTCTTCATGAACAAACAAACAAATAAATAGAAGTGTTTACCACTCTGTATAAGATGGCTTAGCAAAAATCTAAAATACCTACATATAATTTATAAGGAAGTAAAAAATAACATTTTTATAGAAAGAAAGAAAGAAAGAAAACATTTTTGGTATACTATCTCAAATTTAGGCCAGATGGTGTTTTAGATGTAGGTACTAATTGATGAGCTTGCTCAAAGCTGTCTTAATTTTAAGTCTGATGTGTCTTTTGCCAAATTTCTTATTCCTTTTAATAACATTGATGAAAAATTGTAGAATGCTCCGTCGCATGAATAGCCAAATGCTTTTGTATATCAGGATGGTTTACATCATATCTGTGGCCACTCATACGAACTATAAGGGCATTTGTGGTTTTGCCAATTTAGTCTTTTTGCTGGAAATTTGATAAATGACATTGGTAAAACTACAAGTTATTATATGTTTTTTATTCTCTTATGTTCTTATTAGCTAGACATTAAATACATAAAAAGCTTATTCCACTCTTTTAAAGATGGCGGCCAATTTTAATATTGCAATGGTATTTTATGATTTTTTTTTAACGAATATGCAACTATAAGACTTATTAATTCTACTCTTATACCTCTCAAAACTTACTCGTTTAGAAGTTGGGTGAAAACGAAGGCTACACACCAAGCTACTTTTCCAAGGTGTAATACGCTGTAGCCCTCATACAAGTAGCTCAAGAGAAGAATGTGAAAGTTTGAAAGTCTTAAATTTGCATCTACACTTGGGTATTTCATAAACAATTTGAAAGTCAGCCTCATATTGGAAAATGGCGGCGATTTTTTAAAAGTGGTATTAATATGATATACTAGCTGCTGTACACGAGCTTTTCAACGGGAAGTAGACGCGAAAGAGGACAATTTGTGAGATAATTATAGTGCACAGTTAAGTTGTTTGGTTATAACACATTTTGTAGAGTCTCGTACATCTTTTTATCACGTTTCTTATTATTTTTTTTTCATATGCGTTTGAAACAGTTATGTCTACTGACATTAATAATAATTAAATCCACAATTTTCCAACATCTAATTTTTTTATTTTTTTTTATGTATTATACTTTTTGTACATTTTTAACATTTAGAGAATTGAGCATACTATTTTAACTTAAAACCACAAAAAGGAAAAAACCCAAGGGCAAAGTACAAAGGAAAATTTTTATATGGATTTAGTATCATATATTTTGTTAGGTAAGCTTATAAAAGTAACCTCAAGTAAAGTAAGGATTTATACTTGAGTGATTTGAATATACATCTTTGTGAAGACGAAATCGTGCGTATTTTGAGGATCTTAACTGAGATACTCGAATTATATTATTGTTTCTAGTGAGCTGTATCAATATTTAATTTTTTTTTCAAATATTAGCAATGTCCAGTTATTTTTTTATAAAACAAAGCTAAAACCTAAAATTTTTACTACAACTATATTTTCTAATTAAATCCTATTAAATTATTATGGTCACCAGCATATTACAAACACTTGAAAACATACAATTTTGCAATAAAATTAAAGTATCAGACGAAAACGTTTATAAACACAATCCCACTGATAGAAATAAACAGATTTTATTTAGGTCATGTCCTTATAATTTTACCATACTATATTCTTATTCCATTCCAATAGTTTTTCATACTTACATATTAATTTTACAATTCCACAAACTAAGGTCCAAGATATTTATATCATTTTTTGTGTTTTTTACCAATAGAAAATCAGTTTTATAATATTTTGCATGCAATCGCTAGATAGAGACTACTTTACTTTATGAAAGGCAGTTTCACGGCAAATGATGCGTTCACATATAAGCATCTTACAAGACGAATCTCTATCAGTTAAGAACCTCATCTTCATGTATCTTGCAAAGCTAAAGTGAAACTGGGGAGAGTGTTTCATAATGTTTTTTACCTACGACCAATTTTTAAAGAAGCCGTTTCAGTACAGTTCTTAGTATTGAAAAGTTTCTCATAACAGCATTGTTTACTTTCATTACAGCATAGTTTTTCTCATAACAACACGGGTAACGGACCAATGAGGTTCAAGGATTGAAATAGAATAAGTAAAATGTTGTTGATTTTAACTTCAACTAGTCAGCTGTTCAGGCCAATTTAATTGTTGAGTGGTGCAGTTAGTGTTTGGTACAATGTTTCGTTGCTTCACTGTCAGTGGCAATGAGGCTATAAGAGAGGGAGAGAGAGCGAGAGAGAGAGAGAGAGAGAGAGAGAGAGAGAGAGAGAGAGAGAGAGAGAGAGAGAGGGGGGGGGAGAGAAAATTCTTTATTTATTACAAATTGTTTTGCAGCAATAAATACAAAAAAAATATAGACGAAAACATAACCTCTCTTAGAAGTTAATTAGAAGTAATGTTTAGTAATAAAAACGCTGTCATAGGTAAAGTAGTGTACGCAACTAGCGTAAATACTTTCTTCACTTATTCATATATTGTATAGACGATGGATAAGGTGTCGTTTTAATCTTCGAGATGGGTTTTGGGTAGAGATGTTCCCCTAAACCAAAAAGTGGTTTTAAAAGTTATGTCTGGATGTGTAAAGATCTACAAACACTCGTATTCCACTATTAATAGAATTGTTGTATGTGGGTATCCCTTAGCATTTTCAATGTTTGGTGATTTTTGAATTAATTTATGATTTCAACCTATACAAACTCTTAAAATATCAGGAACATCTCATTGCACACCTGTAGTTTTCATTTATTCAAGCAATAACAAAACTACAAATTTCTTGACCATTTAGTTTAATAACAACATTAATTCGAGTAATAACATAAGCTATAAACACTCAACGTATGTTTTTGCAAATCACTGCATTTGAAACAATGTAACATGTATTTAAAATTGTTATCTTTATTAGAATTCCTCAACTCTGACTTAGTACAAGATACAATAACTCTACTCTTGATGCAACAAGCAAAATTTGTTTCACCCATCACAACATGATAAACATGAGTTTTACCAACTCCCGGTGGATCTTCAGAAAATGAACAAGCTACCTCAAATATTTCTGAAGCTTTTTGCTGAAACTACCCCTGGGTCTCAGAGGATTGCATTGGTTTTTTTTTATAATCTCTGTTTAAATTTTGTGTGTTTGACCACAGAAAGGCATAAGAATAATTCTTTTATCTGTAGTTTGATTGACGAAATTATCGTAATTGAAAGTCGAGCAGGGTCCTCTAAAAAAACTGCTTACACAGAATAATGCAAATTGGTTAGTAAAAGTTCAAGTAAATGATTAGTATCTCATAAACCAGGAAGTATTGTAATTTCAAGACTTAGCAACTTAGTGCCTTTTAAAGCTTCACAAAGACAGTAATAGTTTTATCTTGTTGTCTACCCTATTTTAAAGGAGTAGATCATTTAACAACCATCAATCTTTTCCACACTAAATCGTGTAGTATTTTTAAATCGTGTTAAGTATTAAATCGTGAATACTGATGATACCTAAAAGATGTCCTGGACATTATTTCTATTCACTTTGCATTTTACACTAATCATTATAAAAGTCAAAATAGATTAATAGATACAATGCTATTTTTTACTTTCTTAATATAAGACTAATAATGTTATGGTATCTTTTATCCAATGCAGCAGAGTTCCAAAAGAATTTAGTTACAATTCTAAATCAATTTTTCTTATCGGTTATATAGGTGTGAGTGTCGTATATATGTTTGAAAATTTTGGTCCATAAGCCACGATTTACCAAGGTCTTTTAACATGTGGCAATTCTGGGTGTTTTGGAGCCTTCGTTAATAATTTGAAGGTTGACTTAGCAACAAAACTGGAAAGAACACACTTCTCGGTCACTAGGATTTATTCCTTTTGCACTTATAAATTCGTTCATAAAATACTAATTATTTTATTGTCATCAGGCAATTGAAAACCAGTAAATACCAGATACATGTACATGTCAGATATGTAAATACATGTACTCCCCTGGACGTTGCAAGTTAAATCATGTGAAGGGTTTGTGGTCCATTTGTCAATGTCTCTGTAGTTTTATGTCATGTCCTGACAGCTATATGTGTAGTTCGGGGATTCGTACAAACAGAACCAATAAATAATGTATTTCACTTGTCGGCGAGTCATGGGGTTATTAATCGGAGTTTATTTGTCTTAATATTCTGTCTACAATATATTTATGCGTTTTTTCTGCTTTGATTCACTTGTTATGTTGTTAAAATAACTTCTACGCAGACATTTCTTGTTAATTTCCAAGTTTAACGAGGAATAAAGTTACCTTTGATATCGTTTTTATTTGATCGGTAATTGAAATTAATATTTATTGAGCGAAGCGAGCGAAGCTCTTTGGGATCAACTTCAATGCAAACAATATAACACCATCACTCAATAACAGCTGAACACATTTCAGCCAAACTTAACAAGACTACTTAGACTAATAATGAGATGGTTTGTAAACAAACAAATTTCAATTAGATAATGCTAATGCAATTTAAAACGAACTTAAAATTTAAAATTTTTAACATTGGGCTTATGGGACTAAAGTAGCTATGACAGTTTTTTTGTTTACAAGAAAAATGTAAACAAGAGAATCATAAGGTATTTCTGAACTTTCTATACTTTTCTTTTAAACGATTTTAAACCATTCCTATGATTTTAATAAACAAGAAAATGCCGTTAAAACATTTTTTAAGGCACGGAATTCACTGAAAATCGAGAAAATATACTGAACTACTTTCTCAATGCGCGGAGCATAAACAAGGAGCGGAGGGATACGGACCAGTGACTACTTTCTTGGGAACCTATTTGTGTTGCCAGCTGATTAGAAACAGCCAATGTTAGAAATCAGGATTTAATAAGCGATATATCGAACCGCATCGAAATCGGTATTTAATCCGATAATACCTCATAGGCTATATTATGTTTAATTACATCGACGGTACAGTAAGTTATTACACTTATTGATAAAACGCAGATTGAACACTGATTTAGGCATGTGGGGAGGTAGGTCGGGGTTTATGAGTATTCGTGACTACATTAAGTGATTAGAAGTAAGGTTAGATTAGGAAGGTATAGTGTAGGTTATAGGTAGGCGATCGGGTTGTTTATTTGTGTTGCACCATATAATTTTTTAACTTTTGGAATGGAATAGTTGGTTAAGGTTAAACGGGGAAACGATTTCAAAAATGCTTGCATATGGTCTTAACTTAACAAACCATCTACAGTATTCTAGCTTTGACTTTATATAAAGTCAATGATTCTAGCAAATTATTACATACTGACCAAAAGAAAAGAGAACATTTGGATTTGTACCTTTGACCATAGCAAAACTAACGAGCTCCAACATACAGGTGAGTGAGCGTAGCGAACGAACTTCAACCAGGACGTGATTGAGCCATGCAAACGAGATCAGATAGTAAAAATAAAAGTAAGCCTACCGTTATAGGATCGACCGGCAGACACAGAGGTAATTTAACCTTTTATTGATTGTCATACCGATCCGGAACAACAAAAAACAACATAAAATGAAGCTATGTATAATAGTTTGGCCAGCATATCTTAAAATATGCAAACCAACTGCTGTTCTTTATATAAGAAGGTTTCAACTGAATATTATAAGATCCCCGTGCGTAGAACGGGTACACAGCTAGTTATATACTATTCTGTAATATTAATAATTGTTCGGCAAATCCTCATTTTAATGGCTCGGCTGAAAATGGAATCTGCATTTTGTGAAACAGTAATTTGGTAACAATTCAGTTATTTCAAATGTTGATAACAGTAGCCCATCCTATACAAATACTGTTATTTGATTGCCAAGCCACGGACTATACATACGTCCAGTTACAACCGTTGATAAGTAAACCTGGGCTTATAGAAGTACACTTTTAACCACGGTATGGATAATTGTCTAGGCCTGTCCAGAAGTAGGCTACTAATTTCTAATTATGTAAAAAAAAAAAAATTCTAAATGTAAAATGGTGTTTGTCGTATACAAAATAAATAAATTTAATAAATTTAAATAAATAAATAAATTATATTATCTACATTGTATATTTAAGGCATGTCTTCCCTACTTATTATATTATTCTGCCATTTCAGCCATTTTATGTTGCACGGTTGAATTTAAATGTCAAATTTCCCCTCCTGTTGTTATACTTTAATACTCGTTTTTTTATAGTTACTGTTTTTTTATACTTAAATACTTTAACCGATTGTAAGGGTGAAAAATGTAGCCCAATGTTTTTTTGTTGTAGGCTACAGTTGCATTTGAATGTTAAATTACCTTTCTCATTTTTATACTTTACTTTTTGGATGTTAATATCAGATTCCAACTACTGTAATATTTTCCTGGTCAAAACTACCATAATGCAGTTCTCGAAGAGGTAAATTTGAGTTATTATAATTTTAATTTTTAAAACCAGCATCAGTAAATAAATCTATTGACCTTTTTACATTTAGTTACTTATACAAATATCAAATCACGTTTGTTCCGCTCAACTGGCTTTCACCTCTCTGAAAGCAACCCTAGTTTTAATTTGCATCCAACTTTAAGGCCTGCAACCTATTTAAGCATGTTTTGTTAATGAATGGTCCACCTTGTTGTTACTATTCTTGGCTTTTATATAGTACGACACCATGTATAGAAAATGCACCGATGAATGACTAGCATCATACAGCTTAACACATTGTGTAAAATTTCAAAATAGTAATCGTATTTTCATTACTAGTCCTAAAAGTGACACATTTCAATCAATGATAGTGTTTTACAAACGAAGTGACAAGACTAAGTTATTATCAAGAAGGCCATGAGGAAGACGCAGAGAATAGGCGAAGAGGACCGGCTCACTGTCTTAGAAATTGTACAAGTTTGTAAGCATCGCTATTTTGTTACCACTTTTTCTAAGTCCAATTAAGTTCATTAGATGCTCATTTATTTACATTCAGTTTGGGATGAAAATATTGGTTTTGGGTAGGAAAGGTAGTGCATAACACAGTATAATAATAAAAAGGTTTTGATAGAATGAAAAACAACGATTTGCTTAAGCCCAAATGTACAGATATGAGCAATTTTTGTATACAGAGTGATGAACAATTTATTTTTTATGAACAAAAATTATTCACATCTTATTCTCAGACATACTGATTACACCTACAACATTTAATTATAATTAGTAGTAGGTATGAGAGACGTTTAAGAGACGTACGGACTAATTATGTTAATTACTATTATGTTTCAGCACAGACTATAGATCCAATTAACAGTTCGCATTATCAAATCAACGATGTTTCCTATTCAAAATACAAACAAGACTGTAAAACTAATAAACTCCATATTTCTTTTTCAGTAAATGTTCCAGGTCAAGTTTATAATTAAACTCAGCAAAGTTTTATCAAAGCAGTTAATCCTTTAACCGACAATTGGTCGAATCGCTTTACAAAACTTCTTTCATCAACTGTGTTGAGAACCGTCTAACTGAAACTCATTATTTTATTGTTATCATTCCTATTAACTAGGCATTTAGTATAATATATTTATCTTATGGCAATTAATTATTAAAGTTTGGTGTATTTTGTCATCTGAAAAAGTACATGTATGTCGTTCCCCTTTATTGAGCATTGAATAGGGACCATGATAGTCTGATTACAAAACTAAGTTTTCTAAGATCCAGATAAATTTTACTATTCGACTCTTTTAAAATTAGGACAGCGTTTAAACAATAATAAAACTTGTTTTTCTCTCATGAAATGCGAGTTTATTACAGCCAAACCGTATATTAAACTGAACTTGCATCACAACATTAACTGCCAACTCATGTTTATTTGTTTGTTTTCTGTTCAGTTTATATTTTGAAAAGATAGAAGAAAAAATTTTTATTCAAATGTGCCAAGTCAGTTTTTAATTTTTATGTAGCTAGGTGTTGATCTTTTTATTTCCTGGCTCAACATATCAACTCCTAAATATTTCAATAACTAAGTATCGTGTATCGACATCTAAGTCATTTTACGCAGGCAAAACAACCAGTTATTTGAGTCGTTAAAATTACTGATGAATAATTCTACGCTTCTGGTCAAAGGTTATCAGCATGGCTGTTAAGGAGAAGGCCTTGGAAATGCAATATGCCATGAACTTACTGCAATACAATTATAGTTGTAGAAAGAATTAATAATAAAACATATGCATCCTTTAATAAACTTAATTTTCCTTAGTTCAAAATTACATTTGGAAAAACTGAAAGGGCATGTGCAAATAATGATTAACGCTCATTATTTATTTTACTACATCGCAATAATGACCTAAGGGTTTGTTTTGGCTTGTATTCTGTATAATACTATCAACGATATTTCAAGCTTTGATGTGATGGGTGAAAAGGATCATTGAGAGAATTTCAGGAGTAATCATACGATATTTTAATGAGGAAAGTAGTTTTGAAACATAAAATTTGAAATCTTTTGATAATATCACGACTAAAATGTCAAGTATCAGGTTAAGTTTTGTCCAAGAGCTGTGTTTTAATTTAAATCAAGCTAAACCAGGGAATCACTGCTCACCTTTTTACTCACATTTGTGCTGTATTTTAATCATTTTGCTTTAAAAAATCACAAGGTGATTCAATCGTATTTGTAATTTATGTGACTAAACATAATAGAACGTAATTGTATATATGGAATTTTTTTTAGTTATGCTATGAAAGTAAGTCTTAATACAAAGGTGCCATATTTAGGTACATAAGATAGATGTATGGTTTAATTGGTTACTGATGTACTCAATATAACTAAACGTAAATTTAATTAAAAACCCCCAAGTTAAAAAAGGGTGCAATTTATTTTACGGTTTTAGTTTTTTGCTCTTGTGATTATAGTATTTTCTTTAATTCCGAAAGGATGTGTTTCAAAAGTAAAAAGTAAAAATATTATATTAAGAAATGAATACTCTTAATAAAAAAATCTTTTAAAGAATTGTTTATTTATTGAATATTGATTTGAGCCTGTGATGTTATTGGAAATAATATGGGTAGTAAGTATTACCTGATATATAATATTGTAGATACTTTATATTTGACTAAACACTTAATCTTACATCTTTCGTTTTAGTTTCAAAGATTTAATTTTAAGTTTTAAATGAGCTGCCACAAACTAAGTTTTGGATAAAATTCCCAAAAGTTAACCAATAGTGATAAATCTCAAGTCTATCTATCGGCTGGATTGCTTTGTTGAACAGTTTTTTGTCTTCTTCTTTAGATATATTTTAATATCAAATGATTTAAGGATTTGCTTTACAACCGCTCGATACAAAAATAAACTACAAGGTTGGAGTACTTAACATACAAGTAAAGTAACAAACTCGTTTATTTCAAATGAATGCAATTACTATTACAGTTTTTTTTCTTTATACTTTTTTGATACTATTGCTATCCATTTACAAAATGTTCCGAAGTTTGTAACCTTCACAACTTTAACTAAACTAATTAATTGCCCAATGTTTTATTAAGTGTTTACTATTAAATTAATTATGTTTTTAAAGCCAAATTGTTTTTAAATTGTTAAAATGCACATTTAATCAAACTATAACAGCACATTGGGGTATTTCTTGAAATAAATAACTACCATTTCAAGCCTAGTTTAATATACTGAACAACTTTACAATTGCTTTACTTTGATTATATAATCGTAAATTACCTGTTTAAAAGCAATTTCGGAAACTACTTTCCATATTAGTTATTTTGTGATTAACTAGGATGAGCGAGACTTAACAAACAACTCCGTATAAAATAGAAATGTTTAAAAAGCCACGATATAATGAAAATAACAGAGATTCATATAAATTTCAAAAGATGAATTAAAATATTAACAAAGAGTACAATATTTGAGTGTTTGGTGTAAAAACTTGAGTAACCTCTGATACTTTCACAGTTAATTAAAACCTATTCTTTTCTGCTGTGAAATTAATGGAGAAAGTTTCACAAAGTAATCCTGCCCAAGTGTCTGCTGAGAAAATTTACTGTCGTTAACAGCTTTTAAGTAATTAAAAACTTATAACAAGTTTCTTCTCAAGGCTGTTTGGGACCTGAGAATTGTCAAATCCTTTCTACAGATACATTGAACATGTGAAAAGTGTGAGTACCAGCTATGATCATTTGATATTTTAAGTTTACCCATTGTCACCTCTCAAAAGACTAAAATAATTGTTTGTTGGTATGTATTAAACTGGAGCATATTTATTAATTTTAAAACTTAAACTTAGTTTTCTTAGGAATACATACAGTACAAATACAGTTTTGGTTACTAGAAACCAAACTGACTGGTTTTGGGAAACAAACAAAAGAAAAATACAACAAGTAAATGAAAAAAAAATCATATTTTTTTGTTTATACATCCAGCTTTGCATCTAAATTTCCTAAATATACCCTGTCATAAACGCCATGTAGATAAAATACAAAAATGAAATTATTATTACGTATTTCTGTCTGTAAGACTTAGCAGAATATTTTCCTTCAAAACTAATATTTACATTACATATTTTATCTTTTAACGTTACTACTTTACTATTAATTACGTTAATTACTATTAATTATTACGTTAATTGCAGGAAAACACAGTTTATCTAAACACAAATCTATTTATCTGTAACTAATTTTCAAACCACTAAATAGATAGTATAAATTTAAGAATGCATTATTTCACCTTTACATAGATATATTTTTAAATATGTTATTTTAAATACCATCCAAAAGTTAAACTTTCAAAGCAGATTATGTTAGGGTAGTTGTTGAATATTTCCATGGCGTAAATTTTCCAACTAAAAGGAAGTAAGGACCATAAATTTATCGATCGTCCGTCCAGGAAGCTTGGATTGATCACATAATAAGCTTATCACAGGGAACTATTTTGAAAACATAGTTCTATAGATATGCTGTAACTTAGCAAAGTCAACCAAAGATTAAAAAGGGATTGAAATGAGGTAAGTTTATAAATTTCAGTTTCAGGTTGAGATCAGTCTACAAAGGTTTATTTCTAACTTCCTCATTTAACAAATAAATGGAGGGTGCCTTGTTGTTTCAAAATTAAGTGTGTAACCTTCACAACTTTAACTAAACTAATTAATTGCCCAATGTTTTACTAAGTGTTTACTATTAAATTAATTTTGTTTTTAAAGCCAAATTGTTTTTAAATTGTGAAAATGCACATTTAATCAAACTATAACAGCACCTTGGGGCATTTCTTGAAATAAATAACTACCATTTCAAGCCTAGTTGACTATACTGTACCACTTTACAATTGCTTTACTTTGATTATATAATCGTAAATCACCTGTTTAAAAGCAATTTCGGAAAATACTTTCCATATTAGATATTTTTTGATTAACTAGGATGAGCGAGACTTAACAAACAACTCCGTATAAAATAGAAATGTTTAAAAAGCCACGATATAATGAAAATAACAGAGATTCATATAAATTTCAAAAGATGAATTAAAATATTAACAAAGAGTACAATATTTGAGTGTTTGGTGTAAAAACTTGAGTAACCTCTGATACTTTCACAGTTAATTAAAACCTATTCTTTTCTGCTGTGAAATTAATGGAGAAAGTTTCACAAAGTAATCCTGCCCAAGTGTCTGCTGAGAAAATTTACTGTCGTTAACAGCTTTTAAGTAATTAAAAACTTATAACAAGTTTCTTCTCAAGGCTGTTTGGGACGTGAGAATTGTCAAATCCTTTCTACAGATACATTGAACATGTGAAAAGTGTGAGTACCAGCTATGATCATTTGATATTTTAAGTTTACCCATTGTCACCTCTCAAAAGACTAAAATAATTGTTTGTTGGTATGTATTAAACTGGAGCATATTTATTAATTTTAAAACTTAAACTTAGTTTTCTTAGGAATACATACAGTACAAATACAGTTTTGGTTACTAGAAACCAAACTAACTGGTTTTGGGAAACAAACAAAAGAAAAATACAACAAGTAAATGAAAAAAAAATCATATTTTTTTGTTTATACATCCAGCTTTGCATCTAAATTTCCTAAATATACCCTGTCATAAACGCCATGTAGATAAAATACAAAAATGAAATTATTATTACGTATTTCTGTCTGTAAGACTTAGCAGAATATTTTCCTTCAAAACTAATATTTACATTACATATTTTATCTTTTAACGTTACTACTTTACTATTAATTACGTTAATTACTATTAATTATTACGTTAATTGCAGGAAAACACAGTTTATCTAAACACAAATCTATTTATCTGTAACTAATTTTCAAACCACTAAATAGATAGTATAAATTTAAGAATGCATTATTTCACCTTTACATAGATATATTTTTAAATATGTTATTTTAAATACCATCCAAAAGTTAAACTTTCAAAGCAGATTATGTTAGGGTAGTTGTTGAATATTTCCATGGCGTAAATTTTCCAACTAAAAGGAAGTAAGGACCATAAATTTATCGATCGTCCGTCCAGGAAGCTTGGATTGATCACATAATAAGCTTATCACAGGGAACTATTTTGAAAACATAGTTCTATAGATATGCTGTAACTTAGCAAAGTCAACCAAAGATTAAAAAGGGATTGAAATGAGGTGAGTTTATAAATTTCAGTTTCAGGTTGAGATCAGTCTACAAAGGTTTATTTCTAACTTCCTCATTTAACAAATAAATGGAGGGTGCCTTGTTGTTTCAAAATTAAAGAGCAGACCCAATGGTTTTATTATTTGAAACCCAAGTATTTTAACTGACCGAGTATAATTTACTCGTATAAGACGATCGATGGATCAAAAAATGAATTTTACCGTCATCAACTGATCAAAATCACTTGTTAATGTTGTGTATTATGTTTACACGAAGTGTTAAGTATTTTTTTTTTAGTCTTGGAACTATAAAAAGGCTAATTATTTTTTATTTTCAAATGGTCGTAACCTAAATAAAAAATTTAAGTGCAACGGAAATTTTTACACGTTTTTAATAAGCACAAACTAATTTATGAATTTCTTAGAAAGTTCGTAGAAACTGGTTGTGCGTTCAAGCAAATCAGAACAGGACCACTTCAGGCACGTGAGGAATCCTTAGAACGGTTATGTAATAAAAAAACCAAAATAATGTTGTAGATTAATAACGGGCCATCTGCTGATATCTCATATGAAACTTCATTCTTTGCTCTATTAGCTACCAAATTAGTAAAGATATAGCAGATTTTTCATTTCGAAATGCCCTGTATATTTTACAGGAAAGATTTTAAGAGGGTATCGCTTAACTATATAAGCTTAATCAATTGCAGATACAGGCAAAATTACACGATTTACAGTTACTTTCAAAACTTTTGAGCTCTAAAGATAGGAATAATGTCATTTTTATTTTTATTTTGTAACAAAACTCATAATCTTTCCATTTATTGTTTTGTTTGCAGTTTAAATATAAACCTGAATAGACATAACCTACATCTAATATATTAAACCGTTAATTATTTCAAACTAGTTTTATACTGGAAAGACTGTCCCTCCAAAAAAAATGTATCTACCTCAAAAAAACCATTTCCATCCAAAACAAGCTCCATCGGGCAAACTCACGCTCATGTTCCGCTCCCTGTACCCCCAGCCCGTACCCTCCCAAAGCCAGTGTCGATTGTTGTGTGCTCAGATAGTCACGGGCGCCACATATCGAGGCTGCTAAGAGAAAATGTAAAATCAGAAAGTGTAATTACTGAGTGGGTAAAACCTAATGGTAAGATGGAAAACATTTTAGAAACTGTAAGAGCATATTCTTCAAATGTATGTGACTATGTCGTCATTATGGGGGGGACAAATAATATTGTAAACGAACGCTGCAGCTTAGATTTTGTCTTAGATTTGGAAACTACTCTTGGCAAAATGTCTAGTCAGAAAGTTATCCTCGTCGGTCTTCCTGCTAGACACGACAACCCCTCCCTCAATACATCTGTGAATAAAGTAAACTCTGATCTTCTTAGTCTTTCATCTAAATACAATAACGTCACTTTTCTGTCCTTAAGTTCCATCCCTCGTTTTGCATTCACCAGACATGGGCTACATCTGAATTTTAAGGGCAAGCATATGTTGGCAAACCTCTTGGCAGATTCAATGAACCTTTCTAAATGCTCTTTCCCCATCCAGACACCTTCTAATGGTCAACTCTATCCTAAGCCTCGGCTTAACCACGAATCAGTGACAGTCTCCAAACAAATAAAACCATATCCTGTACGTTCTTATATAGCTGAGCAAAGTAACAACCACAATACTCGAACATTTGTCTCCAAACATTTTTTAGGGGAGGCTCGGAAACCTGTGGGGGTTCCTTGGGCACACTTCCTCAGGGAAACCAGAGAAAGGATAAGGTGATTAACTGTCTCAAAATAGCACATCAGAATATTAGGAGTCTAATACACAAAGTAGATCTGCTAGAAATATTTATTAAAGACGAAATTCCTGATATTCTGTGTTTGTCCGAACATTTCTTGAAAGAGCATGAGATAGAAAATTTAGTCTTAGGCAACTTGACTTATGTCTCTGCTTTTTGTAGAACCAAAATGAATGGGGGCGGTGTGGCAATATGGTGCTCTCCTGGTATAAAACACCGACCACTTGACTGTAAAGCGTTTAGTGTAGAAGGCGAGTGTGAACTTTCTGCAATGTCAGTAGAAGTTAGTAAAAAAAGTAAAATACTTGTTGTAGCAGGCTACAGACCACCGTCAGGTCACCATGATCACTTCTTTGAATTTATGAACGACTGTTTAAATGAATATGCAGCTAAGCACAACAAGGTTTTTGTTCTTGGAGACTTTAATATTGATCTATCTATTGACAGCTTTTCTGGTAGTAAATTTACTGCCATCATGGCGTCATTTGGTCTGTATAACACTATCCACTCGTATACAAGAGAAGCCTCAGGATCATGCACCTTAATTGATCATATATTTACAAACGATCATGATGGCACAAAGAGTGAAGTTATTAAGACTATACTGTCTGACCACAGTGCCCAGACTATAACAACGAACATAAATTTATCGAACAATGACAGGCAAGTCAAGTTTAAGTATGGACGGAGTTTTAATACCTCTAATATTGAAACGTTCAAATATTATCTAAAAAATGAAAAATGGGATGAGGTGTTCCAAGTGACAAAAACAGAGAATAAGTACAATGCTTTCATAAGCCAGTTTAAGTACTATTTTGAGATATGTTTTCCAGAAAAATTAAAAAAGCATATAAAAAAATCCAATTCACACATTAAAATGTCTGACGAACTTAAAAACTTAAAGGAGCAATGTTTCATATACCACGAAAAAACAAAACATTTACATTCGAATCACTTTTTAAGACAATACTACTTTAGAATAAAAGATAGATTCAGGAGAATAATAAGAGAAGAGAAATCAAAGGCCGTATTAAATATCATCGAGGAATCCGACAATAGAACCAAAGGAATCTGGAAAGTTATAAATAATAACAGACGGAAAAAAGGTGAAAGGGGTATAGAAAGTATTAATTTAAAAACTAGTTTTGGTGGCATTGTTTCTGAACCCAAGGATGTTTGTGAGAAACTCAATCAATTCTTTATTAAAACGGTTGGAAGTCCGTTATGTGTCACAAACAACGTCCAAAACAATAGTATAGATAGAAATACAAGCTCTTTTTTCCTAAGACCAATTAATCCAGATGAAATAATAAAAATTATACAAAGCCTTAAGAGTAAAAGGTCTGCTGGAGTAGATGGGATATCACCAAAACTAATCAAGTCAATCTCAGACTTAATTTCAACACCGTTAAGTCACATAATAAATAGCTCGTTTGCCGAGGGAAAGTTTCCTAGCCAGCTAAAATTGTCTTTGGTAAGGCCAATCTTTAAGAGCGGAGATAGAAGTTCTTGCCATAACTACAGGCCTGTAAGTCTAGTTTCGACGTTCTCGAAGGTTTTTGAGAAAGCAGTAATTAGTAGGCTGTGCGATTTCCTAGAGAAACACAATATATTAGTTGGAAAACAGTACGGCTTTGTAAAGAACAGTTCCACAACAAAGGCCATACTCAGCCTCATAAATAAAGTAGTCAAAGACATTGATTCGGGACAGTCTGTGGCTGGCATGTTCATTGACTTGAGTCGTGCTTTTGACTTAGTTGACCATGGTCTACTTCTGGGAAAAATGCATGATGCTGGCATTAGAGGCATTGCTCTTGATTGGTTTACATCATACCTTAAAGGAAGAAAGCAGTATGTAGCAATCCCTGCCATCGATGAAACAGGTCTTCTAAAGTATCATCGTTCTGCTGACGCCTCAGTCACGAGAGGTGTGCCCCAGGGTTCCGTCCTCGGACCGACCTTATTCCTTCTATTTATAAACAACTTGCCCACTTGCGCAAACAAGGCAAACATTTGTCTGTTTGCCGATGATACATCTCTTACTGTATCCAGTCATTCCACAGAAACACTTGAGCAATCGATTTTTCTTGAATCTAATAGCCTGCTCCAATGGTGTGAGGATAATCATCTTGTCCTAAATGCAAAAAAAACCCAACTTCTCCAATTTAGAATTTCAAATCATCAAACAAACAAAAAACAAGGAACATTTAGCTTACTGTTGGGTGAAAATGAGATCCATCCCTGTCAAGAGGTTAAGTTCCTTGGTGTGGTCCTTGATGAAAATCTTAACTACCACAAACATATCAAACATGTCACAACGAAAATATCAGTTGGTATTTCCATGCTACGTATGCTTAGCCAAACAGTAAATTCAGAAGTCCTCCTGTCTGCTTATTATGGTCTTGTATATCCATATTTATCCTATGCTGTCCCTGTCTGGGGTAGTGAAAGTGAAAAGACGAAGTTTCTTTTCCGACAACAATTGAAAGCCATCCGCATCATATTTTCTCTACCTAAACGACAATCCTGCAAAGACATTTTCCAAAAATTCCGAATTCTAACCTTCCCATCCATATACATTTTTGAAACACTATCCTTCACCAGAAAAAATATATCTTCTTTTTGTTCACAGATCAACAATAGATATCCACTTCGTAATTCTTCCGACCTTGCAATTCCTAAGCACTCAACTTCCTTCTTCCAAAAAAACTTTCATTACAATGCCGTCAAGCTTTTCAATAACCTTCCTCCTTCCTTAAAGACCGAACAGGATTTAAATAGATTTCAGAAAAAACTAAAGAATTTTTTGCTGGATAATGCCTTCTGCAGCGTTCGTGAATTTCTTTGCCCTAGAACTGGTGGGGTAAATATAGTAGCATAGTTGACAGTTTTAATTTATACAAGAGAGTTTTTTTTGTTATGTAAATATTGTATTTTATTTTGTTTTGTTGACGTAGCTAATGCATTTTATGTTAATTTTGCTGAATAAACGACTTATGACTTATGACTTATGACTTATATATACATAATATATAAAGGGACATAACAATGTTTCCACAATATTAAATAATAACCCTTAAATTTATATTTTCGAAAAAATATATAACAGCACAAATGTGTACAACACAAAATAGGAACTAAAATAAAAATTAAACAGTTTTAATGATTAGTACTTTTGTGATCAATGAAATAAAGCTATCAACAAACGAACAGTAGTAAAAGTAAGCAAACTTTTAATTTCCTTTAAATCATCGAATTGGGCCCCAAAGAGAAGGCTTATAAATAATGGAAATGTAATGAAAATGGTATTTTTCACTTAATGGAATGAATGACTATTGAAAAATTTTAATCTTCATTATGACCTCAAATACGAAATAAATTACAAATAAACCCTTGTCTTTTCACTCCTTTTGAAAACTCATTTGAAAATTGTAGATCCATTTTTGTGTCCCTTGATTATATCCTTGTGGTGAAATAAAGTTTCTTCTAGAATTTTTAAACTAATTACAATCGTTAAAATGTTATGTGTACTCACCTTCGACCAGCTAGAGAGTTTATAAACCAACCTTAAGACCCAATAGGCTAATGACAAGAATTTCGATGGCATGCCGACTTATATCCCATAGTATACCAGAAGTTTCGGGTAAGAAGTTTATACATGTACATCTGAAGTCGTTATTTACCTGTTCGTGAATGAGCTTATTTTTAATTACATATTTTATAAAAATATAATTCTTCCCAAGCATTCATAATATTACTTATTACAGGCCCATAACATAATAGCACATTGCAATTGCAGTTTAATTACTGTCCACACTTGTTGAAGGGACAAAAGCTCTTGGCCAATTAGTTATGACAGTTTACTGAAAAGATTTCCTGGCCAGATAAAACGCTTGAAAGTCTGCTGTTGACTGTTTTATAGGTGACTATTTATAATTTAATAAATTATAAATATATTTATAATTTATAATTTAGTTGATATTCCCAAGAATATAGGTATTTTTTTGCATTTTAGTAATTTTCATTTGGATCTCTTTTTAAAATTGGCATATTAATTTTAATTTCATTTTAATTTTAATTAATTTTATAGTAGCTTCTGAATTGCGTCCAAACTGTTAGAATGTATTTTATTTTATCTGTTTTATTAGGGTTTAATAATCTAAGTTCTTTTAGGCAAACGACACTGATATATTGAATACTTTTAGTAATGGTTACAAAAGATTATAAGTTCAGGGAATTGTTTTATAGGAATCAATTTGTTTGTACATTCATAAATTTCACTAAACATAAGACAATGTCTAGCCTTAATTTCTAACTGATAAAATTAATCTATTACTGTGTGTTTCTTTGCCGTATCTAAACTTACTCGTGATATATTTTTATGGAATTATTCAATTGGATATAAAATCCAAATGGCCTCGGTAAAGTGGTTCTATTTTGAGTCCACCATTTGGACACATTTAGATAAAAATGTATCACATCATAAATTAATAATTAATCGTACTGCTGTAATTTTAGCAGGATCTCAAGGTTTTCCTCTTCCTCAATCTTAAACTGCAAGATTAACATGGACATGTGAGTCGCACCTAGTCCCTAAGATGGGAAGGTCCATTCGTAACCATATAAATTAAACAATAAGTTTCGTTCAGCCAGATGGCAGTTTCAAGTCAGCCTTCTTCTGTATTGAAGCCATACAATTTCTGTTTCACTCATCTTTAAACAATGTTGTAAACAATATATTAAAACGTATTTAATTGTACCTTATATACCTTATAATACCTTATAATAACACTTGCAGAAAACGTTTTTAAATAAGCTGTATTGCATTTTTTGTGACCGTGCCAACCATTCAAACGTGTCAAACTCAATAAACGTTGCTATGATTAATTTAATCTTAATTGTTAGTTAGTATTTGAGTTTTTCAACGTTTTGTGGGTAAATTTAAGAGTTTAATTTTCACAAATAAACGTATAGATTGCTTCTAAACTACTCTCATTTAATTTTACTTTTGAAAAATTTTTGACTTTGTCTAAATGTCTGTTTTGAAAATAATTCCTTTTAATTCATTTCATTTAAATAATATACCAAATTTATGTCATTCTGAAGTGTAAGGTTTTATATAATGTTACATGTAATTCCTGTGTTAGTTTTAGTTTCTCTTCATTAATTATCGATTCCTCACAAAACTCAACATGACTTTTTTTATTTCAACACTCAAACTGTTTACGATATTAATATTCTGATGTGTCTTTGTTGGAACGGGAAGACAGTAAAGAGGGTTGTCAGGTAAAATATGGGTTTGGCTTTGTAAGGAATATCTTTGTCACTAGGCAGGATGCCAGATGCCAGGTTGGATTTATGATTCGTATTTCCGTTTGTTTATAATTGTAATAGAATTAGAATTAGAAGCAATTAGGACCATCGAATGTTTCAATATCTTAACATTCTAATGCAGTTTTCCGCAATTTATTTTAATGCAATGGTACCACAATAGTAGTACTGTAGCTATGTTTGTAGAATAAATAGAACAGAAAATGGAACTGAATGTCCTATAACCTTATCGATTTAAAAAAAATTTCCGTCTTCTGATATTGTTTGTTTTCTTTCTGGTTGTTTCTCATAGATCTACTTAAGACCCGTAACACATGTATTAAAATGGCTGTTTTTGATTCAGTATGAAAAAAACATCATTTTTGTGATACGATGGGATTTAAAAGCTAGTAATATTATAATGAAATGTGAGACGTGCAAATCAGTTTATGATATAGATATGACACAAAGGTTTTTCTGCTTTTACAACATAACACTGAGGATCAGTCCTAATTAGTTCCTTTACAAAAAAAGAACCAAAGTATAGTAGTACTTAACCGAACAAAAACAAATTTCGCTCGGAGTTACCAAAGGCACAATACTAAACTTCACTTAGATTTAACGCCAATTAAATGTAGAGTGTCAAGTTGAAATTGATTTTACGAGAGATAATACAAATTAAATATTATTTCATCTTCAAACCTACAAAGTTCTACACTCAGACAGTTTGATTTTCATTAATTGCAAACATATTATTGTTAATTTATGAGAGTACATATATGTATATTCGTAATCCAAATTTGCTGGTAATTTCAAATCAATTACATGTCACAGGTGTATTTGAAGCTCAATACTCATTCTAGATCCCTTACGTTTCAAAATTGTGGAAATTGTATAATATACTGTTGTACATGGATTAAACAGTTATTTAACTTTATTTTTCTGTGAAAATCAGCTAAAATGGAACACATTACTGCTGTATACTCAAATAATTAAGTTTACTTGTTAAAGGTTTATTGATAAACATTTACACGATATAAATTACTAACTAAAGAATATATTTGTGCATACTTTTATAAAAAACGCTTTTTTATGATACGAGTAATTATTTCCAATTAATTTATGCACCCATTTAACAAACGTGCATTTCAACAACGTTGGTTGTCTATGAAATAAATTTATTCAATAGATTGTTATACAGTAGATCCAAAAGTTTGAGGAAACACTACCTACTTTTAATGCTTTTGACTAAGGGTTATCTTTATTTATATTTTTTCAATTAAAGTAACTGTGTTGGATAAGAATCTGAGGCCGTGGAAAGAAACACTTAGCTTAATTAGGTTTGCTCAGTATCATTTTTATATGCGAACTCTGCTATTACAGTTACATTTGTTTACATTAATACAATTTGCAAATTACGGTAATTTGTTATTTTCACATGTACAACACTTAGTTTAAAATAGTTTCAGTATTTTATGAAACATATCGAAAGCAGGTTTAGTAAACCAAAACTTGCTAATAATCATAAAATGCTAAGTTTAATCAGTTGACCTAGATGAGTTTTGATGATTTTTGATCTTAAACAAACTTTCAAACCACACTTTACCATAATGATGATTTATGATTCACCATTTAATGATCAACTCTCACGGTTTCTTGAATGTGTAGCAGTGCAACAGTTATCGAATCTTAACTGTACAAGCTTATAATTCTTCTCTATGAGTGCCTAAATATATAAAGAAGATATCCATAAAGAAGAAGATACTATGTATAGATGATATTGTTGAGTTGTACTCCCAAAGTTATGGAATCTTTAAACTGTGCATGGTAGTTTTACATATAATTCAATAATCCCAAAAATCCCACGTAAGAAGGGCCTAGAAGGTTTTTATCTTGAGGTTATCTAGGCCATTTTTTTACAACAATTTCCTTATAGTTGTCTGTAATGGTGGTCATCCTGGACAAGGTGGTCTAAAATAATTCTAAGAACACTTGTTCAAGGCGTTAGTTTCTATAAACCACGAACCACGATTTGCATTTGAACATTAAGTTTTCCCTGCATTTTTAATGATTAACCCTTCTTTTTTGGCAATTGTATTTCAACTTATTTAAACTACAGTTACAAGTGTATGCCAATTGATACTAATTGGTGATAATGGTAATTTTCAGTTATTTAAAAATTGTTTTTTTGTATTCCCTTACCAGTAGCTTAGTGGGAAAAGGAAGAATTCAAATAAAATGTTTACCCCATTCATTGTTTGAGATGGTGAAAATCTCGACGCGAAAATACTCAACAAATGTGAGTTTACAGATTCCAAAGAATAATAAACATTGAGAACGTGATGAGAATATTTCAAGCTTTACAGTCTTTTCTCCTCCACGAATTTTGTAATAGTTGTCAGGCAGTCCACAAACATTATCATTTTTGAGTGAATGTGTTTTAGCGAATTTCCTACATAGGGAATAGGCTACTACCGTAGATTGCATGTTAAGTCCTGGACCTGGGACCGATTTATTTTTCATTGTTATGTCCCCAGAGGCCAAAAACACTATCCGCTCAATTTTATATATGGAAAAATATATGTGTGTCCATTAGCACGATAACTCGAGCAAAGATTATCTGAGTTTGATTAAATATGGTACAAATGTGTAGGTTTCCATTTATTTGAACGAGTTCGCGAACCAGCATGATTGGACTATGAGAACGGGGGCTTATGGGGGATTTTGTGGAGTAAAGATTTATTTCATTTTTTGATCTTAAAAACGTAAAATTTCACAATTATTTTCAAAACCATTTATTAGAGCTTAAATTATTAGAGCTTAAAAACAAATAATTTGGTATATTGAACTGTTTTTGCACAGATATTGGTCACACACAAATGTTAAATGTTGTTGTTAATTTTGATTGTGGTTAAGTTTTGAATTCTGATTAAACTATGTTTATTCATAGCAAATATCCTAAAGCATAAAATAAATAATACCATAATGTTTTTTCAGCAACACCTGCAAGCATCGATGACAGTGCACCTTATATATTATGTGTTCCCAGATTTGTATACAACAGTAAACAATTTTTCTAAGTAATTTTGAACTTCAATTTGTGATAATTTTGCTTAAATCTATGCGTAGTATAGAAAAAATAATCACAATGGCATTCAAAAACATAACTTTAAGTATATTTAATGATAGCTAAATAACAAATTAAAATATTTTCTTTAACTTTCGTAAATAGCAGGAGTAACATTTTTCAATTTCGCCCTGTATCAATTTTGGTGTGAAACCTTTAATGAAAACAGCTTTTTAAAGATTATTTTACGAAAGAATCAATAACATAGGGACATCAAAAAAGTAAAGTATTATGACAAAATAAAAGAAATACAGTACCTATAGTTATATGTACTGTATTTCTTTTATTATACATACCTATAACTCAGTATACACATAAACATGTCAAGAAATATAAATTTAAAATGTAAAGGCTTTCTGGGTTTGTGTAAAAATTTGAACAACAGTGTTTTTTTTTTTTTTTTTTTTTTTTTTTTAGGAAAACATTAAAAACATTGATAAACATTATATGGCTATTGTTTGGTTATAAATTTCGATTAGAAGTTTTGGATGATTGATTTTCTCTGTATATTGTAAAAAATAGGTAGTGATGGGTCATTGGACACAAAAAGAGGCTGTTTTAAAAGTAATGTCTTAAGCAATTTCTAAGCTTCATAAGCCAATATTGCACGGTGACTTAACTTTATTCAACAAATTGCCATTAGTCACGCTGAATTTTAAATGATTTCTAAAATTACTTAGTAGAGTTTTATTTTAAATTGAATAGTATATTCAATATATTATTCTCTAACATGCAATACATTTACAAGCTACATAACTTAAACGTGTGTAAGTTTTTTTTTATTAATGAAAGTAAAACTATACCAAAAGTAGACTAATTAAACATGTAGACTTTTAAAGTCAACTTATGTAATATAAAAATAATGAGTGTGCTGTTTTATATTTTTCTCTGATTGAAATTGTGTATCAATATCGCCAGTTAACTATTGCGAAACTAAAGTTTATTTTTATGTTTAAGATATAAGCATACCTAAGACAAAGTCCTAACTTGTAAACTACACCTAGATTAGAACTTACACTTTAGAAGTGGTCGGCCGTCTCTCTTAAATGAATGAAAACAGAACTGTCTTTGAAGTCAAGCAAAGTTAAAAGGCCCTCATAAAAAAGAATGAACAGATTGAAATGTGGTGGAATTCATATACAAGTACACCTTGTTAATATCCTGGTTTCAAAATCTACCAAATTAGAGAATTAAACTAAATTTAAATACATTATCATTTTACTATTTTTATAAGCCAAGGGCAGGGTGAATTTGTATTCCCTCGCAAATTGTACATAATTTTAGTTAAAACAAAACTATTTGTTCATATTGTCAATGAATATTTAACATATTTATTCATTGTTTACACCAGAGAATGATGTTTGGAAGAAAAACAAACATTCTCAAGGGAAAGGTGTCAACCATTCATATTTTTGTGAATATTCCGAAAATCGAACCCATCCTTCCTGTACCACAGTTTAAAACACTTACCACTAGTATAGAAACACATCTTAATCTGCTTATATGATTTTGATTGATATCTATTTATAAAAGCTCAGGCTTTTGACCATGAGGCATTGCTTTTACTTCATGTTAAATTTTTCATCAACACAGTTTTACCGTCACGAACCAATCCAGGGTTTCAGGTCAATCAATCAATTATTTAAGATGGGGACGCCACTACGTGCGTATTTTAACCCAAATATGAGTGAAGGTTGAGTGTATGATGAGTGGCGCGATCTTGTGGTCTTGTTAGTGACTAAGGCCGACATGTTCCTAGACATGTTGGTCAAGAGGAGCAGTGTTGTGGGTTCAGTTCCTAGTACCTGTCACTATCAGTACAGTTCACCTTTGTGCTGTAAAGGCTCAGCCCTCGCTTTGATGAATACGTTCCACGAACAAGTCCGAGATCTTTGTGAACTAGCAAATGCAACGTTAAAAGTAACCACCAAAAGCTTAAAAAACAAAGAAAACTGTTAAGTTTTTATATAAACACATTCTGCCACGTTTTACTGCTTAAAAATTCCAAAATTTGATTTTTAGTACGTTAAGCCCACTGTTTCATATAAAAACAGGCAACATAATAATGATGATGATTGCTTACTATTACTGTGTCATGACGTTACGCTATAATATCTTTCGTAAGAGAGATTCCAGTTCAACCGACTGAAAAATGAATCATTCATGTATTTTAATGGCTTTTAGAGTAGCAATAACTGCCATTACAAAGTTAATCATATTTAATTTAAATATTTTTAATGGGAAAGGTTTTTATAATATTTTAAGCCACCAATGGAACTCATCAACCTAAAAATAAAGCATAAGGTGTTAATTCAACTTTTGTCTTAGGAAAACGTTTAATCTTTTTTGATGGCACTTGAGTAGAATCTCATACAAACCCTAATGTTGTAGCTTATATTTATTTTCAATATTGTGATAATTTCAAAAATAACCTTTAAATTAACAATGCTTGGTATTTTATTATAACATTAAGAGCATTTCACTACAAAATACTATTATTTTTACTCTTATATACTATTTTTTGTTCCTTACTGTATGACTTAGGCTCAGATACATATCTGAGTGACTGAAAGATACATATCTTTCAATTACTAGTAGGATACAAAATGCTATTCAACATTTATGACGTGATAATCTGCATTTACAATACTTTCCTATGCAACAAGTTTACTTTAAATGTATAATATATATTTAAGTGGGTTTTAAATGTCACGTTCTTTACTCCATTTCACCACATACTTTAGAAGAGAAAGTGTCCTATTGGAGTGGTGAGATTTATCTTATAGCTCTGTTAAAGTCAAATCTTTGCCGGTGATGTATCGGTGTTCAAACCATTTTTTAATGTGCACATTGTTATAAAAGTTAATTTTATAGGTATATAAAATGTGTGTGTACGCTTACCAACATTAAAAATTAGTCTTTACCTCATGACAATTGGTTTAGGGCTACATTACATAGGAAACCAGTTAACAATATGTGCCAAAATTTAATTTTCACAGTAAAACAATGGTAAAACCTAACAAGCATAGGATTTACAAACATATGAAAAATGTTATGTTTTTTTATCTCTAGAGCGATAAAAGGTATTTATTCATGATTTCAATTGCGATACAATCTTTGTTTAATGTATTACCTCGCCAAATTGTTTAACAAATTGAAAATGATAGTGTACACACACTAAAACTCCTAATTACGTCATTTTTCTGTTTGATTACCCCGCAGTCAAAAAAAGACAACAGGAGGGAGAGAGAGGGAGAGAGGTGTTTGGCCGAAGCCCAGCGGTCCCTCCACCACCCCTGGTTTAAGTCAGAGACTTATTCACCAGGCCGCTTTCCTGAAATATCTTCGGATTCCTCTTCCTGCTGTCAGCTTCAATCCATGTCCTTCCAGGCACATTCTGTACCTAACCAACACCTCTCCCCTCACCTAGTATCCTCTGTACTAGGATCATCGGTTTTTTTTTGTTTTTTTTTTACAACAGGAAGGAGAGAGAGAGAGAGAGATAGAGAGATAGAGAGAGAGAGAGAGAGAGAGAGAGAGGAGGAGGAGAGTTTTAGTTGAAGAGAGAGGAGATTCATCCTCCTTTTAAATCAACACTATAGATGCTGCATTTTTGACTGTTGAAAAATTTAAGTACCAACGTACTTAAATTTTTCAACAGTCAAAAATGGCGTGGATAAGTGACTAAGCTCGCTTAAAACAAAACTTGATATTAGATTAATGAGTGAAGGTCAATAATTTGTGTGCGAAAGGTGCTAAGAAAGAAATATTTAAATCCAATCCATCGATTATTATAGCATTTAGATATTGATTAACTTTTATATTTAAAAGACCTCCATGCTCCACACCCTTTTAATGTCAATAATTGAAGGAAGAGAGAATATTTTGATGAGCAAGATTATTTTTAGTAGCCTATTCGGTTTAAAAACTTCCTATTCGTAAAATGGTTTTATAGCTACACAAAATCTTACTCGTTCCTGTAAGAAATTTAATTTATATAAAATAAATAGAACTTCTGAATAATCCTAACAATTAAAAATGCGTATAAATTAACTTTAATTTATATTGAGCCTATAATGTCTAAAATGTTAGAAGCCTAAAATGTTAGAAAAAAGATCATTTTAACTGACAGTAAAAGAATTAACTATCTTACCATAGTTTTATAAGAAATTATATAATTTCATTGAAATGATTAGTTGGGTTTGAAAAGTATTTTTTACTGTCCAAGTCCTATACTTTATACAAGCAGAATTTAAAGTCTTAATGTAAAATTCAGATATGGTTTTTCAAAAGGTACTGGGAATATTATTAAGTTGTTATCTGACTTTTAAATTCACAATGGATCTTCTCCAACTCACTTCAATAGCGATTTGATAACCAATCTTAAGATTCAGGAACCATCCCACATAGATAATATTTTTTAACTCTTTTTAAAAATTATGATCATTTTTTTATAACTTTATTAAAATTAATACGATACTGGGCTATGAGGGAGAACCGACTCTTTTTATCGATGAACAATGAATGACCTTTTTTTGTGGCATAACTATCAATGTCGCTTTGGTTGTGTTGGATTTTCAAAACAGTATGAACTATACAGTATAAATTGATAAAGCAAATACAATTTTGATAAATTCGTACATTTGTATGACAAAATTATGTTCTTTCAAATGACAGCTAACCCTCATATTTACAAATAATTTACGTAATAATAATACAATTCTTCAAAATATTGGTACTCCTATTAGTATTCACTGTATGGTGATTGTGTTATGTGTGACTTTTCTACAACTTTTTTAAGTGAGGATTATAACAAGACAAGTGTCAATTCACTAATACTATAATTTTCATATTGTAAAATAAGTTGCAGATTTGCATTGTAACCAAGCAAAATGGAAAACTTTTGTTTTGTGAATGTTACAACTTGACACACTTGACTTGTATCCTTTTATCTCCTATGGAAGCACAGAGCATCAGAAGAACTCCCTATTTGTCCTTATCTCCAGCAAGTGCCCTCACTTCTCCCCAAGTCTTATTATTGACCTCTTTCACTTCTTGGTAATGGTTCTCATCCAGGATTCTCGGGGTCGACCTCTTCATCTGACACCTTGCGGATTCCAAAATAAGGCATCTTTCTTAATTTGTACTTTTGGCTTCCTCAGAGTATGTCCCAAGCAAATGAATGTTACAAGCAAAGTATATAATCAGACATTCTATAGAATGACTAGGCTCAAATAAATCTGGCAAAGTATGAAATGGAGCTTACCATAAACTTAGATTATTCTATAGAGCTTTTCAAAACATCGTAAAATGGTGGGAACAATGAATAATGTTCGTGATTACAGTCTCAAGCTACCATAATTTAATCAGGAAAGAGTTTTATAACGTCACAATAATTTTTATTTTCAATAAAGGTTACAATAATTTAGTCATAGGTCAATTACAGCCTGGATCTCCTCGCGGGCTCCTCGATGTGCCGCTCTTCCCCCTTGTAATCGATCTGGATATGGAGATGGTGGAGGAGATGGATCTGAATCTGCGTAGAATCTGTTCCACGTCCAAATTCCGATGGACACCAGGGAAACAACCATCCCCAGACCGCCAACACACAGCAGGGCTCGATTCTCCTCCCTAAAACAAAATTGAAAAATTGAAAACTGTTTTAATACATGTAATATCCTCAATAAAACCTGGATATGCAAGTTTGAAAACTGGTAAACAGCCACTGAATACGTTTTATGAAATGAAAATGTATATTATATGGGTTACAAAGAAATATCTAATAAATATTAAGGCACATTATGTGTAATTGTATGGTGTACAGTATTATTTACACTAAAACTGAATTGTTATAAAACATAAACATTTGTTAATTTTGACGATTCATGATCCAAATCAAATTGGACCTCTCCCCATTATTTCAAGTGATAAGCTAGAGGTTTATTAAATTGTATAAAAAATAATACCCCTATAATGTTTCCTAAACGATGTTGTGTTATTTTCAATCAATAAGAATTTAAGTTTTTACAGAACACCACAGACAGTGTAAAAATGAACTACATCCTTTTTGGAATTGAAAGTATTTTAAGTAGCCTACCAAGCTATACTTCTACCAATGGGTAAACCAAGAGTAAATTTATGGATATGCATTGAATTTATTCAACGATCTAGCTTAATATTTTGTACTCACCAGGCTTTTTTAAGCCCTTCCATTCTCGTACGATCTCTGGTTACGTAGGAGAGGACTTGTGACACCTTTCTTCTACTGTACCACAGTAGAACTAGAAGTACACAGTAGAACTAGAAGTACACAGTAGAACTAGAAGTACACAGTAGAACTAGTAGAACTAGAAGTAGCTAGTAGAACTAGAAGTAGCTAGTAGAACTAGAAGTAGCTAGTAGAACTAGAAGTAGCTAGTAGAACTAGAAGTAGCTAGTAGAACTAGAAGTAGCTAGTAGAACTAGAAGTAGCTAGTAGAACTAGAAGTAGCTAGTAGAACTAGAAGTAGCTAGTAGAACTAGAAGTAGCTAGTAGAACTAGAAGTAGCTAGTAGAACTAGAAGTAGCTAGTAGAACTAGAAGTAGCTAGTAGAACTAGAAGTAGCTAGTAGAACTAGAAGTAGCTAGTAGAACTAGAAGTAGCTAGTAGAACTAGAAGTAGCTAGTAGAACTAGAAGTAGCTAGTAGAACTAGAAGTAGCTAGTAGTTGACTAAGTTGAAATGTTATAAGTTATCTATCAGATACAAATGGTTATCAGCTTTATATGTAGTTTTTTAAACTGCGCAAGGAAGTTCGACCTTTTATCAGAAGATTTCAGGAAGAACAATTTGTTTCCATGGTAAAAATAAATGTAAAAATGTAAACAATGTTACTAAGGTTAATTGCTTCAAGGCCTATCTATGAACAACTACTTTCTGGTCTAAAACGAGTAGAAAAAGAAGCTATTAACTGTGTTGTGTGAAGTGAAGTAAACTTTGTAGGCTAAATAAATTATACAGTTTTACCAGTGTTAGATATTTTTATCTTTTTGTACCATATCTCTGGATGTATGAACATGCTTACTAAATTGCCAATAAATGTAACATTATTGATGTGTACACTTTGACGAGGGTTAGTTAATAACCCAATTAGACATAAGTGCAAAAACAATCAATGTTTAGTTGATATTGATATTGATTGATTTATGTGTTTTCATTTATTGCGTGTAATTAGTTAGGTGTAAAATTATCCTCTCGTGGTGAAATTCTCGAGAAGATCAGTACACTAACATTTACCCTAAAATCATTATGGAAATAGAAGATAACTTTAGGGCTTCAACGTGCTTCAACACACACAAAAGCTCTCAAAACATATTCAATATCAGACATCTTGTAAAGTAAGCGTCCAAAAGGAACCATTAAGTAATGTAGAGTTATACTTGAGAAGATCAAATATCTGTAAAAATGCCATCATGCGTAACCTTAGAAGGCAACAGAGGTACTCGATCAAGGTGAATAAGAGCTTTATTAGTGTTATTTCTTCACACACTTTACTAACATTCTATTTAAAATCATTGAGCAATACTATAACATCATGAAAGTAAAATAAAATTGTAAGTGTTTCAATGGTACAAAACAAACGAATACTTTTCCAAGGATTGGATGGATTGTTATTAAGTTTGGCCCAATTATTTTTACTGGTCAATTTCAATCATTTATTTAAATTAAATTAAAGCTCACAAACTAATGTCCTTGTATCTTTTTTATAGTGTAGGTTAGAGCACAGGACTTCGGTTTCTGAGGTCCCGGTTTCACATCCCGCCAAATCACCATTAGATTTTATTCAAGTGATAATGCCGCAACCCCTAAGTTTAGTTTGAAGTAATGTGAAAAGCAATCTTAGAGGTTTAGTTAGGTTTAGTTTTTTTTACCGAGAAATAACAATTTTTATACTCTGTACAAGAAGGGTGCCATTTATTATACGCGGGTGCATTAAATCCCTAGATAAACTTAATCCTTCTTATAAAAAGACAGTTTCTCAGTAAATGATGCGTTCATAAGCTTCTTATAAGACGAATCTCCATCAGTTTAAAATCCCATCATGTTTTTTAACGGATCAAGGGAATCTGCGGATAGTGTTCCATAATGTTTGGTTATACTTTTATACAATGCATCAGTTTATTTCTACCATAAATAATAAAGATTTTACCAACTTATCAACAAAAAGCACCCTAATTATTCAAAAACATTTACGCAGCAAGTGTAAAATAGGCTTTTTACACTATTGGAAATAAACATTTTCGGCTATGTACTTAGTAGCTAATTGTTTCATTGACCTTTGTTCTTGTTCTCCATCCTATTTCTTTCTTTATTCTTTCATCGTTCTTTAAACTTAAAGTCTTTGTTCTTTGCACTCCGTTTGTATTAAAGTAGACGGTAACAGCTTTTTAAATAATCTATATAACATATTATAAAATTGAGGTGGAGTCTTTGTTTATCTGTTTGTCTGTCTGGGTGGCTGTCATGAATAAAATACTAAACTGATACAGCCAAAATTAAGCACAAAATGGTCCACATATCTAGGAACGTCTTAGGGCTATTAATTTTCCTACTCCTCTCAGGTTGTGCCCCTTGGACGTCCAACGTTTTGAGGTGAGGTTTACAAAAGTAAATAATAATTAGACTCCATTGAAGCGTAAGAAAACGTACAATGTTTACCTTTGCGTCGACATTTCAATGTAAACATTCAAATGCTTGTTTCACAATTTCAGACATCTAAACCAAACAAATTAAGTAATTATGATATTGTCCACAACTATATGCGTGGCAGGTTTATCTATTCTAAATCTTTATCATGGGTAATTTATTTTAAAATTATATCTTTGATTATGGAAAAACAAAAAGATTCTATAACAATTGCTGTATCAACCCAGGCTCTGCTTTAGATTTTTTTAAGTGTCTAACTTATGAATGTTATGTTATTGATACATTTTTATGGAAACAGTAAATTTGGTAGGTTTTTGTTTATAAATTTCAACTGCTTAACAAGTGTTTGGGTAAGGCGTTATGGTACATCAATTTTGCTTTATTTTACAAATGTGTAAACATAATTTTAAATTGCTACCACAACTTTTGAAGTTTTACAATAAGTAGGTAATACTTATCTTTGTTTTATTTTCAAACATGGATACTACAATTACAAAATCTTCTTCCCGTTGCGAAGTACTGGTAGAGCAGGTACATGTAATTAAATAAGAACGATGATAAAAACATCAAATTTAAAAGTTCAAAATTAAAATATTAACAGTTATTAAGAATTGAATAGTAAAGTCAAAACATTGTGCAAACATAAAGCAAGTTAGATTCACCCATCAACATGATAAACATACGCGTTACCAACTCCCAATGGATGTTGAGGAAATGAACAACCTTGCTCAAATAATTCTGCAGCTTTTGGCTGAAATTACCACTGGGTCTCTGGGGAGTGCAGACGTACTTTTTCTTACTCTCTTTTACATCACATTGCAGTTGATTAGTGGAAGTAACGTTATGTTCTTTGCGAAGTCTATATGCTAAGTAATTAAAAACCTTAACAGAAACGTTTATAACTCTCAAGTACATTTATGATATTACTCAATCAAATAAAGAATAAGTAATATATTATAACGCCATGATTTAAATATTTTAAAAGTTCAGGTGGACAGAAGTAGACAAGTAATCTGTTTCAATGGTTTACCTAAATTTGTTAAAAATCAACAATATTTGTTTGCAATTTTGCGAATAAAAATAAAAATAATTAACGTGATTTTATATAAGGGTGTGATTACGTAGGATAATTAATCAATTTTATGTTGACTTGTAAAACATAAACAAATTAATACCTGGCTAACTGCGTGAAACGGGTAAAACGGTGGCACCACGGTAATAAGCCAGTGACTTCAGGTTCCCTTCGTGGTATACCTCTCACTGTTTTACATTGTATCATTAAGTTCACCCTTGTACAGTACTCTGTTTTTTTTCTGGAATCGTTCTAAGCACAGCCTTCTGTAGGCTGTGTAACTGGTTTCGACAGTTTTATAGCAAAAAACTTTAAAGGTACCAGTGGCGTGTAGACAAACATAAAAAATGAATACAGTATATATTATAATTGAGCTAATGTGTTATGGTTGATTCCAGTTACAGATTGACTTGTTTTTCAAGCTAATTTTATATACTTGACTTAGTATAACATGGTAAAAAGTATAATATGTATATATAGAGGAGACTGTAGGGATTACCAGTTTGTTTACAGTTCACATAATCACATGTATAATGTTTCCTGTTCAAAATAAGTACAAGACATTAAAACTAATGAACTCCGTATATTTGTTTATTTTGTAAACATTTCAGTCCAGGTTTATAATTAAGCTCCGTGAAGTTTTATCAAGGCAGTTAATGCTTTGACCGACAGTTGGTAGAATCGCTTTACAAAACTTCTTTCATTGACTTTGTAGAAGAATCAACCTAAAAACCATTATTTTATTCATTTATCGCAATCATTCATTTTAACTAAGTAATATTTACCTTTTGGTAAAATTCAAAGTAAAATATAAATAGGCTACGGTGTGTATTGAATATACAAGTTAAATAGTACCTTACCAAATTAACATTTATTTGCCAGACTTATTGTAAATGTAATGTAATCAAACCAATTTGACTTCAAATCGTGTAGGATTAGCATTGCAATAGCAACCATTAAAAATCATAAAAAAACTAAAAATCCTTGATAAATATTAAAACTTTTTTGAGTACCGTAATATTGTTATGTGCCTACTAATTAAGGGGAAGGTAAATAAAAAATAAGCCCAATAACATGTGAAACGTATATTTAAACTTACGTTTTAACAAGATGGTAAATACTAATGAAACAGTGTGGCAATGTATTTCGGTTGGAAACTCCAATCATCATCATTGGGTCTGATGATGATTGCATCATGTTAAACAACATGAATGTTGACCTAACATACTGTTAAACTGTGTAAGTCTAAATTTGTTTAAAATGTTATTCGAATATTTTATCCACTTTCTGTAAAATGTAAGGGGGGGGTGTAACCCTTAATATGCTGATTAAAAGGTTACTAGTGTACCTGTTGCTCGAGTTCGAGCAATTTCGAAGTATTACAGGCGTTATGTAAAACAAATATCAGTCATAATTGATGACTTTAAAAGAGTAGATTCTGTAATCATGGAAATACTCACGAAGTACATAACAGTTTGATATAATCAACATTTCTTGTAAATATCTTATCATTTTTAAAAAGCTGATCTTGTTTTTTAGCGTTTGTTTCCCACTAAAAGCCGTATTAGGTTGTCCTTAACAACGATTATAAACTCTGAAAAAAAACATTATTTCTATTTCTTCCACTCGGTAGAGTTCTATGACTTTCCTATGATTCCATAGTTTGCAAATCGGCTCTTTCAATGATTGCAAGAAATGCAGCACAGTGTCAATTCAGTTTTCTTTTTAGTATATCAAATAGTCCAGGCTTTCTCGCTTTTTTCCCCTTTTTAATATTTACGAAAACCCAAATTCAAATAGTTAATATTTCATTTTCAACCAAGTTATTAATTAATGTTTGTAGCCCGGGTTTCCTTAAATGTCAACTAAAATATTAACAGCAATTAAATTATCCAGCTGATCATAATGTAAACAAATATATTCTTCATAAGGATACCATGGGAACTTTAAAAACCACTGGGGCAGAGCCAAAGGGGCTTTTTCACAAATGTAAGGTCAGTTTGCAAATCTACATGCCTAGACTAACATTTTGGTATATAATATGTGGGGTAAAATTTCAAAACAAAAAAATTTTTCACAAAGTTTTATGTAGTGAATTAATAATTTAGATTTACTAACTTCGATCATTTTTGATTTCATCGATCCTTGCATTTTCAATAGAAAATTACTTAGACTTCATAGTGTAAGATTTTATGCGATTATTTTTTTCTCAATTTAAGACCAGGAGTAAGCAAGTATAATGTTTCACTACAAAATATATCTAAATAATTAAACATTAAAAACCTAACTTAGTTTTATAATTTGGAAACTTTGCAATGTAGTATCACACGTTTTGGAAAATGTAATGAAAATTAAATCTTCATTACTTTTTAACTGACTCAAATTATAAATCCCCGCCTCTGACATTTAGCAATCACTCTGTCAAAAAGTTCCGCACATTATAATGTTTAATTAACATCGCATCAGAGTTTCCTGTTTGGCTGTTTTGCAGTTTGGTGGGAATTTTAAATGCCAAATTTATAATTTGTGATGTTTAGAGTGCTCATGAATATCACACATGAGGAATTTACGATTTTGAGATCGAATGTTGTAAGCTAATGCAGTGCTTTTATCACGTAACGTAATTAGGAAAGTTATTTAAGTATAAAAGTGTCTTTTATCAAGTATGTTTGGACCTTTCGTCCTGATTGTTTATTATGAGTATGATTGTTTATGGATATATTTTGATCAAAATTGGCAAATTCATTTATTTTATACTAAGCTGTTCATATTTTACTAAAAAACACACTTTAATTAGTTTCCCCGTAGCAGCAAACCTAGGTGCTCGTTAAACCTAATGTTATTTAAATAGATTTAATTGAAAATAAACTCAGATAAATGGAAATTAGCTTAATCGGCAGGTTTGCTGCAGCGGGGGTATGTATTCCTTGAACTATTTTTTGTTGTTTTTAATAACATGACTCAAATAACATATTTTCAATGTGTTAATACCTAACCATCTTCCCCAAAAGGTACCATCAAAAAGAACAAACAGACCATTTAACATATGCGTCTACCTTTGCTACTTACAAGTACAATATACCACAAGCCACTTAATCAGGCACCAAAATTATATTCAGGTCGTTAAAAACTTATAATAAGCTATAAATGCAGCATTATTCAAATTTTCAGCATAGTGGAAGTTTGCTTTCTTACCTGAAATACAATTTTTGGAAGTATATTTCTTGCAATAAAATTAAAAGTCTTTAACAACTATTAAAAAAGTTCATCTCGATTTGGTGAACTGAACCTTCTTCAACGATTGAAATAGTTTTAAGGATTTCAGGATAACTCAAGAACCTACAAAGGCTTATACAAATAACTATTAATACTCCCATCTTTGTATTAATTCCCCGACCATTGTATAAAGGTTCTTCAAAACACTTTCAAATATCGGCTTAAATTAACTCGTAACGATCCAATGAAGAGGATTATCTAAGGATCGTCCGATGTAATCATACAACATTTTGTAAAGAAGGAATTAGTTTTTAAATAAAATATGAGAGCCTTTTGATGATATGATAAGTAAAATGTCAAGCACCAGATTTAATTTCTTGCAAGAGCTACGTTTCCATTTAAATCAAAGCTTGAATCTGTTAAATTCAAGCTTAACCTCGTAATCCCTACTCAACTTTCTACTTATTTTTGTATTCTGTTTTGATTATTTTGCTTTTACAAAGTCAGCCGATTCCATCATATTTTTTGTATGGAATTTAACAAAAATATAATTGAATGTTATTTTGTCCGATGGTTTTATTAAACTCTTACTCTGACTTCAGTCTTTAAAAATATTCCATATAATGAACGTGGATTAGATTAGTTAGTACTGTACTGTTTTAGATATAACGTGAATGGAATTGAGCCTAGTTGAATTTTATTATGATCGATGGTTAGTTAATAATTCCTTATGATCCCATATAATCTAACTTGAATCAATATGTAAAACGTATACATTAACTTATACAATATTGAAACCAACGTGCTTATTTGATATTTAAAACCTTGTATTAAACGATGACTGCCTCTCATGATTAATTAGTAATTTAAAAGTATGACTTACAGAAGAATTTATCACTTTAAAACGTCTGCTAATATTAATAAACGGTATTAGTGACTTTCTACTATTAGGTTGACAAATCCCCTTATAATGGGTAGTCAGTGGGAGTACTATGATATTTCATAAGTATAGTTACAATAAATTCATTCACTTTTGAGCCGTAGTTGGGGTTTTTTTAAGTAAAGCATCGGTGGTTGTGTGATTCTTTTTAGAGCTAAAAAGACCATTTATACTAAATTTTGATTAAAACTGGTCTAGCTAGTGTAAAAATCCAATTTTCCGTAATTTTATGGGTTTGCAGGGCCTACCGGTATAAAAAATTTGCCACTGAAAATCCAAAAAATACAAAAACGCCTAGAAATACCATGAGTTATGGACCCATATACCAAATTTCATCAAAATAAAACAATACTTTCCCCAGGGGTATAAAGTAAAAGTTTATATCCTTTTTGTTAATTTTATTGATTTCTCTTGCACTTTGATGGTACTTTTTATCCTAGGCGGCTGTTGCTAAGCTAAAAAGTACAAGTAGACAAATGGAAATACTGAATTGAAACACTCCTCCAAAACGAAATACACTTTAGTATTGTGAGGAATTTATTTTACATTTGTTTATATTAAATATCGGCCGAAGCTTGTAATGTTATTGGACATATTGATTTAAAATCCAGAGGTGGGGAAAATGTATTATTATTATATTAAAATAGAAATTTGGTGCCTTCCTTGAAATAGCAATACTACAATCTCATGCTTGGTTTTACAGTACCGCCTTAACAAATACATTCATTTAGTTGTACATTTGTAAATTACCTGTTTGAAACTAATTTTGGAGAATAATTAGTAATTTTGTTTATTGGGTGAGCAAACATAATGGGTATAATAGAAATTTGTTCAATTAATGATAAAAGGTGTTAACCTTTGTACTTCTGTTTTGGATTTGTGAGAACTTAAGTAACTTATGATACGTTTAGAGTTAATTAAAACTTTTCTATTGTGAAATTAATGGTGAAAGTTTTACAAAGTAATTCTGCCCAATCGTCTGTTGAGAAAATTTACTGTCGTTAACAGCTTCGTAGAATTAAAAGCTAAACAAGTTTTTTTCAATAGCTTACAGAGCCTAAGTAAAATTTCCAAATTCTTTCTCTTGGTTTCCTTGGTACGTGTAAAAGTGCTACTACTATACAACTCATTAGTTTTAGAAGTTATCAGTTTTGTTATGGTATTTCAAAATGTATGTTTTCTCTTTTTCGTGATACAGTTTCAAATCAAAAATACTGTTTTATTTGAGGGCTAAAACTTACTTATCTTCAAGATATAATAACAATATCTGTGTATTTTAATTAATCGACAAAGCTAGTACCTGTAAAGTTTTTGAAATCTGTGATTGTTTTGGATTTGTACCAAATGTATTTATACCTACAAGAGTAACTAAAAATTCTAGTACTTGCATTGACAATATATTTTCTAACCTCGGAGCTAAGAATACTAGTAGCTTAGTTGTAGACATCGGTGCATCAGACCATAAAGTATTGATATTGTCATTTGAGAAAAGGTCTTCTCCAATACTTAGATGTAAAAACAAAGAACTAACTCGTAAATTTACAGAACAAAATTTAAAAACTTTCGAAATGGCTTTAAAGAATGCACATTATGATATTAACACACCAAATGTAAATACAAACTACAACAACTTTCTTAATACATTTCTAAATTTATTTAATGAGGTTTTTCCAAAAACAGTTAATACAAGATCAAATAAAACACAAAAAAGGAAAAATTGGATTACTTTAGGAATCAAAATTTCAGCAGAAAATAAAAGAAAATTGCACCAGGAATCTAAATGGAATAGAAACCCACAATTTTTAACTTACTACAACAATTACAGGAAAACTTTCAAAAAAGTCGTTGCATTAGCTAAATTAAAGGCAAATGATGATTTTATTAAAAGGTCCAAAAATAAAAGTAAAGCATCTTGGTCAGTCGTAAAACAAGAAATTGGATTAAATAGAAAAAACTCGGACACACCGGTTGAGATCCAATTGAATGATGGAAACGACCAATATGGTAGTGCATTGGCAATAGCAAATAAATTTAACAATTTTTTTATAAATGTTTCACAAATTGCTAACCAAATGACAGATAAAGATAAATCCATTCAGCTACTAAACAATAGTCAACATTTAATTAGACTTCAAAATTCTGCTTTACAATTTAAATTTAGGAAAATTTCAGTTCAGGATCTAAGAAAAGTTTTTAACAGTCTTAGCAATACTAAATCTTCAGGTTGGGACGAAATTCCCCTCTTTGTTATTAGTAGAGTTTTTAAACTTATTGAACAACCTCTCTGCACACTAGTGAATCAGTCCCTTGAGGAAGGAATTTTCCCTGAAAAACTTAAATATGCAGAGATAAAACCTCTTTTTAAAAAGGGTGATGTTAACAATCCTTCTGACTACCGACCAGTTGCTCTTTTGCCCTGTTTTTCCAAAGTTTTTGAAAAAATTGTGAAAACTCAACTTACAGATTATTTGGAACAAAATAATTTACTAAATCCATCTCAGTTTGGTTTCCGCTCAAAATCCAGTACTGAAAAGGCTATTACCAGGATGATTAACTGCATTGCGGAGGCCTTGGACGGGTCGCAGCGCACAATAGGTGTGCTGTGTGACCTGTCCAAGGCTTTTTACTGTGTTGATCATGATATATTGCTAGAAAAATTAAGTAGACATGGAATAAAAAATGTGGAATTAAAATGGTTCATTTCATATTTAAAAAGCCGTAAACAAAGAATTATATTACAGAAATGCCAAACCAAATATAAGTCAGAGTGGGGTTACACACCCTACGGAGTTCCTCAAGGTTCCATTCTTGGACCTTGTTTATTTTTAATTTATGTAAATGATTTATGTAATGTTACAAAAATGCATACTTTTCAATATGCAGATGATACTGCTTTAATCTGCACCGAACAAAAAACATTGGATTTTAAGCAAGACTTAATTACTAATGAGTTTCAACTCCTCGGGGACTGGTTCACAGTAAATGGTCTATCTATGAATGTGTCAAAGACACAACTAATTCTCTTTTCAGTTGCTAATGAGAATAGAGACATTGTTGTAAATTCAAACCAAACATCAATATATTCTCAAAACTCAGTTAATTACCTTGGAATTGATATAGATTGGCAACTTAATTGGCAAACAAACATTAAGAATCTATCAAAGAGACTCAGATCAGCTATACTTGTTCTTCGGGTAATTCGACATACTACAAATTTAGACACACAATTAGCAGTATACCACGCTTATTTTTCTTCCATTATGAATTACGGTTTAACGGTATGGGGTTCTTCTAGTCATGCCGAACAAATTTTTATCCTCCAAAAAAGAGCAGTTAGAGTCTTAGCGAAAGTGTCTCGAATTACTCACAGTAAAGAGTTTTTCATTCAGTTTAAAATTCTTACTTTGTATAGTTCTTATATCTTTAAACTAGCTTTAATGGTTAAAAGTGATTTTGACACATTCATGGAAGATCAACATGCCCATCCTCACAACACTAGATTTAAAAACAATATAAAACCAGTTCAACACAGACTTAAAGTATTCCATTTATCTCCTCAGTACATGGGCCCAAAAATATATAACAAATTACCTTCTTCAATTAGGGACACTGATTCATTCCCTAAATTCAAACAGAAGTTAAAAAACTTTCTTTTGGAGAAGGCCTTCTTCTCATTGGAGGAATATATGGAAGCTATGTAGATGTTAAGGCTCAGCAATGAAATTTATTTTAGTAATAATTTTAGTATAATAGAGACTATAAAATATTGTAACAATGACGAATCACCTGTCTGAATATGATGTTATGTGACAAAAAAAAAAAAAAAAAAAAAAAAATCAAAAACATGTAAGATTTAAGTTAATTTTAAATGTGAGTCTACTCCTATACAGTTACGAAACTAACTAAAATCAAATTTAGAAAGTGAAAATAATCAATAAACCTAAATAATCATTGAGTCACCTATCATTATGAGATTGTTAAATAATTTTTATTTAAATTATTAATTTCATTTCCAACTAAAAAACCAACATGAATCATGATTATTAAGGTTTTAGATATAATTTGCAATAAAGTGTTATATATCATACAAATCCTTTGGTTGATTTGTTTGAAAAAAAAATATTTGTTCACAAAGCTAGACAGTTATTTTTGAAATGGCATCTAGATTTCTAACTTTCAATGTAAACTTTTATAGCAGACTATTACATTCGGGTCATTGAAGATTTCCAGGAAGTTAATTTTCAAACTTCAAGGAAGCTAAGCGCCATAAGTGAATCGATTATCCATTCAGAATGCTAGGCTGGGTTTGTTAACATTGACAAACTTGTCTCAGGGAAATGATTCTGAAAACATATTCTACATATATGAAGGTTTTATGCTGGAACTAGCAAAGCTAACCAGAGGAAAAAAGAGGATGAGATAAGGTTAGTTGACAAGTTTGAGTTTTAGCTTGAAATTTACAAGGGTTTATCTCTAACTTTATGACCGCTGATATGGATATGATAATAAATATTTTGAAGAAACTTTCTACAAAGTTTGACAAAAGGTTGATTTTTAAAAAAGGTGTAAACTATCAGTAAAGATGTATTTAAACTTAAGAACCACTTAACTCTTTAGTTATACAGTATTTGATAATGATATCAACTACCTATACCAATGTGGTGTATTATTTATTACATAATAGTGTTTTAATTGACAAAAAACCCAGACTAAACACTTTTCAACGCGGAATGTTAAACATAGAGTAAATATCAGTTATTGAACATAATCTTATTTATCAACAATTATTTGTAAAATATGTTACGTAGCTTCCTCATTTAACACTACCTACCAAAAAAATAAACACGCATAAAAATAAAAATATTTTTTATATTTTGAATGCCTGAAACCTAGTATTTTAATTGACCAAGTACATAGCATTGGTTGGATAGAGAAAATAAATTTAGTTTCATTGTTGTATTTACTGGTTGCCCGTTATTATTTTCCAACTCAATTATTTTTCAAAGTCTCAAATTAAAAAAAAACTAATACATTTGTAATTTCATAAAAACTGGTTATGTAAGAAAGAAAATCAGATTAGGATCACCTCAGACATAGAAAGAAACTGTTTGGACCGAATTCAATAAAAATCAACAAAATTTAGTGTTGGGAATTAATAATAGGCGATCTGCAGATACCTTTAAATAAATTTCAAAGCCCGAAAAAAATGCACATAACATATACGGTAATGTAAAACATATCACGCTTAAAAGAGAGGAATAATTTAGATTTCAATTTCAATTACTATTCAAACTTAAATTCTATCACAGGTCATGAAAATTAGTGATTTATGAAATGATTTTAAAATGCTTTTGGCAAGTCATATGGACGGTTTTGATTTTTAAATGGAGTAAAAAAATTTAATTCGATAAGTAATAGTTACAAACATGAATAAACATAACCTCGTCTTTTTCTCATATTATAAGCCATTAATTATTTCCAGTTTCGTTTGCATATTATACAAAGTACATAAATGAAAATAAAAACATATCAACAATATTACTCGTAGAATAATGAATCATAATTATTATATAAATTTTGTATTTTGCAAAGCTTATGTAACAGCAATACATTATTAGTACTACTGTTAAATAAGCTTATACAAATTAAGTATTGAAAACAAAACATTTGAAAACATTGAAACAAATCTGTATTTTTAAAACCGAAATAGATAGAAATATTCTGTTTGTGGCAATAATTGTTAAACAAAGGTTCCGCAATTTTTTACATTAAAAATATTTTTTGCCCCCCCTAACAGCGTAGAGGGTAGGGGGTGACTTATTTTTTTTATGGCAACCCCTATTGAGTTACCCATTCATTTGAAGGGTTTGTCAAAAGAAACACGATGACGCAAATCCGAGGTTATCTCACCCCTAGCCGAAATAGCGAGTATTCCAAAATGGGTGCTTTTTCACATAAATTAAATTTTGGAGTACTCACCATTTAGGCTAGGGGTGAAATATCTACCTCGAAAGTTCGTCATTGATTTTCTTCCAACAAACCCTTCAAAATGAGGGGTCACTCAATAGGGGTTGTTATTAAAAAAATAAGTCAGCCCCACCCCCTACCCTGTTAAAGGGGTTGAAAAATTATTGTTGATGTAAAAAATCGTGGAACTTATGTTAACAATCAATTCCTTAAACAGAATGTTTCCATTATTTGTAAAATTGGTGCTTTTTCACATACAGTAAATAAAATTTTGGTATACCTGCCGTTTTGGCTAGGGGTGAGATATTCACCTCGGGTTTGCTTCATTGTGTTTCTTTTGACAAATCCTTCAAAATGAGGGGTCATTCAATAGGGGTTCCTATTTGAACAAATAAGTCACCCCGTACCCCCTACTATGTTAGGGGGGGTTAAACATATTTTTGAAGTAACAAATTGCGGAACCTTGTTAACAATTATTGTCACAAACAGAATATTTCTATCTATTTCGGATTTAAAAATACAGAATTATTTCAATAGGTACTTAATTTACACACTGTATATGTTCATGGGCTACAAAATGGAATTTAATAACATTTATATTGAGGAGTTTTAATGAGAGTTTTTTTCATGATCTAAATAGCTAACAATAAACATTATATTTTGTCAAAGTAAGACATATTCTCATTTTCTCGTCATCGAATTGAATCCCTAAAGAAGGGCTTATAAATAATGGAAATGTAATTAAAATGGTATTTTTCACTTTATTGAGGAAATAACAAAGCAAAATTATTGCAGCTTCATTATTAATGCAAATAAGAAATGAATTACAAACAAAACCTCGTCTTTCAAATTCTTTCAAATAAATTCCCATTAACAATACATTTTTATCCTTGTGGTGAAATAAAATGACGCCTCCTTTAACTATCTATTACAATAGTAATAAGACGTTAATTTTTCCTAGAAAAAAAATTTCAAGGCTTTCTAGGACAACATATAAATTAAAATAGGATGCTAATAGATTATGCTTTATCTATGATAATAGATATCTGCTTTAATTCATCTACAGCAACCATAACCAAAATGAATATAATAATAAAAAATCAATGTCTTCTCTCGAAACCCCGTATATAAGGTTGTAAGTTATTGGAAGTTTTACATTTTGTTGAACGTCTGGAAAAAGTGCAAGACAACAGTCATCTAAGTCCGTTACACATACATTATGTACTTTCAGTATCATAATCATTACATTAAGGAACACAGACAGAAACTATGTATGAATTAATTAATAACTATCACTATCTTAATTGCAGCAAGAGACGATAGACGAAAAATTAGTGAAAAAGAGTGTAAAATGAAAATGTACGGTAAGGAGCCTTTTGTAGTTTTACTACGAGTAAAAACTGCTTCTTTAGTCAGGAATGTAAATTTTAAAACCCAACGATCAAGGCAGTTTTGATTATCAAAATACTGACTTTTCAATCCAAAAGGTAACCTTTATATTCTCACTCTAGAACTATATCCAGTTTTTCACTTGTGATGGATGAATATTAAGATCTGCTTTTCTATAAGTATTTGATGTACATTGAATGGCAAATAGGATTTGTAGCTGCAAATAAAACTATGCACACTTAAATTTGCACGCAACCTATATTCTTTGGAAACCTGATTCAGACGCATTTCAGGCATGCTTAGATTTAAACTAACAAACACCAAACACCCGTGATTCAAAGACCTTTCTCAACCAACTTTTGGAAGAAAATAATTTTCAAACTTTAAATTAAGAATTTATACTTTGAACTTTGATTTATAACAAGGTTTTCGCCAACCTTTTCATGAACCTTCATTCCAATAATATAAATAGATTTAGTATTTGAATGCTTTGTATTGTAAACATTTTTAATTTCCCTAGTTAATTCAAATTGTTATTTGTAATTAAAATAATTGTTATTGTTTTATGATCAGTTGTAAAAAAATATTTTTTTACTGCATTTTGTTTCAGCGAATTCTACAAAAGTGTATAACTAACCATAACTATCTATAATATAAAAAAGAACTGCAAAACCTGCAGTTAATATAAAAATAACAATAATTAATTCTGTGTCCCAAAGTACGGCCAATATCACAGAAGAAACTTTGCAATTTATCCAGAACAAGTAAACAATAAACTTTACAGATAGCAAAACATAAAGAGGAAGTTGTCATGTGTACAGGAACTGTTTATCATGAAACTGTTAATCATGAAAAGTGTGAATTTGTGTGGTTTTGTTATCCTAAAAAATCTTATTGAACTCATTTCACACATATTAACGATAACAATAAATGATGTAATAGTGATACAAACAACAACGATACGATAATAATAATCTGAAACATATTATTTTTACCAAGTTCCACTAAACCCTCTCTTGTATATTACACCACTATTGTATTTGTAGTTGCTATATTTTTTAACCATCCTATTGAAGGTCATAACAAGATAATAGTGATTTTAACATGGATATTTGAGTTTATTTTTGTTCAGCCTTGTAAAGCTTTAAAGAAACCAGTTACACTATATCATTGGTACGATGTAAACACAAGATCTAAAATAAAATGATAAAACATTTTAAGTTTAGGTATTTGTGTGTTGAGGTGTCACACTTTTGTAACTTTTGATACTTTCACTGTTAATTAAAACCTTTTCTTTTCTGCTGTGAAATCAATGGAGAAAGTTTCACCGAGCAATCCTGCCCAAGTGTCTCCCGAGAAAATTTACTGTCTTTAAACAGGTTTACAAGTAATTAAAAACGTATAACAAGTATTAAAAAGGTTTAAATACCTGCTATTAAGCAATCCATTTAATTGCAGTTGCAACTAGTTTCGACTCCTATGTGGAGTCATCATCAGGCGGTACAAGGACTTCTTCTTTCTTCATATGAAGAGCGTCATATTTAACAAGTAAAAAAAAATAAACATTTACACACGACACAAAACACGTTACGGACACGAAACATTTACTGATCATTTACTGAACATTTACTGAAACAGTTACGACAACAGACGACGCTAACCCGACGGAGTTTAAGTCCAGACTTGCGGGTGGTCATTGCAGTGGTGTACGTCCGCTAATGATGAATTGTATTGGACGTACACCACTGCAATGACCACCCGCAAGTCTGGACTTAAACTCCGTCGGGTTAGCGTCGTCTGTTGTCGTAACTGATCAGTAAATGTTTCGTGTCCGTAACGTGTTTTGTGTCGTGTGTAAATGTTTTTTTTTTTTACTTGTTAAATATGACGCTCTTCATATGAAGAAAGAAGAGAAGAAGTCCTTGTACCGCCTGATGATGACTCAACATAGGAGTCGAAACTAGTTGCAACTGCAATTAAATGGATTGCTTAATAGCAGGTATTTAAACCTTTTTAATATTATTTGGCAATCCGGAGGCTACATCCACAATGAAGTTATAACAAGTAACTTTCAATAGTATTTTGGGGCTCCCATAAAGTTAGAAAATTCTATCTCCCGGTACAAATTGACAATCAATGTAGCCTATATAGTCTAGACTAGTCTCGGCTGGTAATCGATAACGGTCCACCGCCGCTCCCCCAATCAATTCATTTCTTTATGTTTGATATTATACATATTTTTTCTCTGTTCTATTTTGAAAATAGTTTTGTACAGAGCCATGCAAAAAATTTTTAATTTAATTAAAACTTTTTGCGCACAAATTGGATGTTAAAATCATTTGGGGGCATTTGCCCCCCCCCCTGATGGATCCTGGGCAAGAGAAAAAAATATGCTGTACTAGCCAATATACAAATATTTTCACCTGTCAAATCCTAAAAAGCACAGCAGACAAAAATCTGTATATTCTTGTACAGTAATTTGAATCAAAAATTATTATTGTTTTATTGTCTTAGATAGCACATTTTGAGTTTAGATAAATTAGTAGTTTTGTTATTCATTTACTTTTTCTGTTTGGTGCTGTACGATAAACCACTTAGGGTACTTCTAGTTTATATATATACATAAAAATTCAGATTTTTTAGAAGCATTGCTTTGTCATTTTACTTTTATGAATTATTCAAGCATTAAAATTATACATGTGTATAAATTTTACGTAATTTTTTTTTTGAACATTGTAGACTACCAATTTAATATAGTTAAATAGAACCTTTTGTGTCAAATTATTTTATTGGTGATAAAATTTGATTTACTTTTAAGTTCTTAAATACCTGTATTTTATTTAAAAACCAAAATAAACTGTTATAAACTATAGGCTATGAACAACCGCATTCATTGCTAAATGTTGTACAAGAAAAATTGGTCATGAATCTAATAACAAACATAATATTAATACATCATGGAACTATTGATCACGTTTCTTAGATGACTAACTTACCAACATAAAATTATTTTGTTTCTGTCTGTTGTCAATAATTCTTAGTATCATTAATTTTCTAACTAAATTTCAATAAATTTTACTTGTAATTTTTTTTTATTTGAAGTGCTTTTGACAATTATTAAAATAAGCTTAAACCCCTCTTTTTAGCGAATTTCCCTATAGGGAAGTAGCTATTACCGTAGGTCTCATGGTAAGACTTAGGCCCGGAACCGATTTACTTTTTCATTTTAATGTCCCCAGAGGCCAAAAACACCATTCGTTCAAATTTTTATATATGTATATATATATATTTATATATATATATATGTGTCCGTGAACACGATAACTTGATTAATTTTTATCCGATTTTGATGAAATTTGGTTTGAAGGTGTAAGGCGGGATAAACTTGAATGAGTTCGCGATCCAGCATGATCGGACTATGGGAACAGGGTTTTATGGGGGGTTTTAAGGGGTAAAAATTGGGTTTTCTCACTTCTTACCCTCAAAACACAAAATTTCCCAATTTTTCTCTAAACCTTCTTAAAGAGCTTAAAAAAACAAAAAATTCAGTATATCAAAGTGTTTTTGTACGGTTATTGGTTACGGAGAAAACTAAAAAAATGGTAAATTTAAAATTCCCATGTTATTCTTATGGAGAATATTGTAAAATGTTGTAGTTTGCTTCTTTATGGATATATTTTGATCAAACTTGGCAAATTTATTTATTTTATAGTAAGCTATCAATATTTTACTAAAAACACACTACTTTATTAGTTTCCTTGTAGCAGCAAACCTAGGTACTCGTTAAACCTAATGTTATTTAAATAGATCAATTGAAAATCAATTCGGCCAAATGGAAATTCACTTAGACGGCAGGTTTGCTGCGGCGGGGGTATTTTGTTTCAAAACTGCACAATTTTCCGGGGGAGGACCCCCGGACCCCACTTGTTTGCTGGGGGGTATTCCATTCCCCCCATACCCCCTGGTGTTTGCCCCCACCCCCCAAGGATTTGGTGAAATAACGCCACTGGTTAAAATGGTGTTACGTCGTCTATTGCAGTGCTACAGTGCAGTGGTCCTGAAGTTCCTGTTGGCTGAATACCTACTGTGGCTGTTTAAGTACTATGTCCTCAGCCTGGGATGGAATTGCAGCTGTGACAGGTACGTGTATATTACGAATTTAATTTGGTGTAATTACGAATTTACATTCTACCACAGCTGCTGGTTAAGGGTAAGGTAGGTTGGTTCCCTAAAATTCCCTAACATCTCCAGGAAATATTTCAGTGAAAATCAAATCTGGCAAATGGAAATGTGCTTAGTCTGCAGGTTTGCTGCAATTGGGGTATTACTTACATGTGATGTGTTTATACACTGTACTCTGAAGAAATGCTATGTGTTACAAATATTTACTCATTCTTAGTCCAAGAATAAAAAATATTCATACAATTAAATGGAAATGTAATAATAACATTGTATTTGTACTCGTTTATTCAGCTGTAAAGGGAAAAAGTAACAAAACTGCAAAGCTTAAAATATTAGATGTTTGTTATATTTAGTATTTTAATTCAATCAAAGTTTAATTTGTATGATAATCATCAAAGTTTGATCTCTAGAGTTAGGCTGTACCTAGTATCTAGAGCTGTCTAAACAGGCAGATTCAATTAGTGTTTGGTTTATATTCAACAGACGTTCAAGGGGCAACAAGATACTCCAGTAATAATAAATGAGAAACATGCTATCTCGTGCTTTATGTCTATCACAATGTTTCAAGATGCAGGAAATGGTAGAATTTCTATTGTAATACTGTAAATACAAATATAAGGTGATGAGAATATAGGACCTAAAATACTACAATAATCTTTGAAATAGTGTTTGTAAAGTACTTACACTACGATAAAAAGTTCTGGTACTCTTTTATAATAGTACTGGTACTATTAGTACTGGTAATGGTACTGGTTTTTTTAGTAGTAGTGGTACTCTTTTTATAAGCTTTAAGGTATTAAATAAAACATTTTTGTTTTTTTGTATGATAAAAATACATTATTAAAGAAACCTTTTACTCTGATATAATATCAAATTAAGAGGTACTGTAGCTGTCGCCATGGGGGTCCTTGAAAGGAACCTTAACTAAAAAAAATAGGAAAATCTCTTACAATTCAAATATATTTCATTAATAAATAATTATAGTTTAAAATTAAATAGTACATACCTATAAATAACAACAAAATAAAGTAGCATGACTTTAGATGAGTAATTAAGTAGAAGCTTTTTCTTTCTCGTACTCAAATGAAATTTTCTCTTGTATTTTCTCTTCATCTAGATCAACCTGAAAAAAGCATCAGCTCATATTAAGTAGCAGTAATCCTACATTTGCCTAACACATTTGCCATTAACATAAAACATTTGCCTTTAAAGTAAAATTACCAATATAACTAAACAAAACAATATTGTCAAAAACATTTTGTCTGGAGTGAAAGCGAATTCAAAATATGGTTGACCCAATATTGCACTCTCTTACTCAATCTGACATTGAGATCTTGCTGCTGAAAATAAGCAAGTTTTAGGCTATCAGCATCTATGAAGGCATCACTCCAGTTAAATAACTCAAAGACAGGTTTGCCAGCATACCTACTTGGAATTACAGGAAATTGGAGACGTAGCCTTCATAGTGCGGCCAATATCGAGAGTGAATAGGGTATGAAAGTTTCTGCTTGGAAAGTAAGCCACCCTTTTATCAAAATCCCTTCACAGAACGGAAGGAAAATAATTGAGGGTGTTGCTGTTTACGTCCAAAGCAGAAAACACAGACATTGAAAAAGATAGATTTTTGTATTATCTCCCAAATGTGTAACCAGTTTGATGTGAAGTGCTAGAAGCAAGGAGTTAGAAGCCCTTTCCACCTTCAATTGGTATTTAAAGCTGGATTTGAATGAAGGGTGAGTATATGTGAAGGGAGTGTGATCATTGTAGCCTTGTTACTGACTAAGACCAGCTCTTTCTTAAGCCAGAACTATTTATTAAAAGCTCTATGATCAAGGGCTACAAAGCCCAGGTTAGAATAATAGCAAATTGGCATAATAAGTCAACAATCTTATTTGTGCAGATTCTGTACACCCGATCATCAGAATCCTGACTCCAGTTTCCTTCTCAATAATACTAATGCGCTACCGCTACACATTAGGCTACATTATCTCATCATTGGTAAGTGAGATGGATACATAAATTTGATTTTCTCATACCTGGTCCTTAAACTGAAGGAACTTCTCGTTGGTTTCAGTTTTGTCAAATGCCTCGAGATAGCGTTTGCGATGCAGCAGCACTGTGTCCACATGAGTCTTGTGTTTGACAGCCAGCTCTAGAGCTCTGTGTAGCAAATAATCATCGGAACATTAGAACAACCTGGATTTCCTCAGGTGACTGACTGCATGGTTACTCTAACACCAATAATGGTAATCCAAACCAATAATAATATTAACTAATGCACCTGTTGCTCGAATTCGAGCAATTGCAAAATATTAAAGACGTTATTTCAAAACCAGTAACAGTCATAATTTTTCGATGAATTAAATAAGTCTACTAAAAGATAATGTTATCAATCCCTCCACTCTAGTAATCGAAACTGAAAACGAACTCACTATGAAAACAAATGCTCACTCTACTCCAGTTATTGAAACTAAAAACTAACTCACTCTGAAAACGAACGCTCTTGTGTGTATTATGAACAGCTGCAATTAATGCAAATTATTCGTCTAAACAAAATCTTTCCTTCATAAGAAATACATTGGGATTTTGATGGCCTGTGGGGCAAAGCCCGAGGACTTTTATTACAGGAATTGTTGAAAGGGCGGTCTACACAACAAATACTTAATTATGACACCTCATTTGAAAAAATCCGTCCACTAATAACGGAGGAGTTTCGTACAAATCGCCTTCACGTATTATATATAAGGATGGTGATCCTAAGTACAATGGATGAAAAATACACAAGACCTCAACCTTCCCTCGGATACTACATTTTTATGATTCTGGAGTGTTACCTTTATAAATAAGCTTGAGTTGATAAAAGAGCATTATTTAACTATACTTTTGAATCCAGAGTTGGCCCATAAGAGCCCTAGCAAAATGTATTTTAGAGATCAATAATGATGAGTTATCAAAATTACTGTATGCTCGCAGCTCTACAATGTAGCCAACTGTGACTACAAGCTCAGTAGGATCACTTGCCTTGACCAGTTGTGAGTATGTAGGTTGACCATGATGGCTCTGAACACAAGCCCGTTCTGCAGTAGGATACTTTCAGCATCAGCCACATTTCCTCCCAACAGAGCCATCTCTGCTAGCTGAGCCCCTCGCACTGGCAAGCTCTACACCAGACAACAAGTGGTAAACAATTGTGGTTGGTTCGTGGTTTTGGGATAAAACTGTAAAAAAATGTTATTTACACTCCTTTTAGGTGTAAATTACTTTAAAAAAAAAGTGTTAATTCGCAACTTGTAATCTATTGAATATTTCATTTAGACTTAAGTATTGTTGTAGTTCCTTATTTTTTTTTTTTTTTTTTTTTTTTTTTTATGAGTTTAAGTTTGGGACTTTACATGAGCAAGTAACATTTTTTATAAAAGTTTAGGAATCCTCATGTTTATATTGAACAAGTATTCATTTAAACAAGATTCCCGTACGTAGAACGGGCAAACAGCTAGTGTGAAATACAATTTAAAATGAACAGCTGTTTTATTAAAAAGTATTATTCACATGGCCAAAATGTAAACAACTCTGTGGAGGGATCTTTAAAGGCTTCTGGGGCAGAGTCCTAAGGGATTTTGCTTAGTTTTTCTTTTGATAACTCATGTTCAGACCAAGACCTTTCTTTGGACACCTCTACTAAGTTTCTACGCCCAGCCGTTCTCTCAAATTAGTGGGGACAAAGTTTCCAATTAAATATTTAAATTCCCCCATGTTAATCTTAAGGGAGAAAATCCAACTTTGATGGCCTGTGGGGCAAAGCCCGAGGATTTTTATTACAGGAATTGGTGAAAGGTGGCATCTACACAAAAAATACTTAATTTTGACACGTCGTTTGTAAAAATCTGTCCATTATTAACGGAGGAGTAGTGTTTTGTAGAAATCGCCTTCACGTATTATATATAAGGATATCAGCCTCTCATCCTTTCCCAGCTGTATTCCAACATATAAAACATTAAGGTTGTTATGTAAGTTAATAGAATTCTTAAGTACCTTAAATAATATTCTTATGTTCATAGGTAACTTGGATGTTGTATCTTGTTTTTCTTGTATGTCGTTTATTTTTTGTTAAAGTTTAGGTGGATTGTAAGCCACTAGATTTGCAATGATGTACAAAATTCAACCTCGCTATCCGTCAAAATATTCAGGTTAAAGTGTCTACTTTTAATTAAATTCATTAAAACATTTTCATTAAATCCCCCGAACTACTAACATAGCAGCCAAAGCATGTCCAAAATATAATTACAAACACTCATTCTAAGGCTAGATTATTGTCTCAAATCTTTTGAAACCCCAACCATCCACGGATGTTGGAGACTCTACCTTGATGTGTTGTATGAAGACAACCTTGTCCACCTGGTTGATAGCTGCGTAGGCTTCCTCGGCAGTGTCCAGGTCTCTGGCGTGTGCCGCCATGGCTGCCAGGCAAGCCCACACTGTCTCATCCTAGATTTTATCAGAAAGAACATCTAGGTCAGCGCCTTATCTTGAAAACATCTATCCTATTAAATATCCATGTATTGAACCGCGCCCCCGTACCTGCACCCAGGCGAACGACTTGGAAGCCTGACTCAACAACAAGCGGAGTCAACAACAAATGTTATGTTTTATTTAGATTTTCTTTAGAATTCACTCTTGAATGGCAACCATTCCCCCTCTCTCTCTCTCTCTCTCTTATTTTTTTTTTCGGGTTCATTGGTGAGCAGCCGGTCCATTAGTTAGAACGTGAGACTTAATCGAGGAAGCATGGGTTCAATGTATTAATAATTCTTTAGGACATCTTGATGTAAATTTTAAGCTGAATATAAATTCGGGGAGAGTGACATTGGAGTGAGATGCTCTATGTAGATTACTAGTTTTATTACTAACTTGAAACAGCTGTTGCATAAACCAGGGGACCATGTATTGTATTAGAAGTTCGATGACCAAGTACAGCTATGGGTGAAGTTTCAAAGCAACAAATCTTGACCATCACCTATGTGATAATGCTGTAGCCCAGTAGTTTAGAGCCTTCTCAAGCTGTTCACATATCAACTCAATAAAAAAGTAGGTATCGTAGGCAAGAATAACTTGCTCAGTAATGGATAACTTCTCCCATTGAAATCCAAACAAATACTCTGTATTAAAATGTATTGATACAAACACTGCATTAGTGATTGAAATACCCCTCAACAAAACAAGTCAAATAAAAAATGATGCACACAATAATTTTCCAATTGCTAGCTGATATATTATACTGTTCGGGATTTATAGCACCTTTCAAACATAAATAAATAGTAAAATAATTTTTATTTGACGTACCCCAAGTGATCGGCATAGTCGTAGAGCGTCTCTCCACATCCGCTCTTCTGCGTAGTCATGCAACACGGAGACGTGGGGAGAGATGATGCTGCTTACCAATGCTCCATCCGACCTCCGCACTCCTACGTGGTTACCCTCAAAACTCACCACCATTGGACTCTTGCCAAACTCACTGTAAACCAAGAGGTTAGGTCCTAACTAGTATCCAGGCTTTGTGAAAAACAGATTCAGAGAGTAATGATAGTGCAGCTTCCAGGGCCATATTTCCCTAACGGCACGGTTGCTGGGGCCTCTGCCTGGGAGGGAGCCTCTGGGCTTAAAAGGGATTTTTTCTTGAGAAATTAATTTTACCAATAATCTATTAGGGGATTCGATTTTTGAGTTGATTGAGGCTCCATTTTAGCAATCCACCAAAAGAGTTTGAGAAGATTGTCCATTTGAAAATCAAGATTTTTTCAGGATTCTTGCAGGAAGTCTCAATGATTGCAATAGACATTCACAATCTTTTTGATTGTGGAAGATGTCAACGATTTTGATTCGACCTCAGGGGACGCTCACTATTTGTTGTAACTGAAGACAATTTTGTTTATTTTCAATTTGTTTCATGTTTACGATTTCACCTCAGTTGCAGAAGTGGTTTGAACCAACTAGTGGAAGGTGGTAATTTACAACAATTCATTTTTTTTATGAATACTGTCTGAAGCAACTATATATTGACCTAATCTGATTTTGGTCCAAGATCTGAATGTCGACATTTTTATCCCCAATATATTATTATTTTTTAATTGAATTATTTATTAGCTAGCCTCTTAGGTCTTTTCCCTAGTTACGGTATTTCGGTATTTAGTTTTTAGTGGTTGAATCAATACTACATCTATTTCTAAAAAAAAAAAACCGAAGCTCCAGTGAGTATAATCAGATTAGAGGGACTTCTTGGGTGTGAGCGGCCGGAGGCTTCATAGATTCTAAATACAGCCTGCCAGCTTCCCCAACTAACCTCTACACACCCACTATAATTGAGCTCTCTTCATTTTTATTTTACAATTAAGATTCGAATGTGATTGGGCAAATATAATTTCAAATTGAAATGAAGGGTGAGTAAAGTGGAGTAAAATGCCTAATGTAACTTCGTTATTGGTTAAGCTCTTGTTTTATCCAGGATTATTCATTAAAAATCCAATGATCAAGAACAGCTAGGCACAATTTCTAACCTCATTATCCAAATGAAGAATATAGTTGAACAAGTAGGTTCAACAAGCAATTAACTTTTCATGTGTAGGCTTTTTTTATTGTTGTATTTCTGCACTTCTTTCTCCTCTGTGCACAAATATTCTTTAAATTATTTTATAAAACATACAGAAACAAACCATTTAAGAAGCGGCTGGGAGTGGTGTTGATGCTTCAAAGCAAACTTACAATGGATTTGACTTTATTTTAGTTTGAATAGTATTTGTTAAAAGGACATTAAACTGTTGTATCCATCTTACAAAATTACAACACAACACATATTCACATTGAGTTCGTTCACTTTTCTATGTGTTTTTATGTGTAAAAAACTACAGTAAACACTGTAATTGATAAGTAATCCCCAATAAGTAAGTCGAGCATAAATGTGTACAGTAGACTCCCTCTTATCCGGACTCCTCGGGACCGAGGCCATTCCAGATAACGGGTTTTCCGGTTAAACCGACGTCCCACGTTAAAACGGACTGTTTACTGTGATATTCGACTTAAATTTAAGAGAGCATTGTATTTAGACACATGATCACTGGTCTCAATTCGTTCCCACAAGAACAGTCGTTTCAGTACTGCCCACTGCCTGCCGATCTAGTCCGGTTAAACCAATGTGCTGATAAAAATTGTCCGGTTAAAGAGATGTCATTTCCGCTGAGTGTAGTCCGGTTAAACTGATGTCCAGTTAAAAGGTGCCCGTATAAGAGGGAGTCTACTGTACTTAGTTTCAAAGGTTGTTTCAGAAAGTCAACTCTGCAACTGTAAAACCTTGGATGTTCAAATTTCTCCTTCAACTAATGCAAACTAACTTGAATTTTGTAACTAAAAATACAGAGTACCCAATGTTATCACCACATGTACCTTGCATCTTTGATGACGATAGTTCTACGAGTCAGTCTAGGGTCAATAAACAACACGTTGGGGTAGTACCAGACTGTGAGAGATGTGTCTTGCATGCCAGACAGAATGTTGAGACGACTGTTCCAACACACCGATTGTACCATTACACCTGCAACATCAGTGTGACAGCAATCCATGAAACATTTCATGAAATGTAGCAATAAACCACTAATTTATTTTAACTGAATGTTTACTAAATTTTGCTGTTTATGTATAAGGGAGCGGTAGAAGAAAGAAGACCCAGGTGAAGACCAAGAACTAGATGGTGGGATCAGGTCCAGCAAGACATGAGATTTGGATTTTTGGGAATTCAACAAGAACATTCTGACAACAGAGACGGATGGCGCTGTGTTGCTGAAGCCAAGAACCGACTGAGGTGCAATTGGCCATGGCAATAAGTAAAACATTGGATTTACAAATACTTTTTTGTGTTTCAGTAATGAATTTTCTGTGAGCTTAATTTTCTTTGGTCTTATTTGGTTCTCTTGCCAGGCGTATTTTGTTAATAAACCAATGACTGAGCTTTGAACTATCAAAATGCTTCTAACTTAGTCTCAGGATCCAACAGGCCAGGGCCGGACTTACCTATGGGCGGAGGGGGCGATCGCCCGGGGCCCCCGGGCCAAGGGGGGCCCCGACAGGGGCCCCCTTGCACAGTAGTTTTTATTAATAACTTCGAAAATTGATCAGACACTTACCAAATGGCCTTCTTTTGTAACAGCTTTATTTTTATTTTCGTCATCCTATATTTAAGGTTATTGTTAGGTAAATTTTAAGACATTACTAGGGACGAAATTCTTGACCCTAAGGGACTTTTCCTCAGAGTTGCACTGGGCCCCACGCTTAGGCCTGGTTTACACGAGCATATGTGCTAGGCTGTGATGGACCAGTGTCAGTTTCAAATGAAGCCGCTCGCCCGAACGTACGGCCGCGGCGAATGAGTTGAAGGGGGCCCCGCGCTTGGGGCAAAAATACAATAAATATGAAAACTCTTGTCCCAACGTAGAACGTAACTTGTAAAATTGTGTTGTGTTAAATGGAGATTCACTGGAGTTAAAATAGGCTACTTTTAAAAATAATAACATTGCTCCGTTTATGTTTTATTAAATGTTATTCTCTTCTTTTACCTCTAAGTATATACCAATCAGGATTTGGGGTAGAAGTATATTATCCGTTAAATTAAAAGGTTTTGTAAAATAGTAATTAATTAAGTTATGCGTCGAAATGTTGATCTCCATTAATTTAGTCTTTGGAGTCAAAATCATACAGCGCCAGTAAGATTTTTTAAATCTATATAGACACTTTAAAACAACTAGAGTCGTCTGATGTTAACAAAAATTACATTTATTGGGAGTGGGCGAGTGTTGTCGACTGAAATCGTAAACAAGCGATAAGCAGAAGCAGCTGCAACAATCAATGATAATGAGCTGATAAGGGATCCTGTCTAGTCCTGTCTGTCTCACGCACGCACATACACACACATAAAATGCCTTATCGCCTATCCAAAACAATTAAATCACTTTACTCCCATAGTTTGTCCTTTGAGACTAGTGGTCACGTCAAGTTGGTTGAAATTGTCTTTGAGTTATTTTATTGTAATTCTGCAAACTAACAGTACAAAAACAAAGCTGAAGTGAGTAGGTAATGTTGTATTTAATGCTATGTTTGTGTTGTATTAATCGATATTGGATCCATTTAAACATCTTTCAGTTACTCAAATAAATAGTTAGCTTGCGAGTGTTTATTAGACATCGCAAGATTTTGCTTGTCAATAAAAAACTCAAACTTGAAAGTCCTCAATGGTACTTTTCATGCTAGGACTTTAACATATTATAAAAACGAGAATACCATAGGTACCAAAACCATTATGAAAATAAAATAATCACACCTATATTGTAGTAATATTGAAAAATCATTCAAATCGACGGCAATAATCGATAATTTAAATACGTAATAAACGAAAATATATCAATGCTTCTAATCCAAATATATTATGGTAACCTACCATGCTACCATACCAAATATGCCGTCACTGGTACTACAAAGCAATGGAAACATTTGGTCAGAGTTAGTTTAAATAGTGAATGCAAGAGATTAGGTTTCAAACATTTTTATTTTTTGTGTATAAAATTAAAAGATGCTGTATATAAAAATATGTTAAAATAGTAACGATTTTTGATATAGAACTTATTGCTTATTTGGCCTTAAATTGCTCTATTTGAAGCCTAAATTTAGAAATTTTTCCCGGACCCCCCTTTGGCTTTTTGGGGTATTCCATACCCCCCAATCCCCCAGAGGACCCCCCACACTAAAATCCTAGGGCCCCATTGGAAAATTTGCCCGGGGCCCCTGAAGTCCTAAGTCCGGCCCTGCAACAGGCAACCTGATTACAAGGTGAGGCTAATGACTTTTCAACAAGGATGTCCAGAACACTGAAGCCTATGTGGTGTAATAAAGTTAAATAGTAATGAGGTAAGTACCTTTAACATTTGCCATGCTTTTACCAGTGCTTCCTGGCGGAAAATTCTTGATAGTAAGTCAAAAGCACTTAAAGTATACCTACACCGCATGATGCATCAGTATTTCAAAAATAGGAAGATGCTGCTGGAGACAGGATAAGGCTCCCTGATGTTTTGTGACACAGAGCTCAATATTGTGGCCAACTCTATGGAACATGAAGTATGATGACGTGTTTATAATTGCATTGCTATAAATTGACTTTTAAAAACTATAACTCACCAAGCTTTTCTATTCGTCTCGTCACACTAAGTCCACGCTGCAGTGTTGTGGCAGCTGCCAAGTAAAGATCTCTATTTTTGTCTACAAGAGCCAACAGACGATCGGTCGCAGCACCTGCCTGGTTGAGTGCCACCTCAGCCACACCTGTGGAGTGGGACAGTGGAGGACCACCTTCACCTCCCACCTGAACTAGGTGTACCACTGTAACAAACATTATAATTCACTCTTCCTGGATAGTCCTCCACGGAGCTTCTGGCAACAACCATAACAAACTCAACAAAAAACTATTCTTCATTGATTTGATTTGTCATATGTGGGGTATAGTCCAGTTATCCTGATGTACACACTCAACATTGAGCCCAAAACATTGGTGAAGAATAGTGTTCTGTCGAGTTTATTTGGGTCAGCACCAGAAGACCATGATTCTATTGTAATTCACTCTTAGATTGTCCAGGTTATTTAAAAATACTCCCGCCGCAGCAAACCTGCAGACTAAGCGAATTTCCATTAACCTGATTGGATTTACACTAAAATGCCTCCATAAAAATAAAAATAGCACATTTATTTCCTATTTAAATAGAATTAGTTTAACGAGTACTTAGGTTTGCTGCAACAGGGAGGGTAAAAAAGATTTTTTTAATAAAATGATAATAGTTTAGTAAGAAATAAAAATATTTTCCAAAATCGATCAAAATATGTTCATAAACAAGCAAACTACAACAGTTGACTTATTCTCCATAAGAATAACATGGGAATTTTAAAATTACAATTTTTTTTAATTTTCTCCATAACAATTAGGCGCATAATAACGCTTCAATATACTAAATTATTTGTTTTTTTAAGCTCTACAAAATGGTTTCAAAAGAAATTGTGAAATTTTTGTGTTTTTAGGGTAAAAAATGGGAAAACCCTATTTTTACCCCATAAACCCCCGTTCCCATAGTCCGATCATGCTGGTTCGCGAACTCATTCAAGTTTATCCCGCCTTACACCTTCAAACCAAATTTTATCAAAATCGGACAAAAATTACTTGAGTTATCGTGCGGATGGACACATATATACAGGGTGTCCATAAAAAACGTTTCAGGACTTTGGGAAATGAATCCCCATACTAAAAGGAAGAAAAAAGTTTATGGGAAGGTATGTCCGAAAATGCATATTAACCCAGATATCCGCCATTTTGTTTTTTATACAAAAATATTTTTATCTGTGAAGTTTTTTATTCGACGATTATGAAATTTGGTATACATGTTAATATACACAAGACCTATAATAGAAAAAATAATAAAGTTCCCCAAATTGTAAATTTCAAAATGGCGGCCGTTTGAATTTTTCTAACTTAAATAACTCAAAAACGGCTAATTCTATGAAAAAATGTCAAGAATACTTTTTTTAGCATTTTTAATTTCCTATCAAACGATACCAAGATCAAAAAGATCGGACAAAAGATAACTGAAATATAACGTTTTTTGTGTTAAAATAAGGCAAAGTTAGTAGAGGAACCCTTAATTTTTGCCTTATTTTTACACAAAAAAACGTTATATTTCAGTTATCTTTTGTCCAATCTTTTTGATCTTGGTATCGTTTGATAGGAAATTAAAAATGCTAAAAAAAAGTATTCTTGACGTTTCTTCATAAAATTAGCCGTTTTTGAGTTATTTAAGTTAGAAAAATTCAAACGGCCGCCATTTTGAAATTTACAATCGGAACAACTTTATTATTTTTTCTATTATAGGTCTTGTGTATATTAACATGTATACCAAATTTCATAATCGTCGAATAAAAAACTTCACAGATAAAAATATTTTTGTATAAAAAACAAAATGGCGGATATCTGGGTTAATATGCATTTTCGGACATACCTTCCCATAAACTTTTTTCTTCCTTTTAGTATGGGGATTCATTTCCCAAAGTCCTGAAACGTTTTTTATGGACACCCTGTATATATATATATATATATATATATATATATATATATATATATCTATATATATATATATATCTATATATAGATATATAAAAATTTGAACGAATGGTGTTTTTGGCCTCTGGGGACATCAAAATGAAAAAGTAAATCGGTCCCGGGCTTAGGTCTTACCATGAGACCTATGGTAATAGCTACTTCCCTATAGGGAAATTCGGTAAAAAAAAATCCGATGAGTTTTAAGTACATAAATCGAATTACTGTTGTGAGAATATTTTAACTTTCTACATGAATTTACAAAATTGAAATTTTCATTTAAAACCAATGCGAACCCAAAAGCAGGCCCTACTTTGCATTTTCTGGAATAAGTCCTAAAGCGCCAAATTTTTAGAGGCACCAAATCGTCAAAACATTTTGTTTACAAACAATATTCTTTGTTAATTAATTTGCTAAAGCCATATGCAAAACCCCAAATTTCAATAAGTAATTAATTTTCAAATAGCGTTAGAACCCAAATTCAGCTAATTTCAATTTGAAAAATATTCTGAGAAGAGCCAACAGAATCCCCCTCAGTAAGGGGTGGGTGCAAGAGCTGTTTGCAGCCTGGGGCGCTATTCTTCCTAAACTCAGGCTTGCCCAGGAATGATAACAAATTAATCTTGTAGTGTTCTCACATTTCTCGTCCGCCTGGTCTCTAAGAGCGATGGTGTCGGGAGACAGAGACACATGACATCTGTTGAGATTACTTGTCTGAAGACCGGGCCACTTGGGAGACGCCAACAGTCTTCCCTCGTAGCTGTAAAGGCTCATGGACGTCTTCTCTACGAGTAGGAAATGTCTGAAAAATAATTATTTATTTTTCAAATGCATCAAACATACAAAAGTTTCCGCTTTAAAGTAGAGAAAAAAGCTTAAGCAGTCACTTACCTATCAGCTAGAAGAACCATAGTGACTGCCCCTTCCCGAAGATCTATAATGATTGGCGTGTTGAAATTTGTGACTTTGTAAATGTAGCACTGTGTTGATGTTACCACCACCTAAAAATAAAGTTTGTATAAACTATCTTTATTTTCCCTCATGACAGCAAAATATATTTAGCAATGACAGCAACCATTCTCTAAACTCTCTGACTACAGTTAAAAACGCCCCCATGGGTTGAAATTTTGCGTGATTTATGTGTGTTTCATGGCCTACCGGTTTCATTCTACTTCCAAGCGTATATATGGGTAGGTTTTACTACATTTCTTAAAAAATGTCAAACAACAATATATATTAGTTTAAATAAAAAAATATTTGAAATATGAAAAAGGGACTATAGGTTATACATTTTTTATTTGACACTATCAAATTAATATTTAGATATGTTTTTGTTTTTGGTATGCTATTCTTTAAAAGTCTTGGAAAAAAACCTTTAGCCCACAAAACAATCTAATCAAATTGCACTACAAGATGTTACGATGTATGTACCAAATGTCTATAGCCCAGTGACAGTTGGATGACTCTCTCTGGAAACTCTAGTTTATCTTTGGCCTCGGTGGAGACGTCTCGCACAGTGACACTCTTGCGACTGCCCTGTACAGCCTCTAGATGTTGCCACTCCAGCCGTCTGTAAAAAAATAACAATTCGAGAACTGTCTTGGTATATATCTAGAATAGTAATAAACTATACAATAAAAGACTAACAGTAATTAGAGACTGAGCAGTCTCCAATTCAGCTTGACGATAACCGATGTGACAAGTTGAAAATTATCACCATAATAATGTCTTATGTGAGTTTGTTGACTTTTGAGTGTTTTTAGATAAATGTACATATGTCGAGGGGTGTTGTTGCTAGATCGATCCTGAAAAAGTCAGGGACTTTTTGAAGGTTCGAAACTGGGCCCAGTCCGATCATTGGAATTTAAATACTGTAAATGATCCTGACTAATGAAACAGCTGATCTTAGTCAGTAACAAAGCTACTCAGATCATCTCACTCTATTCTACCTACACTCAACCTTCACTCATATTTAGATTGTAATACACACATAGGTGGCGTCCCCATTTAAATTGATAGGGTAATGATTATGGTAAAAGTATTGGCGGATATATTTGTATAATAGCACCAACTTGTTCAATGCTGATCAAGAAACAATTTTTTACAATACTACTCTTCTAAGGTAAGCAATATTTTACCTGTCGATGACATGAGCCACCATCAGCTGGTGGTTGGCGCAGGCTGCTGCTAGCTGTGTGCCGTCACTGGACCACGCCAGCGCGTAGATACTGCCTGTAGCAGGCTTCTCCAGCGACTGCGACCACTGAACATGCAGATAATCAATCAATCTTACACACCGACAATACACATGCAATATAATTAATTTAACTGAATGAGAAATACAATTTATAAACACATACGATCATAATCAAATTTTGTATCCCATACTCATGCTCATGGGAAATACCATTTGTTTCTTAATTAAGTGTTTGTAGCCAAAGCTAAAAATTAAACCAAATTAGGAAATTATAGCATGTTATGAGTCAAAGTTAACCTATGAATTCAGTTGTACTTTTTAGTTGATACAGCTCCGATGATAACCCGCTAAGAAAAAGAAACCTAGCCAACTGAATCATATATTAAATTGAATCATTATAATTTTGATAATCAAGCAACTGCAATCTTCTTAAGCATCTTCCATTCTTGTTGCTTTAGAGGTATAGATTTTTTTCTTGCACTTACTGTATATATTTTTATTTCAGTCAAATTTAATGGTGTGTTTTATAATTGCAGAATATATACATAAAAATGTTGGTACTCCAGAACATAATTAATCCAGAACATAATGTGCCCCAGAACATATGTACACCAGAACATATGTACCCTATAACATATGTACCTTAGAACATATGTACCCTAGAACATATGTACCCCAGATTATACGTTCTTCAGAAACCATATGAATCCCAGAACATATATACCACAGAAAATATGTACTCCAGGACACATGTACCCCAGATCATACGTACCCCTGCTTTATCACAAAGTCTGAGAGTGTTGAACCCTGCAGCAGCAAACATATCCCCAGCTGGAGCCCAGGACAAAGATGTGATAGGGAACTCATGAAGTAGGCTGCAGTACATCTGTCTGCCGTACATGTCCCACACCTACATAAAAAAGTGTTGTAACATTGTCCACTACAACTGTAGTAGCTTAGAAACTTGTGTTTGCAACTAGTTTAAGATGTATTAAACATACATAATAACTTAACATAGTATGGTAGACTCTTGCTCGTTTTGTATACCCACTTCCTGGGGACCTAAATTTCAACTTAAAGTTGTCTGAACCTTCAGAAGTTATGATAGAAAAATGAATGGTTGCAATAAAAGTTAATTGCCATCAAAATTATGGTGTTTGATTGGGCTTGGTGATTGGTTGGAATTGATCAAGCTATTATTATAACACCTTTTTTACCACTAGATATTTGCCATCCTGTAAAGTAATGTTAATTCCTCGTTATATATGGATTTTTGACAAGCTAATGAGAGAAAGTGTGACTATAATTTAAGGTACCTACATACCTTCACGTCCACAGTTAATAAATGAATGGTCAAACCCACTACATGTTTCGCCTATACTGTACATATTTCCGCTTTCACCTGACGACTACAACAAAGAACTGAACCTAATTAAACATATTGCTACCTCCAATGGATACAAACCAAGCATCATAGATAAAATAGTAACGAAATTAAAGAACAAACCAAATGAACCCGTATCAGATGAACCCGAGAAGAAATACATTTGTATAGAATACAGCCACATAGCTCACAATGGGCTCAACAAAGTTTTAAAGAATCGTGGGCTTCAATTAAACTTCAGGACCACAAATAAGACTATAAAATCTCTGTCAAATAAAGTTACCGATGAAAATAAGCTTGAAAAATCTGGGGTCTACAAACTAAAATGCATGGATTATCCTGATTTTTATATTGGTCAAACTGGCAGGACCTTCACCCAACGGCACAAAGAACATCGCCCCGACCCCAGAGCAGACAAACAAAAATCCACTTTTAGCCCAGTCAATGAATGCAATAAAACCCCCTTTTTCGCAACTAAATGGTGGAAAGCTGGATTTTTTATATTTGATAGAACCACATGAGAGGTGTATTTTCCCAAAAGTCCCCACTTCTAGCCCTTGAGCTTTCCCCCCCACCACCCTCCAAACACAGAAATTGCAGTGTTTTACTTAATTGATCATAATTCGAATGCTATGTAAGATATCGAGCTGCAATTTGTGTTGTTTTATTTATGATTAGTTTTCCTACAACTTTTGTATTTATAACATTTTTCTAAAACCAATACTTAGGGAGATATAAAATTTAAACTTCGTCAAAAGCTCTGTTTCAGAGTGCAAAATTTTGTTTTTCTCTATGTATACTTTTAAATAGAAATAAAACGCAAATTTGGTTCAGACAAAAGTTTTAGTACGTTTTTCAAGGTTTACAATTATATTATTGGTTAGTCATCTAGGCGACCGGGTGAAGAGCTGGGCGTCGGCAAAGAGAGCGCGTGCGGGCTAGCTGAACACCTTTGCGCTGCGTCATCGCATCTAGCCCAGCCAATAAACGCACAAACTGCCTTTTTTCGTAGCTATAAATAGTGGAAAGCTGAGTTTTTTATATGTGATGGAACTACTTAAGACGTGTATTTTAAAAAAGTTCCCGATTCTCCCCCCCCCCCTCAACCCCCCAACCACCAACCTCCTCCAAACCTGGAAACTACATTCGTTCACTTTACTGGATATAATTCAAATTCTACGCATGCCATCGGTGTAATTTGATTTGTATTATTTATAATTAGTTTATCTACAGCCTTTTTACTAAAGACTTTCTTATAAAACTATATCCAAAGAGATATAACATTTTTACTCTTTTTGATAATGTTTACGCGTATGTTTTAGAGTACACAATTTTGTTTTACCCTCTATATATTTTTTCCAAATAAAATACGCAAAATGTGTCTGAAACAAAATGGTAGTATGTTTCTTAAGGTTTATAAATATATATCTGGTTGGTCATCTGACAAAACTGATGTAGTGTGGAGCATCCGCAAAGACAGCGCGTGCAGGCTTCTTCAAAGCATCCGCGCAGCGCCGCCCGTCGATGCATAATAAGGACCGGCACTGCTAAGTTCTGTTTCATACAAATCCTAAGACTTCCTAATTTTTAGCCTACTTTACTACCAAAACAATCTGTATCCAAGCTTAACCGTGAACAGCAAAACAATTATTATTTAGAAGGAACCCAATAATTTACATTTTTATAACCAGTTTTGGTTCAGGTAAATTCATCTCTACCTACTTACTTGTTATAATTGCAATACTTGTAATACTTGATTTCTTCATCTTTGACCAACGGAAGTTTGATAGGTTGAGGTATAGAACACTAGGCCTAATAAACACTTTAAAAATCACTGTAAACATACTCTTTGCTCTTCCTTACGTTACAATGTGCTTTTCATTACCTACCACCAATGGGACTCGCTTTGTTCCACAAGATTTATTTATACTAACTGCGCCTCGAGGTCAGTAAAGATCTGTAAACTACATAAAAATACTAATTAGATAAATCCTAATCATTTGTACATTTCTTAAATTTGTTGTTAGTTTTAACTAAGTTTCTCATTTGAAATCATAATTAGGTTAATTATTTCTGTCAACGGCTACACCTATTGACAATAATATACATGGATACATATATTACATTACATAAAGCTGGGTAAGAAACATACTGAACCCAATGATGAGATGACCCAATTCGCCTATGGGTGCGAGGATGATTGGAGTGTCGGATCAAAATCTACCACCACTTACCATCTTTTATGTATATTTAGAGTATTATGAGTAACATTATAAGTGTAAATTTATGTTTTAAGTGTTATGCTATTAGACGTAGTTTCTTTTATTTACTTTCCAATTAATTAATGTAATAAGGCATATATCCAAAAGTTATAAATAAGTAAGTGAAAAACTATATTTGTGGCCCCATACATGCAGGCTAGACTATTTACGAGATACGTACAGGCAGATTATTCGAATTTCCTTTCTTAACATATTGTGTAGATGTGTCAATCAAATTGGGCTTTTTTTCGTAAAAATTGACAACAATGTATTACGAATCTGCTTTACGGCACTAATACGTGGTCGAGATCAATCATTTTTAGAGACTCTATACTGTGAGTCTTGGTGAAGTTCTGTTCTCTAATGTTCGATTGTTTCATGTTATCTTAAAAATGATTCAGCATAATAGTTCTTTCTTGATTTGTGGTAGACATTATGCAAACGTTTAACATCGCTAATAAAGATGAAGGCGCTTATTAAGTGTTTTAAAATCTCCTCTTTATAGGCCTAATAAAAAAGTTAGTTTTATTTAACATTGACCGGTTTTAATTTGTATTCCTTACCATGATTAAAAATGGCTTATAAATATTACCGACGGTTTTATACGTCGTTTCTGATATTATTTTAACACAGGCTTACAACTCATGGCAGAGCAGAAAGCTAACCCTTGCTAGCGGGAAGCGTGAAGATAGAGACATATCAATGATAGGAAGCAGTTTGTATCAAAAATTAGTGGGTCAACGAAAACTTTTAACTGACCGCGAGCCGCGAGATGCTTCATTTAGTCACGGTTTAGCTTGGAAACAGATTGTTTTGGTAGTAAAGTAGGCTACAAATTAGGAAGTCTTAGGATTTGTATGAAACAGAACTTAGCAGTGCCGGTTTTTATTATGCATCGACGGGCGGCGCTGCGCGGATGCTTTGAAGAAGCCTGCACGCGCTGTCTTTGCGGATGCTCCACACTACATCAGTTTTTTCAGATGACTAACCAGATATATATTTATAAACCTTAAGAAACATACTACCATTTTGTTTCAGACAAATTTTGCGTATTTTATTTGGAAAAAATATATAAAGGGTAAAACAAAATTGTGTACTAAGCGTAAACATTATCAAAAAAAGTAAAAATGTTATATCTCTTTGGATATAGTTTTTTAAGAAAACTTTTGGTAAAAGATTTGTAGATAAACTAATTATCTATCTATACTATTATATAAAAATCTAATGGTGTCTGTATGTGTATTACTAATAGGTGCAAAAACTACTGAACCAACTGGGCTTAAATTATACAAAAATATAGCTACCATACCAAGGACCATTATAGGATTATTCACATTTCGATTCTGACCGTAGGCTTTGCCCCTTTGGCTTTACAAATTCTGAGGTGAACATTTTTAAAGTAAATATTGATTGGTCTCCATGGCTGTGATGAGAACACTAACAATGTTTGTTTACATTTGCTTTGACATTTAAATGTAAAGAAGAAGAACTGCTAAACTGCATATTTCACAATTTTAGACAGCTGATACAAAGAAATTAAATATAATATTTTCCATAACTATGAGGTAGGTTTATTTTAATCTAACTTTTTATCATGGATTATCTATACTATTATATAAAAATCTAATGGTGTCTGTATGTGTATTACTAATAGGTGCAAAAACTACTGAACCAACTGGGCTTAAATTATACAAAAATATAGCTACCATATAGTGATGTGCGATACGTATCGTATCGTATCGGAATATCGCGATACGCGAGGGACGATACGATATTTCGATACGATATTTGAAAAACGATACGTATCGTATCGCCTAAAACGATATTTGTATTTATATCGGCACATAGAGCGATACGATTCATGTCAAAACGATATTTTTAAGCTTTTTTGCGCAGGCCGAGCAAACTGCAAAATCTGTAATCTGTGGATGTGTAGTTTGAAATAGGAGTTTTTGACGTCTGTATTTTTCACTGAGCTATAATTCTAACTGGAGGTAGCACTGAATGTCAAAGATGCGTGTCGCCAGCCGCCATGTTTGCGTGAGGTTATAAGAAGCCATGTTATTGGATAAGAAAACTCACTGCTATACTAACCTAGTTGTAGAAGCCATGTTATTGGATAAGAAACCTCACTGCTATACCAACCTAACAAAATCAGTGACACGCTTTTGACAGACTTCTGCCATGGCAGTGCTACCTCCAGTTATAATTTTAGCTCAGTAGTATTTTTGGTTTTTACTTGATATTGATAATGTACCAGTCCCATCCCAGTCCAGTCCATTTCCACTAGCGTGCTGCTGCTGCTATCTAGCACTAGCATTGCAGAGTGTGGGAACTGTCTGTGGCAATTACATTAATGTATCTGCAATCCTAAAATGCTATGGGAAGGATAGGGAAACAGGTCCAAGACGTAGGGAGTTGTGAAGGAAGTAGTAAAGGCGAGCAGTGTGGAGTGTGGAAATGGATTAATGAATCTGGAATACTGTGACTGTTTTCAGAGTAAACAAATGATTTTCCCCGAGCAAAGCTTGGTCCCCAGGTACTTATATAAATTTGCCGTTTCTAGGTTAGGTAGGGGAGGGGGAAAACGATACGATACGTATCGTTTTTCGATATTTTTGACGATACGATTCGCGTATCGCGATACAGACGCCCGATTCAATATGGCGATACGATATTTTTTTCCGATACGTATCGTATCGCTGTATCGCGATACGCGTCCGTATCGCCCATCACTACTACCATACCAAGGACCATTATAGGATTATTCACATTTCGATTCTGACCGTAGGCTTTGCCCCTTTGGCTTTACAAATTCTGAGGTGAACATTTTTAAAGTAAATATTGATTGGTCTCCATGGCTGTGATGAGAACACTAACAATGTTTGTTTACATTTGCTTTGACATTTAAATGTAAACAAGAAGAACTGCTAAACTGCATATTTCACAATTTTAGACAGCTGATACAAAGAAATTAAATATAATATTTTCCATAACTATGAGGTAGGTTTATTTTAATCTAACTTTTTATCGTGGATTATTTATTCTAAAACTATGTCAATGATTATAGAAAAAGAGATTCTATAACCGTTGCTGTATCAACTCAAGGCCCCACTCAAAGCGTCTAAGTTATGAAAATAATGTTATTGATATGTTTTCATGGAAACATTATGAAAATTACAATGTATAGATGGTTTGTATGAATTTGGAGGCTACTTTAAATAAATTGAAACTGCTTAACATGTGTTAGATTAACTTAACATAACTTGCACATCACATTGTTTTTTATATGTATATTTAGGTAAATTAAGTTATTGTGTTTTGCTAAACCTATGCTTAAACTAATCTAAAGAATATCATCAATAACTAAATTGTACGTTGATTTTTGTTTTCTAAAATCTGTTGTATATATGTAACTATATTTAATTATCAAATGCTAATACAAAATACTCTTATTTTATCTTATCACAGCTTTCAGTTCACATTTACTTTATTTGATACATTTTTTATTTGTGTTTTGCCAAACCACTGACTAAATAAAACCAAGGAAAATATCATAAAACTAATCAGTACACAGTGTTCTTTTGTTTCTAAAATCAATGAAATATCTGATACTATGTTTACTTAATGGTAATTGTGAAAATGTAAAGGCAATGGACGATGGAACTGATTAAAAGAACGAGTTTGTATATTAAGTTGTTTGTTGATATTTTTGTAGAGTAGAATCAGGAGATGCAATGAAACATATACTGTATTTGCTATTACATTTTTTAGTCCTTGATGCTTTGATAATCATATTAGTTTTGTCTGCTGTCTTTAATGCTAAATTATTTGTTTAAATTTTTGTATATTACCTATAGATATAGTCACTTTAATATTTCAAAAAAAAAACAGTATTGATAAGGCACAGCAATATTTCTAAAGTTTATAACAGCTGACTTAGTTTTGCTAATGATTTATTGTGAGTGAAGAAACTGAAGATGGAAGGATTTATGATTTGGAGTGAAATAAAAAAAAAATGTTCATTTAAATTTAATAATTAGTATTTTTGCAACTTCAAAATTGAAATTTATAATGGCAATAATAATTCAAAAGATATGTGAAGGTAGATGAAGGTAAATCGTGTAGGCCTATGTCAATGTTTTATTCGAAGATTTGGTAATTTTTTTCTCATATCAGCCTACACAAGATTTAAAATTAATCAAAACCAAAATAGTGGTATCCCCTACTTACCAGATTTAAAAGTCATATAACTTAAACGTTTCTATTAAGGCTATAAAAGTTGAATTTTGTTTCTAAAAGCGTTGGCGGATGTGTAACTATTATATGCAACAGATGTAAAGATTAAAATGTTTCTATTTTGTGTCCTCTTCCCGTTGCAAAGCACGGGTACAACAGCTAGTACTATTATAAAAAAGAGGTGGTTGCTGTATGTGTGTATGTGTGTATGGGAAAAGTAAACTCGAAAAATACTGGTCGGATTGGGCTGAAATTTGGCATGATGATAGCTCACATTCCCGATTAACATATAGGCATATTCTTATTTCAAAAATCCTTTCGGGCTCCGCCCCAGTGGCTCTGTAGTTTCCCATGTTAACCTTATGAGAAATGGAATTATTGAATCTTAACAGCTGTTTCAATTAAACAAGTTGGTTCTGTTCTATGATGTTCAATAGCATTAAAGTTACAAGGATTACCAACAGGGTGCAGCACTATTATTTCTTTTACATTTATGACAACAGCTAATTTGCAACCAAAAGGTGAGTGAGCGTAGCGAACGAACTTCAACCTGGAGGCGAGTTAGCGTAGCGAACGAGCTAACCTGAAGGCAAGTGAGCGCAGCGAACGAGCTCCAACCTAAAGGTGAGTGAGCGTAGCGAACGAGCTCCAACCTAAAGGTGAGTGAGCGTAGCGAACGAGCTCCAACCTAAAGGTGAGTGAGCGTAGCGAACAAACTTCAACCAGGACGTGAATGAGCCATGCGAACAAAAAACATTTATTGACTGGGCTATTTTGCCCAACATTTATTGGATAATAATCACACCGTAGATGTAATTGACAATAGCCTGGAAATCCTTCACATTTGTAACAAACGTAACAAATTAGACTCTCTAGAACAATTCAAAATCTATAAAAGTTTCCAAGACATCCGTAATAAAAACCATATTTTAAATGACCAGCTAAACTTCAAATCTCATTCAATTTTTAACGCCATAATAGCTCACAACAATAGACAGGAACAGTTTGACCTTTGCAGTATGACTGATAACGGAGAAGGGGTCGGGGTTACGTAATTCCAGCCAGTCTGCCTCCGTACCGCGACCGGTAAATAGTAGGCCTACTAAGTGTTAAATGTTTCGTACAATGTATCGTGTTTTGTGTATTTATTAAAATGTTTTTTGACGAGTCTACAATGGACGAAACGTTCTTGAAGGACCACTTGACAATGCCTATGTATAGGCGAAACATGTAGTGGGTTTGACCATTTATTTATGAACTGTGGACGTGAAGGTATGTACCTTAAATTATAGTCTAATCAACAGTTCAGGGGCTACACAATGAATTTTAAGAAAGTGTGAAGTGTGAGAATGTGTCAGACAGCTGATTCTGTTTACTTTACCTTATATCTGCAATCTTCTCCACCTGAGATAATGTATCCACTGTTTGGACTCCAGTCCACTTTTAAAATCAGCCCTTCGTGTGCTTTCCACTACAACAAACGTCATTTATGGAAGATGTAATCAATTTCAATCAAGACTAACATCACAAGAAAGCAAAAATGTATTTTTGTTAATTTAAGTAAAATTGATCATGAGTACAATTTTTTCTTTTGATATTTGATACGCATATTAGTGTTGCCTTATAATACTATTATTCTACTAATAAATTATCTAGGCCTACCTACTTATTATTAGACTTATTAGTAGATAACCCAGAAAGACTTTGAAAGAAAGACTTTGACAGAAAAAACTGTGTATGACCTGGCACAGTGGCGGATCCAGCCAGGGGGCGCGGGGGGCGCGCGCCCCCCCCTTGGGCAAAGATTTGCTTTTTTCCCACATAGCTTAACCACGATGTCCATTTTGCCGTGTATAGTAACTCACAAAAATAATCGAGTTTGACAAACAACTTGATTATTTTCGTTAGTTGGAACAGTGATGATCAAACTAAGGCAAGTTCCACGTCCACGTCCTTGTTTAAGCTCTTTTAACTGACCTAGCCTTAGCCTAGCCCTGCAAAGGGTATTCAACTAACTGAAAACTGAACTGAATTCAGTGGTTTTAGTTTTGAGTGAGCAAGCAGTGTCATTTTGAAGCGTAAAAGTCATTTCACCAAATTCTGAAATCACTACAGTACTGACCGAAACATCACCAGTCGCATTGGACTGAATTGAAACTGGATTGAATTCGGCGTGACTGGGAATAGAGACTCTGAGCTTTATTCCAACTAGCTGTTACCCACGACGGGCTGCTCCACCCCGTTTTACTACATTAGTATTAATAAAACTATTGATTTGTTTCAGTTAAGATAAAATAAACAAAACAGAATACAGTAATGGTAATACGAACAAATAATAACAGCTGAGGCCTTTCTAACATTAGGTAAATGGAAAGTTCCCTTTGGAAAGCAATTACGACCTTATAGGGCAATTTTTGAAATAATGGATAATATTGCGCAAGGTTCCTCGTCATGACGAACATTTTAAGTATATGGTTTATGGGGGTGTGACTTGTAGTTTTCTCAAAAGTTCATGGGTACTTTTGGCTTTATAGATGTCTATCACACATACACGATTGTTGTTGACATTGATTGCTCGATTAGAGGTCAAACTTCAACTTCCGGTTAATCTTAAGGCCCGATTTCACCAAACACTTAAACCGCCGTTAAACCATGCTCTAACTGCAGTTAACTCTTAACTGACGAAATCGGATTTCACCACCCGCCGTTGGCGCTAGTTTAGACTAAACCGTCGTTAGATAATTAACTGCCCAATTTTGCCCGGTTAAATTCTTTAATCCTTCGTTAAGTAAATATTAGCTGGCTTTAAGTTTAAAGTTTATATTATAGAAAATAATTATTTTGGTGTTATCTTTATTGTGTCTCGGTTCTTGTAATTCTTTTTGTTACATATATATAATGTTACCACAGTTTTGATTTCAGTTTTTTTTCACTACTTCAAATGTACCAAACTGGTTAATGAACAAACAGAATATTGAACATCCCTGTAAAAAGTTGGATTTTGAGTCTTGACTCGACCGCAAAACTCAACCAATTTGTTCCTCGAAATCTCGAATATGTTTTATCACCTCGCTTTGCCTTTATTTACTTATGTTAATTGTTTTGGTATTTATTCTTGCTTTCTGTTGTTATATTGATCAGAATCTATTGTATTCCTGTAAGCTTGCTGCTTGCTGTCTTCAGTTTTGTTTTCACTACCTCATAAACACTGATTTCTAGGTTATGTTTACTTGCTCCCGATACAGCCCGGTATTATGACAGTTCACTGCCACCGCCACCTGGATTTTACTCTAAACTTTCGTTTATAAAACCAGCGTTAGTTTTGACGTGTTTTCGTTGGTGAAACCAGATTTCCTTACCTGTGGTTTAAATAATTGGTTCCGAAGTTGAACTTAACTGCATTTTTGCAGGCCTAGGCTACTTCTTTGTTCTTAAACCACTGTACGGTCGTTATCTTTGATTTGTATACGGAAAAAGTCCATTCATAAATTCCTTAAATTCTTAAGTGCGCCCCCCCCTCAACAAATTCCTGGATCCGCCCCTGACCTGGCACAGTTGTATCTTATGACTTAGTCAATGACACCTCTTTTTGCCATAAGACTGGCTAATGGATCAACCATTCTACTCACTAAAGGAATTCTTCCATCAAAATTTGTTAAGCAAGGTGAAAATTCAAATTACAATCTATGTATATGTCACTATAACTACTGTATTTCTTAAAGAAATCTCAATAAAGAAAATTGAATGATTAAATTGACCTGGGATCTCTAGAAATTAGCCTAATACAGCCTTCTGAGGTCTGAGATGCCCGAGGAAACAGTTTATGTTAGCTACACAAATGATAATGCGGCTTTGAATTTTTAGCTGGCCTAGATAAACCAAATTATACACCAATCAAGCGGATGAACCAACCAGCTAAGCCAATTCGGACCTAGAACTAATGGTACCGCACCAACTTACCACCACCACACCACTTACTTACTTACTTATTGTACCACCGCACCGGCTTGATACCATCGTACTGTTAACTGTTTGTACTTCCAAGTAACTCGGTGTAATGGTGGATGGTAATGTTGTGTATTCACATGGGTTAATTTATTAGTTTACAGTTTGATTCCGTTTATATTTGGAGCAGGGAGCTCAGCCAAAAGTAGTTTTTAACTTTGAGATTTTGCAACATTATATCCAGTACCAAATGTGGTTTGAGGTAATTCTGGAAACCAGCATTTGCGTCACAACCCCCACCACCTTGAGGTTAGATATGGTCGGTCCTTGTGAACCACCAACTTACAGTCAGAGTCAGCCTAGGCGCGGCCACTAGCTGGTCATGATTCTCCCGCTGATATTAGCAGGTATGTGGTGATAGGCTAATAGGAGATTTACATTGCCCGACCCTTGGTTCAGTAGTAGGTAGCCCTCTCTCTAAATTCTACCCTTTTAATAATGGGGATTCTCTGTGATATTAGCGTAGTCATGTATTAGTAAGATATTATAACTTGTATTTTATTGCTTATCCGCTTAATAAATGAACCCAATTAACATCACGCCCGAGTATTTATTCTGGACACCCCACCCACTAGCGGATACAACATTTGGTGTCAGAAGTGTCCTTTTTTTGAAAGGGGGATTGTTCTTTTTTTTAAGTGGGTTTAATTCTTTTGGGGGAATGTCCTTTTTCAAGGGGTATGTTATTATAGTTTAAGGATTCAAGTTCATATGGAGGGATGGATTTTTATTTTTCTTGTGGGGATTAAATAAAGGGGGTTGTTAAGTAGAAAATTGGAGTTTGTGGTTGTATGTAAATTATAAGGCAAAAATGACGGGGATTCAAGATAGGGAATTTGATCTCTTTCGTACCCAGTTTTACTACGATTGCCTAGGTCACCTATTTACTGAAAATAAAATAGCTGAATTAGTATCTGTCTATGTGTCTGATTCAAAGACATATATTTTGTGCGAGAGATTGACGCATAATTTTTTTAGGAAATTTCGATTGATGTCTGTAGAGGTGATAGATGAGGTAAGGGATATTGGAGCCGTGTTACCGGGAATTATAAGGGTTTGTAGTGGCACTCCGGGTGTGGGTATCCGTGCGGTACAGGTACGCACTAATTATGCTAGCATTCTATTGTGGGAACGTTAGTGATGGGTTATGTATATGTCAGTATGTATGTCGACGATAGGGGATTTTTAAAATTGCCTTGGTGATGATCTTGGCGGTACTTTGGTACTATTGGTGTTATATTGGTAGTGTTGGGCCGGAATCTAAAATAGTGGGCTTAACGCTGGGCAATAAATTTACTAAAATTAGCGTGCCCTCGGTGTTGGAACATCAGAGGCCGTTTGGCACAGCTTCAGGGAATAGTTAAACATAGTGGGAGAGAGTAAATTTTTATAAGAAGTTAATTTTGTTTTGAAATTAAAGGAAAAATAAAATATATATTATGGATACTTTTTTTAAGTAAATAAAATGGTTGTTTTAAGTAATTTGTAAAATTGCGTTGTTGATTGGAAAATGTTTTTAGTAATTGAGTAAATTAAACAAATTGACTTGACAAATGTTATTTTAAAGTAATTAAGTAATATTATCATTAAAAACATTTTATTGTTGTATTGAATTAAATTGAAAATGAGAGTTCGGTCCTGGTTAGAGGGATTTTTCTTGTTAGAGGCATAATGATTTTGTGTGGGTTGATCGGAATGTTTTGGTGTATAGTGATATTAAACTGATGTCTTATTTGGTGCGTGGGTATTTAATGTGGTTAAGTGATAGTAATTGTTAATTGAAATGTAAAAGTGGGACCCACGTCGATAGTTTGTTTTTTTTGTTGTACTGGAGATGGGATATTTATTGGTAGAAATTTTTGGAACGTCCTTAATAGTAGCCAATATGCCGGAATTAATCGCAGGGCAATTTGGTCAGGTCATGCGACCATGGCGGCATTGGGAGGCAGCTCGCGAAGCCGAGGTGTCCCTTAGAGAGGGCGTGGCGTAAGCGCGCGGGGCATGCAACACTATGTCCCATTTAATAACGGAAAACCCTGGGTACGACGAATATAGATTGTTTGGTTACAAGGATAATTTGTTGTAGGTGCGGTAACTTAGGACACCTGCAGAGGGACTGTAGGGTAGTAGTTCGGAATTGGTAATTAAACTTCGCGCATCCAGCAGGGAAATAAAACAGGCTGTTGGACTGAGCGTATTCAGCAAGGAAGTGGCACCAGAAGTAATCCCAAGTGTAAGAATATATTATAGGGATGATTTAATTATATGTGTAATAGTGAATGGTAGAGCGGTAAATTTCGTGTGGGTTTTGAGGTAAAAAAAAAAAAAGGGAAAATGAAATATCTCGCTGATTCATAAAGGGGTCTTCCAAGGGAAATTGGTTAAGACAGATATGAGAGCAGCGGGAATAACAGGAGAACGATTAAAAATATTCGGGGAGGCGAATATGGAGGTAATCGTGCAACGTAAGTTATACAAGTTGCGGTTTTATGTTGCGGACCTTACTGGGTTTTCTTATGAAGGCATCCTTGGGGATGGACACGGGTCGAGAGGTCGAAGCCGTGGTAAATTATGAGTCCGTGGGAGGGCTCGCTTCGAGATGTCGAGGCGGTTAAATGTACTCAATTTTTCGATGGCTGTCGTCTAGAAGACTAAATCTGTAAACCTAAATCTGCCGGAAATCGGCCAATCCGGGAGAAATCAAGGGGGGAAGGAGCTGGGTGACGACTCAGTTCTGGAACCGGGGGAAGATCGGAAATTAGGGGTAGAGACGTGCAATTGCACCTGTATGTTCGTAGGTTATGGAACGTTTTCCTAGTCGAAGACATCGTGGCCCGGGCGAGTACGGAAGTTGTGTTTTTGGCTAGGGTAAAGCCGGTGAAATGAGAAATATGAGTAATAAGTGTTTGTGGCTAGGGTAAAGCCGGTGAAATGAAAAATAAAAAGTAGTAAGCGTTGTAATACTGGTGGTAGTATTGTTGTTGTTAAGGTCGTGGTACCTACGTTGTTATATATGAGGGTATTTGTGGCCATTGAAGTAATGTGGTTGTAGTAAGGTCCGTAAGTCAAGTGGTTAAAAGGTCCGTAAGTCAAGTGGTTAAAAGGTCCGTAAGTTAAGTGGTTGAAAAAGGTGATAAGAAGTCGTACGTCCAGTGTTGTATAGTAAATTTGATTGATTATGATTGATTATTTGATTGTTATTTTGTCTCGTAAAGTACCGGTCGTGAGGGCCGAAGGGGTTAATGATTTGAAAATGGGTTAAATAGTTATGAAATAGACGTGTTAGAAGTAAAACGTAAGTACAGTTGTGTAGCTAGTGTGAGTAATGCCTACCATTCAGTAAATAAACAGGAAAATTGTGTAAAATTTAAAGGTATTGTTTGTAGTAATGTATGGGGGGAAATAAAAGAGGAAAATGATAGTTCTGTCTGATGTTTTCGAGTAATGGGATAAAATGTTTGTTATGGAAGGCAAAATTAATATTGATCGTGTAAGTGATTTAAAATTGGAACATTTAGTCTCAGAGGATAGAAAGGTTATGAGGCCAGTACTAGCTAAATAAAAGGGAGTGTTTTATGATGGTAAAAAAAAAAAAAAAAAAAAAAAAAAAAAAACGACCCGTGGATTTAATAGATGACGATAAAGATTTAAAGGAGGATCATGTGTCATATTGTGTTGCAATTGATTTTTGTCAGGTTAATTAGTTGACTATACAATTTAACTATTTGTTGCCATTAAATTAAATAATACTTGATTTTCTGTCAGGTTGCCAATTATTTACTACACTTGGCCTACATTCGGGCTATTTTCAGATTTAAGTCGGAAGTTAGTTATCTCGGACATATTATCAGTGGTGAAGGCGTGAAGATAGATCCAAGGAAAGTTGAAGCTGTTCGCGCATATTTTATTTTAGTAAATGCTAAACAAATACTTAGTCTTTGGGGAAATGGCAAAACCGTTGACTGAGTTCACACATATTTGATATTAAGTTTGGTTGGGGTGAGAGTCAGTGGGAAGTGTTTAAATTCACTGACAAATGCGCTCTCGACACAACCAATAATTTTTAAATACGGTAGGTAATTCAGTAGATGCAGTGAGTTAAGCGTTAAAATCAGTTAAGGTAAATATAAATGTATTTAAGGAAAAGAGTAAATTGTATTATGATAAAAATAAGTATTGATAGAATGTAATGTGGGAGATACAATATATATATTTTTCACCCGAAAATTAAAAATGCACCGGGGCAGAAGTTTGTTAAGTAGCCTACTGGACAGGGCCTCATACCATTCTATCCAAGTTATCAGATTTAGTTTATGAGGTATAATTAGGAGAACGTAAAATGAATTTATGTATAAATAAATTAAATACTGTATAAACGGGGAAAGTTTGCGAAATGAGATAGTGTTGGAATATGATAAATTCAAAGAAATTATTGGTAATGATTTTAGCAATAAGGACGATACGGTTGTGGTAAGTGATAAGGCGGATGAACGTCCGGTGATTGACAGGATCGATCAAAATTTGCGGCCGGATGCCATGGTTTTTGCAAAACCAAGGATTGTCGGAATTAGGCCGGAGTACGGCGGAAGTGGCCTGGCACACGTCCCGGAGAAGCGGCGAACCGAGGCGCCGGAAGTACCAGAAATAGAAGATGACACGGGCGATATGAATATGGCAAACACAAGTAGTAGCTCGGACCAAAGTACTTTCCGAGGTTGGGGTAGTCCATGTTCTGTGACTGAGTCATTAGGCTCGGAAAGCTCAAGCCGTGTGGAGGATACTGGTAATTTAACTATGATTGATGATCCGAGGGATGTTGACTGGGCACCGTCCAAAAATAAAGATGACGCGCCAGATACGAGAGTAACGACTCATCCGTACAATACTAGGCACAAGTCCAGAAATCAATCAGCAACCAGTCCTTGAGTAAAATTTAGGTCATTGAATTAAATGAAAGAAATTAATTTTGTATTTTAACAAATGAAACTTGGATGCACTTCCTGGCTGAAACGCGAGACGATATTGTTTGTAGGTATGCGACTTTGTCCTGATATTATTAATTTTTGTTGTGGTTGTATAAATGCATATAGGAGTAAATGTGTGAAATGTGTATTGTATAAATGTAGGAGAGAATGAGGAAATTTAACAACGTATTGCACTAATTGTTTAAATGATAAGGCGGTACTTCTCATGGGTTGAAGAATTAAGGTAGGAGTAATTCATTTACGGGCGATAAGGGTAGGAGTAATTCATTTACGGGTGATAACGGACCAACTGAAACTTTTGTTAGATGGGGAGGATGATAGGGACAATATAAGGGGAAAAAGGGCTATATTTGATTCTATAGGGACAGGTATGCGTCAAGTATTTGGAACGTTAGACTTGGAAGATTTTCATAATTTAAATGATAAAATTGGAAAATTGGCGATCATTCAGGAGGAGATAGTTCATGCTAGTCAGGAACAAGTAACTCATGTAAAAACATTACAGGATGGGTTGAAAGTCACACATTCGGATATTATAGGGCTTGCAAGACTTTTTGAAAATAAAGTTAGTCAGTTTACAATGCGTACACAATCAGTGGAGTTGCAAGTCTCACAATTAAATTATATTGTAAATTTACAAAATGGGTTGTATTTATTAGTCAGAAGTATTGAGTTGATGGGATTAGAGTAATATTTATTGTTTCGTTAAAATCCCCAGATGGATCCTTTGAGTTGTTTAGAGTCTTTAACCTCCCTGTATATGATCAGAAATTAAGGGCATATGTAAGTTTCCATAGTCTGTCCCCATATCTAAGCTATTACACCGGATCGACAGCGGTATGCCACTCTGAGCGGGGAACAACTCCAGCTCTGTACCCAGGGACAACAGGCACTGTGTCAACCACTATTCCCAGTGTACCTACGTGTGAATCCAGCTGTGAAGCTCAACTGCTAGCCGAGCGGGGAACAATGATCCCAGGAGTCTGTCAGAGGAGGGTGCATCACGGACCAATGGGCACTGTGTTTCACCAGGTGCCGTCGCAAGGGCTGTGGGTGTACAGCACAACAACAGCAATAACATTGACTTTTGAATGCAGAAATGAAGTGAGGCAAACAACGATCAGAATTCAAGAATTTCCTAAAATGGATGAATTATGAACATGCATTATTATGAAATCCAAGAATCATGAAAATTTCAAGAAAGTGGGGAGCTGGCACAGTAATCATTTTGTGCGTCGTCGCTTGTTTGACCTGCTACTGTCAAAAGCCATTGGGAAAGGTCGTCCAGCTATTTTGGGTGATCAGCCACTGTCAAGGAGCCCAGACGGGACCACCATCATCAACTGTAGACAGCGAGGTGCCTAGCCCGACTCCAACCATGTACCGGAGAGCAATCATTCCAAGTGCAGGGGTCCGATGGAGCAGCCACGCAGGAATCAATCTCATATCCACCCTCGACCGTTCACAAGCAGCAGAAGTCCACCTGGCGGAGTCCTCAGCTCAAGAAGAAACCAATTTGTAACCCCAGAAGTATCGCCAAATCAGTGAATTCGTGTGAAAGTGCAAGTGTAGTGAGTGAAGGGCATTATTTGTGTTATTTTGCGTGCATTATGGTATTGTAGTATTTAAGTAATGTATTATGTTGTAGCCGCAGCAAAATGGTAAGCACTAAGATCAGTGCTAAACGCGTTAATGTTGACGCGGGTGCGGTACATACGTGTGGTATGTACGCGTACCGGGTTCGCTAAGTGTACATATAGCATGTGCATTTACCGAATCCCAGTTAATAAATATGAAGT